>NC_140171.1:16020789-16665789 GCF_963971535.1 Notolepis coatsorum
CTGGACTCAGCTTTTTGCAACCAAACACATTGGTTTGAGTAAACTGAACTGTAACATACTTGCTCATTCTGGCACCTTGTTACCTTAACAAAATGTTTCCTGAATGCTTCTCTGAGTTATAGCCTTGGAACTGAACTGCCTAGCAAGTTAGCTTTTCTTTCAAACAGAATTAATTATATGTCATCTGCCAGTAATCATATTTCTATTAGTAACTTGGTGTGTTTGTTTGTTGTATTAGATGAGTTATAATAAGCTAATGTGTGTTTTAAAAGGAAATCTAACTCATTCTCGTTGCATACAGTATTTACTTCATGAGGTAGAACACAACATCCCTGATTTGATGAATATCCATTCAATTATATATTGTAACTAATTAAATCCATTGTATCTTGGCACCTCATTTATTGATTTGATTCATTATTGATATCATCACATTTCATCAATAGGAGGAATATCCAAAAAGACAGATGTAAATATCCTTGGGCAAATTGACAAGAAAGCAATCGATTTACTTTTACCTTTACATCAGAGTGGAACCTAATGTATTGAAGAGACAAGAGACAAGTCACCATATGATTCATGATTGAAGTTAAAAGTGATTAATTCACTCAACAGTGAAACACGATTTATTTGAACCTTTATCCACCCAGAGACAGAATAAGACACAAGACTCATAAGAATAGGATTTTTGATGGTGAACAAAGATTCTTCTGCGACGCGCTTCACACTTAGACACGGGGGCTGTGTCCAGTCACAGCCTCAAGTCCTCTATAGATTCAAGATTCAAGAGTTTTTGTTTACATGTAACAAGTACAGTGGAATGCTTACTCTTCACTCACTCCCACAGCATACAAGAATATGAAACGCAATAAGCAATAACACAATACAAATAGTTACACCTTGATAATATATATACAGAAAACTGATCATATACAGTATATATATACACTATATATTTAAAAAATAATAAGAAAGTATGAATACTGTGAAAGAAAATGGTATACAGTATAGTCTACAGTGACTACAAAAATGCAGCATGGAGTGTACAGTAATCAGCATAGTGGATGTGGTGTGTTGTTGGTGCCAGGTACAAATTCAAGTTATGAGTTTGTGTTCATTAGGCACACAGCATGTGGTAAGAAACTCTTTCCTGCTGGTCCATGGTCTTGATAGGCATGCGTCCATTCATCCACCATGTGCCTTGTGTACACATCCAGATCTGGGTCTTTGAGAAGCCTGCCTTGCAGTTCAGTGTCCACTTAGCATCTTGTAATGTTCACTGCATTTGCGCTCTTCAAATTTCGGCTCATGCTGGAAGCAGGAAGCAGGAGGTCTGACTTACTCACGTTCTACTCAGAAAGCCTACTGTATCACACTTCATTTGCACGCAGCCGGGGTGAGAGCGAGACAGAGATACTAATAGTGGCGGACACATTGCAGAGGTAGACAGAGTTAAACAACCAGAGTAACCACACATTACAGAGATATTAGCAAAGATATCTGATCTCCTCCCTGTGAGTCTCAGAGTCTCAAGATGAGAAGCCTCCTTGTAGTCGTCCTCTGCCTCGTGACAGGTAACATAACCTCAGTGTCTCCTCTGTAATTGTCTCATAGTCGTCCTCTGGTGATAAATGATATAACCTCAGTGTCTCCTCTGTAATGTCTCATAGTCATCCTCTGTCTGCTGATGAATGATATAACCTCAGTGTCTCCTCTGTAATGTCTCATAGTCGTCCTCTGTCTGCTGATGAATGATATAACCTCAGTGTCTCCTCTGTATTGTCTCATAGTCGTCCTCTGGTGATGAATGATATAACCTCAGTGTCTCCTCTGTAATGTCTCATATTCGTCCTCTGGTGATAAATGATATAACCTCAGCTCAGCAGGCGCCATGCTTGGTGTTTGTTCAAACTTCATCACTCTTGCTCTTTTTGTTTCCTTCTATAGTGCAGGTAGTAAGCACTCAAATGGTTCATATTTGGGTACTTGGATAGTTGAGTGTACTACTTCTAAGCACTGGGTCTGTGGTTGCTTTAAGTTAAATGTTTGTTGCAGTTGAACGCATGTAGAGGAAACACTGACATCCTTCTCATTGAGGTCTCGCACTGAAGAATCATACGAGTCTTCTTTGAACAGCCCATGTATTTGCGGCCGAGAAGTTAATCTAAATCACTTGGGAGCGTGAGTGTGACGTATCTCAAGAGACTACTCAACCTTTAACTATGAGTGAATACTCTAGCTTTACCGGCTTTAGATAACAAAGATTGAAGGCATCGTTCCTCTGAAAACAGACTTAGATGGTTCTTCGTCTGAGGTAGACAATTCATGGAAATGACACACCCACACACACACACATTCACATACACATTGGACACACACAGACACACACACACACACACACACACACACACACACACACACACACACACACACACACACACACACACACACACACACACACACACACACTCTTCCTCTTAGCTGTCCATCGTGTTCGATGATGACGCTTGCTCAGGCTACTGTAATATCTTCAGTGTTTACTCTGGTCTGAATTCCTTTACTTCAATTGCTCATGTTTTCTCTTTCCTGCGTCCTTTCTTATCTTTCACTGTAATGTTCTTTGTAACAAATATGTTGTACTGTGTGTGAAAAGCACATCAGACTCTCTTTCTTACTTGACATACACATTAGGTAATTTTATGTGAGGTAAATTGATGAGAGTATTTATAATAAAAAAAAACAGTATAGCTTGCAGGAATAGTATGCTTGGACTCATGAAGAGGAGAGAAACACATACATATTAGATAAGATGGATTCATTATATTGGTTATTATATAACATTATATTATACTGTGTTTGACAGGTTATGCGAGCTCATTCACCGTGACGGGATGCAGAGGAAGAACTGTCATCGTTAACTGTACATACCCAGAAGAAAACCGAAATGAATACAAATATTTATGCACAGGTTCAGCCTGGGATATTAATTGTAACTAGACAATTCCGCGCGGGGGAAATTGTGAAAGTGTGGGTGACGCCTGTGCACCGCCGGCCAACGGGGGAGAGGGTCTCTCGCGAGTCTCTATGACAAACGGTTCAAAGGATACAAAAAGGGGGCACGGCCTAAGGATCGGGGGAGTGGTCAACATAGACCAATGAAAGAGGATATCCCTACTAAGTGCAATGACACAACCCGCAACACTATTACACTATTACACAATATTACACTATTACACACTATTACACACTATTACACTATTACACACTATTACACTATTACACTATTACACTATTACACTATTACACACTATTACACTATTACACACTATTACACACTATTACACTATTATACTATTACACACTATTACACTATTACACACTATTACACTATTACACTATTACACTATTACACACTATTACACTATTACACACTATTACACTATTACACACTTACACTATTACACACTATTACCCTATTACACTATTACCCTATTACACTATTACACTATTACACACTATTACACTATTACACTATTACACACTTACACTATTACACACTATTACCCTATTACACTATTACACACTATTACACTATTACACTATTACACACTATTACACTATTACACACTATTACACACTATTACACTATTACACACTATTACACTATTACACACTTACACTATTACACACTATTACCCTATTACACTATTACACACTATTACACTATTACACACTATTACACTATTACACTATTACACACTATTACACTATTACACACTATTACACTATTACACACTATTACACTATTACACACTATTACACTATTATACTATTACACACTATTACACTATTACACACTATTACACTATTACACACTATTACACTATTACACTATTACACACTATTACACTATTACACACTATTACACTATTACACTATTACACACTATTACACTATTACACTATTACACTATTACACACTATTACACTATTACACACTATTACACTATTACACACTATTACCCTATTACACTATTACACACTATTACACTATTACACACTATTACACTATTACACACTATTACACTATTACACTATTACACACTATTACCCTATTACACTATTACACACTATTACACACTATTACACTATTACACTATTACACACTATTACACACTATTACACTATTACACACTATTACACACTATTACACTATTATACTATTACACACTATTACACTATTACACACTATTACACTATTACACTATTACACACTATTACACTATTACACACTATTACACTATTACACTATTACACTATTACACACTATTACACTATTACACTATTACACACTATTACACTATTACACTATTACACACTATTACACTATTACACACTATTACACTATTACACACTATTACACACTATTACACTATTACACACTATTACACTATTACACACTATTACACTATTACACACTATTACCCTATTACACTATTACACACTATTACACTATTACACTATTACACACTATTACACTATTACACACTATTACACTATTACACACTATTACACACTATTACACTATTATACTATTACACACTATTACACACTATTACACTATTACACACTATTACACTATTACACTATTACACTATTACACACTATTACACTATTACACACTATTACACTATTACACTATTACACACTATTACCCTATTACACTATTACACACTATTACACACTATTACACTATTACACTATTACACACTATTACACTATTACACACTATTACACACTATTACACTATTATACTATTACACACTATTATACTATTACACACTATTACACTATTACACACTATTACACTATTACACTATTACACACTATTACACTATTACACTATTACACTATTACACACTATTACACTATTACACACTATTACACTATTACACTACTACACACTATTACACTATTACACACTATTACACTATTACACACTATTACACTATTACACACTATTACACTATTACACTATTACACACTATTACACACTATTACACTATTACACTATTACACACTATTACACTATTACACACTATTACACACTATTACACTATTACACTACTACACACTATTACACACTATTACACTATTACACTACTACACACTATTACACTACTACACACTATTACACTATTACACACTATTACACACTATTACACTATTACACTATTACACACTATTACACTATTACACACTATTACACACTATTACACTATTACACTACTACACACTATTACACACTATTACACTATTACACTACTACACACTATTACACTACTACACACTATTACACTATTACACACTATTACACACTATTACACACTATTACACACTATTACACTATTACACACTATTACACTATTACACTATTACACTATTACACACTATTACACTATTACACTATTACACACTATTACACTATTACACCGAGTACAATGGCACAATCCGCAAGTCTCTACGACAAACGGTTCAAGAGATACACTGAGGGGGTGTGGCCTAAGGGGGCGTGGTCTAAGGATCGGGGGAGTGGTCAACATCGACCAATGACAAATGAAAGAGGATATCCCTACTGAGTACAATGACACAACCCGCAAGACACAACCCGCAAGACAGAGGGCGCTGTCCAGCAATTCAGTACTGCAACACAGTGATGGGCAATGATGGGTTAAGTGGATGATGTCATTGGCAGGTCAGCTGAGCCATGAGCCCTGAGCCTCACAGCTGTTAAGCCTGAACCAATCAGCCATGAGCACAATGACTTGCATATTCTGAATTTTCTTTACATGACTGCATTGTCACGTTGATTAAAAGAAAACTATAAGAGATGAAGCGTTGTGACTCGTAGGCGAAGGGTTGTGTCCGATATTGTGGCATTCGTGCGATATTGTGGCACTCCTTCGGCGATCGGAACAGAAGGCTAAAAAAGAGTGTGAAAAAAGAAATTCCTAGAGTGCGATTGCATGGCGGTCAATGGAGAGGAGAACCTTCAAACAAATGGTCGTCAGTTGAGATAGAAATGTCCAATTCCATTTATTTTTCTTTTGTGAGCGGGCTGACAGCCGTGTCATCGTTTTGATGTGTTTGTTTTATTTCTACGTCCAAAATTGAGATCACACTCGCAATTCACCCAAGGTAGGGGAAAAAAGATTATTTCAGCTGCTACACTCTAAATTGCAATGCATTTCCAATGGGACCGAAATTTTACCGTTTAAAGTCGATTCGTAGCCAGACGGTGCGGTGAAACTTTACGAGTTCGAATACCGGAGTTGACATAGGCAAGCCGCTCGTTTTGATACCTTTCACGTGTATGGGGCGCGAACGCTCTGGCACGAGTGGTGTTGGCAAAATCGGTGGAATAAAGAATAAAGAATAACACACATAGTCTAACCCCCTGTTAATGGCTGGGGGCAGCACACTAGTAAATACTTCATGGCAGGGTAAAGGAATACATCAACTAGGACAGATTGTGAAGGATGGAGAGACGATACCTTTTAATGAATTGAAAGATCTGTATAATTTAAGAGATAGTGAATTCATGTTGTACTTTCAGTTGAGATCTGTAGTAAGATCAGTATCCATGAAAAATAGAGATATGGGGATACATAAGGATTTGGATGACAGACTAAGAAGGATCGCTTCAGAAAGGAGGTCAGTATCTAAGATCTATAGGTTACTGTCACTTAGCTCATCAGATGGCCTGGCCTCCATTAAACAGCAGTGTGAGAGGGATTTGAAGGTCTCCTTGACTGCTCCACAATGGGAGACGGTTTTAAAAAATACAACAACATCATCAAAATGTGTAAGATATAAAATGATACAATTAAAGGTAGTTCATCGAGCTTATATTACACCATGTAAAATAAAAAAAATTGATCAAGCCATCTCAGATTTGTGCTGGCATGGATGTGGGGAGGTAGGAACACTCATCCACATGTTGTGGCATTGCCCCACAGTGAAGAGTTTTTGGCACAAGGTCATTTTAAGACTATCCTCTATTCTCAGTGTTAAGATACCCTTATGTCCAAAAGTCTGCCTCTTGGGCATAGGGGTAGTTGGTATACAATCAGCACTTACGCAACGCATCATTACACTAGCACATATGTCAGTTAAGCGTACTATCATGATGAACTGGAAGATCCAAAAGCCAAATTGTTTCTGCATGGACACCTGGATGAGGGATTTCATGGACCTATTGACAGGAGTGTTTGATCTGCACCCCCCCCACCCCCCCCATTTTGTTAGTATGTTTTGTCTGTATTGTACCGTTTGTGAGTTTTGTTTTGTCTGTATTGTACTGTATTGTATTGTTTATTGTTTGTGAGTTTAGTTTTGTCTGTATGGTACTGTATTTATGTTGAGCTGTTTTGTGTTTCAAACTATTAATAATAAAAAAAAAAAAAAAAAAAAAACCTGCTCCCGACCAGGCTCAAACTTTTTGATCTGTTGTCATGGTGATTTGGACAATCGCGCGTCGGGGAATGGGAAGGTCCGGCTTAAGTCAGGCTTGACTGGAAATTATCTGGCTAACTCAGTTATCCAGGTACGGGGAACGGGGCCCAGAGCTTTCAATTAGCGTTGGCATTTTTTTAAAACTACACTTCCCAAAGGCTTCTAGCTCCCTACAAGCAAATTACTTGCTTATGATTTTTTTTTATTCTCTTATTACTCTTGATTATATACCACAAAACTGAACATTATTGGCATATATTGGAGCCCAGTTAGTCTCCCCTATTTTGAGGATTTAGCAACCATCCAATTTGAAATCAGTTTAAAAATGGCGGAGCTGTTGCAAGAATAAAAGACCTACTGTACTTACAGTAGATTTAATTCTCCGTTCTTCATGCACGCCTGGTGATACTAAATCCAAACTGAACTCTGCCATTGGAAAGAGTAGATTTGGCTCGATCCATAGTGTGCAAGTTGGCTATAATAAGGTAATTTATAGGCGTCATATTCTATATATATTTTTTTTTTCATCCACTTTTTTCTCCTCCTGTTTATATGTGTTTTTCGCCCATCCCAATTTAGTCGTTTAGCCCCCCTCCCCTTCCTGGTCGTTGCTCGCATGTGCCCCCCACTGGTTGGTATAGGGAGCCCTGAAGTCTATCAGATGCTTCCTCCGAGACATAGGAGACAGCCAGCAGCATCTTTTCACCTGCCAGCGCGGACTCTCATTGGTGAGGTGTAACGCGTGGGAGGTCACACTACCCTCACCATCTCCGTCCCTCATTGTGCAGGTGCCCTGACCGACCTGTAGGAGTCGCTGTTTACAACGACCAGAATACCACCCCACCGGCTTCCCTCCCGCTGACTCTGCCAATTGAGCCAGTATGACGGTCGGCCAAGCCGGAGGCAACGCTGACAGCCGGATTCGATACCAGCGTCTCTCGCGTTGGTGACGAGCGCTTAGTCCGCTGCGCCACCCAGCCGCCCTCTCATATTCTATATTCTATAATAATATTTCAAATTACATGGGTCCGGATGGCAGAATTCAGTACTGTATCTACAAAACCTTCTGTTTAATCATCTTCCCTTTATTAATTTCCTTAGATTTTTTGTACACGTGATCTCAAGAAGGTGCTGGACAAGCTCAGTGGCAGTTGCTTATGTCTGCTAATTTTTAGCATGGTGTTTTTCACTGTCAAAGATGCAAAGAAAAATCATAATTCACATTCTCCTTTGTTTCATCACAATTTAAACAAGCGTAGTAATAGACTAGGGATGTCCGATATTATCGGCCTACTGATATTATCGGCCGATATTGGCATTAAAATGTGATATCGGAAAATATCGGTATCGGTTTTCCTTTTTTTTTTTACATTTTTACCCAGGCAAGCAAGTAAGAACAAATTCTGATTTCATTTATTGTCAAAAGTATGCATAATTTTGTGTGAATTCCACAACAAGAGATATGTAATGTTAATTACCTGAAATTATTCAGTTTTTTGGGGGGGAAACCCTGCATATATCGGTATCGGTTGATATCGGTATTGGAAATTAAGAGTTGGACAATATCGGTATATCGGTATCGGTAAAAAAGCCAGTATCGAGCATCCCTATAATAGACACAATATTTCTGACACTGGGAATACATTCACTGAGGTTCATAGATGTCCCTAGATACCAAGAACATGCAAATGGACCTTGTAGAAGTGGAGCAATATTCCATTTACTTAGGTATGTATTTTAGGCAGATTTTCTGAAAATAGGGCTCCGGGCTTAAGAGGTTAAACCATCTATCAATTCATTCATCCCTCCCTCCCTTCCTCCATCCCACCTTTCTTCTCCTCTAGTGTCAGACCATTGTCCCACCATTGTCCCAGAGCTGACCTGCTACACCTGTAAGGGCGAGGCCTACAGGGGAATCATCGCTGTGACAACATCTGGTAAAGCCTGTCAGAGGTGGGCGGCCCAGACCCCCCACAAACACGACCGCACCCCCGACAACAACGCCTGCAAGTAAGGACACAGATACACAAACACACACCCCGACAACTACCCCTGCAAATAAGAACACACACACATACACAACCACATACACAACCACACACACAACAACACACACAACAACACACTGTCACAATGTGGTGGTGTGATAGGACCCAATAGCAGACAACTGGAGGCGGGCAGCAAGTCCAAGGGTTTTCAATAAACAAGACTAATAAACAGAACAAGGGAACACAAAATAACAAAACAAAACCTCTCAGTAACCGCTGGAAGAGGGGAAAGGAAAAACTAAATAATTAACTCTAAACGCTAACATCTAACACAGGGGAACACTTACTTGAAACATGGAACGTGAAACATGGACAGTGCAACATGGACAGTGTTAACAGAAATAATGAACAGGAAACAAGGAACTCAAATACACAGGAACAAATGACAAACGAGAAACACCTGGGATGATTACAACTGGAGACACCTGGGAGGGGAAACAGATTGACAAAGAACTACAAGAAACAACACAAGGAACTACAACTATGGATGACAAGACAAACACCAGACACTGGGACAAAACAAGCAGACTACAGACACTAAACGGAGAACCTAATAACAGACAGTAACTACAAAGACTAAGGGCGGGATCCACAAAGAATGTTTTGCACGGTGCTAATTGCACCCTTACTTACAATTCATTATGAATTTAAAATGGGGGACCCTGATGTAAACAAGACAAAAGTCTTTCTCTGGTCTACATCCCCTTAACAATTGTGTGTATTGAGCCGTACTGTATTGTACCCATTCTGCAATCTGTTAATACAATTTTCAATCAATCAATCACTGCGCATTGTAAGTAAGGGTACAATTAGCAGCGTGCAATCCATTCTTTGTGGATCCCGCCCTAAGACTAAACAGTAACCTAATACAAGACAAGAAGATTAACACTAGACTAACAGGGGAACATGAAGAACAAGAGAGAAGGAGAGAGCAAGAAAGAGAGAGAGAAGGGAAAGAACACTAAAGGACAGAAATACCAGGAACACACATACAGGGACGCGTGAATACTTTACCCAAGGCAGTTGTCCTTCCGCGTTCGGTTTGCGCGCCCTGATTGGCCTCTCAGCGCCCAATCGACTATCGCCTAACTACTCGCTCAATATACTACTCAGCCCAAGTCCTCTATATTATATTAACGGCTCGCTAGTTCTGCCTCTAACAGCCTGCATTATCCAATTCATATCAATCGAAATAACGTATCTCTCTATATTAACGGCTCGCTAGTTCTGCCTCTAACAGCCTGCATTATCCAATTCATATCAATCGAAATAACGTATCTCTCTATATTAACGGCTCGCTAGTTCTGCCTCTAACAGCCTGCATTATCCAATTCATATCAATCCTCTCTATATTAACGTGATTCCATCAACACAACATAAATGTTCAAAACACGACAAGACCGTTTGCCTCACTTCCCGCGGTTCTCGGCACTTATTCTACCAGTAGTGCGGTAGTTGTTGCCACGTTCGGTATTGGGTCTTTGGGTGAATACTTCATTGGCGGGGAAGAAGAACACTGATAGCGGGGTGTGGACCGTCCCGCGAACCCCAGACCACCGCCCTGCAAGCCCCAGGCCACCGCCCCGCGAGCCACAGACCACCGTCCCACGAGCCCCAGACCACCGCCCAGCGAGCCCCAGACTCTGGGGAGCCGTCCCGCGAGCCCCAGACCACCGCCCCTGCGAGCCCCAGACCACCGTCCCGCGAGCCCCAGACTCTGGGGAGCCTCTGGGGCTCGCGGGACGGTGGTCTGCGGCTCGCGGGACGGTCCACACCCCGCTATCAGTGTTCTTCTTCCCCGCCAATGAAGTATTCACCCAAAGACCCGTGGCAACAACTACCGCACTACCGGTAGAATAAGTGCAGAGAACTGGGAAGTGATAAAAACTGTCTTGTCGTGTTGATGCGCGGTGATAGTAGGGCTAACGCGATTGGGCGCTGAGAGGCCAATCAGGGCGCGCAAACCGAACGCGGAAGGACAACTGCCTTGGGTAAAGTATTCACGCATCCCTGCCTTGGGGAAAGTATTCACGCATCCCGGAACTGCACTTGTTTCTCAAAATCCCTCCGCACGTAGCACAGATTCATGACGTGGGCATATGACGGTGGCATTTCATTGTCCACCCATCTTTCCATCCGTCCATTCATTCATACATTCATTCATTCATATATCCATTCAGTGCTTGCTTCAGCAAAAACGAGTATTCACAAATTGAATGCAGAGGTTCCCGTTTGCAGAGAATAAATGTCCCCATTTGCAGAGATTAATTCGATACACTTGAACAGTACTGTATGTCATGTATGTCAGAAATGTCAAGATATTATCTGTATGTTGCGTATGTCATCATTAATGTCATTATGAATTGAAAATGTGGGACCCTGATGTAAACGAGACGAAAGTCTTTCTCTGGTCTGCATCCCCCAATTGTGTGAGCCGTACGCGTGAATACTTTACCCAAGGCAGTTGTCCTTCCGCGTTCGGTTTGCGCGCCCTGATTGGCCTCTCAGCGCCCAATCGCGTTAGCCTACACAGAGCTAGCAGAGTATCGGGAGAAATGTAATATTACTGTGAAGAGAATCGCGTCGCTGCAGATGCTCGCAGTTAGTTGACCGCGGAGATGGTAAAGTACTACGGATGTAAAACATTTGGAATTGTTTACAATAAAGCTGTTATTCATTGTACAACTTCAAGGCTCCTTTCGATCGCCATGCTGCTGCTAGGAAGGAGCAATAAGAGGAAAACAATGTCAACATAATTGTACTTACATAGTAGTATATTGAGCGAGTAGTTAGGCGATAGTAGGGCTAACGCGATTGGGCGCTGAGAGGCCAATCAGGGCGCGCAAACCGAACGCTGAAGGACAACTGCCTTGGGTAAAGTATTCACGCTACAGGGACGGGGAGAGGTAGAGCAGGGGAGAACAGTCCATGGACTGGTGGGACGTTACACACCCCCCCCGACAACTACATCTGCAAGTAAGATCACTATTACTGTACTCTGCCCTCAGATTCATCACTAATGATAGATACGACACTCATCACTATGTCCTTTATGAGAAGGTTGGTTGGCCCTCTCTGACGTAGAGGCGCAACAAACACTGGTATTTGTTCATTTGTAAGGCTCTTATTGCAAGCTACCTCCTTATACAACATCCTTATTGGAATGGGATTTTGGAACCTATGGAACCCGTTCTAGTGACTGGCTGGTCCTTAAGGTCCCTCCAGTTTTCTCAGAACAGGGTACATCTGCATTTTGCTATGATGCCCCTACACTACAGTAGCCCATGGAAATAACTCCCAACAGTTCTCTACTTTGTCAATCATGTTGTACATCTTTAAATGTATTTATTATCCTTACTTTTTGCCTTGCCTTGTTGTCTTATTGTTATGATTTTATATGCTGTGTGATTTTATATATACACTTGACATGACTGTAAATGAGGGAAACCTGAGTTGCCTTTCGAGTTTAAATAAAGGTTTGAAATTAAATGAAAAGAACACACAACCACACACCCCAAACACTACCCCTGCAAGTAAGAACACACAACCACAAACACACCCGACAACTACCCCTGCAAGTAAGAACACACAACCACAAACACACCCGACAACTACCCCTGCAAGTAAGAACACACAACCACCAACACACCCGACAACTACCACTGCAAGTAAGAACACACAACCACACAAACACACACCCCCAACAACTACCCCTGCAAGTAAGAACACACAACCACACACCCGACAACTACCCCTGCAAGTAAGAACACACAACCACCAACACACCCCAACAACTACCCCTGCAAGTAAGAACACACAACCACCAACACACCCCAACAACTACCCCTGCAAGTAAGAACACACAACCACCAACACACCCCAACAACTACCCCTGCAAGTAAGAACACACAACCACCAACACACCCCAACAACTACCCCTGCAAGTAAGAACACACAACCACCAACACACCCCAACAACTACCCCTGCAAGTAAGAACACACAACCACCAACACACCCCAACAACTACCCCTGCAAGTAAGAACACACAACCACCAACACACCCCAACAACTACCCCTGCAAGTAAGAACACACAACCACACACCCCAAACAACTACCCCTGCAAGTAAGAACACACAACCACACACCCCAAACAACTACCCCTGTAAGTAAGAACAGACACAACCACACACAAAACCACACACCTGGCAACTTACCCTGCAAGTATGAACACACACAGGACTCCACGCTGAAAACTGTCTGTCTCTCTGTCTGTCTGTCAGAGGTCTAGATAACAACTACTGTCGTAACCCAGACAACGAGCAGAGGCCGTGGTGTTACACCACCGACACAGGGTCACGCTGGGAGTACTGTAGCGTCAACCGCTGTGGAGATGCCCCGGAGCCAGGTAGGATGAAGAGGAGGGTGGTAATGATGATGATTAAGATGATGATGGTGATGATGTTGATGATGATGATGAAGGTTAAACCATCTATCAATTCATTCATCCTTCCCTCCCTTCCTCCATCCCTCCTTTCTTCTCCTCTAGTGTCAACCCCTGCAAGTAAGGACACACATACACAAACACACACCCCCGACAACTACCCCTGCGAATAAGAACACACACACATACACAACCACATACACAACGACACACACAACAACACACACAACAACACACTGTCACAATGTGGTGGTGTGATAGGACCCAATAGCAGACAACTGGAGGCGGGCAGCAAATCCAAGGGTTTTCAATAAACAAGACTAATAAACAGAACAAGGGAACGAAAAATAACAAAACAAAACCTCTCAGTAACCACTGGAAGAGGGGAAAGGAAAAACGAAATAATTAACTCTAAACGCTAACATCTAACACAGGGGAACACTTACTTGAAACATGGAATGTGAAACATGGAACACGAAACATGGACAGTGCAACATCGAGAGTGTTAACAGAAATAATGGACCCTATTCTAGTCTAGCAGGTGCTGGTATAGACGTATAATATATGACATATATGACATTTTTTGTCCAATGGCAATAATGAAATGGATCACTGTGGTAGTTTAACCAGAGACAGTATACATAACTAGACAATTCCGCGCGGGGGAAATTGTGAAAGTGTGGGTGACGCCTGTGCACCGCCGGCCAACGGGGGAGAGGGTCTCTCGCGAGTCTCTATGACAAACGGTTCAAAGGATACAAAAAGGGGGCGCGGCCTAAGGATCGGGGGAGTGGTCAACATAGACCAATGAAAGAGGATATCCCTACTGAGTGCAATGACACAACCCGCAACACTATTACACTATTACACAATATTACACTATTACACACTATTACACACTATTACACACTATTACACACTATTACACTATTACACACTATTACACACTATTACACTATTACACTATTACACTATTACACACTATAACTCTATTACACTATTACACTATTACACACTATTACACTATTACACTATTACACACTATTACACACGATTACACTATTACACTATTACACTATTACACACTATTACACTATTATACTATTACACACTATTACACTATTACACACTATTACACTATTACACACTATTACACTATTACACTATTACACACTATTACACTATTACACTATTACACTATTACACACTATTACACTATTACACACTATTACACTATTACACTATTACACACTTACACTATTACACACTATTACCCTATTACACTATTACACTATTACACTATTACACACTATTACACTATTACACACTATTACACTATTACACACTATTACACTATTACACACTATTACACACTATTACACTATTACACTATTACACACTATTACCCTATTACACTATTACACACTATTACACTATTACACACTATTACACACTATTACACTATTACACACTATTACACTATTACACCGAGTACAATGGCACAATCCGCAAGTCTCTACGACAAACGGTTCAAGAGATACACTGAGGGGGTGTGGCCTAAGGGGGCGTGGTCTAAGGATCGGGGGAGTGGTCAACTATTACACACTATTACACTATTACACTATTACACACTATTACACTATTACACACTATTACACTATTATACTATTACACACTATTACACAAGAAGAGGTGTAGTCGGTGTGACGGAGCCCATCTAGATGTCCTACACGACAGTAACAAAAGAAAGCCTGCACCATCCAGCAGCACAAAGGCAAGTGTTATGTACATTGACCCCGCTAGCAGCAGCGGCGCCCAGGTGCTCTTAAAGGTGGTCCGTGTAACACTGAGTTACCAAGATAAGGTCATGGACACTTACGCCGTCCTTGACGACGGGTCAGAGAAGACCCTTCTCCTCGCGTCCGCTGCGGCCCAGCTGGGGCTGCGGGGGAGCGAGAACCAGATGACGATTCGGACAATAAGAAGAGATCTAAAGACGATAAAGGGCGAGAATGTCTCCTTCACTATCGCAGCAAGCGGGCAGCCCGAGAGACGGTATAGGATTACTAATGCTTTCACCAGCCAAGAAATAGGACTATCGCAGTACACCTACCCCATCGCCAAGCTGATGGATAAATATGTGCACCTGCGTCAACTCCCTATCCCGCTCATAGACGGTGCCACCCCGACCCTGCTGATAGGCTCCGACCATGCAGACCTCATAGTCCCGATAGACCGGGTCCATACAGGACCCAGAGGTTGTCCTGCAGCAGTCGAGACCCGCCTAGGATGGACATTACAAGGCCCCCTCGCCAAGTCTCTTAACCGAACAGCAGCCACTAGCTGCCTCCACTCCAGAGCGACAGAAGGAGACACCACACTCCTGCAGCATGTCGAGAGGCTATGGACACTAGAGACAATGCCCTTTAAGAACGAAAAGAAAGACATTCGTTCTAAGGAAGATATCTACGCTATAGCCCTCCTCGAGCACGGGACAAAGAGAGTCAACGTCAACGGAGTGATGAGATACGCAACTCCACTCCTGAGGCGAGAGGTAATGCCCACCTTTCACGCCACAAAAGAGGCGATGGAGCGGTATCTATTGAACACAGAGCGGCGCCTAGCCAAAGACCCCGCTCAAGAAGCTGTGTACCGCGCTGAGATTAACAAACTAATCACAGCGGGACACATAAAGAAAATTGACTGGCGACGTCGTGCGCTGCTCCGCGCCTCCCTGATCAAAGACGGCTTTGATCTCCGGCAGCGGGCCAGCAGCGACCCCCCAGTATTGCGCAGCCTCTCCCCCGAGGTCGCAGAGGACCCAGCAGCAGATGAAGAGGTCCAACAAAGTGTGACAAATAGTTTCTACGTGGACAACTGTTTACAAAGCGTCTCGACGCCAGAAGAAGCCGAGGCTCTCCTACTCAAGCTCCGCGCCTCCCTGATCAAAGGCGGCTTTGATCTCAGGCAGTGGGCCAGCAGCGACCCGCAAGTACTGCGCAGCCTCTCCCCCGATGATAAGGCAGCGAGCAGCGACACCTGGATGGCGACCATCCCAGGAGAAGCCCAAGAAATGACACTAGGACTAGTCTGGCGCTTCAAAACAGACTCGCTCCATTATAGACACAAACCCCTGATCAAGGAGCAGGGAAGGTCGACGGCAATACCGACCACCAGACGGAGTGTATACAGAACACTCGCCAGACAATATGACCCGTTGGGATGTATTCTACCTTACACCACCAGGGCAAAGATGATTGTAAGAGCGCTATGGGACAAAGACCAGGGCTGGGACGATCCCATACCCGAACACCTTGCATCCACATGGAGAGAGTGGGAGACGGAACTCCGCTCACTCCCAGGTGTTAATATACGCCGCAGCTACTTCCCACCCACAGTGAGGCCAGAGACATGCAAGATCGACCTGCACGTATTCAGCGACGCCTCCGAAGTAGCCTACGGTTCGGTGGCCTACTTGCGTACCCGAGAGGAGGGAGGAGAAATACATACTGCTTTCATCCTGGCTCGCTCAAGAATAGCCCCACGAAAGCAACAATCTATCCCGCGTCTAGAGCTCTGCGCAGCCCTAGCAGGAGCGCAGCTCGCCACGTTAATCCAATGTGAACTCACCATCCCGGTGCAAAGAACAATCTTGTGGTCAGACTCCACGACCGTACTCACATGGATCCGGTCTGATTCGTGCAGATACAAGGTCTTCGTGGGAGTCAGAGTCACCGAGATTCAAGAGTTAACAGAAGTAGCGAGCTGGAGGTATGTGGACACCAAACACAACCCAGCTGACGTCATCACCCGGGGAATGTCCCTGGATGACCTCACCCGTCACAACCTCTACAGTGACGGGCCAGAGTTCCTCAAGCTCCCCGAAGAAGAGTGGCCTACACCCACCCCACGGGAGGCGAGTAAAGAGGAGGCAGAGAACAAGAAACCTATGTTCTGTGGGTTGACACACACACTCGTCCCCACAGACCCGGTTCTAGATGATTGCCTCACCCTAGAGAGTGCGCAGCTAAAGACATTTCTGTGGCACCACCCAGAGGTTCAGCCCACAACTGACATTTCAGCAGCTGACTACGAAGAAGCAGAACTCCTTCTACTACAACGAGCCCAGAGAGACTCGTTCCCCGATGAGCTAGCCTGTCTACAGGGAGCAAAGCCCGTCCCATCAGACAGCAGACTGCTCCACCTAGCCCCCGAGAGCGACGCCCATAATCTCATCAGAGTGGGTGGTCGTCTGCGGAGAGCCCCAGACCTACCGGATGACGTTAAGTACCCGATAGTCTTGAACAGCCGACACAAGGTCACAGAGCTGATCATAAAGAAATACGACGAGGATGTGCACCACGCAGGGGCAGAGAGAGTCTTCGCGGAGATCAGACGTCGTTATTGGATACTGCAAGGGAGAGAAGCAGTGCGGCGCTTCCAGCGAACCTGTCTAGACTGCCGTAAGTGGCGCGCGCAGCCCAGTATACCCCGGATGGCTGACCTACCTCCCAGTCGCCTCCGACTCGGCGACAAGCCCTTCCACTCCACCGGTATGGACTGTTTTGGCCCGCTGTATATAAAGAGAGGAAGAGGAACCGAGAAGCGGTGGGGTATTGTATTCAAATGCATGACCACCAGAGCGATACATATCGAACTCCTTCCAACCATGAGCACAGACTCATTCCTTATGGCCTTCCGAAGATTCACATCACGGAAAGGAAAACCGTCTACATTGTTGTCCGATCACGGGACAAACTTCAAAGGCGGAGAAAGAGAGCTGAGAGAGAGCTTCCAAGCTATGGGCCCAGAACTTAAGACCCACCTCGCTCCATCCCAGATTGACTTCCAGTTTAATCCCCCGAACGCACCTCACTTCGGTGGAACCTGGGAACGAGAAGTACGTTCCATAAAGACAGCCCTGTACGCCGTGCTTGGGGCCCAGACTGTGGCGGAAGAAGTCCTAATGACAGTCCTCACGGAGATCGAGGGAGTATTGAACTCAAAGCCCCTCGGTTACGTCTCAAGTGATGTAGCAGATGTCGACCCAGTCACCCCCAACACACTCTTGATGGGGCGGCTGGACTCCGCGCTACCCCAGACAATGTACAGGCCTGAAGAAGCGAACGGCCGAAGAATGTGGAGGTACAGTCAAGTACTGGCTGTTTTGGAACAGCTTCCTACTCCACTACCTACCGTCTCTACAGACCCGCCAGAAGTGGGTAAAAGAGAGAGACAATTTGACAGAAGGAACAGTCGTCATGATCATCGACCAGTCACTACCCAGAGCTATGTGGCCGGCTGGCTGCGTAAGCAAAGTGATCACCGGTGCCGATGGAAAGGTCCGAGCAGCTGAAGTGCTCGTCCAAGGACGGACTTACACCCGTCCCGTAGCGAGGCTAATAGAACTGCCAAGGCTCCCTGATACTATTGATGACGACCATGACCCTATGACTTTGTGAGTTGACTGACCCTTACAGCGGACATTGAGTAGTGGACAGTGCGGTTAATCTGTCTCTGCTCAGCTAATTAGGTGGGACTAATTAGGGGGCGGCTGTTGTGAAGGATCAGATTAAACCGAATATATATATTTATTTATGGATATATATTTAATAGTATTTGTATATCGTTTGATATCCCTTGTATATTCCTTGTACATATACACTGAATATCCCTTTATTCTACTACAGCCCATAATAGTTCATTCTCTTATTGGACAAAAGGACCAGGCGCCAGGGACAAGCCCCTGGCGTTCAAGTTCAAAGGTACCGACGAGACATGCCTTTACGAGCCTCAGCTCCGCGCAGGAATACGGCTACCGAAAGCAGAGCGGCACTACTTGTCCACTGTGCATATAAATATGGCGCAAGAAATGTAGAATTCCTCTTAGTCCTTTACCCTTCTACCCAACTAAGTAACAAGACGTGAAGCCTCACCCCACGATACCGCGTGCGGTGTAGTACGGCCTGTTTGGCCTTAGAATAGCAGTGAGACCTCGTGCGAATTAATAGCTGAATTGCCAGAGTTTGGCACCGTATTTCTATTAAGTAATAATAGTCTATTATGTATGGTGCATCGTTCGGTTAGAGTTCTAAAGTGAGCAGCACCCCCATCGTTTCCTCGCGTTATCTAGAGTCTTAACCAGGCTGGGCAGACCACGCGTGGTGCTTTCATCCGAGGAGTTCTGGGCGAGGACGAGTGGACCTGCACATTGGATTACCTACCCCGACGACTGCTGAGCCCTATACGGCATGGAATATCTATTTGCTTTGGTGCTTTGATTTGTGGAGCGGATAATCGCCAACACCGGTGAGTGTTGGATTTACCCCGAGAGGAGCCAAGGTGAGACGGCGCTCAGACCAGACTGAGGTCGCCTCGCTTCTTCTTCGTTGTGGACCGACAGCGACAGCTACAGCTATCGTCTACAAGAGAGCCCAAGTGTATTCATCTGTGGATCAAGGTTCCACGGGCACTGTTTTCTGTACCTGAATTCTCCCTGGAAATCGTTGACCAGACGGGATACAGCCGACGGCTCTCCTACCCCCCCTACTGGCTTACAACCGGCGGGACCCCTTCAGTATATTATCCAGCTATAATCATTAAGTGACCATCGCTATAATCCCTTAAGAGCCAGGTTGTATACTTGCTTCCTGTGTAACCAGAGATTGGACATTCAGTGTTGATTTACATACGAGTACTCATTTGCCTTACAAGAGCATTCAATTCAAATCATAAATGTAATAAGTAATTATTATATGTACCTTTTGCTATATATTAAATATTTGACTATTACCTTTGTGTGGACCTGATTTCATATGTGGGAAAGTGTTCATCATACTTAGATATCGTGTACTGTATGGCCAGTAATTAAAGTACATAAAGCGGTAGTGGTTTAATGATACCATACTTATCAATACAGTCAGGGAATTGTACCCCTCAGTTACACACACTGTTACTATTATCATCACTGTTTCTATTATCATCATCCACACTGTTACCGTTATCATCATCCACACTGTTACTATTATCATCATCCACACTGTTACTATTATCATCATTCACACTGTTACCGTTATCATCATCCACACTGTTACTATTATCATCATCCACACTGTTACCGTTATCATCATCCACACTGTTACTATTATCATCATCCACACTGTTACCGTTATCATCATCCACACTGTTACTATTATCATCATCCACACTGTTACTATTATCATCATCCACACTGTTACTATTATCATCATCCACACTGTTACTATTATCATCATCCTCCACACTGTTACTATTACCATCATCCACACTGTTACTATTATCATCATCATCCACAACCACAATCAACCATTATATCAAGACGTAGCAAATGTTTGTTTATAATCATCACAACCTGAATGCTTTTTTTTGCTTCACAAATGTTTTCTAAGTAATCTAACGAGTGATTCCCCCCTTCCCCCAGAATATCAAATAGTCTGTAACCTGATTACATAGCCTTTTACAGTGACTGTAATCTGATTACAATTACCTTTTTGTTGTAATCACATCACGTATAATCACCTGCACCCGGCCATGTCACTAGACAACACTTGGAATCTACAATACGGAACTTTGTATCCAAAACTGACACAACAAAAAAAAAAAATGCATTATAATAATTATGCATGTTTGTTTATGTTCATGATATTTTATTCTCCCCCATCATTACAACTACAAAGTCACCACCCCTCCTCCTCCTCCTCCTCCTCCTCCTCCTACTCCTCCAGGTAAGGTGTGGGTTGGCCTGTCCGGGTCGGGAAGAGAAGGGCACTGCTTATTCTGTGATCAAGGAAGCTATAAAAGAAGGGAGGGTCATCACGTCACCGTGTAGCACATTGTGTGGGAACTTCCCGTCAGGCCGACATCGAGTTGAATGTGATCAGCCATCGTCATTCAAACAGACTATTACCTTGGATGTCAGAATCATCCGCAATTTGTTGCATTGTTAACTAGCTAACGTATATTTCCGCAGATAGTTTGTATATTCTTTATCCTAATACAGGCTTCAAAATAACTGGCACCAAAGTCTGGCACCAAGCAGAGCATAGAACACTGGTATTCTGAAGTAGTGACCCTTCCTTCTTTTATAGTTTCCTTGACTGTAATCAGCAACATAATCACTATCTCACTGACATAATCTGATTAGTGGTAGAGGCTACTTCCAATAGGGAGGTGTAGTCTGACGTCACTGGTTGTTCCACCCGTATAGGGATTTATCATTGGGAAAATGGATTATCTATCTTCTATCACTAACATTATTGTTTAAGCATTTCTGGTTGAAATAAAATTTGGTGATTTATTTTTATGATTAATTGCGAATATTTTCATGTTGAGCTATAGATTGTGGATGAATGAAGCACAGAAAGGTACACCATGCAAATGTTAATGCTTTATTTGTTTTAAAAGAGACGATTTGGAAATGGGCAATGGGGAAATACATTGCGTTGGACAGAGGGTGGAACACGAAAAACGGCAATGACGTAACCACTACACCTCCCTATTACTTGTGGATTACATTGAATGAATGTTATTCATTTAGTTTCCTAATTTGACTGCAATTTCAATCATAATTCAATAATAATTAACAATAATTCATAAAGAAACAGCAACACCACCATCACAAACACATGTCTCAAAACACCCTCTGACCTTTGACCCGTGGTGAAGATAAGGATAAAACTTGCAGAAAACCTTAATTAAGAGGGAAAGAAAAGAGGAAGAAGCCTCAGAAGGGCAGTTTGCAGTAACTAACAGATTACGACCACAAGATCGTAATCAGATGATCGTAAAATCTATCACTTAGCCAATCACTGGAGCCAAGCAGAAAAGAATGGGACAACAACAACTACTTATGCCGCTGCTTTCAAGCCTTATGTTTACTGCTTGATGCACTACAAGGCCAGGCTGTACCAGCTCTCTCAGGGGGGACTATAGACACTAGGTGGAGCTAGGTATAACTTGCACTACTGTCTGTTCAAAAGAAAAGAAACATAGCCTTATGCATTTGGGATTTGTGTAGCTTTTTTCCTCCAAACTCGTACCAAACTGTGACCCCAAAACCGAGGCACATACCGAACCATGGCTTCTGTGTACCATTTACACCCCTATATGTTTGTGTGTGTGTGTGTGTGTGTGTGTGTGTGTGTGTGTGTGTGTGTGTGTGTGTGTGTGTGTGTGTGTGTGTGTGTGTGTGTGTGCTATGCTATACAAATACAGTAAATTACCTTTTATCAAAATATTAACCATTAAATAAAGGTTGTAATTTGTAAATGTATTTGATTTTACTGTAATTTGACAGTAAGTATTTGGCAACCATTGATGCCAGACATTTATCATTTCTTGCAGCTTTTTTTCTTACAGTGTACATGTGTATTTGCATGTGCGTTACATAATTTAATCATCTCTATGGTTCCTGATTCATCTACTGAGGGGACACATTTCAGTGTAATGTCCCATATTTTGGTCTAAGTAATTGTGTGTGTGTAGTGCACATATATGCATGTGCATGGGTTTGTGTGTGTGTGTGTGTGTGTGTGTGTGTGTGTGTGTGTGTGTGTGTGTGTGCGCGCGCGCATGGCATGTCTCTTGTGCGTGTGTGAGTATCTATCTCGTCTGCATGTGAACCTTAACTGAAGTGAAGTCTTTCTCTTCCAGAGTCGCAGCTGCCACTGCTGCTCACCATGGGCATCTGTGTGGCTGCGCTGCTGTTCGTGAGCGTATTCACAGTCTGTCTGCGGCTGTCTCTCAAACACAGTTCAGCCACACACCGCAACAGAGAGGTGCGTGTGTTCAGGACAGTGGTGTAAATTCAGTAAAAGCCAAGGTATGGCGAGGGGGGGGGGGGGGGGGGGGGGTTGGGCGTGGATTTTTTTTGTCAAATCAGTTGTGCAATAGTCACTTTTGGTGAGTTCTTTCTATACAATTCACTTATATGACATTTAGGTATGACACAGGACAAGCATTTTTAGTATACAAATGTGTCAACAGACTAAAGCAGGGAACCACAATATTTTGCATACAAATTATGCAGAATGTAATATCATAACTGTCTATTATTTTTCTTGCAATTGAGCCGGTTCTGAGGTACGGTTCTGAGGTGTGTGTTCAACAGAATGCAGTAACAAAAACACGTTCACAAAATGTATGGGTTACTGAATGCTGAACTGCACTGTTATAATCACTAAGCCATTGTAAGACCTTACCTGTGTCCCTGTATCACTTCTCTCTGCTGCCCTTTGATTAAAAAACTACTGTATGACCATTTTCCTTTCTTTTTGTGGCATATTTCAGTTAGTCACAGTAAAAGTCACCTAGTAAAAGTGAGATAATTGACAATATCAAAACAATGCTAGGGCTGTACCGAATAGTTCCAAGCTTCGTTCATAATGTTGACATTCAAATTCTAAATCAACATAAAAAAATAAAGAAAAAAATAATAAAGAAAATATATATATTTTTTATTTGACTATTTTAATTTGCCAAGGTACAGTATGGCGAGTGCCATACCTTGCCATACCAAAACGACGCCCCTGATTCAGGATCATCTGTCAAATGAAACATTGTCGCTAAACTAATCACTTTAATTCAATCTGTTTGTTTTATCTGTTGTATTTATTCACTGCTGTCATGTCAAAATCTTGTAACTTCCAATATTCCAATGATATAAGTGTTGCAGATAATATTATTATGTATTATAAGACACAGTCATTCATAAATAAACCTGCATGTGAGAGTATTTCAATCAAATCCCAGGGCGTATGAATGTGCTATATCACATCTGTCTTCAACGTGCACAACACGGCGACGTTTATAGCCTTGAAAGCGTTGCTTATCTGAAAACGTTTCATTAAAGGTCTCTCACACACCTGAATTCTGCTTCTGTAAAAGCCTTCTTAACAAACATCCAGCACCACAGAAACATGGTCCTTATTGTCTTCAGCGTGGACACCTTGCGTCTGGCTGGTCTGTATCTGTGCATCCTATTGGGATGTTGGATCCTGATATGATAAACGGTGTGATTTGGTCTTCTGTGCCTTGACTTTGTCTGTTTTGCAGCTATCTATTTTATACTTGTTTTATGTCTGCACTTATTTGTAAATTTTTTGCTCATTTTATGCCAATTGTGTATGCCTGTTTTTATTTGCTGCTGTGAAGCACTTTGAGCTGCAATTCTTGTACGAAAGGTGCTCTACAAATACAGGTTATTATTATTATTATCATGTGGCTCTTTGTCTCAAGAATTCTAATGTGTTTGTCCTCCCCTCGATAGGTCCTTCCCCAGACCTCATCTGACCTCTCCCCTGGACCAGAACCCCACCGTAGCAGTGTGCCTCCAGGCGGCCCGGACTCAACCCCCCCTGAGTGCGACTACGCCAACGTGGATGTGCCCGGTCCAATCTGCCACTACCAAAGTCTGGACCGGGAGTGGCAGGAGGAGCACATCTACCACCAGCTCCATCCGACCACAGTCACATCGAGGGCTCTGTAGGAGTCAAAGGCTTCACCACCTGCACCCGCTCCCCTTACATAGTGAGTGATGGGCTATAGAGACCTGAAGAAGATTCATTAGGATATGGTTTGTAGAACTAGTGAGAAAGTAACCTGAGAGTTATGTTTTTCTGTCTCTACCAAGCCAGACTAAGATTAAGGAGAGGCACCGACACAGTTTGTGCAACACATTATGTCCACAATCATAATATACACATGGTTTCACATAGACACATTATGTCCACAATCATAATATACACATGGTTTCACATAGACACATTATGTCCACAATCATAATATACATAGTTTCACATAGACACATTATGTCCACAATCATAATATACACACATAGACACATTATAATAATAATAATGCAGGACCTGCTCAGAGGTCTTTAATTGGCATTGGCAATTATCCTCAACACACACACACACCGGAAGACACACGCATGCATTGTCTGTAGGATCGCTGATGTGATTCGTCTCTGCGATTAACCCATCCCGTCGTCCTTCCCCCCCAAGGGCAGCCGGGAGCAGACAGGCGTCAACGTGAGCGGCGCCAGGGGACCAATCCAAGTGCTCCTGTCCGTCTTCGTCAAGGACGCCACAGCGTTAGCGATCTGTTGTTGTGCATGTTTTTCCATTGGGTTTATCTTATCGGGGGGGGGGGAAACCCTTGCGAGCACGGGGAGAACATGCAAACTCCACACAGAAAGGCCTGGGAGATACCCCACCTGGGTACCTGGCATCATGGAAACCTGGTCCCCAAGCAGGAATCGAACCCTGGACCTTCTTGCTGTGAGGCGACAGTGTTAACCACTACACCACCGTGCCGCATGGTTATGTCCACAATCATAATATACACATGGTTTCACATAGACACATTATGTCCACAATCATAATATACACACATAGACACATTATGTCCACAATCATAATATACACATGGTTTCACATAGACACATTACGTCCACAATCATAATATACACATGGTTTCACATAGACACATTATGTCCACAATCATAATATACACATGGTTTCACATAGACACATTATGTCCACAATCATAATATACACACATAGACACATTATGTCCATAATCATAATATATGAATAAAGCCCAGTAGCTTTACATTTTAAAAAGGCACTAGGAATAGAGAAAGTGCATCTTCCAAGACAAGGGGGAGATAGATAATCTCCTATTGAGGAGATAAGTATGGTGAATCCATTATCTCAAAACCTATGGCACCAACAGGACTCAATGAGGACTTTGATATTTGGCGTTATTTACAGTATAAATAAGCCAATAGAGGGAGACAGTTAATAGGTAGAGTCTTAAAAACTTTTCATACTGGGTTACTTTGTTTGTTTTTTCCTTTTTTGTTTTCAGTTGCTAGGACCTGGACCGGGTCTAAAGAATGGAATTTATACACTGTTGTCTGTCTGTAGGTTTAATGAATCATGTCTAATACTGTTTTTAATATATATATATTTCTCTCAAAAAAATATTATTTAAAAAAAAATTATAAAATGTAAAAGATGAATTGTTATAAAATCATGTCTAAAATGTATTAAAAAATCATGCAAGTCTTGGTACCGCCCCTGGTCACCAGGTGGGGCTGATAGCCAATTTATTAATTTCTGTATAAAAACATGTAATTTCCTGTTTCTTGTTTATACTTGTATATCTGCTGTTTGTCACAAATAAACACCTTTGGAGCATTGAAAAGTGAGTTGCGAGCCCCACTTTGTTCACAATCATAATATACACATGGTTTCACATAGACACATTATGTCCACAATCATAATATACACATCACACATAGACACATTATCTCCACATTCATAATATACACATGGTTTCACATAGACACACATTATGTCCACAATCATTATACACATGGTTTCACATAGACACATTATGTCCACAATCATAATATACACATGGTATCACAAACAGTACTGTATTTGCAAATCTGGTATGTCATAAATGTATAGATGTAGCAGTACTGACTATCTGTATGTCATGTATGTCATATATGTCTATATGAATTGAAAATGGGGGACCCTGATGGAAACAAGACAAACGTCTTTCTCAGGTCTGCATCCCCTTAACAATTGTATGTATTGAGCCGTACTGTATTGTACCCATTCTGCAATCTGTTAAATAAAGTTTTCATTCATTCATTCATTCATTCACATAGACACACATTATGTCCACAATCATTATACACATGGTTTCACATAGACACATTATGTCCACAATTATAATATACACATCACACATTATGTCCACAATCATAATATACACATCACACATAGACACATTATCTCCACAATCATAATATACACATGGTTTCACATAGACACATTATGTCCACAA
Source organism: Notolepis coatsorum (assembly GCF_963971535.1). Lineage (NCBI taxonomy): Eukaryota > Metazoa > Chordata > Actinopteri > Aulopiformes > Paralepididae > Notolepis > Notolepis coatsorum. Next base: position 16,048,700 of record NC_140171.1, read on the forward strand.
TCATAATATACACATGGTTTCACATAGACACATTATGTCCACAATTATAATATACACATCACACAGTATGTCCACAATCATAATATACACATGGTTTCACATACACATTATGTCCACAATAATAATATACACATGGTTTCACATAGACACATTATGTCCACAATAATAATATACACATCACACATAGACACATTATCTCCACAATCATAATATACACATGGTTTCATGTAATGTTTGGGGTTTGCTCGCCTCAGGGAGCAAACCTCTAGCGTTACCTGGTGGATAATTGACCTGTCTCCCTGTCCTAATTACACTAATTCGTACTGGTGTGACTCGTGAAATGTCTTGTTATATTCTCTTCCGTGTCACACAGCCAGTGTCAGTCAGCAAACTGTCCGTGAGAAACACGTACCTGTTAAGTTCTAAAAGTGAGCACCGGACCTTGAAATTAATTCTAAAAATTACTGGAGTAATGTGACACCTTCTGCTTGATCTGGTTAGCAGTCTTGCAGCAGTATTTTGGATGAATTGGAGGCGGTCTATGGATGATTTATTGAGGCAGGTGAGTTGCAATAGTCAAGACGAGAACAAACGAAGGCATGGATAATCATTTCTAGGTCAGAATGGGAAACAATCGACCTAAGCTTAGCAATGTTTCTGAGATGGAAAAAACAGGTGCGGGTCACCGACTTGATGTGCGTGTCGAGGTGCATGGTCTGATCAAAGTTTACCCCAAGGTTACTGAGGTTGGGGCTCACATTTCTTTCTAGGGACCCAAGGCAACCAGCCACCCTGGATGCAACGCCATCAGAGGCCACGATGAGCACCTCGGTTTTAGCCTCATTTAGCTGGAGGAAGTTGCTATAACCAGGCCTTAATGGCCGACAGACACTCATTTAAAACAATAAAATTTGAATTAAAATCATCAGGGCAATCAGGGTTAAAGGAGAAATACAGCTGGATATCATCCGCGTAAAGGTGGTAGGAGATGCCTTTAAAAGCGTTTATAATGTGTCCTAATGGGAGCAAATACAGTGAAAATAAAATCGGACCAAGTACCAAGCCCTGGGAGACCCCACAGGAAAGGGTGACAGACTCAGACACATGAGGGCCTACTCCGACTGAGAAACATCTCAAGTTCAAGTTTCAAGTTCACGTTCCAGTTTCTTTATTAGTTGTCATACAAAAATACAGAATACTTTTATATAAAATGCTTCTTTCTGTTTTGCTCCCGAGAGTGTGCTAGATAAAAATAGATAAGTATAAAATAAGTATAAAATAGAAGTCAAAAGTATGTAAACAAAAGTGTTCAATATACATATATACAATACAATGCCAAAGCGAAACGTCTTCTCCTTTCTCTCTCTCCACTTTTACTTCTGACACCCATGTAATGTTTCGAGGTTTCAACCGCTATTGATGACTCTCTCTCGAGGCAGTTGCTATAGTTCTCACTCAGGTCTTTATTGCAACTTCAGGTGTACAAGTCTGGGTGCAGCACCTCTGCCTGCCATTGTGACTCATCTCCCAACTTCCCATGCCTCAAGAGAGCGTACCCTGGGTGCCACACCCTCTTATACCTTTCCCCCAGGTCAGCCCCTGCCCCCTCCCCTCTACCAACCTCGGGCTTGCGTCTAGGGTGACCAGGTGTCCCCCTTTTGGTTGTACTGTCCCACCATTTGAGACCGCGTCCCACATATTGAGAGGATGTCCCTCTTTTTGAAGCACATTTTTTTTTATGAATGTGGAGAGATATAATTCTGTATTTAATTTGTATTTATTTTGATTTAACCTTTATCTATTTGGTGAAGACGAGTTATTCTAATAAACATTTTTACATTATCTATCTGTCCCACTTTGTCCCACTTTGTCCCACCAAAATCTTACTGTTGTCCTGCTTTTGGACTTTTTGCATCTGGTCACCCTACTTGCGTCGCCGCCAGCCCCAGGTTGGTAGAGTGCAGAGTGACAGCTCGGCTGACCAGTCACCCCAAATCCCAGGGTTGTTACAATATATTGAGTTTTAAGATACCAGAGACCTTTGTACCATGGGTAACTTCCTCTTCCATTCTCTTCGGTTCAAATAACAAACTCAGCAAGACCGACGGCTTCTCAGTTACAGTGGGTGACAATATTGTCACAAGGAAAGAAGATATTACCTACCTGGGTTCCATCCTAGAGGCAAATCTTTCCTGTGACAAAATGGCATCCAATGTAATAAAAAAAGTCAACCAACGAACTCGATTCTTGTACCGGATCTCCTCACTGGTAAACAAGAATACCCTGAAGACTCTAGCAGGAGCACTCATTCAAGGGTACTACGACTATGCTTGCACCTCATGGTACCAAAGCACCTCAAAGGCGCTAAAAACAAAATTACAAACATCTCAAAACAAACTGGTCAGACTACTGCTTGACCTTACTCCTAGAACCCACCTCACCCCTGCCCACTTTGACAACCTAGGATGGCTTAGAGTAGACGACAGAGTACAGCAACTTGCAATGGGCCTGGTCTACAAGATACACTACACGACCAAGGTACCCATGTACATGACAAAATACTTCCCAAAGGTCAGTGAATACCACGATCACAACACCAGAGGGAGCTCCACAAATCATGTTAAACCCAGATTCGGCTCAAACAAGGGACTAAACACGTTTCGCAATTATGCCACATCAATGTGGAACGCCCTACCCAAAGCTGTAAAGGAATGTGAATCACTACCCACTTTCAAAAACACTCTCAAAAAACACCTAAGGGAGACTGCAACCTGAAACTGGCCCCTGTAAATGTCCGAACACAACCCCCTCCAATGTACAGTAAATTACCAAGTATGGTCTTGTCAATAATCCAATGTACAGTGTTGTTTGTACAGTTGTACAGTGTCCCCCACCCACCCCTCCTACCCAACCCCCCCCCCCCTACCCAACCCCCCCCCCCCACTCCTAATGAACCCCCCCCCCCCCACTCCTAACCAACCCCCCCCCCCACCCACCCAACCACCTCCAATGCACAGTCCCCCCCCACCCCCACCTACCCAATCCAATGTACAGTTTCCACGCCTAATGTATATACTCTTTTCTTTCTGGACTCTTTTTGTATCACAAACAGTACTGTAATTGCAAATCTGGTATGTCATAAATGTATAGATGGAGCAGTACTGTCTATCTGTATGTCATGTATGTCATATATGTTACGATGAATTGAAAATGGGGGACCCTGATGTAAACAAGACGAAAGTCTTTCTCTGGTCTGCATCCCCTTAACAATTGTATGTATTGAGCTGTACTGTACTGTACCCATTCTGCAATCTGTTAATAAAGTTTTCATTCATTCATTCATTTATTCATTCATTCATTCATTCATTCATTCATTCAACTTACCTGAGGAATTGGTAGGAGGAGACAGATATTTGATAAAAATATCTTTAGCAGCAAGTAAGAAAGCGATCACGCATCACTGGTATCAACAAGAACCTCCAACAAAGGAAAATTGGATGGACATTATAGGTCAAATATACACAATGGAAAGACTTACTTTTATTCTCAGACTACAGGAAGATACATGTTTGAGGTACTGGAAAAAATGGGACTTTTATATGTTAATTACGACAATGATGTATAGTTTTAATATTCACCATAACTATTGGGAAAGTAAGAGAAAAAGAGAAAGTTATAAAAAAATAAAAGAAGAAAAACACAATGTTACAATTTACCCTGCATAGTGCAACAACTTAACCGGTGATGGGGCAACTTCAAGTAAGGAAACAAAGTGCAATACATAACGGCGCTCTAGAGGGCGATGTTTGTCGGCATTACAGGTTTTACCTGAGACACTGCAGGTGAATAGGGTAAAAAAATTAACTAATAGATATCACAATGAAACTTCCCCAGTTGATTACTTATATTAAGACAATACTTTTTTGTATTACAAGTTTTCTGAAATTGTATGTTTAAATATGCAAATGAGGCATGATCTACTTAAATATGCACTAATTTGCATATAATTCCAGGACAGAAATCTGAACATTGGATAAAGCCATTTTCAAAATTATAGTTTCATTTTGTTGACATATTAGAGCCAAAGGTTATTACAGAGGGGATTTTGGATATCTCTTTTTATCACTCCATAAATCAGAAAATACTCCATTCAGTCCATTTTTATGGTAAAATTCCATATTTCGCCATGTTTTTAGGAATAAAATGTGATATAAATCAGGGTATGAATGCGATATCAACAAACCCTTCTGTAAATACCTTCAGAACATAGATATGAATAGAACTGGAAGGTTTGGTGTATGTGAGTGCTACTGAAGTGGAGATTTCTGGCTCAGAGTATGAGGAAAAACTCTTAAAACTCATTTTTGGGAAAACGCCTTCAAAGTTCTGTATTGTAAAATGCCATACTTTTTTTTTTTAAACAGATATTTACAAACACAATACCTAATCAAACCATTAGTAATAGACAACCTAAACACATGCCTGATAACTGAATAATAATAATAATGATGTTATTGAACTGAACAGAACTACACACACGCTACAAACAGTGTAGTACAGTGTAGTACCCCCTAATATGCAAAAAATATTTGAATAGATATCACTATGAAACTTTCCCAATTTGTTATGTACATATAAACTAAGAAAAAATATATTGCAAGTTTTCTGAAATGTATGTTTATATATGCAAATGAGGCACTTTCTCATTAAATATGTGCACATTTATGGATGCAATAAGGCAAAATGATGTAAAATAAACAACTAAATGTGTGTTATTGACGTTTTATTGTCACTAGTTTCATAGAAGACATGTTTAGGAAGCAAAATATAACAAAATCTCAAAATCAACAAAAAAAGTATATTTGACTATTCACCTGCAGTGTCTCGCCTTAAAAGAGCAAAGGAAACAGGCTTTTCGAGGTGGGACTTTGATTGATTGATTGATTGAAAATTGTATTAACAGATTGCAGAATGGGTACAATACAGTATGGCTCAATACACACAATTGTTAAGGGGATTCAGACCAGAGAAAGACTTTCGTCTTGTTTACTTGGCGCAACACTGTTGACCAAAGACGGCTGCAAAATGGAGAGCGACGTTAGCCTTCGCTCCATCGATGAGGACCCGTTTTTCAAAAAACAACAGGGCTTTTGAGGTGATGAAATCACTGCACCCAGGCAGCAGTGGTTCGGCAAAAAATAGTTCCGAGTATATATCTGCTTAGAAAACGAAAATGTGTAATTATTATAATTTTCTTTTTTGCGGTAAATACACACGTCACAACATGTATACAGGAACAGGGAACAAAATTTACTTTTTGACTTACTTACCTTAGATTTTAAAAACTACCAGCCAGGCAGATTTTTTACCAGCCAAAAATTTAAAATAGCTTTTTAGTATATCACCATGTGTTATTATTACTATATAATACTCTCATATGCTATTTTCAATTAATATCATAAACAACATAAGGAATATTAGCATAATTTTGAGTGGACTGAAGGAATGAGTCAGCGTTAATAGTTTTAAATGCAAATAATTTATTGAAACATAGAAGTGGGGTCGGGGACACACACTGTTTCAACTCACCACCCCCGCATCATATTGTCTGTCTTCAAACTTCCACTCCTCTCGAAACCTTTTTATATTTGAATATCAACATTATCTGTGCATCCTCAGTAATCCTCAGTTTACTACAATATACTCCTCTCCTGAGTCCTGACTAGTGACTTCATCGTCTTTCCAAACGCACGCGTACACACAGAGAAAGGGAGAGTGCCCCCCCCCCCCCATTTCCCTTTCCCCAGTCCACACTGTCTGCTGTTCTCTATGGCTCTGCCGCTGATCAGGATTAGCTTGTTAGCTTACGCTAACATAACGTTCATTTCGGGCGATGTGGGCATAAAGGAATGGCGACGATGCAATGCATGTTAGATGCATTTGACCCGTTGTGAGAAGAAGAAAAAACCACAGACTTATTTCGGCTCGCAAAATAGGCGCACTGCTGTGTAGCTCTGCTCTCAGGGAACAAACTTAACTTTTTGACTTACCAGCCATTAGGCTGGTAGATTTTAAAAACTACCAGCCAGGCAGATTTTTTACCAGCCATTGGCGGTTGCCTGGTACTTATTTTGTTCCCTGTACAGGAACGTTTTGGAGTTGTATTTGGAGTGTATTTTGTGACTGTTGGGAACTAGGCTACACTGGCACACCTACTTCCAGTGAATGGCGCTGAGCTAGGCTAACGGTGCGGCTGTTCCCTAAGCCTGCACAGAGAAGATAAGGGTATGAATCTCTGCTTGTCTAACTCCAGGGTAGATGGCAAATTAGATGGCTAATTTCCCAAAAAGTTGGCGTGTTCCTTTAAACACAAAGATTTAAAACAGAGAAAGGAGAAGCTGTCACACATTGATTGATTGATTGATTGATTGAAAACTTTATTAACAGATTGTACAATACAGTAGGGCTCAATACACACAATTGTTAAGGGATTGCAGACCAGAGAAAGACTTTCATCTTGTTTACATCAGGGTCCCCCATTTTCAATTCATCATGGCATTTATGACATACAGGACATACAGATATACAGTTACATCCAGACATTTATGACATACAAGATATTACGGCTGACCCCCATTAGTCGAATAGTCGACTAATCGACCGAAGCCGTAGTCGACTGCCAACCTCTTAGTCGAATGCAAAAAAAAAACTAAAGAAAAAAATTATTATAATTAATTTTAAAATAAATATTACATTTTTTATTAAAAAAATTATCATTCTTTCCAAAAGAAAAAGAGGCCTAGAAGTGTGGCTAACGCTAATGGCATGCATACCAGAGGCTAACTGCCTATGAAAACAGGCACAGAAAGAGGGGGTTTGGACATTTACCGGGGCCAGTTTAGAATTGCAGCCTCCCGTAGGTGCTCTTTGAGAGCGGTTTTGAAGGTGGGTAGGGATTCACATTATTTTACGGCTGTGGGTAGGGCGTTCCACATTGTTGTGGCATAATTGCGAAACGTGTTTAGTCCCTTGTTTGAGCCGAATCTGGGTTGAACATGATTTGTGGAACTCCCTCTGGTGTTGTGGTATTCACTGACCTTTGGGAAGTATTTCGACATGTACATGGGCACGTTAGTGGTGTAGTGTATCTTGTAGACCAGGCCCATTGCAAGTTGCTGTACTCTGTCGTCTACTCTAAGCCATCCTAGGTTGTCAAAGTGGGCAGGGCTGAGGTGGGTTCTACTGTAGGAGTAAGGTCAAGTAGTAGTCTGACCAGTTTGTTTTGTGATGTTTCTAATCTTGTTTTTAGTGCCTTTGATGTGCTTTGGTACCATGAGGTGCAAGCATAGTCGTAGTACCCTTGAATGAGTGCTCCTGTTAGAGTCTTCAGGGTATTCTTGTTTACCAGAGAGGAGATCCGGTACAAGAATCTTGTTCGTTGGCTGACTTTTTTGATTACATTGGTTGCCATTTTGTCACAGGAAAGATTTGCCTCTAGGATGGAACCCAGGTATGTAATTTCATCTTTCCTTGTGACAATATTGTCACCCACTGTAACAGAGAAGCCGTTTGATTGCTTAAGGTGAGAGAGAGAGAGAGAGAGAGACCGAGGGAGGATAAAAGGGGAAGACCAAACAGTATGCGGGAGACATTCATGGTGACCTTAAGAGATACGTAGACAGAAATACCTAGACAGAGATACCTAGACAGAGATACCTAGACAGAGATACCTAGACAGAGAGAGAGAGAGAGAGAGAACAGACAGAGATGACAGAAATAACACAGGGGGACATGAACACAGAAGAGAGAGAGAGAGAGAACAGACATATAGTAGAGGAGAGAGGGAGAGAGAGCAGATGACGAGATGAGAGAGAGGGGGAGAGAGCAGAGGAGATAGAGATAACAGAGGAGAGAGAGGCGGGGGGGCAAAAAGAACACAGCGAGCAGAGGAGAGAGAGAGAACAGAGGAGAGAGAACAGAGGAGAGAGAAAGAGAGGGAGATAGAGATGTAACGGAGGTACCGCAGTATATCCACAGTCACGAGGTACAAGTCGTGAAGTGGCTGTGGACGTTAAGCGGTACTGCAAGTAAACTCACTCCCCAGAGGCATCCAGACCCGGAAGCAAGAAGTGAATTCACTTCTTGCTTAGTGGTCTGTGATGCCGCCCGCGACGCGGGCGTCCGGGGTTCAACTCCCACTCAGGGCGATCCCTTAACAGGGGTCGAATCGACTAAAACACAACGCAGACAAGATCACACCGGCTACAGAGAGAGAAAGAGAGGGGGGGAGAAAGAACACAGCGAGCAGAGGAGAGAGAGAGAACAGAGGAGAGAGAACAGAGGAGAGAGAAAGAGAGAGAGAGAGAGGGGGGGCAGAAAGAACACAGAGCAGAGGAGAGAGAGAGCAGACAGAGAGCAGATATAGAGAGAGAGATAGCAGAGGAGAGAAAGAACAGAAAGAACAGAGGAGAGAGAGAGCAGACAGAGGACAGAAATAACAGAGAGAGCAGAGGAGAGAGAGGGGGAGCAGAAAGAACACAGAGAGCAGAGGAGAGAGAGAACAGACAGAGAGCAGATATATATATATAGAGAGAGAGATAGCAGAGGAGAGAGAGAACAGACAGAGAGGACAGAAATAACAGGGGGGACATGAACAGGAGAGGGAGAAAGGGAGACTCTAGCTGGGGTCCATGTTTGTAGCGGGGGAGATAGGACAGAGGAGAGAGAGAGAGAGCAGAGAGCAGAGAGAGAGCAGACAGCGAGGACAGAAATAACAGAGAGAGCAGAGGAGAGAGAAGATGAGAGAGAGAACAGACAGTGGACAGGAAGAACAGAGGCAGAATGAGTGCGGGAATCAATGTCCAATGCCTGGCAGGAGAGGGTGACAGAGAGGCAGAGGTGTGTGTGTGTGTGTGTGTGTGAGTATTTGAAAGGGGCAGATGGTTCAAAATCCTTGGCAGAGCAGGGATAAAGTGGGCAAGTCCCGGACCATGACACCTATGGTCATTTTTGATAGGACAGATCATGGCCCTATGGACATTTGATAGGACAGATTATGGCCATATGGTAATTTGACCGGTCAGATTATGGCCCCATGGTAATTTTACAGGTCAGATTATGGCCCTATGATCATTTTTGATAGGACAGATCATGGCCCTATGGAAATGTTTGATACAGTAGGACAGATTATGGCCCTATGGTAGTTTGACAGGTCATATTAACGGTAATCAATAACTGAATGGTGAATGAACTTATCCTCCGTGGCAAGGAGCGATAAGGCTTTAGCAAGAATGCAAGGTACTACTTACGGCAAGGTTCAGTGATCGACTGACAATCTCAATAGTAACCAGGAAGAGCATATAAAGCCAACCTAACTAGACACGCCAGGTACCAATGCAATGAATGCAATCAGGGCAGATAGACAGGTTAATTACCATCAGGTAACGCTAGGGGTTTGCTCCCTGAGGAGAGCAAAACCCCAAACGTTACACCTATGATAATTTGACATGTCAGATCATGGCCCTATGGTTATTTGACAGGTCATATTATGGCCCTATGATAATTTGACAGGTCAAATCATGGCCCTATGATAATTTGACAGGTCAGATTATGGCGTTGTCCTGAATATTCTGAGACATCAGTGAATATAACCGCTTATCTTGGAGGCACAGTTTACATCGACTGCAAATATCCACCATCACGATATGAACAAAGCGACATCAGATATTTCTGCAAAGAAGACGATGACCGTGACTGCAGGGATTTAATATCAGCTCACAGCTCTGTGTATACAAGGACAGAACGGCATGCACTGTCAGATACCGGTCGGGGAGTCTATACTGTCACCATCTCCCGTCTGACTGAGGAGGATGCTGGGACATACTGGTGTGCTATGAGAACAGAGAGACTCCAAGGTGGCAGTTAAGTGTACTGTTATTTTGTATATTGTTATTTTTGTATATTGTATTGTAACATTGTTTTATTGTATAGTATTTTATGTTTCTTGTATAGTATTTTATGTTTCTCTTTTATTACTTGTGTGATTTTATACTGCACCTTAAGTTTGAGTCCCAAATCTCGTTGTATGCAGATATAATGATAATAAAGTACAATCTAATCTAATCTAATTTATTCTTAACACAGGTGCACTTGAATATTGCCAGTAAGTATGGTTGTGGAAAACGGAGAGGTTAAGTATGCGCGTGATCAACCCCAGAACTGAAGGGAAAATATGCACCAACACAAAGAGCTTGCTGGAGGATGTGTGGGAAGGAGGGGGAATCACACGCACATATTCTGGGGATGTCAGAAGCTGAAGGGGTATTGGGAGGAGATAGGGGAGGCAATGATCAGAATACTAGGATACGGATTACCACAAACAGGACTGGTGCTTTACTTAGGAGACCTGACACACGAGGGAATACAAGGGGGGGACAAATATTTAATAAAGATAATGTTGATAGCGGCCAGAAAAGCAATAACGCGACTGTGGTACAAGGAAGACCCACCGACAATAGCACAATGGGTAGGAATAGTGGAAGAGATACAGGATATGGAGAGGATAACACACATGCTGAGGTTACAGGAAGAGAAATTTGGGGAAAGATGGGGAAAGTGGGAGGATTATAAAGGGAACGAAAACGACATCACAGAGGAAGAACCAAATGCAACACAAGAGGGAGAAGGGTAAAGGAGGAAAGAGGTTCAAGGAGGGTCTCTGAACCCATGTCACACATTTGTTATGGTTTGTAACCGACCCCAATCGCACAACACAAGACAGGTATGATGGTTTGCCAAGAAACAGATATTTATTTAGAACAGGGAAAAAGGGCACTGTCCCTTTAAGGGAGAAAACACAAAACACTGGAATAACACAAGAGGGGAAGGTAAAGTGCCTTTAAGAGGCGGGCAGGAAAAGGGAACACTATGGGAAGGTAAGGGAACGCCTAAGGGAAGGTTAAGGGAACGCCTAGGGAACAGAGGAACTAGAGACTAGGAGAACTAGGGAAAGAGGACTAGGGACTAGGAGAACTAGGGATAGAGGACTAGGGACTAGGTGGAACTAGAAGGGGAGAACTTGGGACAGAGGGGACTGAGGCCCGCGGAGGCGGGCTGGGGAACAGGGAGGAACTGGGGACAGAGAACCGCGGAGGCGGGCTGGGGACAGGGAGGAACTGGGGACTGGTGGGAAAACATCTGGGCCGCTCTGCAGAACAGAGGAGAGGGTTAATATTCAAAGGGAACAAACAGAGCAGATGCAGAACAGTCCAAATAACAAAGTAACAAAGTAAATACTATCTTCGTGTGAACAAACACACAGTGGGAGATGAAATGTCCAAAATAATATCCACGAGAGAACAAAACAGAGTGGGAGATGAAATGTCCAAACTAATAACTAAGTGAGAACTAAAGGAGGCAATACGCTGGGTGAGTGACATCACAATCAAAACTCACCCAGGCGTATGCGTAATGGTGCAGGAACAGCAGCGGGACGAGGGCAAGGGGCATTACGCTGAGTGAGTGACATCACAATCAAAACTCACCCAGGCGTATGCGTAAAGGTACAGGGACAGCAGCGGGAACGGGGGGGCAAAAAGCATTACGCTGAGTGAGTGACATCACAATCAAAACTCACCCAGGCGTATGCGTAAAGGTACAGGGACAGCAGCGGGAACGGGGGGCAAAAAGCATTACGCTGAGTGAGTGACATCACAATCAAAACTCACCCAGGCGTATGCGTAAAGGTACAGGGACAGCAGCGGGAACGGGGGGCAAAAAGCATTACGCTGAGTGAGTGACATCACAATCAAAACTCACCCAGGCGTATGCGTAAAGGTACAGGGACAGCAGCGGGAACGGGGGCAAGGGCACTACGCTGGGTGAGTGACATCACAATCAAAACTCACCCAGGCGTATGCGTAATGGTAAGGGACAGCAGCGGGGCGAGGGCATCGCCACCGGGTGGCTGGCTGTCCGAGCCGAGGGACAGAGTGCTGGAACAGTGGCGGTGGCGAGGGTGTCGTCCACCGGGTAGCCGACTGTCGGAGCCGAGGAACAGAGTGCTGGAACAGTGGCGGTGGCGAGGGTGTCGTCCACCGGGTAGCTGCTGTCGGAGCCGAGGAACAGAGTGCGCGCCACACCTTGGTGTGCGCGTCGGAACAGTGGCGGTGGCGAGGGTGTCGTCCACCGGGTAGCCGCTGTCGGAGCCGAGGAACAGAGTGCGCGCCACACCTTGGTGTGCGCGTCGGAACAGTGGCGGTGGCGAGGGTGTCGACCACCGGGTAGCCGCTGTCGGAGCCGAGGAACAGAGTGCGCGCCACACCTTGGTGTGCGCGTCGGAACAGTGGCGGTGGCGAGGGTGTCGTCCACCGGGTAGCCGCTGTCGGAGCCGAGAGACGCATCGGGGTGCGTCTGCGAGGAGGAGTGTGCCAAGCACGAAGGTCTAGAAGATGCGCGTTGCGCGCTGGTCGGGAGAGCGTGCCAAGCTCGAAGGTCTAGGAGATGCGCGTCTGCGCGCTGGTCGGGAGAGCGTGCCAAGCTCGAAGGTCTGGAGTGGAACACTGGAATACCTCCCGTAGAGGATTAGAGAGCGCAGTACAGTGTCTCCCTCCAGGCAAACGGCGACAGGTGGCGAAGGCTTGAGCGCATCTGGCGCGCTGGTCTGGAGTGGAACACTGGAATACCTCCCGTAGAGAATTAGAGAGCGCAGTACAATGTCTCCCTCCAGGCAAACGGCGACAGGTGGCCAAAGCCCTTGAAGATGCGCGTTGCGCGCTGGTGACTGGAGAGCGTGCCAAGCCCGAGGGTCCGGGAGATGCGCGTTGGTCTAGATGTGCGTCAGGACGAACAGCTGCGCTGGGGTCTGCAGTGGAGCGCTGGGGTGCCTCCCGTGGAAGTTACAGGGAGCGCAGAACAGTCTCCTCCACAGGCTACGGCGACAGCAGACGAAGGCTGGAGCAAACATCTCAAGGCTGGAGAGATCCATCTTACAGCATTGGTAGACCAGAGGATCTCCCGAAAGAGTCTAGATGTTAGAGGAAATGACTCAGCATGAATACAACACGACCCCACCGCCGAAACGAGGGGAAGAGCCCTGGTATTTAAAGCCCACAGGGGAACTAATTAGCCTGCCACCACAGGTGCGAGAGGTAATTGATAATAGTCCAGGTGTGGCCACTGAGAGTAAACGAGAGTAAAGAACGAGAGGGTGGGGGCTAGAGAGAGTGAGTGAGAAGGGAATTTCTAACAGTAGGCTTTAAAGAAACAGAGAAAAGGTGGTGAGCAGCGGGCAAAACCTCACAACATTTTTGCTTTAGTTAGTATTCTCTATCTCTATCATTTGGGTAGGACGATTGCTTTATGTTTTTTCAATTTATTATTTATGTCTGTGGAACTTTTGCTTAAGTCGGTATTTATTATTTCTGTTTTTGGGTATTACATTTTTTCTTTTTTTTCTTTATAATTTGTCTGTTTAACGGTGTTGTACATTATGTCTATATAATATGTACCTGGAAGACCGACTGAGAGGATAATAATATTCAAATATGATGTTGTTTGTATGCTTGTAATACAAAAATGCAAATAAAAATTGAGTTTAAAAAAAAAAAAAAAAAAAGTATGCGCGTGATCATCTAAAAATGTATTTGTTAAAACATGGTAAATCGAATACAAGTTTGTTTAGGAGTTTAGTGGAGGACTTGATGTTTTCTGGCCAGGAGAATTGGGTCAAGCTCCCTGACTTTATTGTCAGATCACCGTATGACCTTATCTGACACAGAGGAAGGGGGCGGGGGAAGGGATTGACCAAGTGGTAGGTGCATATGGCTCTGGGTAGCGTCTATTCGAATCCTAACGCATTTATGCTTCCGCGTTCGCGTTTTGCACTCTGATTGGCCACTGATGTTTCTGGTCGCACCAATCGTGTGACGGCAAGTTCTTTCGCCGGTTAAGCTTAGGCACTCTTTCGAAGTTGGTTAAGGTTAGAGTTTGTCTTAGAGCATGGCGATAGAACACCAGCCCTAATTCCAAACTCTAACCGTAACCAACTTCGAAAGAGTCGCCTAAGCTTAACCAGTGATAAACTAGGCGTTAGGTAGTTTGCTGCTGGTCGAGGCGGAAATGTCACGCGATTGGGCGCACATGTCACATGACCAGAAACGTCAGTGGCCAATCAGATCGCACCAGAAACGGCAGTGGCCAATCAGATTCGCAAAACGCGAACGCGGAAGCATAAATGCGTTAGGATTCGAATAGACGCCTCTAGGGGGGTTAGTGGCACAGGAAGGAGTTAACAAAAGGCCATGAAAGGAATTTTCAACAATATCAACCACTGATGTATCAACAGGCCCTCATCCTTTATTCAAACCTAGCGTTGATTAAACATGGCAACAATGCAAACATTGTTATCCATATAGATGCTTCATTCTGGTGTGTCGGATACTGTGAGACATCATTGCCTTCTCGTATCGTCAGATTGGGACGACATCGCGGCTCACGACGTGACTCGGGTTGCTGGAGAAGCTGCACGGCTCCGGTGTAACGGAGGCGATGCTCAACTTCTACAGAGAGCCACTGTGGAGAGACTCCTCACCTTCTCAGTGACGGTGTGGTACGGAAACACAACCGTCCATGATAGGGGACAGCTAGAAAGAACTGTACGCATGGCGTCAAAAATCATTGGCTCATTGATCTTCCTTCTGTGGCCTCCATATGATATGCCACACACATCAGGCGGAAAGGGGAGAAGGTGATCAGTGACCCCTCTCACCCTGCTTATTATCTCTTTAACCCCCTTCCCTCTGGTAGAAGACTCCAACGTCTCAGGTGTAGGACATCTAGTTTTTAGAATAGCACATATCCTGAGGTTGTCAGGTTCAGGTTGTCACCTGAACTCAAGCCCTAATGCACAGGCACTTTGTAGTATGAGGGCTAGCACTAGCCGACTTTAAGGCAATATGCACTTTAAATGGAGCACTGAGCTCTTTTATGCACTGTAGCATATTTTTTCTTATGTTTGTGAAATACTTCTACTTCAGGGATTGCATTGTATGTTTTCTTGTATGTTTTTATATTGTATGTTTTTATCCTGTATGTTTTATTTTTTACACAGTTTTATGATGAAATAAGCATTGCACAGAGACAAATCCCAATCAACCATGTGTTGAAATGGCAATAAAGTATCTATCTATCTAATAACGGCAGGTATTCCCTCAGGGATAACGGGAGGCTGAAGTACTTTGCGTTGATTATCATGGAGCTGAAACCAGAGGACTCTGGGACATGCTGGTGCGGCTGTGATGGAAGATCTGCTGACTACACACCAGAATCCACCTCTCTGTGGGTGAGTAGAGTTAACGCTCGCACTGCTGAGCTCAGAGACGGCAGCAGTTCACACATCAACAACGCCAGGACTTCCCCTTGTGCACTGAAATGCAACAAGTGTCTCAGCCTCGTCCTGACAGTTTCACCGCTGGTCGTGAAGGAAAGCAAAAGTTACCACGCAACGTCGTTCATTAGAGGTCCCTCCCGGTGGATAAAGATGTAGTTCAGGTTGTCTAAGGAACCTAAATATGGTTAAAATGACCTTGGGAGTCGTTGTTACGAGCTGGAGCCGTCTAGGGGTACGAAGTGTACTGATGTGAGATCTGGCCCTAACATTGAAGTGTACTGTGTGTGTGTGTGTGTGTGTGTGTGTGTGTGTGTGTGTGTGTGTGTGTGTGTGTGTGTGTGTGTGTGTGTGTGTGTGTGTGTGTGTGTGTGTGTGTGTGTGTGTGTGTGTGTGTGTGTGTGTGTGTGTGTGTGTGTGTGTGTGTGTGTGTGTGTGTGTGTGTGTGTGTGTGTGTGTGTGTGTGTGTGTGTGTGTGTGTGTGTGTGTGTGTGTGTGTGTGTGTGTGCGTGTAAGAGAGAGAGACCATCATTACCATCTTGCTTCTTTTGTCCCACTGTAGCTTTCAAAGTGTGAAAACCCTTCACGACACCAACGTCAGCACCAGTGTCATCTTCCTCTTCCTCACCCTCCTCAGAGGCACCACCATCTTCCTCTTCCTCACCCTCCTCAGAGGCACCACCATCTTCCTCTTCCTCACCCTCCTCAGAGGCACCACCATCTTCCTCTTCCTCACCCTCCTCAGAGGCACCACCATCTTCCTCTTCCTCAGCCTCCTCAGAGGCACCACCATCTTCCTCTTCCTCAGCCTCCTCAGAGGCACCACCATCTTCCTCTTCAGGCATAATTTCCACACAACATGGTAATAATCACCTACTGCTGTACACACAGAATACTGCCACACATACAATACAGACACACGCAGACAGTGTGTGTGTTTGTGTGCATGCGTGCGTGTAAATAGAGTATGCATTTCTGAATTTTTTTTACGTTTGCATTTTGTACTTCATTGTTTGCATTTTGTACTTTAGTTTGTACTTTAGTTGTATATTGTATATATATTTTATATAGTGTTTGGTCTTTATTCTTTTTACCTTTTTTTTATACTAAACTAACAAGCACAATCTCAGGAGGCTCATACAGAAGCAAATGTACATGTACCTTATATGTGACAAATAAAACAAAACTTGATCAAAAACAGCACATTTCTATGAATTGGCATAAGGTTATCATCAGTGTTTCCTCTTAATTCAGCCAACAAAACATCATAATCCGGCTAAGGCTACATGATAATGATGACAATGCTCTGTATTCTAGTGTTGTTTCCAGCAGTGTGTCTGTTCATCCTGTATTCTAGTGTTGTTTCCAGCAGTGTGTCTGTTCATCCTGTACACTAGTGTTGTTTCCAGCTGTGTGTCTGTTCATCCTGTATTCTAGTGTTGTTTCCAGCAGTGTGTCTGTTCATCCTGTATTCTAGTGTTGTTTCCAGCAGTGTGTCTGTTCAGCCTGTATTCTAGTGTTGTTTCCAGCAGTGTGTCTGTTCAGCCTGTATTCTAGTGTTGTTTCCAGCAGTGTGTCTGTTCATCCTGTATTTTAGTGTTGTTTCCAGCTGTGTGTCTGTTCAGCCTGTATTCTAGTGTTGTTTCCAGCTGTGTGTCTCTGTCACAGGTCCCTCTGTAGTTGCCATGGCGACTGTGAGTCTGACTGTGTTGCTGGTAGCTGTCCTCTTGCTCGTAGTATACAGACATACTGGAATCAACCAGGCACAAGGTGAGACGGGACTGATCAACGCCCTCTGGTTAGACATAATTAAAGTAAAATATTGCAATAGTGTAGTGCAATAAAATAGTGAAAAATTAATTAGCCCTCATTTACAGTACAATAATCACAGTGTTGATGTAATTAGTCTAGGTGGCACAACAGAGCAGTGTATCGCTCTAAACAGATTCAAATCATGCTGAATTACTGTTTAAAACAGAGTTTTTGAACACTTTCTCCCCTGTTTCTTTCTTTCTTTCTTTCTTTCTTTCTTTCTTTCTTTCTTTCTTTCTTTCTTTCTTTCTTTCTTTCTTTCTTTCTTTCTTTCTTTCTTTCTTTCTTTCTTTCTTTCTTTCTTTCTTTCTTTCTTTCTTTCTTTCTTTCTTTCTGTGTATGTTGTCTCATTCCCTCCTCTCATCCCCAGGGAGATCGTGTCTATGAGGAGGTACAGGAGAGCCCCCTACAGTCAAACTCAGGACCTTCTTCCATATACGCCTTGGTCAACTTCCCCAGGAATCCCTCAGACTCTCTCCAGTTACAGTACGTCAGCCTCAACGTCCAGAAGAATCCGGACTGCCCCAACGAAGCCACTGTCATCCAATCGGAGGGCAGCCCTCTTCCCGCCACCACTGAAGGCGGTTCCTCGGCCTGTGACTATTCCACTGTCAGGATCCAAAGCCCCGCCTACTCTACTGTCAATCACCCAGCAACATCCTCTGAGGCTACTGTCTAGACTCTAGACAATTGAATCTAACAAAAAAGAAGCAAATATAATATAGTGTAATCTGGGGGCGACAGTGGCTCAGGAGGTAGAGCGGTCTTCTGCTAATCGGAAGGTTGCAGGTTCCATTCCCTCTCCTTCCAGGCAGCATGTCAAAGTGTCCTTAACCCCTAATTTCTCCCGATGAGCAGGTTGGCACCTTGCATGGTTGCCTCTGTGAATGTGAGGAACAAAAAAGTGCTTTGGATAAAAGCGCCATATAAATGCACCATTTACCATTGCATCTATTCATATATCTGATAATGATAATGATAATGATGATAACAATACATCTAAATTAAATCATACGTTTGGGAAATTCTGAAACAGACATATTTTCTCCATCTGCCCCGACGTGTCGCTACAACAATATTACTGAATGCTGCACCAATATTATCTGATCCGTCTCATATTTCACAAGTTAATATTTAGAGCCACTAAATATCCACTTAATGCCAATACATTTCCTAAGCGGCAGAATGAGATCAAATGAACTGGACTCAGCTTTTTGCAACCAAACACATCAATTGGTTTGAGTAAACTGAACTGTAACATACTTGCTCATTCTGGCACCTTGTTACCTTAACTAAATGTTTCCTGAATGCTTCTCTGAGTTATAGCCTTGGAACTGAACTGCCTAGCAAGCTAGCTTTTCTTTCAAACAGAATTAATTATATGTCATCTGCCAGTAATCATATTTCTATTAGTAACTTGGTGTGTTTGTTTGTTGTATTAGATGAGTTATAATAAGCTAATGTGTGTTTTAAAAGGAAATCTAACTCTCATTATCTTTGCATACAGTATTTACTTCATGAGGTAGAACACAACATCCCTGATTTGATGAATATTCCTTAAATTATTTATTGTAACTAAGCAGTTACAAGAAGCTAGAAGAGTATACATTCCTTATTAGTCAGATTAATTAAATCCATTGTATCTTGGCACCTCATTTATTGATTTGATGCATTATTGATATCATCACATTTCATCAATAGGAGGAATATCCAAAAAGGCAGATGTAAATATCCTTGGGCAAATTGACAATAAAGCAATCCATTTACCTTTACCTTTACATTTACATCAGAGTGGAACCTAATGTATTGAAGAGACAAGTCACCATATGATTCATGATTGAAGTTAAAAGTGATTAATTCACTCAACAGTGAAACACGATTTATTTGAACCTTTATCCACCCAGAGACAGAATAAGACACAAGACTCATGAGAATAGGATTTTTGATGGTGAACAAAGATTATTCTGCGACACGCTTCACACTTAGACACGGGGGCTGTGTCCAGTCACAGCCTCAAGTCCTCTATAGATTCAAGATTCAAGAGTTTTTGTTTACATGTAACAAGTACAGTGGAATGCTTATTCTTCACTCACTCCCACAGCTACAAGAATATGAAACGCAATAAGCAATAACACAATACAAATAGTTACACCTTGATAATATATACAGAAAACTGATCATATACAGTATATATACAGTATATATATTTTTTAAATTAAGAAAGTATGAATACTGTGAAAGAAAATGGTATACAGTATAATAGTCTACAGTTACTACAAAAATGCAGCATGGAGTGTACAGTAATCAGCATAGTGGATGTGTTGTGTTGTTGGTGCCAGGTACAAATTCAAGTTATGAGTTTGTGTTCATTAGGCACACGGCATATGGTAAGAAACTCTTTCCTGCTGGTCCATGGTCTTGATAGGCATGCGTCCATTCATCCACCATGTGCCTTGTGTACACATCCAGATCTGGGTCTTTGAGAAGCCTGCCTTGCAGTTCAGTGTCCACTTAGCATCTTGTAATGTTCACTGCATTTGCGCTCTTCAAATTTCTGCTCATGCTGGAAGCAGGAAGCAGGAGGTCTGACTTACTCACGTTCTACTCAGAAAGCCTACTGTATCACACTTCATTTGCACGCAGCCGGGGTGAGAGCGAGACAGAGATACTGAATAGTGGCGGACACATTGCAGAGGTAGACAGAGTTAAACAACCAGAGTAACCACACATTACAGAGATATTAGCAAAGATATCTGATCTCCTCCCTGTGAGTCTCAGAGTCTCAAGATGAGAAGCCTCCTTGTAGTCGTCCTCTGCCTCGTGACAGGTAACATAACCTCAGTGTCTCCTCTGTAATTGTCTCATAGTCGTCCTCTGGTGATAAATGATATAACCTCAGTGTCTCCTCTGTAATGTCTCATAGTCATCCTCTGTCTGGTGATGAATGATATAACCTCAGTGTCTCCTCTGTAATGTCTCATAGTCGTCCTCTGTCTGGTGATGAATGATATAACCTCAGTGTCTCCTCTGTAATTGTCTCGTAGTCGTCCTCTGGGCCCAGGAGTTCAAAACTTTTAATCCCTATTTGATCGGATCAGATCTGGATTGTGGGTAGTTCAAAACCAAAAAACAGAATCAGGATCACTTTGATATCCTATCAGATCAGGAAATCAAATCCAAGCTTTAATCTGGATCAAATCTTCAAAACGGGTATTTCAAATGTTTTGGTCACATTAATGGTGGCCTATTTTGTTTTCAACCAAATGCTGATGACAAAACAACCGTTAACCGTTGATTAACCGTTAACCGTTGATCAAAACACATAAATATTTATGCTCATAAAAGTATCACAACAAAGATTGTCAATCACAAATGTAATTTGCACTTATATTACTTTTGCCTGTTCTCTCTGTTGACGCCCGGCGTCTTTCCTGGATTATCGCTGCTCTGTGTGTTTTAATAAAGACACATCCTTAGAAATAGCTACCTATCTCCGTCTCTCCTTGTCTCCTCCACCATTGGACTCACTACTACTCACCCCCATACGTAACAATTTGTGGTCGTGAAGTTAATCTAAATCACTTGGGAGCGTGAGTGTGACGTATCTCAAGAGACTACTCAACCTTGACTGTCTTTAACTATGAGTGAATACTCTAGCTTTACCGGCTTTAGATAACAAAGATTGAAGGCATCGTTCCTCTGAAAACGGACTTAGATGGCTTTTCGTCTGAGGTAGACAATTCATGGAAATGACACGCACACGCGCACGCGCGCACACACGCACACGCACGCGCACGCACGCACACACACACACACACACAGGCTCTCTTTATTACTTGACACAAACATTAGGTCATTTTACCATGTGAGGTAAATTGATGGAGTATTTATTAAAAAAAAACAGTATAGCTTGCAGGAATAGTGTGCCTGGACTCATGAAGAGGAGAGAAACACATACATATTAGATAAGATGGATTCACTGGATGGATTGGCACTGTGTTAGTTGTACCCAGAGGGAATCCAAACCCTAACCCTGGCATTGTGTTAGTTCCACCAGAGCTACACAGGACCACACACACAAAGTAATGTTCTCACAAAGCAATAGGCTATTTCTTCTTGATGTCAACTGAACGTCGTCTGACCATAATTTTTCTTTTTTCTTTTTCTCCTCCCCGACAGGGTTGCTTGGCGAGACAGTCGAGGGAGTGGTGGGCGGAGACGTGACGATCCATTGCTCTCACAACTACGCATATTCTAGTGACAATTACTTCTGTAAGGACCCATGTGAGGCTCAGGATGTCCTGATACACAGCAAGGGCCTCGCTTGGTCTTCAAACGGGAGGTACAGCATCTGGGTAGGAGGCAAAACGTCCCACATCATTATTACCGACTTAAAGGAGGCGGACACGGGGAAATACTGGTGTGGAGTAGACACGCACACCCTTGTGCAATTCAACATTGTGAAGGGTGAGTTAGCTAGTGTCTGTGATGATGCTGCGTCATGCTGAGCAGAGGGACACGTGTCTCTGCGTCACGGCCCTCCAGTTACATAAAGCCTTGTTCTGTCTGTCGCTGAACTTCTCTGTTTTTGTGGCGGACACACTGCTTACTGCAAAGGGGCAGGATGAAATGTAAAATGTGAAATCTGCCATAGAATACCAGTTTAAAACTCCAATCGTCCATTGGATTACTCAAACTCGGACTCTGTTACTGATAGATTCAAGTTAAAGTTGTTATTAAAGTTAAAGTTAAAGATGGAAATTACTCAACAACCAACTAGGCTGCAGTAAAAAACTAAAAACCAGATTTACAAACATAAACATAAAGACAGAAAACACTCATCACAGACAAGCTGATGTGGCCAATTACTTAAATTTTTCTTTTTACAAACATTGGTTAATAAACTACCCTCCCACTCAGGGCATTTTGGGGTAGAACACATCATAGCCTTCTACAAAAACCTATGGGTCCGCAAAGACGACTTCAAACTTGAAATGGTAAAGGCGGCTGAGTGGCGCAGTGGGCAAGGCGCTCGCCACTAACGCAGGATATGCTGGTATCGAGCCCAGCTCTCGGCGTTGCTACCGGCTTGGCCGGCCGTCATACTAACACAATTGGCAGTGTTAGAGGGTGGGAAAGCCGGTGGGTGGGGATTGGACGTTGTGGACAGCTTCTCCTACAGGTCGGTTTGGTGACGCCGGTACAGCGGAAACAGGAAGTATCAGGGGCAGCCTCCCACGCGTTACTCCTCGCCACTGAGAGTTCGAGCTGCTGCGGTGAAATGATGCGACAGGCTGCCTCCTCCTCCTCGTGTACCGGAGGGGACATGTGATGCAAGGCTTCTATCCTCACTACAGCCGACCAGTGGGAGGCATAGTCTAGCAACGTTCAAAGACAGGGGAGGGAAGAATTGGAGATACGAAATTGGGATGGGAGAAAAATAGAAAATGGGGAGAAAAGGTGGATAGAAAAAAACAACCTGAAATGGTAACAACTTCAAAACAAAAACTGAGCGCCCTCCAACCTAACAAGACCACTGGCCATGACAATATCCCCTCCAAATTCCTCAGAAACTCAGCAGCCGCCATCACCCCAGTCATAACCCACATAATAAACCTCTCCATAAAACAGGGATACGTCCCCAAATACTTCAAAATTGCGAGAGTGCCCCCCCCCCCCCCCTCCTGCACAAAAAAGGCAGCAAATTAGACCCAGGCAACTACCGCCCTGTTTCTATTCTTACCTCCATCTCGAAAGTCATGGAAAAAAATGTCCATGGTCCAGGTCGAAAAGTACCTTGCGAAAAAAAAAGTCTACGAATTCCAATCTGGCTTCAGAACATCCCACTCCACTGACACATGCCTTCTCTATTTGAACGACCACATCAAACAAGAGTTGGACGCGGGAAAATACTGCGGCATGGTCATGCTGGACCTCCAAAAGGCTTTCGACACTGTCGATCACTCCATTCTGATTGACAAGCTAAAAGCAATTGGTTTTGATAGTTCATCAGTGAGCTGGATGCAATCCTACCTGGAGGGGAGAGAACAGATGGTGGATGTAAACGGTACACTATCCACGCCCCCCTCCCAGTGAGCTATGGTGTTCCACAAGGAAGCATACTAGGACCGTTACTGTTCCTAATTTATGCAAATGACATGTCATCAGCTTGTGACTGCAACTTGTTCCTGTTCGCGGACGACTCAGACCTGCTGGTTTCTGACAGGAACAAGTTGCAGGTTGAAAAATCCCTCAGCTATGAACTCGGCAGAATCTGCACCTGGCTCGCTGATAACAAACTATCATTACAACTGGGTAAAACAGAGTCCTTTCTCTTTGGATCAAATAACAAACTCAGCAAGGCCAACGGCTTCTCTGTTACAGTGGGTGACAATATTGTCACAAGGAAAGATGAAATTACATACCTGGGTTCCATCCTAGAGGCAAATATTTCCTCTAACAAAATGGCAACCAATGTAATAAAAAAAGTCAACCAACGAACAAGATTCTTGTACCGGATCTCCTATCTGGTAAACAAGAATACCCTGAAGACTCTAACAAGAGCACTCATTCAAGGGTACTACAGCCTATGCTTGCACCTCATGGTACCAAAGCACCCCAAAGGCACTAAAAACAAGATTATAAACATCACAAAACAAACTGGTCAGACTACTGCTTGACCTTACTCCTAAAACCCACCTCACCCCTGCCCATTTTGACAACCTAGGATGGCTTTGTGGAGGAAATATGCATAATTAACACTATTATAAACACTATTATATTAATATTAATTGATTGTAATACCATATCCCTCCACTAGGACATAAAAGGTCATATTAAAGGTCACTTGCAGACATGCCTGTCTTTGAGTGTCAACAAGTAATGAAATGCAATGTCATGTTGTTGATGCAAAATTGAATTCTGAAGTATCATGTAATTTGTGAATAATGTGTCATCATGTTTTTTGACGACATGTTGAATTCTGTGTCAAACTGATAAGAGATTTGCTTTTGGGATAAGGAGCAGAGCCTTCAAGCTGATTGGTTTAATGATCATTTACATCATGAATCAGATGTCCAATAGGCCACAGGATAAATGACCCAGAGGGTCATTGATTGGTTAAGATCAGATTTGTGTTTTTGTTGTCTTTTTTTGCTTCACAAATGTTTTCTAAGTAATCTAACGAGTGATTCCCCCCTTCCCCCAGAATATCAAATAGTCTGTAACCTGATTACATAGCCTTTTACAGTGACTGTAATCTGATTACAATTACCTTTTTGTTGTAATCACATCACGTATAATCACCTGCACCCGGCCATGTCACTAGACAACACTTGGAATCTACAATACGGAACTTTGTATCCAAAACTGACACAACTCAAAAAAAAATTGCATTATAATAATTATGCATGTTTGTTTATGTTCATGATATTTTATTCTCCCCCATCATTACAACTACAGTCACCACCCCTCCTCCTCCTCCTCCTCCTCCTCCTCCTCCTCCTCCTCCTCCTCCTCCTCCTCCTCCTCCTCCTCCTCTGCCTCTGCCTCCTGTCCAAGATGGCAGCTCAGAGACAACAGGTAAGGTGTGGTTTGTCCTGTCCGGGTCGGGAAGAGAAGGGCACTGCTTATTCTGTGATTAAGGAAGCTATAAAAGAAGGTAGGGTCATCACGCAGTGGCGTCCTTTCACTAAAAGGCAAGGTATGGCGAGGAGGGAGGGGGGGGGGTGGGTGAAGGGGGGGTTGTGTCAAGAGACTAAAGCAGGGAACCACAATATTTTGCATACAAATTATGCAGAATGTAATATCATAACTGTCTATTACTTTTCATGCAATTGAGCCAATTTTCCTTAGGTACGGTTTTGAGGTGTGTGTTCAACAGAATGTAGTATCAAAAACACATTCACAAAAAGTATGGGTTACTGAATGCTGAACTGCACTATTATAATCACTAAGCCAGACCATACCTGTGTCCCTGTATCACTTGTCTCTGCTGCCCTTTGATAAAAAAAATTCCCTATGTCCATTTTCCTTTCCATATTTCAGTTAGTCACAGCAAAAGTCACCTAGTAAAAGTGAGATAATTGACAATATCAAAACATGCTAGGGCTGTACCGAATAGTTCGAAGCTTCGTTCATAATGTTGACATTCGAATTCTAAATCAACATACAAAATTGTAATTTTTTTTTTTTTTTTTTTTTTACATTTTTATTTGCCAAGGTATGGCGAGTGCCATACCTTGCCATACCAAATGGACGCCCCTGTCATCACGTCACCATGTAGCAAGTGTGGGAACTTCCCGTCAGGCCGACATCGAGTTGAATGTGATCAGCCATCGTCATTCAAACAGGCTATTACCTTGGATGTCAGAATCATCCGCAATTTGTTGCATTGTTAACTAGCTAACGTATATTTCCGCAGATAGTTTGTATATTCTTTATCCTAATACAGGCTTCAAAATAACTGGCCCCAAAGTCTGGCACCAAGCAGAGCATAGAACACTGGTATTCTGACTTAGTGACCCTTCCTTCTTTTATAGTTTCCTTGACTGTGATCAGCAACATAATTACTATCTCACTGACATAATCTGATTAGCGGTAGAGGCTACTTCCAATAGGGAGGTGTAGTCTGATGCCACTGGTTGTTCCACCCGTATAGGGATTTATCATTGGGAAAATGGATTATCGGCTATTGTAACAATTATGCCGCATGGAAATTGAAACGCTTTCCATTTTTTCACAAAATGAGTTCCCTTCTATCACTAACATTATTGTTTAAAGGGGAACTATTTTACTATTTCTTTCACTATTTGGGCACTTTTACACAATTCCTGTGAGTTTATGGAACACCTCTGTAATTCATTTTTTTTTTAATTCATTGTTTTGTATTTCTAATCAAGTCCTCAAAAACAGCATTTTTCTACCTCAAGATCTCGAGCCGTTTTGAGGCTGGGCTCCTAAACCACTGTGTGGCCTGGTGGCATCTGCCACATTATCATGCAGCTGAGTCTCTCTGACATCACAAATCAGCACATTTTCAGATGACTCAGTTCAGTGAGGGTGAATATTGTGAGGGGAGAATTGGAAGAATGCGCCAATATGAGAATTAGAGACATAGATCATGTTAATATAAGTCCACATAGCTAGGAAACAATGCTAAACACTGAAAAAGGCCATTTATAAGATAGTTCCCCTGTTGTGTTGTTCCACCCGTATAGGGATTTATCATTGGGAAAATGGATTATCTATCTTCTATCACTAACATTATTGTTTAAGCATTTCTGGTTGAAATAAAATTTGGCGATTTCTTTTTATGATTAATTGCGAATATTTTCATGTTGAGCTATAGATTGTGGATGAATGAAGCACAGAAAGGTACACCATGCAAATGTTAATGCTTTATTTGTTTTAAACGAGACGATTTGGAAATGGGCAATGGGGAAATACATTGCGTTGGACAGAGGGTGGAACACGAAAAACGGCAATGACGTAACCACTACACCTCCCTATTACTTGTGGATTACATTGAATGAAATTAGTTTCCTAATTTGACTGCAATTTCAATCATAATTCAATAATAATTAACAACAATTCATAAAGAAACAGCAACACCACCATCACAAACACATGTCTCAAAACACCCTCTGACCTTTGACCCGTGGTGAAGATAAGGATAAAACTGGCAGAAAACCTTAATTAAGAGGGAAAGAAAAGAGGAAGAAGCCTCAGAAGGGCAGTTATATTATCGCACTTGGCCATCGCGTCCCGCTCTTAAGCCTATCGAGATATACCTCATCTCATGTACCTATTGTACTCCATCAATGAAAAAAACAAGTACACCCACACCTGCCGGGTCCCGCCCCTATGGAGGCGTAGCCTATAAGACAGTAGGCATGGTCACCAAACACTCTTCCTCTTTTTTCGTTTCCATCATAACGGTCGCAGTGCACCTTATGTAACTAGTTGTTATGAAAAGATTATGAGAAATTGCGTAATGTTGAAAGTTTACCGGAGGTTTGCTTACCCCTGGAATCTTCGGGGCATGTTTCAGCGACACGTCGGGCCTATTCTGATGTTTCCAGTGACAGCAGATCCAGGAGCAGCATGCAAGGTTGGCTATCGAGCCAGCTTGTACACAGGTAGGCCCTGTGTCATCAGGCATTGATGTTAGTGTTAGTAATGCTGGTTTGTTTTGTTACACAACCATGTTTTGTAACAAAACAAAACAGGGGCGGGATGGTTTGGTGAACGGTTCACTGCAGTGGACGGGTTCCAAACGATCCTGGAAGCGTGCTGTTAAACAACTAATGCTAACGCTACATGCTAATGCTAATGCTATATGCTAACACTACTGCTATGCTGTTCTAATGTCTCCGCCGTGGGATTTTGTTGCTTTTCCCTCCTCTTGCCCGGTTCATGAATGAAGGTCAGTCGGTAGCTAATGTGGGGGTTTTGCTGAGTCCTATTTTACCCCTTTTACGGGTAAATTGATTCCCCAAGGGGATCAATAAAGGAATATCTTAAATGGGTTGACAACAGGGTGTGCCGTGACTAGGTAGCCTAGCCACGTAGCGTTATTCCTGTGCCCCGGCGGGGTTTTAAACAGTGTTTCCACCCGGAAGCCGATGCTTGAGGCTCGGCGGGTGGCAGTAGAGCTATACTACTGCAGGATGGGACTTAGCGGCGGCCCGTGTTGTGGCTCAGCTGACTGTTTCTGTCCATAGTAGCATTGAACGCTATGCTATAGTAGTGTAGTGGGCTACTGTTTTGTTCTGTCTCTCCGCTACGAGAATGTCTGTCTATGCTACAGCTTTCTCTCCTCTCAACCATTCATGCTGACGGTCAATCGGTGTCTATTGGGGGAGTAGTGCGGGGGGGCTTTGTTTACCTTTTGGGTAAATGGGCTAAGCTAGGGCTGGTGTGCTGTTGTGAATATTATGAATGAATGCGGGACTGGTTTTCTCTGGTCCACCTCCCCTTAACGTTGTGTACATGGGCTTGCTCATTCTACAGTATTTTGTGGTGTTAGTTATTTTATTCATTTAACCCCTTCATGGTGCACACCACAGTGGAGGTTGCTGTTTGCAACCACCAATGGTGCTCCGTGTTAACATCAGTCCTTTGCTTTTGACATATTGAAACAGTGCCCCGCCCGGCCGACGCCATGAGGTGGGTCGGCCTGGCGAGTGGCTGGTGGGCTGCTAAAGCCTGTACCGCCACGGTATGGAATTGGCAGCGATTAGTAACTGTGTTCGAATTGCTGTTTTTTCTATCAAAAAAATGGTGTCTGGTGGCGGGGCCTTGAGGGCCAGCCGACCTCGACACATCAGAGGTTGTTGACGTTATTAGCTTTAACCTAGCCGCAAGCTATAACCGCTCAGGGTTCCCCTCTCCGCAGGGGATTTTGGTCTTCTGCTGGAGCGCGGGCGGTATTGTCCTGGGCCCCACACCGCCACACACCGCGCAGCCAGAAGAAGAGAGAGCACGGCTTCGTCAGCGGCGATGACGAGGCCCTCGACAGGCGGCCATGTTTCCCCGCCAGAGGTATCCTGGGCGTTGAATCGACAGGTGTCCACAAGGCCGACAGCCTTGGCGGCCGAGGGATCGGCCATGTTGGATGGGCTCGGCTTGAACAACAAGCCGTCGACGTCCTGCCGCGAGCAGCCCGCTCTCCGATCACTCCCTCCCCCAACACCAGCGGAAAAAGGGGGCTCTGATTGTTTCCTTTGGCTGCGGGCCGCGTGCCTTCGTTGAAGCGCGGGCGGCCCCACTTTTCGCTTCTCATGGGGACAGGGGCTGACACCCAGTTGATGGCTGAGCCTGGGTCTGTCCGTGAGAATGTTGTGCTGTCAAGCGGCTCCCACACCATAACCTGTGTTGGTTGAGCCTGGTGTTACGTCTGTCAACTATAAGTGTTGTCAGCAGGGGGGCTCGAAACCTTTTGAGGCACACAGTGCGGGCTTCCCCGGCCTCGCCTTTGCCAGGCCAGGTATCATGTTGGTGCCTCCCACTCCTGAATGATTGGCAGTGGTTTCGCAGGCGCGCGTGATTTGGGTGGTAGTAATATCACTGCAGGGCTACGGTGTGTGGAATCCATGGGGTCCTCACGCCTTGCATGTCCGGCTGCAGAACAACTCCTCAGCATGTTCTGGAGGGGTGTTCAGTGGGGGGGCTTTTGTCACCTAGATTGATGTCAGCTTCCCCCGTATCAAACCGGCCCTTTCTGTCGGGGTCCCCCCTTGGGTGCGATTGCCTCGTGGGTAGTGTCAGGTTCCGACCCGACTCCACGGAACGCTCTGCTCGCAAGGGTCCAGGGTTGGCTACGCACAGCGGGTGGGACCGGGCCGACTATCTACAGTTCCTGGCGGACCTGCGCCACATGGCGGCAGGTGCGTTGGGAGTGTCATCACATATGACTACGGCAGTACCATATGTCGAGGTGGATGGAGAGAACGCTGAGGCGGGGACTTGTGTTTACACAACCCCACCCGTTTTCGGGTTTGGTACAGACCCTATTGTCAGGGTCACCAGCAGTGACAGCTCTGGTCAACGAGATCCAATCTCTGTGGACGAAGCAAGCCATCGTTGTGGCGTTCTCCTCCCGGTGTTCTCTGGTGCCTGAGAAATCGGGAGGGGGGGTGTCAGACCCATGCTGGACCTGTCCCATGGGAAGGTTCAGCATTTTTTGGATCGTCTCCTACCTGTTGAACACTGTCAGGTGGGGGTCTGGTTCTCCTCCATAGACCTGTAGGATGTGTATTCGCATCTCCGATCTTCCATCCTAGGGCTTACCTACGCTTCCTTGCAGGGTTAGCGTATGAGTACCAGAGGCTGCCGTTCGGTTTTCTCTGGCTCCCCGCATCTTCACCAAGTGCGTGGAGGCCGCACTGGGGCCTCTGCGTCGTCAGGGGTTACGAAGTGTATTCTGCCCTGACGACGTTCTGGTCCTTCGCGGTCAAGGTGGATCGTCGGGTCTCGTACCAGGCAAGTCCCTACCAGCCTGGGGTTTGCTGTAGACTGGAAATAGAGTACTCCTCTTCCCAGTCAACGGTTGGAGTGCTATGGGCATCCCTCTCAGAGCGTGTTGTCGACACGCTCGGGAGGTTCCGTCCTAGGACGGTTACGGCGCTGTCTCACGTCACGTTTTTCACCGACGCCTCCCTCGCTGGTGACGCGCCGGGCCAACGCAGTAGGGGGCAGCTGGCAAACCATGCTGCCCGGTCTGCCTTACGTTCAATGTGTTGGTATTGAAAGCGGTCCTTCTGGTCCTCAAACAGTGTTGATCAGGACGGACAATACGACGTCAGTGTCGTATATCGACAGACAGGGAGGAGTACGCTCCCCCCGTCTGCACCAGGCGGCGGGCGGCTGGCTATGGGCGTCCTCCATCTGCGCGGCCTGAGGGCTCCCCACATCCCCGGCAGGGTGAATGTGGGTACAGGTGTACTGTCGCGGGGCGGTCCTCATCCTGATGGGTGGGGATTACGTCCGGACATAGCCAGGCAGGTCTGGGGCCGATGCCGTGCCGCCTGGGATTCTTCCCCATACATCTGTTAGGTCAGTTGTTGGGACGGGTACGTTGAGGGGCGCAGGTTCTTGATCCTGATGGCGCCGGACCGGGGCGCAGCTGTGTGGTTCCCGGTCCTGATCCAGCTACTGGTAGTCTGGAGAGGATGGACCCTTCTGTGGTTGATACCATCCGGAATGCGCATGCTCCCTCCACTGTCGCGCTTACGCGGGCAGATGGCGTATGTTCCAAGTGTGGTGTAAGGCGGGGGGCCGGGACCCAGTCTCCTGCCCCCTGGATGCTGTCCTTAGTTACCTCCAGTCTCTCCTTGATAGACTGTCGGCTTCGACGGTGAGGGTATATGCAGCAGCTATATCCTCCTATCATGAGGGATTTGAGGGGGATGTCTTGTTCAGCCACCCTCTTGTGAAGCGTTTCCTGCTTGGCGCTCGATGCGTTAAGCCGGTGCAACGCTCTTTGGCTCCGAGTTGGGATCTTCAATTGGTCCTCGGTCGGTTGTCCTTGGCCCCGTTTGAGCCTCTTGAGCAAGCGCCGTTGGAACAGCTGTCGTTCAAGACCGCGTTCTTGCTGGCCGTCACCTCCGCTGAACGCGTGGGTGTGCTTTGTGCTCTCTCGGTACGACCAGAGTGCCTGTCTTTCGTTCCGATTGCGGTGCCACTCTGCGGCCTAATCCTGCCTTTGTGCCTAAATATATCCGGAGTTCCTTCCGCTCCAGGGATATTGTGGTTCAGGCGTTTCGTCCGCCTCCTCACGCTAGTGAGTTAGATGCGGGCCTTCACCTGTCATGTTCGGTCCGTGCTTTGGGAATTTACCTCAGCCGTACTCAGGACCTCAGGGTTACGATCAGCTTTTTGTCTGTCACGGTGGTTCTCGTGCCGGTAAGGCACTATCGAAACAGCGCCTGTCCCATTGGTTGTGCGAGGGCATTGCCCTCTGCTACACGTTGGCCGGGCTGGATCCCCCTGGGGGCGTCAGGGCGCACTCCACTCGTGGGGTGGCTGCCTCTGCCGCTCTCCTGGGTGGGGCCTCGGTGGAGGACATCTGTGCTGCAGCTTCATGGTCCTCCCCGGGCCCCTTTGTAAGGTTTTACCTCATGGACATGACCGGGGGTTCTGTCTCCCAGGTGGTTCTGGGGTCTGTGGCCTTTCCTGCTTCCCGTCCTTTGGTAGGGTAGCAGGAGTGTGTGGGTATGGGCCACAGTGTGTTAGGTCACACGTGGTTCCGCCTGTGCTGTGTGTTCAAGGGGTTCTAGTTCCCTCTTTCTCGCACTCAGGTGGAGTTGACTGCGCCCCCCCTTCATTAGGAAGAATGGGGTGACGGGGCTCCCCAACCCCTTGATGTGGGCTTACGGGTCCTCAGGGGGTACATTTGTCGGGCCTCGCGTCCGCTCTACCCCATATCTCGATAGGCTTAAGAGCGGGACGCGATGGCCAAGTACGATAATATAACGTAAGGTTATGTATATAACCTAGTTATATGAGTACTGGCTAAGCGTCCCGCTCTTAAGCGGCCTCTTTTACTGGAAACGGGATTTTTGGCGAGGAAGAGTGTTTGGTGACCATGCCTACTGTCTTATAGGCTACGCCTCCATACGGGCGGGACCCGGCAGGTGTGTGTGTGTACTTGTTTTTTTCGTTGATGGAATACAATAGGTACATGAGATGAGGTATATCTCGATAGGCTTAAGAGCGGGACGCTTAGCCAGTACTCATATAACTAGGTTATATACATAACCTTACGTTTGCAGTAACTAACAGATTACGACCACAAGATCGTAATCAGATGATCGTAAAATCTATCACTTAGCCAATCACTGGAGCCAGGCAGAAAAGAATGGGACAACAACAACTACTTATGCCGCTGCTTTTTTTTTTTTTTTTTTTTTTTTTTTTTTTTTTCCATTTTCCTCCGATTTTCTCCCATCCCAATGTTAGTCGTATGCCAATTCCCAGCCCCTTCCTGGTCGCTGCGCACTTACCCCCCACAGTCAGATCATCTGGGAGAGTGGAGGCTACCATGTGCTTCCTCCGACACACGTCCAGCCAATCACCGCTTCTTTTCACCTGGCAGCGCGGATTCTCATTGAGAGGGCGTAGCGTGTGGGAGGACCACACTATCCCCCTCACGTCCGCGCTTAGCAGGCGCCCCGACCGAACTGTAGGAGTCGCTGTTTACAACGACCCGGACCCACCCCGCCAGCTTCTCCCACCCTCTGATACAGCCAATTGTATCAGTGCAGACGGCCAGCCAAGCTGGTGACAACCCCGGAGCTGTGAGCTGGATTCGAACAGGCAAATCCAGCTCAGCTCCGGGGCTGGTGACGAACGCAATCTCCGCTCGGCCACCTAACCGCCCTATGCCGCTGCTTTCAAGCCTTATGTTTACTGCTTGATGCACTACAAGGCCAGGCTGTACCAGCTCTCTCAGGGGGGACTATAGACATTAGGTGGAGCTAGGTCTAACTTGCACTACTGTCTGTTCAAAAGAAAAGAAACATAGCCTTATGCATTTGGGATTTGTGTAGCTTTTTTCCTGTTGTACCAAACTCGTACCAAACTGTGACCCCAACACCGAGGCACATACCGAACCATGGCTTCTGTGTACCGTTACATTACACCCCTATATGTTTGTGTGTGTGTGTGTGTGTGTGTGTGTGTGTGTGCTATGCTATACAAATACAGTAAATTACAATTTATCAAAATATTAACCATTAAATAAAGGTTGTAATTTGTAAATGTATTTGATTTTACTGTAATTTGACAGTAAGTATTTGGCAACCATTGATGCCAGACATTTATCATTTCTTGCAGCTTTTTTTCTTACAGTGTACATGTGTATTTGCATGTGTGTGCGTTACATAATTGAATCATCTCTATGGTTCCTGATTCATCTACTGAGGGGACACATTTCAGTGTAACGTCCCATATTTTGGTCTAAGTAATTGTGTGTGTGTGTGTAGTGCACATATATGCATGGGTTTGTGTGTGTGTGTGTGTGTGTGTGTGTGTGTGTGTGTGTGTGTGTGTGTGCGCGCGCGCATGGCATGTCTCTTGTGCGTGTGTGAGTATCTATCTCGTCTGCATGTGAACCTTAACTGAAGTGAAGTCTTTCTCTTCCAGAGTCGCAGCTGCCACTGCTGCTCACCACGGGCATCTGTGTGGCTGCGCTGCTGTTCGTGAGCGTATTCACAGTCTGTCTGTGGCTGTCTCTCAAACACAGTTCAGCCACACACCGCAACAGAGAGGTGCGTGTGTTCAGGATCATCTGGAAAATGAAACATCGTCGCTAAACTAATCACTTTAATTCAATCTGTTTGTTTACAGAGTATTTATTCACTGCTGTCATGTCAAAATCTTGTAACTTCCAATATTCCAATGATATAAGTGTTGCAGATAATATTATTATGTATTATAAGACACAGTAATTCATAAATAAACTTGCATGTGAGACTATTTCAATCAAATCCCAGGGCGTATGAATGTGCTATATCACATCTGTCTTCAACGTGCACAACACGGCGACTTTTATAGCCTTGAAAGCGTTGCTTATCTGAAAACGTTTCATTAAAGGTCTCTCACACACCTGAATTCTGCTTCTGTAAAAGTCTTCTTAACAAACATCCAGCACCACAGAAACATGGTCCTTATTGTCTTCAGCGTGGACACCTTGCGTCTGGCTGGTCTGTATCTGTGCATCCTATTGGGATGTTGGATCCTGATATGATAAACGGTGTGATTTGGTCTTCTGTGCCTTGACTTTGTCTGCTTTGCAGCTATCTATTTTATACTTGTTTTATGTCTGCACTTATTTGTACATTTTGTGCTCATTTTATGCCAATTGTGTATGCCTGTTTTTATTTGCTGCTGTGAAGCACTTTGAGCTGCAATTCTTGTACGAAAGGTGCTCTACAAATACAGGTTATTATTATTATTATCATGTGGCTCTTTGTCTCAAGAATTCTAATGTGTTTGTCCTCCCCTCGATAGGTCCTTCCCCAGACCTCATCTGACCTCTCCCCTGGTGGAGGTCCAGGACCAGAACCCCACCGTAGCAGTGTGCCTCCAGGCGGCCCGGACTCAACCCCCCCTGAGCGCATCACCAGGGGATCCGCCCTCAGCTCGGGCCTCAGCGACTACGACGACGTGGGCGTGCCCGGTCCGATCTGCCACTACCAAAGTCTGGACCGGGAGTGGCAGGAGGAGCACATCTACCACCAGCTCCATCCGACCCACAGTCACATCGAGGGCTCTGTAGGAGTCAAAGGCTTCACCACCTGCACCCGCTCCCCTCTTACATAGTGAGTGATGGGCTATAGAGACCTGAAGAAGATCCATTAGGATATGG
Source organism: Notolepis coatsorum (assembly GCF_963971535.1). Lineage (NCBI taxonomy): Eukaryota > Metazoa > Chordata > Actinopteri > Aulopiformes > Paralepididae > Notolepis > Notolepis coatsorum. The sequence goes on from NC_140171.1 coordinate 16,083,769, forward strand.
TTTGTAGAACTAGTGAGAAAGTAACCTGAGAGTTATGTTTTTCTGTCTCTACCAAGCCAGACTAAGATTAAGGAGAGGCACCGACACAGTTTGTGCAACACATTATGTCCACAATCATAATATACACATGGTTTCACATAGACACATTATGTCCACAATCATAATATACACATGGTTTCACATACACATTATGTCCACAATCATAATATACACATGGTTTCACATAGACACATTATGTCCACAATCATAATATACATAGTTTCACATAGACACATTATGTCCACAATCATAATATACACACAAACACATTATGTCCACAATCATAATATACACATGGTTTCACATAGACACATTATGTCCACAATCATAATATACACATGGTTTCACATACACATTATGTCCACAATCATAATATACACACACAGACACATTATGTCCATAATCATAATATATGAATAAAGCCCAGTAGCTTTACATTTTAAAAAGGCACTAGGAATAGAGAAAGTGCATCTTCCAAGACAAGGGGGAGATATATAATCTCCTATTGAGGAGATAAGTATGGTGGTTCCATTATCTCAAACCTATGGCACCAACAGGACTCAATGAGGACTTTGATATTTGGCGTTATTTACAGTATATATAAGCCAATAGGGGGAGACAGTTAATAGGTAGAGTCTTAAAAACTTTTCATACTGGGTTACTTTGTTTGTTTTTTCCTTTTGTTTTCAGTTAAACCGTTATAAACGCATATAGACTGCCCTTCAACTGAAAAATGTCAGGATAGAATCAAAATATTAGGTAAAGAGAGAGAGATGCCCCATATTCCATTGCAGTTTGCACGGCCTTCTCAGCGTGCCTCTCCGCGGACCTATATATTTTATGCATAGTGTGGGTGGTGATGATAGAAACCGCTGTGGCGCATACAGTTGAACGTATGTAACGTTCAGGGTTCTGGTCTTAGGAACCCCACTGTCATTCTGGAGTTATTTCCCCTGGTGGTTGGTATCTGCACTCACTGTTGGTCACGCCCTATTCCTGATGTGTCACTCCTTGTTCTGTCACCACTGGTTGCTGTCACTGTGCTGTCATTTACCTGTCACTAATTGACGCATTGGAATGTTTGGGGTGTGACTATATATTCATTGTTGTTTCTCTCTGCCCCTGTCGAGGCTTCAGACCGTGTATCGCGTGGAAGGAGCTGGAGATATTGCTGACCTTCTCGCTCTTGATTATTCTCATGCATCTACCTTGCTCTCAAGTTGACGCCCGGCGTCTTTCCCTGGATTCTCTGTGCTCTTACATTAAAAGGCACCACTAAGAAAGAGCAATCATTCTCCGACTCGTATTATTTCCTCCTCTACTGGACTCACAATTGCTAACCTGCACCGCAACCGTAACAGTATTACACTTGTCACAAACAGGTAATTTATGACAAATAGGGAGTCCACACGTGATAACAATTTAACAAATAATGATTTATTTAAACCTATCTAACCACACAAAAAGATAAGCACATGAACACTGGAATGTTTTGTATTAGAATCAGTGGTGAGTGCAGTGTGTGGATGAGTGAGTAGATATGCTGTGGTGTGTGTTTGGTGTAAGTATCAGTGTTACAATATGTTAAAGGATGCAGCTTGGGTGTTGGTACAACCTGTGCCTGGGAGTGGAGAAAGCAGACAGAGAGGGAATTAGCCAGAGACACATATATTGAGGTGCAGGCAGCTCTGCTCTGCACAGGTGAGTCTCATACAGTTAACGAGCCACCCACTCCACCATGCTTCCTGGTGAGTCAGACTCTCCATTTAACAGGTAAAGTGGGGGTCGTCACACACTCATTGAGGGACACAAAGAAGTCAAGTCCAATGGGATTTGGGAATCTCAAATACAAATCGGGATTGGAATAAAAAATGCATTTATATTAAACAATACAGAATATACAGCACTTCTTGGGGTCTGTAGGGCAAGCACTTATTCCCTCCCCTCTGAACATTTATGGAGATCCTTTTAAGTCAGTGATAAAAGTGTCTTTCAAGGATAAGTGAGCTCCTGCACTGATTATTATAGTTCAATATTCAATATTTGATCACCAAAACCCCCCAAAAATCGGGCTTGCGTGCTATGCGCGCTCGGTTAAAACACACACAGGTATAGTGCCCTTTTCAGCCTTTGAGCACCTGCCCCTCTAAAGTCCTGTGCACGTCCCTGATGGTAGCTGAAGCATAATTGTCAAAAACATCTTACTCGTGTGACAAGTATTTGGAGTAAACTAAGTGCGTCTGACTCTCAACCACCAAAACCTGCACGGACTACAATGTATGACGTATATCGTTAATAGGGTACCTTGTGTATACTGCACCCTTGTGTATACGGTTTACTCTTAGTCTTACTCATAGTATATACATTCAGATTCAAATATTTTATTGCCTACATTTATTATTGTATAATATAACCGATAGGGCATACAGACCCTCATCTATTCTGCACCCTTTATTTATTTGTATTTCCCCCATATTTTCATATTCAGAGTTAATTATATTGTTTACACTGTTTGTTTTTTCTCATATGTTTATATTCAGATACAATTTTATTGCCTATATTTATGTCTTTCTACTATTACCCTGCCCATACCTGTATCCCCCCCATGTTGCTTTGAATTGTTGATACATTTTTGTATCAATAAATGTTTTGATCAATAAATTAATATCCTATCTTATCTTTAAAAATGTCAAGATATCTCTTAAGTTCCCTTGAAAACAACTGCTACCATCAACCCTAACATAAAACCACATGGATTTCACATGCATAAAATAAAGGACACGTCTCTCATTTCATCGCACGCTCGTCCAAGTTTTTACACACAAGTCAAGGACCACCGCCCACTGTCAACACCCCCCCCCCCCCCCCGGCATTTGGTGGGATCCTGTGAAAACACACTGGAGGCTGCCAATAACTCTGGAGGGCACTGCGATTATGTCATTCCGCCGAACGACCACATACCACATTACATCGTGAGACAACACATTTATATAACTCTAAACATTGCTTGAGGCGTTGGCCGGGGGGTGGGGGGCCGCACGATGACATGAGACGTGCGGGGGGGGGGGCTTAGGGGGGGGCTTAGGGGGGGGGGGGGGGGGGGTAGAGGATAATACTAAATGCTAAAGGTATAATTGTCACCATGTTGGAGAAATCGATTTGGTCTTATATGGATTTATATACGGTATATACAGCACTGTTGTACATGCTATCATACAGAGTTATAATGGGTAGACAATAGTATGAGGAAGTGGGTAGTTGTGATTATTATGATTACTATATGATTTTACAGTGTAGGGCAGTTGTAGACAGTGAGAGCAGTAGGTAGGTATACATTGAGTACATATATAGGCAACAGAGTTCAGAGTTTGTTGAGAGATTGAAAGATTGATCAAGATGAGGTAAGAGTACAGTCGGCTGTCAATAACGAGTTGTTTGTTTACTTCTCCTGAGGTCTGAGGTCACAACAGTCTTCCTTGAGTCCACGTGTGAGTCCGTACCGTAGATTACAATTTCAAGAAAAAGGGAGGAAATATTGACCAGGCAAACAACACAAACCATGTAATCCAAATACAAATACAAAAAAACTCCAGTAATGGAGGTTGGAAAGGCATCCCAACCTGAGCATGACATAAGAGCAAAATGGGGGTGGGAAGGAATCCCAACCTGAGCATGATATAAGCGCAAAATGAGATTGAAAGAAATCCCAACCGGATCATGATATAAGAGCAAAATTGGGACATAAAGGAATCCCAACCTGATCATGACATAAGCACAGACATGAGGTGGAAAGGAATCCCGACCTGAGGATGACATAAGAGCAAAATGGGGGTGAAAAGGAATCCCAACCTGATCATAACATAAGAGCAAAATGTGTGTGGAAAAGAGAATCCCAACCTGAGCATGACATAAGAGCAAAATGGGGATGGAAAGTAATCCCAACATTCCACTCCAACGACACAATACTTCTGTCACTGATTATATATTAAAGGGATAGTTCGTGTTTTTAAGACACCTGTCCTGTTTTGTCATGCAAGCCTGGTCTGGAACATGTGGGGACATATGGAAAATGGAATTGATCGTTTTCCAGGTCCTCATTTTCCTTGTTTTTTGATCAAACTGTTACATTCAATTAATACATTTGCATTGTTTTTTGGGGTGAAATGTAGGTACTGGACCTCTTCTCTGTATGCCGACTCGTCGTTGTTGCTGATGACACAACGGTGGTGTCGTCTGCAAACTTGACAATGGTGTTTGAGCCATGCGCCGGTTTGCAGTCATGGGTGAAGAGGGAGTAGAGAAGAGGGCTCAGCACGCAGCCCTGCGGTACACCAGTGTTCAGGATGAGAGTGGAGGACTTGAGGCTGTCCAGTCTGACATGCTGAGGTTTGTCGGTCAGGAAGTCCAGTATCCAGTTGTAGAGCGAGGGGCCGATGCCAAGGTCGTGGAGCTTGTTGATCAGCTTGGAGGGGATGATGGTGTTAAATGTCCTTCTGGTCCAGACGGAGGAGGGCAGGGTGTAGTGCTGCGGAGATGGCATCGTCCGTATTCCTGTTCTGGCGGTAGGCAAACTGGTAGGGGTTAAGTGAGGGTGGTAGGCAGGATTTGAGTTGAGCCAAGACTAGCCTCTCGAAGCACTTCATGATGGTGGAGGTGAGTGCCAAGGGTCGGTAGTCATTGAGGCTCTCTGGGGAGGTGTGTTTAGGGACAGGAATGATTGAGGTGACTTTGAAGCATGTGGGAACTTTTGCCTGAGCCAGGGACAGATTGAAAATCTTAGTCAGGACCCCCGCCAGCTGCTCAGCACGGACACTGAGTACCCACCCGGGGATCCCATTGGGCCCGGCAGCTTTTCGTGCGTTGGTTTTGCACAGTTCCGCAAACACGTCAGTGGGGGAGAGTGTGAGGGTCAGGTGGTTAGAGTAGTTTAGGTCGTCTGGGAAGGAGGGGTCAGTGATCGGGGGGGTGGCGTGTTTGGGTTTGTAGTCTGTAATGGCCTGCAAGCCCTGCCACATGCGCCGGGGGTCAGAGCCATTTAGATGCTCCTCGACCTTGAGCTTGTGGTCGTGCTTGGCCCGTTTGATGCCCATCTTCAGATCGGCCCGGGCTAGACTGTAGGCTTGTGGGTCACCTGAATGAATGACTTTTATTTATATAGCACCCTTCACAGCACGAATGCACAGGGTGCTTTACACTACAGCTTAGTATATAAAAAACACAACAAAACTAAATCAGAAATAAATGACAACAACAACAGACAGCAGTTAAAAAACAGTGAAACCAGATAAAAAAAGTAGAATAAAATAATTTGGATAAAATCATGAGTCACTAATTAAAAAAACAAAACTATAGGAACAGTTAGATGATTTGGTGAGACAGGTGAAAAAGTGAGTTGCAGTAGTCAAGCCTAGGGGAAATAAAAGCATGCACAGACAGTTGTAGTTCACAGTGAGATATGATGGTGCTTGGTTTTGCAATGTTTCTGAGGTGAAAAAAGCAGGTGCGTGTGAGTGTTTTGACATGTTTGTCTAGGTTCATGGCCTGGTCGAAGACAACACCCAGGTTTCTCAGGTGGGGATGTATGTTATCTTTAAGGGACCCCAAGTGAGTGGCCACTCTAGCTGCAGTCTTTTTTCAGCTGCTACGATCAGCACCTTTGTTTTTTGCATTTAACTGGAGGAAGTTACTCCCCATCCAACTCTCAATGCCGAGCAGAGAAGGCTGAGTTTCTCCAAATTGTCGGGTTTAAAAGAGCAGAGTAGTTGTATGTCATCTGAAGGCGATGTCACGTGCCTTCAGCAGCTGGCGCACCTGCCCGTCCATCCATGGCTTCTGATTAGGGAAGATTGTGATCAGCTTGGTGGTGGTGACCTCGCTGATGTTGGTGCTGATGCAGTCCAGGGCGGAGGAGGTGAAGGTATCAATGTCCGTGTGAAAGTCCACTGTGGCCTCCGCAGCAAAGTTACTCCAGTTGGTGCCGTTTGAAGCCGATGCTGAAGTGCCAGGTCTGCCCCCTCGGGCCAGACTTTCACAGATTTAACTGTGGGCTTGATTCGCTTGATGAGTGGTTGGTTTTGGTAGGAGGAACAGTGAGATGTGGTCCGACTGGCCCAGGTGGGTGAGAGGGAGGGCCTTGTAAGCGTCTTTGGTGTTAGTAAAAAAAATGGAAGGTAGTACAGACTTTAAATTGGAGTGGTGGAAATCTCCTGCAATAATGAAGGCAGCCTCCAGGTGGTGTGTCTGTTGTTTGCTAATGGCTACATGCAGTTCTTTCATGGCTAGCTTTGCATTAGCATCTGGTGGTGTGTACACTGCGACTGTAATCATACATGGTAGTTTCTCTGGGCAGATGGAATGGCCTAATTTTAATCATGACAAACTCAAGCTGAGCAGAATGGTACCAAAGCACCTCAAAGGCGCTAAAAACAAGATTACAAACATCACAAAACAAACTGGTCAGACTACTACTTGACCTTACTCGTAGAACCCACCTAATCCCTGCCCACTTTGACTACCTAGGATGGCTTAGAGTAGATGACAGAGTACAGCAACTTGCAATGGGCCTGGTCTACTAGATACACTACACCACACAGGTACCCATGTCCATGTCGAAATATTTCCCAAAGGTCAGTGAATACCACGCCCACAACACCAGAGGGAGTTCCACAAATCATGTGCAACCCAGATTCGGCACAAACAAGGGACTAAACACATTTCGCAATTATGCCACAACAATGTGGAAAGATGTGAATCCCTACCCACATTCAAAACCGCTCTTAAAGAGCACCTACGGGAGGCTGCAATTCGAAACTTGCCACCGTAAATTTCCAACCCCCACCCCCTCCAAATAGACAGTCTCCTCCCCATCATATGTACAGTATATATTCTCTGTTAGGATCTATGGGTAACAGTACTGTATATTTGCATATCGTATACGTTACAAATGTAACAGTACTATATACCTGTATATCATGTATATGTCCCTATGCCATAAATGCCATGATGTCATGTATGTTGTGTATGTCATAAACGTCACTATGAATTGAAAATGGGGGACCCTGATGTAACAAGACAAACGTCTTTCTCTGGTCTGCATCCTCTTAACAATTGTGTGTATTGAGCTGTACTGTATTGTACCCATTCTGCAATCTGTTAAATAAAGTTTTCATTCATTCATACTTTATGTATTCAATACTAAAGATATATCATACTTTATGTATTCAATACTAAATATATATCATACTTTATGTATTCAATACTAAAGATATATCATACTTTATGTATTCAATACTAAAGATATATCATACTTTATATATTCAATACTAAAGATATATCATACTTTATGTATTCAATACTAAAGATATATCATACTTTATATATTCAATACTAAAGATATATCATACTTTATGTATTCAATACTAAAGATATATCATACTTTATGTATTCAATACTAAAGATATATCATACTTTATGTATTCAATACTGAAGATGTATCCTACTTGTATTGAATACTTTATTTTGACTTTTCAGATAAGGTCAAAAGTACCCGGTGGCACCTTCATGTATACCTTGTTTTTTTCTGTATTTAAAGGTGCTATTTAGTTTAGTTTAATTTATTAGGATCCCCAATTAGCTGCAGCAGTGCAGTAGCTATTCTGGGGTCCACAAAAAAACGTACATTGTGACCATGCAACATAATACTTACATCATAACATGACATTACAAGTAAACAGGACGAAGGACACACACACACACACACACACACACACACACACACACACACACACACACACACACACACACACACACACACACACACACACACACACACACACACACACGCGACAAGCTCCAATATACAATAATCCAATATACAATAATCAACTATTTGAGATAACTAAGAATACTTATATGCTCACACATTTGTTCATACACACCTAATTTAACATCTAACTAAATTGATGTTGATACATAATGATGTTGTTGCAATGCATAGTCCTAATACAGAGCATTTTACCTCATAATTAAAACTCACTTTTACAATCGCATTTGAAAAGCACTTTCATACATTTGTACTGTTCTGTATTTTAATAACTTACATTTTAAATTGTATTTGACTGTTTTCTTGTGTGATATGTCTAGGGAGTGCATTCCATTCATGTATAGCTCGGTACATAACCGTTGGTTTGATTGAGTTAGTTCTTGCTTTTGGTGTCTAGTTGAGTATTCATGTCTATCTAAACTGAAATATACTATAGATAACATTCAGCCACTAGGTGTCGCACTGGAGCACCAGCATGTCTTTTATCCAATCAGTTGCATTCCACCTGGGGAAATGGAAAGTAGGGAGGGGATGCATGCAACATGTAAACAACCACATTCATTTTTGACAACATTTGTTTTATTATAAATTCATTGATTTTACTTTTTACTTATTATTAAAAAGAAAATGTAATACAAAAATTTAATAAAAGATTACTTTAAATGTTATCAATAGCACCTTTAACAATATAAATACTACAGCACAGGGCATAATTTTTCAGAGCAGACATTCCTTCCATTAGCACGACTTTGCAACTAAATGACCCTGCACATTCATCTTGGGTTGAATTGGATTCTAGATTGTAAATAGCCAGTACCTTTGGTTGGCTAGTAGCAGCATTCTAGAGTCTGATATCAAATCATCTACATAACATCTACCATGTTGGTTCATATGAAACACCCTAACCTGTTTTCAGATACAAGAAAAAAGAACAACATCAAATCCAAATTAGAACATTTATTTGTATATTCATAGCAAATGTTCATTCAGTCCGTTACATATTTGTCAATACATTGACATTTCTAAATAATTAAATTAACACAAGAATGACACAACAACGATTAGTAGATAAATATGTGTAACAATAAATAACAATATATTTAGATAAATACAAAAATAAAAGATGAACACATTTATGGTCAATGCATATAGGCTACGAGGTGCAACTTGGGGTGAAATGGTTCTCAGGGTGTACAGCGGTTATCAAAGGCGGTCTCCAGAACAATGGTGAATAATAATTTGACTATTTAATAATTTAGAAGCCCAATGAGAGCATTATAGTGATTAATCACTCTCCAATCTTACTGTATCTCTCCACCTACAATATAGACACAGCTATGGAATTCAGGAATAAGTCGTATATAATAATAACAACATCTTCTCAGATTGAGGTCCCTGAGACCTAACCAACGCGGGGGTCCTCGCTAGTATCTGTTACAGCGCAGGAAGTAGTTGTTTCTAACGTGTATCAACATGGGGGTCCTCGCAAGTATCTGTTACAGCGCAGGAAGTAGCTGCTTCTATAACGTGTATCAACATGGGGGTCCTCGCAAGTATCTGTTACAGGGCAGGAAGTAGCTGCTTCTATAACGTGTATCAACGTGGGGGGTCCTCGCTAGTATCTGTTACAGCGCAGGAAGTAGCTGCTTCTATAACGTGTATCAACGTGGGGGTCCTCGCTAGTATCTGTTACAGCGCAGGAAGTAGCTGTTTCTAACGTGTATCAACGTGGGGGTCCTCGCTAGTATCTGTTACAGCGCAGGAAGTAGCTGTTTCTAACATGTATATACGTGGGGGGTCCTTGCTAGTATCTGTTACAGCGCAGGAAGTACAGTAGCTGTTTCTAACGTGTATCAACGTGGGGGTCCTTGCTAGTATCTGGTACCGGGCAGGATGTAGCTGTTTCTAATGTGTATCAACGTGGGGGGTCCTTGCTAGTATCTGGTACAGCGCAGGAAGTAGCTGTTTCTCAACACGCGGTAGAGCCTCCCACTCCTCAGGCTGTATTCAAACATGTAGGGTCCACTGTAGATGTAGGTGAATCCTGCAGAACACAAGTCACAGAAAACACACACGGAACGCATTATTAGACACATGTAGTCACGTGGATCCGCCTGGTTGTGTGTATCAGTGGTTCTCAAAGTGGGGCTCCGGGGGGGAGGGTTTCAGGAAAATGGGGAATGGTTTTAACCCGTTCACTACCACACTACCGAAGGTTAACCTTTCAGAAACATGTACAGTTTCTATGTCAAATGTATGTCAGTATTCCAATGTACAGTGTCCCCCCCCCCCCCCACCTCCAATGTACAGCCCCACCCCACCTACCCAACCTCCCCCAATGCACAGTTTCTATGTCAAATGTATATACACTCTTTTTCTGGATTTTTTTAGTATCACAAACAGTACTGTATTTGAAAATCTGGTATGTCATAAATGTATAGATGTAGCAGTACTGTCTATCTGTATGTCGTGTGTGTCATATGATGAATTGAAAATGGGGGACCCTGATGGAAACAAGACGAAAGTCTTTCTCAGGTCTGCATCCTCTTAACAATTGTATGTATTGAGCTGTACTGTACTGTACCCATTCTGCAATCTGTTAATAAACTTTTCAATCAATCAATCAATCAATCACTACCACACTACAGACGGCTGACCCTTTCACTGCCATGTGACAAAGGGTAAACCCTTTCACAACCACAGTACAGGAGGTTAACCTTTCACAACCACACTACAGAAGGTTAACCTTTCACTGCCACACGTCAAAGGGTAAACCCTTTCACAACCACAGTACAGAAGATTAAGGCTGATTGCATGGCCCCAAGGGGATCAATAAAGGAATATCTTATCTTATCTTCCTGTACACTCGGCTTGGAGTTCATCTTGAGTATCACTCACCTCTGTATTGGAAAGCTGCGGTCACCTGGCCGGTCAGGCCTGAGAAGGTCTCCTCAACCCGCTTGGGGAACCCGCTGTCCATGGCCTCTCTGGCCTCGTCATAACTAAAGACATAACAGACGATAATCACACTGCGGTCCGCTAATCGTAGAGACGGGGAAGAGTGCCTTGGTTTTTTAAGAGAACACGCCAACATTTTGAATGGAAGCGGACATGACCGGTGAGCATTGTCCAACTAACACCTCTCCCGAAGGCTAACCGGCCATGTCCGCTTCGATTCATTGTGCTAGGCTAACATGATAGCTTTCTACTGAACGCACAGAGAGGAGACTGGTATCTATCTTCTTGTCTCTCTCTGGAGAAGACGGTAAGCTAATTTCCCAAAATGTTGGCGTGTTCCTTTAAGTAGCAGACCTCTTCTTTTTTGATAACCCAGCCTTGTAATCCAAAGAGCCTCTCTTATGTTGGAGCGCCACTGAGCCTACTGTACTTCTTCAGAATCATAATCATAATCATAAAGGTTTTTATTGCCAAGTAGTTTACACATACAAGGAATTTGATTTGGTCGCTTTCGGTGCGACATTAACGGACAGACAATCACGGTCGAATAAAATAAGAAGGTAGAATAAAATAAAATGGAATATAAAGTGAATTCAAATAGACGCACAATAGAATAGAATATTATAAAATAAAATAGACCAGGGCTGTACAATTGTGCACGATGTGGTCAAGTATATACACTAGTTAGAATAAATAATAATAATAACATTAACAAAAATAACAATAACAAAAGTAACAGTTGGTAATTGTAGGTGATAGATCAATTTGACACTGTATCTGAACATACCTGTAATAGTTGTCACCAACGAAGATAAATGTCTTGCGGGAGTCCTGATCATAAAAGGCGGCGTTCACCTTCGTCACGCTCCTGGGCAGACCGAAGTGGTCCAGTGTTTTGGGATAGCCGGGGACGACATCGTAGCCGGAGACGGCCCACACCCTACGGCCTGGAGAATTATGGAAAAGTACAAGTTATTACGGTGAACTGCTGTGGTCAGGCAAGCGCTACCTGAGTCTCATGGCCAGTACAGAGAGACTCAGAAGGAGATTCTATCCCCAGGCCATCAGGATGCTTAACGATAATGACACTATTTAACAACCCATCATCTCTACAGTCACAGCACACACATCCACACGCACACACTCACTTGAAATAAACACTCACCGTAACACCCACTCTACTCACTTTAAACACTTTAACACACTTTATATTTATTAACAAAGAGATTTGCACTATAACTCATACCTTGTTGCACCTTACCGTAAGTTGTACCTGATCCCATTGCTGCATTGTACCTCATTGTTACTCTTTATTTTTTACTCTGTACAGTTTTCTATGAGCAAATGTTTTATTTTACCATTTTGTAACGTTACTTTTATCTGTAATGTCTATGTGTGTATGTTGAAACTTTGTGTTGCTGCTATTTCTTGGCCAGGTCTCCCTTGTAAAAGAGATTCTGGATCTCAATTGGGACAAACCTGGTTAAATAAAGGCTAAATAAATAAATAAAATATTGTATATATGTATATTGACTGAACACTTTTTGTTTAAGTACTCTTGACTTTGTCTATTTTATATTTTGTATCTATTTTATCTAGCACACTCTCAGGAGCCCATACAGAAAAAAGCATTTCATGGAAAAATATTCCGTATTTTAGTATGACAACTATTAAAGAAACTTGAAACTTGAGATCATGAGAAGTCTTTGAAATGACACTGATTGGGTGCTCTTGACCAAGGTACTGGCATTACAACTGGAGTTGGTCCCTTGACCAAGGTACTGGCATTACAACGGGAGTTGGTCCCTTGACCAAGGTACGGGCATTACAACTGGAGTTGGTCCCTTGACCAAGGTACTGGCATTACAACTGGAGTTGGTCCCTTGACCAATGTACTGGCATTACAACTGGAGTTGGTTCCTTGACCGAGGTACATTACAACTGGAGTTGGTCCCTTGACCAAGGTACTGGCATTACAACGGGAGTTGGTCCCTTGACCAAGGTACGGGCATTACAACTGGAGTTGGTCCCTTGACCACGGTACTGACATTACAACTGGAGTTGGTCCCTCGACCAAGGTACTGACATTACAACTGGAGTTGGTCCCTTGACCAAGGTACTGACATTACAACTGGAGTTGGTCCCTTGACCACGGTACTGACATTACAACTGGAGAGTTGGTCCCTTGACCAAGGTACTGACATTACAACTGGAGTTGGTCCCTTGACCACGGTACTGACATTACAACTGGAGAGTTGGTCCCTTGACCAAGGTACTGGCATTACAAATGGAGTTGGTCCCTTGACCAAGGTACTGACATTACAACTGGAGTTGGTCCCTTGACCAAGGTACTGACATTACAAATGGAGTTGGTCCCTGGGCGCCACACTACACTATGTGTGGCTGCCCCACTGCACCTAAATTGTTAGGAAGGATCAAAATGCAGAGGACGAATTTCCCCAAGGGGATTAATAAAGGTTCAATTAGGACGATTAAGTATAATACAGTACCGTTAAAAAGGTAGATTCTGTCCGCTCGCCGGCTTTCGTAAGCTGCGTCGACTCTGTTGGGTCCGGTGGGCCAGAAGCTGGTAATTTGGCTCTGCTGGGGGGTCCTGCGCTGAGGGAGGCTGCGCCACAGGAAGCTAGGGAACAGACCAGTTCAAGTTTCAAGTTCAAGTTTCTTTATTAGTTGTCATACAAAAATACAGAATACTTTTATATGACATGGTTTTTTCTGTTTTTCTCCTGAGAGTGTGCTAGATAAAAATAGATAAAGTATAAAATAGACAGTCAAAAGTACGTAAACTAAAGTGTTCATCAATATACATATTTATACAATATACAATACAGAGTAGAAAAAAATGAGTAACTGAGTTACAATACAATACAGTATACAGTGCAATGCAGAAATGGGATGAGGTACAACTTAGGGTAAGGTGCAATGAGGTATGGATTGTAGTGCAAATCTCTTTACCAATAAATATAAAGTGTGTTAAAGTGTCTAAAGTGAGTAAAGTGGGTGCTACAGTGAGTTGTTTATTTAAAGTGAGTGTGTACGTGTGTGCTGTGAGTGCATTTGATGGTTTGTTACATAGTGTTATTGTGTCGTTGAGCAAATCCACAATGTAAGAATTTGGCACGCAAGTCCATTCGCACGTGAAAAAAACTAGTCAAAAACTCACCCAGAAGCTTCTGAAAGGGACAAACAAATGTCCAACATTTAATGATACTATATAATGCGTGAGTAAGGAATGTAACTATATGAAATAACGTCGCCTGTAGGGGCTTGAGTTCATCTCAGTCAACGTACATTTTACTAGCTGTGATATGAAGCATAGCTACATGAACAGCCAAGGACCAGCAACGGTCTAATATATTGATTGATTGATTGATTGATTGATTGATTGATCTTTATTTATCTCGAACACTACAAGCATACAAATCACAGTAAAGACTAAATGTAAACATAAACTAATTAGTCCGTCTTCATCCATTGAAAAACAAACAAGGATGAGTTGGAGAAGAGTCGGAAGGAAGCACAGCTTATCTAGTTCTGCCCCTTTCTTACAATATCATAACATTTAAAATACAAATTAAATAGAAAATTACAATAAATAAAATTAGGTTAAAAAACAACAAGACAACCATTTTATGTTTTGAAGAAATCTAAATGTTCCCTGAGAGCAACTTTCTATACTGTAGTTCCTCTGTTCTGTATTTGTCTATCAGTGCTTTTTTTTATATTTTGAACTGTGCAATGTTATATATGTACCATATGTTATATAATATGTATATGTATGTATATATATGTTATATATGTTATATATTATGTACCATATGTTATATATATGTTATATATGTACCATGTGTTATATATATGTTATTATGTACCATAGTTATATATATGTTATATATATAATAATAACTTTATTTGTATAGCACTTTTCATACAGAGGTTGCAGTTCAAAGTGCTTCACAACAGTAAAAAATACAGGCATAAGCGGGCATAAAAAAGATAGACAGGTAGCAAGGTATGGCAAATCACAGTGTTTCACATTAGGATCTAGCATCCCAATAGGCTCTCCGCTTACAGTTTTCAGTAACACAAATAATAAAAATAGTTTAAAATGATTCAGTTTAAAAATAGTCTAAAAATTATAAAATAGAACAGACATAAAAAATACAGGCATGAGCGAGCATAGCAAGGTATGGTAAATCACAGTGTTTCACATTAGGATCTAGCATCCTAATAGGCTCTCTATTCAGTAATACAAATAATCACAGTGTTTCACATTTGGATCTAGCAATAATAAAAATAGTTTAAAATGATTCAGTTTAAAAATAGTCATCAGTAAGAAGTAAAAAGTGCAATAACCGACACATGAATTTGATAGGCAGGGTATGGTAAATCACAGTGTTTCACATTAGGATCTAGCATCCCAATAGGCTCTCTATTCAGTAATACAAATAATAAAGTAGTTTAAAATGATTAAGTTTAAAAATAGTCTAAAAATTATAAAATAGAACGGACATACAACAACAGTAAAAAATTTAAATAGCAAGGTTACAGTAAAAAGTGTGAAAAATAGTTTAAAATGATTCAGTTTAAAAATAGTCATCAGTAAGAAGTAAAAAGTGTGATAACCGACACATGAATTTGATAGGTAGTGTAAAATAAGATAAAATTAGCATAGAAAAGTAGGCAGGGTAAGAATAGTGCAGGTAAGTCATTGAAATGATAGCAAAGAGATAGGTTTTAAGCTATATGTATATATATGTTATATATGTATATATGTTATATATGTACCATATGTTATATACAGTATATGTTATATATGTATATTAGGGCTGACCCCTATTAGTCGACTAATCGATCGAAAGGAGCCGTAGTCGACTGCCAACCTCTTAGTCAAAAAAATAATTATATTATAATATATATATTTTTTTTTTCCTATTTTTTTTATCATTCTTTCCAAAAGAAAAGAGGCCTAGAAGCGTGGCCAACACTAATGGCACACATACCAGAGGCTAACTGCCTAAGAAAACAGGCACAGAGGCACTGAAAGAGGATTTCACCCATAGACAAATATCAAGATGTATCCATCAGTGGACCAATTACATGCTTTTGCAGAGGACAAGAAGCCTTCCGTCGACTCCTTCAGACATTAAGCCCAAATGGAATGATTAAAAAAAATATATATATAATTTTTATTTTTCATAGTCGACTAATAGTCGACTATCAGCTAATTTCGGCCAATCATAGTCGACTATCCAAATCCTTAGTCGGGGACAGTCCTAATGTATATACAGTATATGTTATATATGTACCATATGTTATATATATGTATATATATGTTATATATGTACCTGTCTTTGAAGAAGAGCGTCTCTCCTCGCAGGGTGGCGACTGCGTCCAGGACCATGGTTGAGTCACAGGCATCAGGGGTGGCAGGGGGCAGAGTGGACCCACCTGGGTTCACATCAGGGTTAGGACCTGGAGGACACACACTAATCAATGATCACTTCTTTGACAGCTTCTACACATTATCTATCAATCAATCAATCAACCAACCAACCAATCAATCAATCAATCAATCAATCAATCAACCAACCAATCAATCAATCAAACAATCTAAAAGATTTATGGAGCACATTGTTCTGTTTTAAACCATTGGTCAGTGCTGTACAAGAGCCAGCAAGACAACTAGATAACTAGCTAGATAACAACAACAACAACAACAACAACAACAACAACAACAACAACAATGTAAACATGAACAAAGTGGAAGGACCAGTAAACATTACATCTGCTAACAGATCCTCCATTAGTAGACTACTTAGTACCACAAGCAACACCCCAAAATCTACTACCTACTATGCTAATATGTCTATACTATATGCACTCAGAGTGTAACACTCAAGTTCAACACTATTTGATGAACAATACCACTTAGCTCCCAGAGATGTACCCCTTACTGACTTGTTCACAATCTGTAAGTCGCTATGGATAAAAGTGTCAGCTAAATGACTAAATGTAAATGTAATCCACCAAGCCTCATACTGATCTGATTTGGGCCGTGGGGGTTCCAGTTCATAATCTAAACTATGCAGTGACTCACCGTAGAGAGACTGGATGCCGTTGATGTCGTCACGGGGCAAAACAAAGGTATCAGGGTCTCTGGGGATGTACAAAGGGTACATGAGAGCCCCAGGGTCGTCGGAGTGGGAGAGTCCCAGGGAGTGGCCAAACTCATGGGCCGCTACCAGGAACAGGACGTAGCCTAGAGGAGAGAACACTCAATTATACGCCCACTACAGATCTGCTGAGTGACAAGCAATTATGACCCTTCACAAACTGCACACTGACGAAAGAATTTCACACACAGACGACTCCCAGGTTAGATGATACTAGAGAAACATTGTTTTGCTCACCTCTGTTTGAACGGAAGGTAAAATTCTCATCATCGTCAAAATGAGCGTCTCCTCCGATGCCAGGGGACGGTTCAAAGGCGTGAGCCAGGACGCCGTCAGGACCATCAAAGGGGTAGAAATCGCCATGTGCTATAAATGAGAACACTTTACGTCAGCCACTAGAAATATGATTGATGTCTACATTGATGTCTAGTATATATAGTCTTTTTTATTTATACTTTTCTTTTTATCCCAAATCCTTCTTTGAATCCTTCTTTCTTATATATATATATATATATATTCATTCATTCTTATATATATATAAGAAAGAAGGATTCAAAGAAGGATTTGGGATAAAAAGAAAAGTATATATATATATATATATATATATATATATATATATATATATATATATATATATATATATATATATATATATATATATATATAAGATAAGATAAGATAAGATATTCCTTTATTAATCCCCTTGGGGAAATTCCAGCGACACACACATACAGCTCATCGTCTCATTAATAATAATAACAACATCACAATCATTACATTTTTTACAGTAACAATGGCACAGCATAAATTCAAACAGACATGTACATTTGTTGACACATGTCATCTACAGAATGCCTGAGACGCCATATGCGATAGTCAGGCTGCATCAACAACAGAGTAGTTAAACAAAGTGTCGTTGCGCCAGGTGGGCGGGAGGGAGGGAGGGATGGACAGGTTCATATCTGTCTGAATATACCAGGATATAATTACGCCTACTATACACCTGCATATAACCCATATAACTCTGTATGATAGCATGTACTAGGCTAGGGCCTAGGGCCCAACAAACACACAGGCCGGCCCTGGTCTCTGCCACCTGGAATTGTTGTCTTTTCTGAGGGGGGAAAGTATTCTCTTTCCAAACAAACAAGCGGATAACAATCTCTGACGCATACCTGCACTTTGCACTGACAAGAGGACGCTGTCTGCTTTAGCGCCGTCTGGGGGACCCTGATGTAAACAAGATGAAAGTCTCTCTCTGGTCTGCATCCCCTTAACAATTGTATGTATTGAGCCGTACTGTATTGTACCCATTCTACAATCTGTTAATAAAGTTTTCAATCAATCAATCAGTCTATCAGACCAGCTGTCCTTCTCCTGAGCAAACATCTGTCCATCAAAAGCTATATTTCTATAGAACAGTCAGACATATTTAAGATAAGGCCAAGTGCAACCCAATTGTGGACTGTGGCAGTGGTTTTCAAACTATGGGTCGGGGGCCTATAAGCGGGGGTCCCTGCAGGATTTGGCCAAGGTGGGTCGTGACTCATGAGGCGAAAAAAGGGCTGATTATTCAATTATATCATGAGGTTAATATCTGAGGCTAAAATAGGAAATCTGTATCAACCAATCCAACAACCAATAACCTATAGAAATCACATGGTTTGCTATTTGCTAGAAGTCACATGATTTGCTATATTTTTAACACATCATAGAAGTATGTTACATGATCTCTCCAATGGAGACAAATAAATTAGATTATATTTTATTGATTGATTGACTTTTTTGTATATATATATGGTTCAGCATGAAACGGAAGTTGCCATCAATCTCTTCCTGCTCACTGTTGGGATTAGTCAAATGTGCAGCTCCTAAAACACTTTCAATCTGGGTTTGATGCTACTTTCTTCAGGGTTGGTATAGGAGGAACTCATTTTTCGAAGGTTTTGTTTATTTCTTTTAGTTTTCTATACTTACATCGGCGGCCGAAGGAGATCCTGATGTCGGCGGTTCCGCTGTAGATCCTGGTGAACCTCAGCGGAGTGACTTTAGCCCAAACCTGCAGGGCTCTCTGTATGGAGTCATCCACCTCAGACACAGGCATGTCTGGAGTGTAGTTCTCTATTCTGCGACGGCAGGGGGACAGACGGATATTCAGATTATACTGGCTTCCCCTGCATTTTACATCCATACCAGAGTCTCCAGAGAACATTGCATTTGGAACATTTGGGGGGTAAAACAGGGTAAATCTGCATTTCATTATGATGCCCTCCCTAACTCATGGAATGAACTCAACCGGCCCTTAAACTAAGTTTGATATTATCTCCTCTGTTGCAGAGTTTAAAACCTATACATGTCCAACCGTTGTCAATCGAGTTGTATTTCATTTGTATTTAATTTATAAATTGTTCTTATTTCTGTATGTACACAGTACACTCGACGTGACTGTGTAAACCTCAATTGCCTTTAGAGTTTAAATAAAAGTTAAAAAAAATATATATATATATATAAAATCAACTGCATTCTTCGGATGACTATACAGTATAAAAAAAGGTTTTTTCACGGGAAATTCACTGTATTATTTTACAGATTACTTTTGTTTTTCTACTTTAAGTGTAAATGCCATAACAATACAGTAAATGACCTTTTATCAAATTATTAACCATTAAATAAAGGTTGTAATCTGTCAATGTATTTGATTTGACTGTAATTTGACAGTAAGTATTTGGTAACAGTTGCTGCCACGCCCACGCAGCATATCTTTTTTCTCACTGATGGGGTCCCATGTTGTGCAGTATAGGTGCCCTTTTTTTCTTTTCGCCCCTGCCCTTCAAACAGCCTGAGTCCGCCACTGCTGCCAGACATTTACCGTTTTTTTTTTTTTACGGTGGCGACCATACAAGTACACAAGTATTATAGCTCTCTCCTCCTCGTGTAGATCTCTCTCACCTGTACGTGAGCTTGTTGGTCTGCCACTTGCTTCGTAGCGTGGCGAAGCGGCCGACCTTGACGTCGGGAACCCCGCAGCGAGGCTTCCTCATCATCGTCACGGTGTCCTTGTCCAGCGTCCCGGTGATCTCGAGGCCGTAGAACCGCTGCATGTCGCTGAGCCTCCTGGTCAGCTGGCTGATCCCGCGCCGCGCCGACGGACCCGTCTCTTGCGTCAGGTTGAAGAAGTTCTTCAGGTAGCCCTGTGTGTGTGAGACACGGTGACAGTTTGGTGGTCACTTCACGTCTGCCTTTGTTTGTTTTTTTACTCAAGTGTTATTTTGTATGTTATAATTTTATTCTATTCTATTGATGCTTCTAGAAAAAAATTGTTTATATTCCATTTTATCTTATTCCACCTTTTTTATTTTTTATTCGCCTATGTCGCACCAAAAGCGACCAAATCAAATTCCTTGTATGTGAAAACTACTTGGCAATAAAGACCTGTATATATGATTCTGATTCTGAGAAGGTTTACTGTCAAATACAAATATAATGTTAATATTATTTTGCAGTCACCTCTAATTTCAAGCGAAATTAATATAGGTGTGTCTTGGATTTTTATACATATTTTAAATCTTCCGTGGTATTAAATGGGTTGAGACTACTGAGCTATAGATATAGTAGCCAACGGGTTTGTGGACGCCAAGATTAATCAATTCTACTAACAAATATTGATATGCAATTGAATACAGTAGACTCAGCAGAGTCTGGGAGAAAATATCCAATAGTCTCTTACATTATGCAATGGTCTTTAATAAGTGCACATCATTCTGAATTCATACTAACTTGTATATTTTGTACCCAGTTGAATCACCTGTATAGTAGACATTGTATATCACTATTGCACTTTACTGTACATTTGCACTCTGGTTGGATGCCAAACGTATTTTCGTTGTACTGTACTTGTGCTGTATATGATGACAATACATTTGAATCTAACCTAATCTAATCTAAAAATGCATATATGACTGGCTCACAAGTGCACAGGTCTCTAATTCCATCTCGTCTATCTATTCTAAACAAACAAACAAACAAACACAAGTTAGCGAGAGGAGCGTAGAGGACACTTACGTCTGCAAAATGTTCATCTTGTACAGAAGGTTGCAATATTATTGGCACAGCGTGAGCTGCGACTGCGAGGCTCAGTAGAACGCACAGATTGAAAGAGTTCATGGTGTGTCTTCCTCAAATGCGACTTGTGTCTAGTGCTGGTGGGAGCAGCTCTTATATACACGTAGAAGGCACGGTGTTGAGCAACAGCTATTGACAGTGAGCTATTGACATTGACACCTGAGTCACAAAAGAATAAATTTCCCAGACGATCCATGTGAAGTGCAGGGGTGTAAGAGGATTAGAGGAAGTGAAGTTTCAATATGATATTTTTCCACAAGAAAATCATACCATAGGTTTAGATGACATCAACCTCCTCCAATGTACAGTTTCTTCGTCAAATGTATACTCTCTTGGGCGGCTAAGTGGCGCAGTGGGCAAGGCGCTCGCCACTAACGCAGGAGATGCTGGGTTCGAGCCCAGCTCTCGGCGTTGCTTCCGGCTTGGCTGGTCGTTCATACTAATACAATTGGCAGTATTAGGGGGTGGGAAAGCCGGTGGGTGGGGATCGGACGTTGTGGACAGCGACTCCTACAGGTCGGTTGGTGCGCCTGTACAGCAGAATCAGGAAGTATCGGGGGCAGCGTGAGCCTCCCACGCGTTACTCCTCGCCACTGAGAGAAAAATAGAAAATGGGGAGAAAAAGTAAAAAGAAAATGTATACTCTCTTTTCTAGACTCTTTTTGTATCACAAACAGTTCTGTATTTGTAAATCTGGTATGTCATAAATGTCTAGATGTAGCAGTACTGTCTATCTGTATGTCAGATAGACGGCTTCTCAGTTACAGTGGGTGACCATATTGTCACAAGGAAAGATGAAATTACCTACCTGGGTTCCATCCTAGAGGCTAATCTCTCCTGTGACAAAATGGCATCCAATGTAATAAAAAAAGTCAACCAACAAACTCGATTCTTGTACCGGATCTCCTCTCTGGTAAACAAGAATACCCTGAAGACTCTGGCAGGAGCACTCATTCAGGGGTACTACGACTATGCTTGCACCTCATGGTACCAAAGCACCTCAAAGGCGCTAAAAACAAAATTACAAACATCTCAAAACAAACTGGTCAGACTACTGCTTGACCTTACTCCTAGAACCCACCTCACCCCTGCCCACTTTGACAACCTAGGATGGCTTAGAGTAGACGACAGAGTACAGCAACTTGCAATGGGCCTGGTCTACAAGATACACTACACGACCAAGGTACCCATGTACATGTCAAAATACTTCCCAAAGGTCAGTGAATACCACGATCACAACACCAGAGGGAGCTCCACAAATCATGTTAAACCCAGATTCGGCTCAAATAAGGGACTAAACACGTTTCGCAATTATGCCACATCAATGTGGAACGCCCTACCCAAAGCTGTAAAGGAATGTGGATCACTACCCACTTTCAAAACCTCTCTCAAGGGACACCTACGGGAGACTGCAATTCAAC
This sequence comes from Notolepis coatsorum, assembly GCF_963971535.1. Classification (NCBI taxonomy): domain Eukaryota; kingdom Metazoa; phylum Chordata; class Actinopteri; order Aulopiformes; family Paralepididae; genus Notolepis; species Notolepis coatsorum. The sequence goes on from NC_140171.1 coordinate 16,106,328, forward strand.
ACTGGCCCCTGTAAATATCCTAACCCAACCCCCTCCAATGTACAGTCATTTACCTAGTATGGTTTTGTCAATAGTCCAATGTACAATTTTGTTTGTTTGTACAGTGTCTCCCCCCCCCCCCCTCAATGTACAGTTTTGCTTGTATATACAGTGTGCCCCCCCCCCCCAACCACCTCCAATGTAGATTACCCAGTATGGTTGTCAATATCCCAGTGTACCCAACCCCCCCCCCACCCAACCTCCTCCAATGTACAGTTTCTACGTCAAATGTATATACTCCCTTTTCCTGACTCCTTCTGTATCACAAACAGTACTGTATTTGCAAATCTGGTATGTCATAAATGTATAGATGTAGCAGTACTGACTATCTGTATGTCATGTATGTCATATATGTCCAGATGAATTGAAAATGGGGGACCCTGATGTAAACAAGACGAAAGTCTTTCTCTGGTCTGCATCCCCTTAACAATTGTGTGTATTGAGCTGTACTGTATTGTACCCATTCTGCAATCTGTTAATAAAGTTTTCAATCAATCAATCAATCAATGTATGTCATAAGATGAATTGAAAATGGGGGACCCTGATGTAAACAAGAAGAAAGTCTTTCTCTGGTCTGCATCCCCTTAACAATTGTGTGTATTGAGCTGTACTGTATACCCATTCTGCAATCTGTTAATAACATTTTCAATCAATTCAATCAATCAATGTTCACATAGCTTAGTCTCGCTATTTTTAGCAACACATTTTCTATACGACAATACAACAATAATAAGATACAACATTCAGATGTTCAATGCACACGTATAATGTGAGACAGTATATTTATCTGTGTTCAATCAATTTGCTCTTTCTTCATGTGGCAGGACTTTGATACAACTCATCAACAATAATAATATAACATACAGTATCAATAATAACATAGCAAATAAGCACAATGATGTATAAAGAAAAATGTATACAGCAATTTAGATTATGAGCAATATAAGACAACTGAATTGAATAATGCAATATCAAATTGTGGCTGTAGCGAGAGATGATGATGATGATGATGATGATGATGATGATGATGATGATGATGATGATGATGATGATTAGGGTAATGGTTATGAAGATGATGATGGTGATGAAGATCAGGGCCGTTTCTAGCTTTTTGGGGGCCCCTATTTTGTGAAACTATGGTGTGGGGATTCCAAACCCTCTATGGTGGGCATACATTTAACATTTAAATGCATCAATCTGGTGCACTTTAAGAGGAAAAAAGGCTAGATCCGTGAAAAACTCATATTCTTTTCCTTACATTTCTGACTTACAATATTGAAATTTAAATGGAACTATTTCAGATAAAGTTAAATAAAGTTAGAAAATGCAACAAAATTTTTGTCAGCTTATGTTTTTTTTTTTATATATAAGTATTTTATATTTAAAGGGGAACTATTTTACTATTTCTTTCACTATTTGGGCACTTTTACACAATTCCTGTGAGTCTATGGAACACCTCTGTAATATATATTTTTTTTTTATTCATTGTTTTGTATTTCTAATCAAGTCCTCAAAAACAGCATTTTTCTACCTCAAGATCTCGAGCCGTTTTGAGCCTGGGCTCCTAAACCACTGTGCATCGTCGTGTTCGCCTGAACATTAACATGCAGCAGTGACTATATGACATCACATATAGGCACATTTTCAAACGACTCAGTTCAGTGAGGGTGAATATTGTGAGAGGAGAATTGGAAGAATGCGCCAATATGAGAATTTTGAGACATAGATCATATTAATATAAGTCCACATAGCTAGGAAACAATGCTAAACACTCAAAAAGGCCATTTATAAGATAGTTCCCCTTTAAGAAACGCCCACTTGCGGTCACAGTAGCCTATCGGTAAACATTTTTAAGCTGATGATTTGTTACATCCTATTTTTTTTCTTGAGCATAGGCGCTTTCACTCAATGACAGTGCTTGAAAAAAAAAAAAAAAAAGGCTAAAATGGCAGCTTAGGGGGCCCCCTGGTGGCTTTGGGGGCCCTATGCAACCACATAGTCTGCATATGGCAAGAAACGGCCCTGATGAAGATGAATGCAAGGCCTACATTCCTACAAGGACAACAGTAGTGTTCTGCCTTTACCAGTTTGCTCTATAGGAAATAGAATACGGAAAAAAAATCTATTCTCAATCTATGGGATATTGAGTAAATCATAATCAGGCTGTTTTTCACTTGACTTAATAATGTTTACAATACCATGTTCCTGTTATATGTATTGCTTTATATGTAGGCTATAGTAAGTCATACAGCCTAGACATCAGAGGAAAACTACTTTAGGTTTTGGTCTGTATTTCCTAACGTATTTCCTAATTTTGGACACTTAATGGAACTGTTTCAACCACATAACTCAGTGTCTTGCTTCAGGTACAGTGTCTGGCAGCAGTATCTTTTACCACTGAACCAGATGTAACTGTCGCTGCTGCTGTTGAAAACAGATAGAAACACTATACATGAAAGCCACTGACTTATTTCCTAAGATGAATATGTTAAACTAACATAAATTATATGAAATATTCTATTTGTGGTTTTGACTCACTAAAAAGTGAGTCAGTGGACTTGCATCATTACAGGACGACAGACCGTACATGGTAGTTGTGAATGACGAGGTTGTAAAATATTCATAGCCAAGGGCAACCACAACTTCCCTTTGATGCAAAGAAGACCGAACCATAACATGCATTTCACAATTTATGCAAGTCCAGTCAAGTCCCCAGGGAGGTCAAAAGTTGTTTTTGCTGTCACCGAAAATATTATATATATATATATATATATCGTTGGTAGAGTCAATAATATGTATTTAAATAGCATATTCCCTCTTTTTGAGATGGTCTACAAGGTTAGTTTTTAGTGGCAAAATAAATAAATAATATTATTTACATCAACTTCCTGTAATCACTTGAATAAAAAACTCTGACACCATTTTGACAAGCATTTCTCCAACAAATCATCAACCGACAAAAGCCATGGTGTGCGCACAGGGGTTGGCTACAATCTGAGTGGTTGTTTGTACTTTGTCTTTTTGTGAGGGAAGTAACCTGGACATTTAACAAGCCGAAACTGTGTTCTGAATAGCATTGTGGGAGGAGGTCCCATTTGATGACATCACGGCAGAACCTTTGACCTTCTGTAAATACAGAAAAGTATGTTCTTTTTCAGTGTTCATTGATATTTGGCCATTCTTGCCACTTTGTTGTATAATATAGACGATATGACCATTTGCCTTTGCAATACATTGCTACTGAAAATGAACAAGATGGTCACGTTGCCCTGCCTGTTTTGAGTCTGTAAATTGCTTCGATATTTAGCCTGCTTCAATTAAGTGCCTAAGTGGCTAATCTTATATAACTTCAACATAATTCCTGGTTCATTCCCACATAGTAGAATACAGTTCACCACATCCTATGTTAGTGAATGCAATGGTCCCACAGGGTTCAATCCTGGCACCCATCCTCTTCAATCTTTACATGCTCCCCCTCAGTCAAATCATCACTCGGCACAACATCTCCTTCCACTGCTACGCCGATGATACTCAGATATACCTCCCACTCACAACAGCTGACTCCACCGGCCTAGACCGCCGTTCTCTTTGTCCTGTCCATTTATTCGTATTCTTTTTCCCCCGGGCTGCGCCCCGGACCGATGTAAAAATTGGCGGGGGGGGGGGGGGGGGGGGGGGGGGGCATTATAAATGCAATTATCATATATCATATCATATGATTGTTAGATTTCCTTGTGACAAATGATAACTAGCCCGGCCGTAATGCTGAGTTAGCGCCTACTTCTATGCTAGTAATTGGCACTGTAAGTCCTGAAACTTCATGCAGTTACTCTGCTAGTTATTATAAGGTTTATTAAAGTTTGTTGTGCTATACTGAGGGCATTTAACACTATCAGTGCCGACCTTGTTTACCTTTTTACCCTGTTGAATACCATCATCCACTTCAATGTTAGCGTTAAAACGCCTAATCTATGTTTTAAATTATGGCTATGTGTCTAATCTGCCCGTCGCTTATCAATGACTTGTTTGCAGTCAACATTGTCGAAACGGATTGTTTTTTAATCGGTTCATATCCTTTTTATAGCATTTCGAAAAGCTATCGTTCTCTCGGAAATTTTCGGAATATTGAAAGATTCCCCCATAAACTGCATTTATTGGAATATTCTCGAATACACTAGACACGTTGTCATTTGTCGGCCTATTTATGAATAGTTTTCAAATAAATGCTAGATTATCGATAGTATATGTGTACTTATGCACGCTATAGAGGCGGGCTGAAAAATCTATTATCCATTTCCTCAAGATCACACACACACACACACACACACACACACACACACACACACACACACACACACACACACACACACACACACACACACACACACACACACACACACACACACACATACACACATAGGGCACACGCTGTTATCTCAGTGAATACAGGTCTGATTATCCTAAAACTGGTAACAAAGACTCCTTACCTTAGATCAGATGTTCTCCAAAAAGATTATTCCAATTCCTGATCGCCATTCCAAATATCGATCGCGTTTATTGATTAATAATATTCCAGGCTGCATTCCAACTCGCGATCAGATCCCTCATCATCAGACGGCTCGCCATCACAGTGGAGCCAGTTGGCTCCACCTCTACAGATCCCCACAGGGATCTCCCAGTCTAATCGACTGACCTGCAGTTACACAGGGATAGACGATAGGGGGCGGTTTTTTCCCATCTGAGCTCCTAGAAAGTCTGCTGTACCAACGGGAGACTCGGTTGATGAAATATGAATTCAGATCGCTAATAAAAAAATCAAACGACAATACACGTCGTCGGCACGTCTGATACGACGAGAATAGTCGTCGTCGGCATTCAAAGTGTTAAGGATGTTTACGTTCAAATAGGTTATTGTGTAACCCTGGTTAAATGAATTTGAGTAATAGAATAGAATAGAATAGAATAGAATAGAATAGAATAGAATAGAATAGAATAGAAGTACTTTATTGATCCAGAGGGAAATTCAGCACTACAGATCGCTCACAATAAACATTTAGGTAGTCAAAATCAAAATCACAAATAAGAATACAAATACAGTCTGGGATATACATTCTAAAATATAGAGCCACACATATACAGTACATTTACAGTAATAAATGTAGAACAAATAAATGGAAAGTGTCAATGTAAAAGTAACAAGTCATAAGTCAACAGACCAGGAAGATTTCCAGAGTTTGTACTGTCACTTTGTGCTCAGTGAGGCACAGTGATGCGTTGTATACTCTAATGGTTGTTGGAATGAAGGACTTCCTGTGCCGTTCAGTGTTGCATCTTGGGAGTCTTAGTCTAACACTGAAGGAAATACTTCGGAGGTAGTAGAGTCGGCTCTGGCCATTCTTGTAGAGTGCCTCAGCGTGTTTATACCCATTCAGTTTATAATCAATGTGTAGCTACTCCGGCCGGGGTATTTGTAATCCTCAACCATGTCCACGTCGACCCCCCTGATGGAAACGGGCGTCACAGGTGTACTCCTCCTCCCCAGATCCACAGACAGTTCCCATGGTCACATTTGGCTGGAGGTGGTTCTTTTTGCACCATGTGATGAAGTCCGCCACCAGTGCCCGGTATTCCTCCTCATCACCATCCTTAATATACATCCAACTATCGCAGAGTCATCAGAAAATGTCTGAAGATGGCAGGACTCTGACCGATAGTGGAAGTCATTGGTGTATTAGACCCAGGCAACTACCGCCCTGTTTCTATTCTTACCTCTATCTCGAAAGTCATGGAGAAAATAGTCTACGAACAGGTCGAAAAGTACCTGGCGGAAAAAAATCTAATCTACAAATTCCAATCTGGCTTCAGAACGTCCCACTCCACTGACACATGCCTCCTCTATTTGAACGACCACATCAAACAAGAGGTGGACGCGGGCAAATACTGCGGCATGGTCATGCTGGACCTACAAAAGGCCTTCGACACTGTCAATCACTCCATTCTGATTGACAAGCTAAAAGCAATTGGTTTTGATAGCTTATCAGTGAGCTGGATGCAATCCTACCTGGAGGGGAGAGAACAGATGGTAGAGGTAAACGGTACTCTATCCCCCCCCTCACAGTGAGCTGTGGTGTTCCACAAGGAAGCATACTAGGACCGCTACTCTTCCTAATTTATGCAAATGACATGTCGTCAGCCTGTGACTGCAACTTGTTCCTGTTTGCGGACGACTCAGCCCTGCTGGTCTCTGACAAGAACAAGTTGCAGGTTGAAAAAACCCTCAGCTCTGAACTAGGCAAAATCTGCATATGGCTCGCTGATAACAAACTATCATTACACATGGGCAAAACAGAGTCCATTCTCTTCAGTTCAAATAACAAACTCAGCAAGACCGACGGCTTCTCAGTTGCAGTGGGTGACAATATTGTCACAAGGAAAGACGAAATTACCTACCTGGGTTCCATCCTAGAGCCAAATCTTTCCTGTGACAAAATGGCATCCAATGTAATAAAAAAAAGTCAACCAACGAACTAGATTCTTGTACCGGATCTCCTCTCTGGTAAACAAGAATACCCTGAAGACTCTGGCAGGAGCACTCATTCAAGGGTACTACGACTATGCGTGCACCTCATGGTACCAAAGCACCTCAAAGGCGCTTAAAACAAAATTACAAACATCACAAAACAAACTGCTCAGACTACTACTTGACCTTACCCCCCGAACCCACCTCACCCCTGCCCACTTTGACAACCTAGGATGGCTTAGAGTAGACGACAGAGTACAGCAACTTGCAATGGGCCTGGTCTACAAGATACACTATACAACTAAGGTACCCATGTACATGTCAAAATACTTCCCAAAGGTCAGTGAATACCACAACCACTACACCAGGGCCCCGTTCCCCGTACCTGGATAACTGAGTTAGCCGGATAACTTTCGGTTAAGTCTGACTTAAGCCGGACTTTCCGGTTCCCCGTACCTGGATTGTCCAAATCACCATGACAACAGATCCAAAAGTTTGAGCCTGGTCGAAAGCAGGGTTTAAGTTCAAGTTAGCCGGATGAAGCACAGCCACGCCCCCGCAAAGAAAGTGACAGCGCGTTTCCTGAAATTATTCCCACAGTCTAGGATCTGCTTTATACCATTCTGAATTACGTTTTTGTGCTCCATTCTTCCAGAGGGGGCTTTTGAAATGTAAAATAGACCCAAAATGCTGATACTAAATTCACTTTGTCCTAAATAATGCACGTTATATATACCGTGGCGCTCGCTCGGTGCGATGTACACATTATGTGGTTATTTTAACAACGCGCAGCATTGCAAATGTGAATCCCGCGGGGATATTTTTAATGATTGAAACCTATCGCTCGTTTGGCTCTGATTCCTTTCATATTCTCCGCTGTGGATGTTTAATGGAGCGCCTGGATTGTGTTTCATTCAAGCATAAAATTGAAGTGTCTATGCGTGGATTGTGGATCTTGTCTCGTTCATTAATGTATAAACAATGAATTTATCCCATCTGGCACAGTGGCGCAGCGGTAGTGCTCAATCCTGGCAACCCAGCGACAGGTGTTCGAAACCCCGTGTTTCCAATATAATTTTTTGGAATATAATATTAATGATTATACGCCAAAGTAGCCTAGTTTCAAGTTAAAATATTATAAATCTACATGCATTGAGGATGTCATTCTTTATATAGCTCTCAACGTGCACCAAATTGAATTATTCCTACATCGCAAAAAGAAGGGAAAGACTAGGTTTCGAACCCCGGTCGTCTGCGTGAAAGTCAAAAGAAGAACCCGTTACACCACAGTGGAGATAAGTAAAAGATCGACCATACATCAATCAATGGGAAGAGAGCCGTATCGTTATTTTGTATAACAGTTTAACTAATTATTTTCGCTAGCAAGATCTCATTTGATTATTCAATCCAGCAGGCAAGTTTAAAGAAATATAATCTGATTGATTGAGGTAATGAGGGACTTAAAATTAGCCTATAGATAACGCATTTAACTTGTCGGCGAGGCGATTGAGCCGTACTGCAATATGTTAATAAAGTTTTAAATCAATTAATCAATCAATGCCGCTAGAGAATCAGGATCTCTGCTATCGATACGTGCTGGCTTTTCAACTGGAGCGGCCGCGCGCACTTATCCTGGGTCTCAAGTCTGGCTTGAGTTAACGAGACTGAATCCACCTTCGAGGAACAGGAAAATCCCGGCTTCAAACATCGGGTTAACTGAATCTGGATAATGACATCTTGATCAACTTAGTTGAACCAGGTACGGGGAACGGGGCCCAGAGGAAGCTCAACAAATCATGTTAAACCCAGATTCGGCTCAAACAAGGGACTAAACACGTTTCGCAATTATGCCACATCAATGTGGAACGCCCTACCCAAAGCTGTAAAGGAATGTGAATCCCTACCCACATTCAATCCGCTCTTAAAGAGCACCTACGGGAGGCTGCAATTCGAAACTGGCCACCGTAAATGCCCAAAACCCCCACCACCTCCTAATAGACAGTCTCCTCCCCACCGCATGTATATATTCCCTCCCCGCCGTATGTATATTTCTCTCCCGCCCACCCACCCCCTCCTAATGTACAGTCCCCTCCCCATCATATGTATATACTCTGTCAGGATCTAGGGGTAACAGTACTGTATATTTGAATACCGTTTATGTCACAAATGTATCAGTACTAAATACCTATATGTCCCTATGCCATAAATGTCATGTATGTTGTGTATGTCATAAATGTCTATATGAATTGAAAATGGGGGACCCTGATGGAAACAAGACAAACGTCTTTCTCAGGTCTGCATCCCCTTAACAATTGTGTGTATTGAGCCGTACTGTATTGTACCCATTCTGCAATCTGTTAAATAAAGTTTTCATTAATTTCATTCATTCATACTGTAGAGTGTAGACAGTGAAGAGGAAGGGACAGAGGACTGTCCCCTGCGGGGCCCCGGTGTTCAAGTTTCAAGTTTCTTTAATAGTTGTCATACAGAAGTACAGAATACTTTCATACAAAATGCTTCTTACTGTTACGCTCCAGAGACTGTGCTAGACAAGATAAGTATCAAATAACATGGTATAGCATGTAAATTAGAAGTAGAAAATGAGGTCACAGTGTTCAGTATAGACATATGTACAATGTTCGATGTAGAATAGACGTAACTGAGTTACCATATAATATACAATACTATGCAGTGTACTAATATACAATACTATATAGTGCAAGCAGAATGGGATGAGGTACAATTTAGGTACAATTTACAGTAAGGTGTACGAGTTGTAGTGCAATCCTTTATCAATAAATATAAAGTGTGGGGAGTGGGTGCTACAGTGTGTTTGTTTAAAGTGAGTGTGTGCTATAAAGTGTGGGGAGTGGGTGCTACAGTGTGTTTGTTTAAAGTGAGTGTGTGCGTGTGGATGTGTGTGCTATGTGCGTTTGATGGTTGTTGTGTAGTGTTCATTGTTCGTTGAGCAGCCTGATGGCCTGGGGATAGAAGCTTCTTCTGAGTCTTTCTGTTGCTGATCAGTCTGTCTGACACACAGCCTTGTAGGTGCTGCACATACTGTGGTCTGCCCGTCAGATAGTCAACAACCCAGGACACCAGTTGGGCCTCAACCTGCATCGCCTCTGACTTCTCAACCAGAAGCCCAGTAGTATGGTATCAAAAGCACTGGAGAAGTAAAAAATCATGACTCTCACAGTGCTTGCAGGAATGTCTAGGTGAGTGTAGGCTCTGTTCAGCAGGTAGATGACAGCATCCTCTACCCCCAGTCGGGGCCGGTAGACGAACTGGAGTGGGTCAAGGTGGGGTTTTATCACCGGGCGGAGTTGCTCCTGGACTAACCTCTCCATGGTCTAAAAACACACCTCTTCACCAAGGCTTTTCCCCATCAGTTAGTTTAGATTAGATTAGGTCCATTATCCCTTACCTTCCCTCATCCCCCCTTCCCCCCCCCCTATTTTCCTTGCCCTATTTTTTGTCCTGATTGTGAAGCGACCTTGGGTTCTATGAAAGGCGCTATATAAATTTGATCTATTATTATTATTATTATTATTATTATTATGTGGGAGGTTAGAGCCACCGGCCTAGTGTTACCTGTTACGTTCTGGACACCGACCTCGGTCGGTGACCACCCACATTCCTGGCATATGTCACTGGGCTTGTCACCTGTCATTTCCCTGTCAATTAGTGCTGTCACTTAGGGGTGGTTCCTGATTGGCTGTCACGGGGGTGTGTGTGGAATGTTGGTATTTGGTCTCTATTTAACATACCTCTCTTCTGCTTGTCCATTGTCAGGTCTTCACTAATTGCGTTCGGGGATAACGCGGACGGTTCTACTGTGGACCTCCAATAAGCTCCCATTTACCTTATCTTACACTTGTGCTTTTAGCACTTGTTCTCTATTAGAATTTACTCTGTGTTCTTACTATTAAAGTCGAACCTGTTCAAGAGTAAACACTCTCTGTCTCTGTGATTGCCTTCAACCATTGGAATTCACCTACCTGCATTCTGACAGAAGACCTGACCATCAGAATTCCATGGAGGCCATCATGGAGATGCTCCGGACGCAGGGAGCAGCCCAGACACGGATGGAGGAACATCAGCAGCTGGTCAGCGCCGAGTTAATCCGACTCAATGGGGTCGTCGGATCATCCCAAGCGGTGGCGCAGTCGGCGTTGGCCACAGCTCGACAAGCCCAAGAAGGAGTGGCTGGTGTGCAGTCGGCGGCGGGGGAAGCAGCGCTCCACGCAGAGGAAAGTCGGGGGGGGTTCGGGGTCCAGGAGCGGTCCCGCGAACCACATCTGCAGGCGCCCGCTCGCTATGACGGATCACCGGATGGTTGTCGGGAATTCATCACCCAGTGTCTTCCGGCTGCAACCACGATCATTTCCATCGGAGACAGCGCAGGTAGCGTATATTATCACACTGCTCACCGGCGAAGCTCTCTCCTGGGCTACGGCGGAATTAGAGGCAGGGGCGATAATCTGCGACAGTCTGGACGCCTTTACCCGGGAATTGAGAAGAGTATTCGATACTTCCCGGGTACTCTCGATCTTCGAGGCTGGTGGTCGTCTTCTCGACTGCCGGCAGGGCCTCCGCACAGTCGCAGCTTATGCTATAAAATTTCGGATCTTGGCTCGGGAGACAGCTTGGGCGGAGAACGTCTGCGTGGTTCTGTTCGTCAGGGGACTCTCAGCGCGGATGCGAGATGCTCTCTCCGCGCGTGAGATCCCCGAGCAGCTGGAAGTGCTGATCAACACCACCATCAAGATGGATAATCGGCACCGGGAGAGGGAGAAGGAGCATGTCAACAACACCCAGCCCCAGGTATGTTTTCCCTCTTCTCCTGGTGTTGATAATTCCATGCATTACACGAGTGGGCCACTGGGTGATGAATCCATGCAGCTTGGAGCGCTGTCGCTCTCGGACGACGAGCGGCAGCGCTTCATCAAAGAGCGACGCTGCCTCCGGTGCGGCCGCACCGGTCACCGCTTCGGCAGCTGTCGGGTCCAGGCTGTATCGGCTCGGCGCCAATCGGGGATGGAAGGTGCGCCGTCGGGCCTCGAGAGGGCGCCAGCAGGTGGGCTCATTCCTGCCAAAACCACGGATTCTCGCAAATCTTTTGAGGTGGCGATCAACTGTGGGGGTGACATTAGGGGAACTAAGGCTCTCATTGACTCAGGGGCGGCGGGCAATTTTATTCACGTGGGACTGGTGAAGGAGTGGACTGGTGAAGGAGTGGGGAACCCCGGTGGAGGACTTAGGGGTTCCCTTACCAGTCTATGCCCTGGACGGTCGGCCCCTGGGCAGTGGGAGCGTCACCCAGCGCACAGTTCCCTTACACATCCGGGTGGAGGGTGGGGAGTGGGAATGGGTTACTTTTTTTGTCATCTTTTCCCCCTATTCTGTCATGGTGTTGGGTCATCCCTGGTTGTCGTCATGTGTTCGTGTCATTAATTGGAGCACGGGCGAACTCTCAACGGCGGCCGACGTCAAGTCGATCGTCAGCGGGAGTTTGCCCAAACCCTTGTCTCCCCCCCCCTCTTCTCTTTTGTCTCCTCCCTCTTTCTCCAGGATGGTGGGGAGCGTGGCAGATTCTGATCTACCCTCTAATCCCGATTTAATAGGGGTGCCTGAGATCTATTGGGACCTGGCGGACGTTTTTAGCAAAACGCGTGCTAAAGCACTTCCGCCTCATAGATCATACGACTGTCCCATTAATCTTCTACCCGGTACCTCCCTGCCTCGCGGGCGAATGTTCTCTCTCTCACGCCCCGAAACCTTGGCCATGAACACCTACATAGAGGAGGCATTGCTTGCGGGGCACATACGCCCTTCCACTTCCCCTGCCGGCGCTGGCTTCTTTTTTGTTGATAAAAAGGATGGGGATCAGCGCCTATGCATTGATTATAGGGGATTGAATGACGTTTCCATCAAGAACCGATATCCTTTACCCCTCATGGACACGGCCTTTGAGTGCTTACAGGGGGCACAGGTCTTTTCTAAACTTGACTTACGTAATGCATACAACCTGGTCAGGATTAGAGAGGGAGACGAGTGGAAGACTGCATTTAACACACCCAATGGGCACTATGAGTATTTGGTCATGCCCTTTGGTTTGGCTAATGCTCCGGCAGTCTTCCAAGCCCTGGTTAACGACGTGCTGCGAGACTTGATTGGGGTGTCGGTGTTTGTCTACTTAGATGATATCCTGATTTTTTCTCGCGATATGGTGCAACACCAAATGCACGTTCGGGAGGTGCTAGACCGTCTCCTCAAGCATCAACTATTCGTTAAGGCTGAGAAGTGTGTGTTTCACACGGACACCGTGTCCTTCCTGGGCTTTGTGTTGACGAAGGGCGATCTGCGCATGGATCCAGCCAAGGTGAGTGCAGTTTTGGACTGGCCACGGCCTTCGTCGCTCAAGGGGTTACAACGGTTTTTGGGCTTTGCAAATTTTTACAGGCGCTTTATTCGCAATTTTAGCGCCTTAGCCAATCCCTTAACAGCTCTCACTAAGGCCTCTCTCCCTGGCTTTGAATGGTCGCCTAGGGCTGAGTCGGCCTTCTGCGATCTTAAACGTCGTTTTACATCCGCTCCTGTATTGATCCGCCATGACGCGGAGGTTCCGTTCATTGTGGAGGTGGATGCCTCTGACGTCGCGGTGGGGGGGGTGCTCTCTCAGAGATGCTTAAAGGATGGGAAAGTGCACCCGTGTGCTTTTTTTTCTCGCCGTCTGTCACCAGCCGAGCGTAATTACGACGTGGGTAATCGGGAGTTATTGGCGATCAAATTGGCACTGGAGGAGTGGAGACATTGGTTGGAGGGGGCGGCACATCCTTTCATTATTTGGACTGACCATAAGAACTTGGCTTACATCCAAGGGGCTAAACGCCTTAACGCTCGCCAGGCCAGGTGGACGTTGTTCTTCACACGATTTCGATATACCATCTCCTATAGACCCGGCTCCAAGAATATCAAACCTGACGCGTTGTCGTGCCAGTTTGATCTTCCTGGGCGGGAGGAGCAGCCCCATCCCATTATTCCACCGGCCTTGATTTTGGCACCCGTGTCTTGGGGCATAGAGAAGGTGGTAAGGTCGGCGCTAACGCGGGAGCCCGATCCTGGTGGGGGTCCTCCGGGACGGTCGTATGTTCCCAAGGTGGCGCGCTCACGCTTGCTACAGTGGGCACATGCGTCATCCCTCACCAGCCACCCAGGGGCAACCAGGACCCTGGAATTTATCCGTAGGAGGTTCTGGTGGCCGACAGTGGGGGGGGATACGCGTTCCTTTGTGGCGGCCTGTCCGGTGTGCGCACGTAGTAAGACCTCTCGACGGGCACCGGCGGGTCTCCTCCGACCACTTCCTATTCCTAAACGACCCTGGTCACACATATCTCTGGACTTTATTTCTGGTCTTCCCCTTTCGGACGGATTCACCACCATTTTGGTGGTGGTGGATCGGTTCTCTAAGGCGGCTCACTTTGTCCCTCTCCCCAAGCTTCCTTCGGCCCGGGAGACTGCTGATTTAATTATACAGCATGTCTTTCGGGTCCACGGGCTGCCAGTAGATATCGTGTCGGACCGGGGTCCTCAGTTCGCCTCCAGGTTCTGGAAGGCGTTTGCCGCCGGCCTCGGCGCCTCTGTCAGTCTGTCGTCTGGGTTCCATCCACAGTCGAACGGGCAGACGGAGAGGGTCAACCAGGATTTGGAGGGGGTCTTGAGGTGTTACGTTGCCGGTAGTCCGGCAACGTGGAGTAGGAGGTTGGCTTGGGCTGAGTACGCGCATAATACCCTTCTCTCCTCTTCTACCGGTATGTCTCCCTTTCAGTGCCAGTATGGTTTTCAACCTCCTCTGTTTCCCGAGCAGGAGCAGGAGGCGGAGGTGCCCTCGGCCCAGGCACATGTGGCTCGCTGTCGCAGGACGTGGAAACAGGTTCGGAAGGCGCTACAGAAGGTTTCGGTTAGTACCCAACGGCAGGCTAACCGTAAGCGTCGTCCGGCTCCAGTTTACCGTCCAGGGCAGCGGGTTTGGCTTTCCACCCGGGATCTCCCTCTCCGGGTGGAATCCAAGAAGCTGGCTCCTCGCTTTATAGGACCATTTAAAGTGATTCATCGGGTTAATCCAGTGGCTTACAAGCTACGACTTCCGAGCTCTATGAGGGTTCATCCGACGTTTCATGTGTCCCTGTTGAAGCCATTCCTCTCATCGCCCTTGGCCCCGCCACTGCCTGTGGTTCCTCCGCCCCGGTTTATTGGCGGTCAACCCATTTACACGGTGCGGAGGATACTGGGTTGTAGGCGGAGGGGTAGGGGGTTTCAGTTCTTGGTGGATTGGGAGGGGTACGGGATAGAAGACCGTTCTTGGGTGCCTCAAAGGGATGTTTTAGATCCCAGCCTGATCGTTGATTTCCGGCGGCTGAATCCCGAGGCTCCTAGGTGAACGTCTGGTGCCGTTCGTCGGGGGAGGGTACTGTTACGTTCTGGACACCGACCTCGGTCGGTGACCACCCACATTCCTGGCATATGTCACTGGGCTTGTCACCTGTCATTTCCCTGTCAATTAGTGCTGTCACTTAGGGGTGGTTCCTGATTGGCTGTCACGGGGGTGTGTGTGGAATGTTGGTATTTGGTCTCTATTTAACATACCTCTCTTCTGCTTGTCCATTGTCAGGTCTTCACTAATTGCGTTCGGGGATAACGCGGACGGTTCTACTGTGGACCTCCAATAAGCTCCCATTTACCTTATCTTACACTTGTGCTTTTAGCACTTGTTCTCTCTTAGAATTTACTCTGTGTTCTTACTATTAAAGTCGAACCTGTTCAAGAGTAAACACTCTCTGTCTCTGTGATTGCCTTCAACCATTGGAATTCACCTACCTGCATTCTGACAGTTACCACTTCATCCAATTGGACAGCACCTTGCTTCCTTTTTTATTTTATTCGTTTTTTTCCCTGTTGTTACTATACACATATATTCATAATTCTTTTGCTAATTTTTATTTACCCTTTTTTTATATAGCTTCTCTCTCCTTGTACAGTGTCCTTGAGTCTGAGAAAGATGCTTCTCTCTTCAAATCCAATTTATTATTATTATTAAACACCATATTCCCTATTTCCTATTCATCAACGACGTTGTCGAAGGTATATAGAGTCCTTTCTCAGCGCAATCCATGCTGTGCTAATGGCCTAATATTTATACCATGGTTTGTTTAGAAATTTAGACGGTAATAGTATATATATATATCACGGTATATTTGTTTTTCTTATATAATAATGAAATGCTTTAGGAGCAGTACAAGACTCTGGGATGGTGTTGGAGCCAAAATGCCCTTCTGTTTATTTAGTTTTATTTTAACTCACGGTGCAGAGGTTTGGCATTATCAGTCACCATGGCAACCACCACAGGGGGTGGTTACCCATATATACTGATCAGTGGGTGACGAGCCCCAGGTGCGCAAGGGGAATAGCCATACAGTTTTTGACCGTGTCTTGTCGTGTTCGTGTTGACGTGCCGTATAGGTCGGCGTTCAGTGTTATTAGTAAAAAGAGTTTTTGTATATATTTTTTGGTTGATAATGGTCAATAAAAGGATTGGCATATCGAAAATGATACGAGCACTCTGGACATTGAATTCTTCAAGCACGCGTCTAACTCAAGCCAGCCCACTTGCCCCTCGCAGTAGGCTTATAGGTAATGGCTCTACAGATGGTACTGTAACAATTTATTCTGCGTGAGCGGACACACACACACAAACAAGAGAGAGGGAGAATGGCTTATAGCAGACTTAATGGTCGGATTCAAGGTCCGACTTTTTAAACCCAAACCACGTCCAGGCTACTAACTAGTAATTATTATTGTTTGCATCGCTTGCTGCCCTCCATTTCACCATGCATCATTCTCTAGTAGCCAATAATGGGCCAACTTCTTGACTAGTGTATTATCTTTTAATGGCAGCACACAGTTCGCTAGCTTTGAGTGTTACATTTGTACATGTATGTGTGTATTTTTACATTCAAAGAGCCTAAAAGTAGCTTTCTACTATCCGGCAGAGTAAAATCTCTACCTTGGCAGTTAACCTTAAAGTTAACCTAAAGTTAATGGAGTCACTTATTTGCATTGGGAGTAGGGTTGCCGTGGTGATGTGTAATTTCCCATGACTAATAAACTCATGACAAAACCGGTACATTTACATTTAGTAATTTAGCTGACACTTTATCCAAAGCGACTTAAAAGTTCTGTACAACAGGTCAGCAGGAAGGGTACAACTCTTTCAGCGGAGTAACAATGTTCATCAAACAATGTTGAAACTTTGGTTCTACAGTCTTTTAGTGGTAGAGACATTAGCATAGTAGGTAGTAATGTAGGCAAGGAAGATTATTTAGTGGCAAATTGCATGATAGTAAAAGATCAGTTCAGTCGCTAAGCCATGATAGATGTCAACAATTCTGCATATTGAACTGGTTCAGGTAAGGGGTACTGCAATATCATCTTTTGCTATGCACACATTGTAGATAACAGCTACTTATGATAATGGTCATTGCAATTCTGGTAATCCAATCTTAAAATCTTTTGCAGAGCAATGAGGATGGAAACAGCCAGTATGATGAAGACACATCAATCGCAATGAAAGCCAGGGGTTGCATCAAAGAGGTGGTGACTGACACACATCCTGGAGACACAGAAGTGGAAGATATAAAACATATGTGTACATGAAACACCATCCTCTCTACACCATTTACACTAATATGCAACTCCCTCCTCTCTACACCACCTACACCAACACCACCCTTTCTACACCAATATACAACACCATCCTCTCTACACCACCTACACCAACTCCCTCCTCTCTACACCACCTACACCAACATGCAACACCATCCTCTCTACACCAAAATGCAACACCATCCTCTCTACACCAACATGCAACACCCTCCTCTCTACACCAACATGCAACACCATCCTCTCTACACCAACATGCAACACCATCCTCTCTACACAATTCATTCATTCATAGAGTTAGTCCTAGTCTTCATTCATAGAGTTAGGGCTAGATCCACAAAGAATGGATTGCACGGAGCAAGTTGCACCCTTACTTACAATTCATTATGAATTGAAAATGGGGGACCCTGATGTAAACAAGACGAAAGTCTTTCTCTGGTCTGCATCCCCTTAACAATTGTGTGTATTGAGCCGTACTGTATTGTACCCATTCTGCAATCTGTTAATACAATTTTCATTCAATCAATCAATCTGCACGGTGATTGATTGAATGAAAATGTTATAGTCACTGAAATTGTATTTCCTTTTGAGTTCAGTTCAGGCAAAGTTCCATCCCTATGATTTACTATTATATGTAGGCAAACACTTGAACCATTCAGATTTCAGTGCAAAGAATATATATATATATATATATATATATTCAGTATACAAAAACACTACCAGTATTTTGAATGACATGGTCATGACGTGTACTTTTAATGATCAGATCTATGTTTTAAGTTATTACTTTTTAAAATCGACTCTATTACTTGTAATTATGCCCAATGCCCTACTGATACTACTTATATTATAAACAATAAACAAAAATACGAAGAGTATTCTTCAATTGTATATATTTTTATTTATTTGTCGGCGCTGCTCTCCTCCTGTTGTCTTCCACTCTGGGATCTCTCCTGCCGGCCTTCAACGTTCCTCTCTTCAACACAACACACCTCTGGATACTGTGGCCAGCGATGATGACATCACATGTGATGATTCGCGGCCGTCTTCCTGCCCAGGTGAACCGCATACAACTACTGCTCCAGACACTGCCCTGGTGGCTGGTGTAGCTAACAGTCAGGCTCTTCTTCACCCCAAACTCTCGGTTTACATGGGGGGCTGCAGGAATGGCCAACCTGAAATTTTGAGATCTGTTGAACTTCCAGGTGCTGTCACTTTCTGTCTCCCAGGCAGTAAGGTTTCTGATATTACAGAATTGATTCCAGTGTTAACTGACCTCCATCCCTCAGCTCACACACTGATTATCCATGTTGGTACTAATAATGTCATGCGTGGTCAATCTGTTGATCTCCGTGACCAGCTGGATTCTCTTGCAATGACGATACAGAGCCTGGGTAGAACCTGTGTGTTCTCTGGTCCTATCCCAGCTCCCTCAAAAAGTCCAGAACATTTTAGTCGTATTTTTAGTCTTCACGAATGGCTAAAATCATTTTGTACTGCAACAGCACATGGATTTATTAGTAACTTTGATTACTTTTGGACTAGAAATGACCTCTATAAACTGGATGGCCTGCATCCCAGTCTAAAGGGCATTCAACAGCTTACACGGAATTATATCCAGTACATTGCTTTTAACTCAGATTGATATACACCTCAGCATGACCCTGCACTAGAATCTTCTCCTGGTCATTTTGAGGAGCATCCTATAATGGGTCCTGCTGAACACTCCTTCTCCAACACGTCTGTTATTATGTTGTCTGCTTTTACTCTGTCTGATCTCCCTCTACCACCTATTACTTTTAATATAGAAGTCATGATTTCTGATAGGGTTCATGATCATTACCCAACACATGGGCATACTGTAAATCACTCCAACTTAATATCGGTCACTTTACAGTCTTCTATTTCTTTATCACGTGAGTCAGATTCCAAGAAATCTGATTCTGACTCCACAATAGATCTACATGATTTTAATGTGTTTAGAATTGATAGGGTAGGTAGGGGTGGTGGGGTAGTTATTTATGTTAAATCTTGTTTTTCGGCGTCTGTTGTTTATGCTGTCACTATCCCAATGTGTTTTGAAGTACTTGTTTTAAAGGTCGAGTTGGGGATCAACAATTTTATATATGTAATTGGTGTCTACAGACCCCCTTCTGCTGATGCTAGCTCTTTAGATAAATTAGCTGAGCTCCTTTCACAATATATTGATTCTGAGATGATTGTCATGGGTGATTTTAATATTGACTGGTTGAGTGGTGCTGCAAAGCACCTTAAAGAAATCAGTGGTAACCTCAGTCTTTCCCAGTTAATTACTGAGCCCACCAGACCAAACCTTAAAAATGACTCTAGGTCTACCCTTATTGATTTGATTTTTGTGAATAAATATGACAGGATCTCAGCTTGTGGGGTTTTTGACTTATGCATAAGTGACCATTGCCCCACAGTCTGTGTAAGAAGCACGAGACTGCCAAAAACAAGATCTCACACAGTTTGAAGGAGGAATTTTAAATCTTTTAATAACGAATCATTTTTAGATGATCTTGTTCTTTCTGATACTCATTGTAACACTGAAATTGATGTTCAGTTAGCCCTGGACTCCTTTGTAAATACATTTAATTTATTAGTTGACAAACATGCTCCTTTTAAAAAAGTCTGTATTAAAGATAGAGTAATACCCTGGTTTTCTCAGGAATTGTCAACCCTAATTAAAGACAGAAATGCTGCATGGTCTCGGGCAAGGCGTTCTGGAGACCCTCAACATTGGCTTTCTTTTAGGCAAATTAGGAACAAATGTACTGCAGTAGTAAGAAAATCTAAAACTGATTACTATCTGGAGTTGGTTACAAACTCATACTCTAATCCGGCAAAATTTTGGAGTGCAGTGAAGGTGAACAAAATAAAATCATCTAATTCTTTACCCTCTCATATTAAAGTTGAAAACTGTGATCTCTGAGCAGAGTGAAATTTGTGTTGCCTTCAATAGGCATTTTGCGGAGGCTGGTAATTTATTTAATATGAACTATAATGGACCTTGTCCTGTTGATTCTGATTGTTTGTACCCTGTGGGCGTCACTTCCCATTTCTCCTTTCAACCTTTTACACAGTCAGCTGTATTTGATGCTTTGCAATCAATTGATGCAAAGTGTTCTACAGGTGAGGATAACTTAGAGTCTTTTTTTATTAAGTTGGCTGCACCAGTTATCGCTGAACAGATTACTTATATTTTGAATCTCTCTATCTCATCAGGTAGATTTCCTCTAGTTTGGAAATCTGCACAGGTGATTCCTTTACATAAGGGAGGTGATAGGGATAACTTAGATAATTATCGTCCTATCTCCAGGCTACCTTGCTTAGCTAAAGTCCTGGAAACACTAGTAAGTAAACAACTCAAATATTACCTTTCAACTAACTCCATACTTAGCTCTCAACAATCTGGTTTTAGAGCCAAACATAGTACAACATCAGCCATCACTTTGGTTACAAATGACATTATTTCAGCATTAGATAAGAAGAAACATTGTGCTGCCCTCTTTGTTGACTTATCAAAAGCATTTGACACAGTTGATCACTACTTACTTCTAAAGAAACTATCTAACATTGGGTTGGATGATAATGCCTGTGTCTGGTTTCAGGATTATCTATCTTCTAGGCGGCAGTGTGTGAAGTTAGGTCAAGCACAATCTGAATTCTTGGCCATGACTAAAGGTGTGCCACAAGGTTCAGTTTTGGGTCCTGTCCTTTTTACAATTTATATTAATGATATTGTTTCTTCTTTGTATGGATGTCATGCCCATCTGTATGCTGATGACACAATTGTGTACTGTATTGCAGACTCTGTACAGCTGGCCTTTGAGAAATTGCAACTTTCCTTTTATGCTCTCTACAGGATGCCCTTACTAGTCTTAAATTGGTTCTTAATGCTAGTAAGACAAAGTTTATGTTATTTTCAAGAGCAAGGAATATTAACCTTGATGATGTGAGGATATCTACTGTCAGTGGCTCTTGTATAGAGAGAGTCACTGAGTATAAATATCTTGGCCTGTGGCTTGACGAGAAATTAACATTTAAGTTCCATGTGGAAAATCTTGCCACTAAACTGCGACAGAAAATTGGTTTCCTGTACAGAAACAGATCCAATTTTCCTCTATTTAGTAGAAAAAGAATTGTGGAATCAGTCTTCTTATCAGTTTTGGACTATGGTGATGTAATTTATAGGCATGCTGCGGCATCAACTCTTAAACCTCTGGATTCTGCATATCACTCAGCTCTCAGATTTATAACTGGTGACAGATATGATACTCACCATTGTGTCCTGTATGATAGGGTGGGTTGGCCTTCTCTTGCAGAAAGGCGCAACAAACACTGGTATTTATTTATTTTTAAAGCCCTTATTGGTAAACAACCTGTTTATATCTCCTCACTGTTAAATTGGAATATTGGAACCTATTCAACTCTATCGAATGACTGGATGGTTCTTAGGGTTCCTCAGATTTGTTCTGAGCTAGGGAAGTCAGCCTTTTCCTTTGATGCCTCTAACTCATGGAATGTCCTTCAACTCACGCTAAAATTGGAGGTTCTCCCTTCCCTTGGAATGTTTAAATGTATGATTTCAGACCATTGTGTGACTACCTGTAACTGTTTTAGTTGATATTTTAAAATTATTTTTAAACGTTTTTAATTTGTTTTACTCTGATGTTTAAATTTCTGTGAATATTGTTTTTATTATGTACTGTACAATCGTCGTTTCTGTAAATGAGGGAAACCTCAGATGCTTACGATTTTAAATAAAGGTTGAAATGAAAAAAAAATAAAATTATTTGTGTACTTAAATATACATCTTTTATTTGGTATTCATCAATAGAACAAATATAGCATAGGGCGTATTTGTTCATGATAAACATTCCTTCCATTACTCTGCCTTTTCATATTGCCGAAAGCGGAGGACTCTGCCCATTTACCTTGGGTTGAATTGGATGCTATTAGGCTAGTAGCACTCTGTCTGGTATACTGTCTGGTATACAATAGCATTTGAATGCTATCTAATATCTATCATGTTATATGAAACACCCTGACCTTTTCAGATACAAAAAAAAAGAATAACATCAAATCCAAATTAGAACATTTATTTGTATAATATAGCACTGAATTGTTAACTCTATTTGTCAATACATTATCTTTTTTATTATTTCTAAATAATACAATTGACTCAAGAATGACAACAATGCAGACTTATCATGCAGATTAGATAAATACATAATATAACAAACAATAAATACATTTAACAATAGATTTAGATAAATAGAAAAAAAAAATGTATAGACTCTGGTCAATGCATACAGGATACAATGTGATACAAAGGGATAAGTTATATTTTACAATAACGTTGTCTTGGATTGAGATCCTTCAGACAAAATGTAATGAGACAGAGGTCCGTGGCCTAACAGGAAATAGCTGTTTATAACATGTATCAACGTGGGGGGTCCTCGCTAGTATCTGTTACAGCGCAGGAAGTAGCTGTTTCTAACGTGTATCAACGTGGGGGGTCCTCGCTAGTATCTGTTACAGCGCAGGAAGTAGCTGTTTCTAACGTGTATCAACGTGGGGGGTCCTCGCTAGTATCTGTTACAGTGCAGGAAGTAGCTGTTTCTAACGTGTATCAACGTGGGGGGTCCTCGCTAGTATCTGGTACAGCGCAGGAAGTAGCTGTTTCTAACGTGTATCAACATGGGGGTCCTCGCTAGTATCTGGTACAGCACAGGAAGTAGCTGTTTCTAACATGTATCAACGTGGGGGGTCCTCGCTAGTATCTGGTACAGCACAGGAAGTAGCTGTTTCTAACATGTATCAACGTGGGGGGTCCTCGCTAGTATCTGGTACAGCGCAGGAAGTAGCTGTTTCTAACGTGTATCAACGTGGGGGGTCCTTGCTAGTATCTGTTACAAGGCAGGAAGTAGCTGTTTCTCAACACGCGGAACAGCCTCCCACTCCTCAGGCTGTATTCAAACATGTAGGGTCCACTGTAGAGGTAGGTGAATCCTGCAGAACACAAGTCACAAAGAAAACACACACGGAACGCATTATTAGACACATGTAGTCACATGGATCCGTCTGGTCATGTGTACTAGTTTCAGTTTCAGTTTCAACTTTATTTGAACAGGGACAGCACACATTAATGAACATAAATGTAAATGTGTGAGACAGTGTTAGCCAAAGCAAATTTTCGACTGTTGTCCCTGGGCCTGGTGTTAAAAAGCAGCTAAAAAATAAAGCATAACATATATGGCATACAGGTAATTAAGAACAGGTTTAAAAACACATCATGCTAAATATGTACAGCAGACATGTACAGACAATGTACAATAATATGACATAATGGGTACACATCATACATGTAGGCCTACATGTGGGCAAGCAAGCAGGCAGGGTTAGGGTTCTGAAGGGCTGTTGTGTTCACATGTGTAGTTATTTCTTAACCATGTTTTGAGATTGTGTTTGTCTGTGTGTTTAAAAAATTGGTGTAAATTGGTATGGAGTTCCAGGTCTTAGCAGCTCTCACGGAGAGGGCTGATTGGCTAAATGTGCTTTTCCTTAGTGGAACAGCCAAATCACACGAACATTTCTGGTGAACCTGCTGCTGAGAGTGAAAGAATCTGAAAGTGGGGCTGGGCTAGACTCTGCCTTGACCCCTCGTCTTATTATGTCTGCACCCCGAATGTCTCCAAGGGGATCAATAAAGGAATAGCTCATCTTATCTTGTCCTATACCCGTCCAATCTTTCGCGGTCGCCTAAAGACGCACTTCTTCAACCACTATCTGAAATTTAAAAAAATTATTAAAATAAATCGAACCCTAACTAACGTTACTGTCATGCACTTGTCCTAATAAACTAACCTACACTGTAGCACTCAACACTTTGATGAACATTGTTACTCAGCTGATAGAGTTGTGCCCTTCCTGATGACTTGTCGTACAGAACTTGTAAGTCGCTTTGGATAAAAGCGTCAGCTAAATGACTAAATGTAATGTAAACAAATGTAATGTAAATGTATACTCGGCTAGGAATTCATCTTGAGTATCACTCACGTCTGTATTGGAATGCTGCGGTCACCTTTCCGGTCATGCCTGGGAAGGTCTCTTCAATCGGCTTGGGGAATCCGCTGTCCATGGTCTCTCTGGCCTCGTCATAACTAAAGACATACAGTAACAGACGATAATCACACTGCGGTCCGCTAATCGTAAACCACTCAGGTTCCCCTCAGGGAAGGTAATGGGATGCCCCGCCTCCCCTCAGGGAAGGTAATGGGATGCCCCGCCTCCCCTCAGGGAAGGTAATGGGATGCCCCGCCTCCCCTCAGGGAAGATAATGGGATGCCCCGCCTCCCCTCAGGGAAGGTAATGGGATGCCCTGCCTCCTTCTGGTTCCCCTCAGGGAAGGTAATGGGATGCCCTGCCTCGTTCTGGTTCCCCTCAGGAAGGTAATGGGATGCCCCGCCTTGTTCTGGTTCCCCTCAGGAAGGTAATGGGATGCCCTGCCTCGTTCTGGTTCCCCTCAGGAAGGTAATGGGATGCCCTGCCTCGTTCTGGTTCCCCTCAGGAAGGTAATGGGATGCCCCGCCTTGTTCTGGTTCCCCTCAGGGAAGGTAATGGGATGCCCCGCCTCGTTCTGGTTCCCCTCAGGGAAGGTAATGGGATGCCCTGCCTCGTTCTGGTTCCCCTCAGGGAAGGTAATGGGATGCCCCGCCTCATTCTGGTTCCCCTCAGGGAAGGTAATGGGATGCCCCGCCTCATTCTGGTTCCCCTCAGGGAAGGTAATGGGATGCCCCGCCTCATTCTGGTTCCCCTCAGGGAAGGTAATGGGATGCCCCGCCTCATTCTGGTTCCCCTCAGGGAAGGTAATGGGATGCCCCGCCTCATTCTGGTTCCCCTCAGGGAAGGTAATGGGATGCCCCGCCTCATTCTGGTTCCCCTCGGGGAAGGTAATGGGATGCCCCGCCTCTGACGGAGGGCAAGGTAAGCCGGCCTCTTTGTGTTTTGTAGAGGCGAAGCACCTCATAGATCGGCAATGTCACTAGCTCACTCGTTCTACCATTCTGCCCCTGGTGGTGGCTCACAGGCATGGCATGTCCTCGTCTTTTAGTCACACCCACGGCCTTCGGGTCAATTTGACCCGGCTCATGTTCAACCATTCTAAAGTAGTTCGAAAATCCTACTAATCATCATGGTTTTTTATGTCCCAGTTCTCTTCTTTTTTGATAACCAAGGCCTCAAAAGAGCCTCTCTTATGTTGGAGTGCCACTGAGCATGCCTACTTCTTCTCTCGTAGGTAATGAGATCAACAGAACTTGTAAGTCGCTTTGGATAAAAGCGTCAGCTAAATGACTAAAAGAAAAAGAAAAGAAAGTAGACACTGGGCCTCATTCACCAATACTCTCTTATTATTTTTCTTATATTTTTTCTTAACCGCCTGTTAAGAGAAAAATAACAAAAGCCACCGCCGCATTCGTCAACCCGTTCTTAACGTCCAAATCTGTTCTTACCCAGGTGTGTTGAATGATGAATCCCACTCATTCTTAAACTGAAATGCGCTTTCGCGCTCAACTCATTTGCATACAGACACGCCCCGTCTGCTCCTTATAAGGCGAATGAGGCGTGTGCGAAACATGGGTCTGCATGTGCTGATCCCCGGATTCAACAGGTAGCGCTGGAGCGTTTTGCGACGGATCAAAATGAGATCAGATTCAAATATATTGTCATCATCATACAGCACCTAGAGCTATATAGTGGAATAGACTGTATTAATATTCCATATTTATACCGTCTAGTTGCACGCTCCTGGCCACCTGCCGCAGCGTGCTCACACACACACACACACACACACACACACACACACACACACACACACACACACACACACACACACACACACACACACACACACGTACTGTATACGTTTTGCCTCTCTCTCTCTCTCTCTCTCTCTCTCTCTCTCTCTCTCTCTCTCTCTCTCTCTCTCTCTCTCTCTCTCTCTCTCTCTATCTCTCTCTCGCTGTTTATTTTATTTGTCTCATCTGGGTACGAGTTTCTTATCTGGGTAAGAGTGCTCTCGACCACTCTTAGAATTTGGTCTTGCCTAAGAGAAAAGCAGGGCGGCTAGGTGGTGTAGTGGGCAAGGCGCTCACCACCAATGCAGGAGACGCTGGGTTCGAGCCCAGCTCTCCGCATTGCTATCAGCTTGGCTGGTCGTTCATACTAACACAATTGGCAGTGTTAGGGGTGGGAAAGCTGATGGGTGGGGATCGGACGTTGTGGACAGCGACTCCTACAGGTAGTTTGGTGCGCCTGCGCAGCAGAATCAGGAAGCGACGGGGGCGGCGTGTCTCTCCCACGCAGACCCCCGCCGCTGAGAGATCACGCTGTGCAGGTGAAAAGATGCGACGGCTGCTTCCTCGAGTACCGGAGGGGACACGTGATGCAAGGCTTCGTCCACATTGGACGATACGAAATTGGGATGGGAGAAAAATAGAAAACGAGAGAAAAAAAGTAGATAAAAAAAAAAAGAGAGAAAAGCAAACATTGCTGAATCCCAGGTAAGAACAAAATAAGAAAAAATGCTAGTTAAGAACTAAATCTGTTCTTATATCGCTTTGTGAATGTGGCCCATTGTATCTGAACATAATAATAATAATAATAATAATAATAATAATAATAATAATAATAATAATAATAATAATAATAATAATAATAATAATAATAATAATAATAATAATAATAATAATAATAATAATAATAATAATAATAATAATAATAATAATAATAATAATAATAATAATAATAATAATAATAATAGCATAATTTTATATAGCGCCTTTCAAGAGACCCAAGTTCGCTTTACATAGGGGAAAAGAATAACAAAGTAACTAACATAGTGGACAGACACAACATATACATATAAATATGTACATATTACATACCTGTAATAGTTGTAACCAACAAAGATAAATGTCTTGCGGGAGTCCTGATCATAGAAGGCGGCGTTCACTCTCTTCACATAAGCGGGCAGACCGAAGTGGGTCAGTTTCTTGGGATAGCCGGGGACGACATCGTAGCCGGAGACGGCCCACACCTTGCGGCCTGGAGAAGTATGGAAAAGTATGAGTTATTACGGTACTCATGAGATGTGAAGTCTTTGAAATCACACTGATGGATGATTAAAAAAATAGGGAAACAAGTCCAGGCACGCACTCCTAGAGGCCTCAATGAGGAAAATGTTTTGACCTGTTTCATTTGATTATTTATGAATAATCTTTATTTTCATTTATCATTCCTTATATTTATAATTTAAATACTGCTGTTATGGGTCATGCGTGTTTATATTTCAGTAGTTTTAGATGTAGTCCTACTCTGTGTATATATATACAGTATATAGATATATCTTTCTGATTTTCATGCTTCTGAAGAGGTTGTGCTTGTAAGTTGTGTTTTGTATTTTGTGCAGATGTCTTGTTGCAATGTGTCGTCACTTCCTATGTTGTCACTTCCTGTTTGATGTGTAGAAATTTGGTCACTTACCCTTCATGCTTCATGCAAGCCATTTTCTGAAGAAGGTGTGTTCACCGAAACGTCTTGATTTCAGGTTGACAATGAATTTGAAAAACCTGGAGGGCGTGTCTGGACTTGTTTCCCTATTTTTTTTATGTATAGTATCAGAGGTTACAGCACCCAGTGTCAAGTTATATTTCGTAGATAGCTCACGCTCTGCTCTATGGCAGTGGTTCCCAAAGTCGGGGTCGCGACCCAAAGGTGGGCCGCGAGCAGCCACGGGTGGGCCGCGAGATGATTAAAAAAAAAAAAAAAAAAAATTAAAAAAATTAAAAAAAAAATTGTTTTTATTTTTATTTTTTTATTTTTATTTTTATTTATTTTTGTCAGGCCACTGAACTTAGAAGCAGGCCAGGACAGTGTTTCTAGTTGTATTCTAAAATTCTATTCTATTGTATTCTAAAATGTGACTATATGGTTTTATATTAACTTAATAAATAAACAAAAACGAAAAATCTACTTATTTCAACGAACATTTCAAACTAAATAACAGATTATGCACATAAAACGCTGAAAACAACCGAAGCAACAATAGTATTTTAATGAGGCTATTATTATTATCATTATTATTTTGCAACAAGTTAGCCCTCTCATAAATAGCACATATAAATGAATAACTAACTTGAACTAACTTAATAGGATTGAAGTGATATTTGGCTTAAAAAATCGGTCGCCTGGCAAAAAATAAATAAAAAAAAGCCAGACGATGTGCATTGGGCCGCGGCTCTCTGACGCCTTATTTTCTGGGCCCTGGCCTGAAAAGTTTGGGAACCCCTGCTCTATGGGACATAGGGGATTCCCATAGAGCAGAGCGCTTGCTATCTACTCATATAACCAGGGTTATAGGATAATGAAAGTACAATACCTTTGAAAAGGTAGGTTTTGTCTGACTGCGGGCTTTCGTAAGCTGCGTCGACTTTGTTGGGACCATCGGGCCAGAAGTTCGTAATAATGCTCTGCTGGGGGGTCCTGCTCTGAGGGTAGATACGCCAGAGGAAGCTAGGAAACAGACAACAGCACAACGTAAGAATCTGTCACGGAAGCCTGCTCTCTCTCCCATCCAGGAGACGACGAGGATCCAAGCTTGCCGTCAGCCATTCAATTGAATTCAAAACTATTATCGTCCCACCTTGGGAATTTGTTATATATATGTATATATATATATGTATATTAGGGCTGTCACATTATTTTCGAATTTCGAATTTAATTTCGAAATTACATAAAAACACAAGATTCAAACTTGAAGGGAGAAATTAGAATTTGAAGAATATATATTTTCTTTATTTATTTTTTTATTTTTTTATTAAAATGTTTTTATAATATTATTATAAAAAAAAAACGGTCAGGTCATATAGGTGAGACTGTGCTGAAAAGAATGATACCAAACATACCATGTTAAAAAAAAAATTACACTGAAATTCGAACTTGACTACAATTCGGATTTCGAATTAGATTTTTTGTTAAAGTGACAGCCCTATGTTATATATATGTTATATATGTACCATATGTTATATATGTACCATATGTTATATATATGTATATATATATATATGTTATATTATGTACCTGTCTTTGAAGAAGTACGTCTCTCCTCGCAGGGTGGTGACTGCGTCCAGGACCATGGTTGAGTCACAGGCATCAGGGGTGGCAGGGGGCAGAGTGGACGGCTCATCTGGGTTCACATCAGGGTTAGGACCTGGAGGACACACACTAATCAATGATCACTTCTTTGACAGCTTCTACACATTATCTATCAATCAATCAATCAATCAATCAATCAGTGCTGTACAAGAACTAGATAACTAGCTAGATAACAACAACAACAACAACAACAACAACAACAACAACAACAACAACAACAACAACAACAACAACAACAACAACATAAACAAAGTGGAAGGACCAGTAAAAATGTATAGTGGCTACAACTGTGAAGGAACAATCCTCCTTTAGTAGGCTACTTAGTACCACAAGCAACAGCCCAAAATTCACCAAGCCTCATACTGATCTGATTTGGGCCGTGGGGGTTCCAGTTCATAATCTAAACTATATGCAGTGACTCACCGTAGAGAGACTGGATGCCGTTGATGTCGTCACGGGGCAAAACAAAGGTATCGGGGTCTCTGGAGATGTACATGGAGTACATGAGAGCCCCAGGGTCGTCGGAGTGGGAGAGTCCCAGGGAGTGGCCAAACTCATGGGCCGCTACCAGGAACAGGACGTAGCCTAGAGGAGAGAACACTCAATTATACGCCCACTACAGATTTGCTGAGTGACGAGCAATTATGACCCTTCACAAACTGCACACTGACGAAAGGCAAAAATGTAATACACAAAAGAATCCAAAGTTAGATGATAGAGAAATACTCTTTTGCGTTTGGAGTGGTTGGGGAACTCACCTCTGTTTGAACGGAAGGTAAAAGTCTCATCCTCGTCAAAATGGGCGTCTCCTCCGATGCCAGGGGCCGGTTCAAAGGCGTGAGCCAGGACGTTGTCAGGACCATCAAAGGGGTAGGAATCACCATGTGCTATAAATGAGAACACTTTAACGTCAGCCACTAGAAATATGATTGATGTCTACATTGATATCTAGTAGGGATGCTCGATATTGGCTTTTTTACCGATACCGATATTCCGATATTGTCCAACTCTTAATTTCCGATACCGATATCAACCGATATCAACCGATACCGATATATGCAGGGTTTCCCCGTCCAAAAAACTGAATAATTTCAGGTAACTAATAATTTCACTGGATATATATATAACAAATATTATTATTGTTTTTTTTTGTTTTTAAACCGATACCGATATTTTCCGATATCACATTTTACTGCCGATATCGGCCGATAATATCGGTCGGCCGATAATATCGGACATCCCTAATATCTAGTATACACAGTTAATAGTTTGAGTTTGCATGGTGGTAAGTAAATTCTTGCTTTCTTCTTTCTTTCTTTATTTAAAAAAAAAAAAAAATTATTATCCCAAATACTTCTTTGAAAGTGGTGTAAGCTCCATGTACACATGACCTCGGGGGCCAGGCTTTCCAAAGGCCTCTGACAATTCAACTACAGACAAAGATGATCTTTGTGCTAAGAAGCTTTAGGTCGGACAACCGAGGTGCGGAAGGAGGGGGACGTGCTAAGGTACCTTGTCAGCTCCTCATTCAGATGTCTACATGTCTGCCATCTGTGTATTCTCTTTCCAAGCAAACAAGCGGATAACAATCGCTGACGCATACCTGCACTTTGCACTGACATGCAGGGACGCTATGGCTGTTTTAGCGCCATCTATCAGAACTGTCCTTCTCCTGAGCAAACATCTGTCCATCAAAAGCTACTTCTATCCTATATAGAACAGTCAGACATACTTAAGATAAGGCCTTGTGTAAGTGCAACTCAATTGTGGACTGTGGCAGTGGTTTTCAAACTATGGGTCGGGGGCCTATGGGTCCCAGGATTTGGCCAAGGTGGGTCGTGACTCGTGAGATGGAAGAAAATGGCTGAAAATGGCTCAAAGGTTAATATCGGCTAATAGCTCAAATAGGGAATCTACCAGAAAATGTCCCCAATACTAAAATCCGACCAATACCTAGAAGTCAAAGCAAAGTCACATGATTTGCTATATTTTTAACACATCATAGAAGTATGTTACATCTCTCCAATGGAGAAACATTTTTGTCAAGTCTATACTGTTCAGTAGCAAGCTCCTCCTGCTCACTGTTGGGATTAGTCAAATATGCAGCTCCTAAAACACTCTTTCAATCTGGGTTTGATGCTACTTTCTTCAGGGTTAGAAGGAGGAACACATCTTTCGAAGGCTTTGTTTATTTCTAGGGCTGGGAC
The DNA here is from genome assembly GCF_963971535.1 of Notolepis coatsorum. Classification (NCBI taxonomy): domain Eukaryota; kingdom Metazoa; phylum Chordata; class Actinopteri; order Aulopiformes; family Paralepididae; genus Notolepis; species Notolepis coatsorum. Next base: position 16,138,056 of record NC_140171.1, read on the forward strand.
TTTATCGCATTCATTTCGATTAATTAACTACAGAAAGAATTAAAAGTTTAAAAAAAGTATATGCATTTAATCGCATGATGATTTTTCTTTATTGTGTAATATGTTACTTTTCAAAGGAGATCAGACTCATGCATGTGCTATAAGTATAAAGTATAATAAATCGCTTAAATAAATAACCTTTTTTCTTAGTCTGGTTTGTTCATAAAAAAAATTAAAATAAGAGAAATTGAGATCAATCAAGAGTTTTTTTTTCCAATGGTCAACTGTTCTGGAATGTACTTGAAATTACTGCGTTTTACTTTTACCTCAAAAGTGCTTGAGTTTACAAAAGGTCCTTTGCGCTATATATATTATTCCTAAAATTGCTGCATGTTGTTAAAAATTGCATTGATCTGTTGGTCTGTGTAGTAGCTAATACAGGATTTTGCTGCTTAAACGTATGTATAATGTATATTCATTGATTCACTCGTATACCAAAATTCATTTGAATTGAAAAAAAAATCTTTTCGCATCAAATATTGATATGCGATTAAAATTTGATTAATTTTTATTAATTAACTATAAAGTCTCGAATTAATTCGATTAAAATGTGTAATCGATGAAGTCTGGGCAAACGTTCGGCTGTCGTCACGCAACACGGATCATCAACAGATTAATCTTATTTTATTCATAGGACTTACTTGACTCCTAGACGATTGCACCTAATGGGGCTTAAACAAGACCCTCGATGTTCCTTGTGTTTAAACGGTGATATTGGTACATTTATGCATATATTTATTGGGAATGCCCTCCTGTTAAGATATTCTGGGAAGAAGTAACCACGCAATTATCCGAATTTTCTTTCTGACCATACCTGTACTGCCTTCAGTATTGTTGCTGAATGATGTTTCTCAGTTATCAAACACATGTAAAGAGGCTAATCTTGTCCGGTCTTACGGCTGCCAAAAAGCTAATAGCATCACGCTGGATTCAACCGGACAAAATGTGCCGGAAGGTATGGATTCTTACCTATCTTGATGTGATTTATCTAGAGATATCTACCGCACGAATTCTAGGTGTTAATGAAGCCAGCATAGCAATCTGGTCAGATGTGGTGGAGAAGATAAAGCATAGCATATGAACTTGTAATCGGTGTTAAACGGAATAATGGATGGATTGTCCAAGAGGGGATCCTGAGGGGGGGGGGGGGGGGGGTGGAGGGGAAGGAGAAGTAAAGGGTGAGGAAGAGCGAGCAAGAGCATATGTATTGTATTGTAATTATTATGTGTATATCTTTTAATCTACATTTATTTTTATTTAAGTACTGGACTGTCATTATTGTTATTATTATTTCGGTCATAGTCCTGTGATTTATTGTGGATTTCTACTGTTAATGTTTATGTGTCTAGTTTTATGTCATGTCAAAAATTTAAAATAAAAAACATTTGTCAAAAAAAAGAAAAAGTGTAATCGAGTCCCACCACTAGTTTTCTACTTACATCGGCTGCCGAAGGAGATCATGATGTCGGCGGTTCCGCTGTAGATCCTGGTGAACCTCAGCGGAGTGACTTTAGCCCAAACCTGCAGGGCTCTCTGTATGGAGTCATCCACCTCAGACACAGGCATGTCTGGAGTGTAGTTCTCTATTCTGCAACGGCATGGGGGACAGACGGATATTCAGATTCATTTTATTATTCTATAAAATTAATTTTTTTATTCTATTTATTTTTGGGCTTTTCTGTATTTTTCACCCATCCCAATTTAGTCGTCGCGCGCATTGCCCCACTGTCGGCCTGGGGAGGGTGTAGAACTACTGTACCACGTGCCTCCTCCGATACATGTGGAGTCGCCAGCCACTTCTTTTCACCTGACAGCTAGGAGTTCCACTGGAAGAGTTTAACGCACGTGGAGGTTCACGTTATTTCCCCCAGATCCCCTCCCTGCTAAACAGGCGCCCCGACCGACCAGTATAGTCGCAGTTTACAACGAGCAGGACTCACACCCCGCCGGCTTCCCACCCGCTAACACTGCCAATTGTGTTAGTAGGGACGACTGACCGAGCCGGAGGTACCGCTGACAGCTGGATTCGATCCCAGAGTCTCTGCGGTGGTAGGCGAGTGCTTAGACAACTGCGCTACCCAGCTGCGCCTTGGATATTTAGATTCTACTCAATTTGCCCACCACATGAAATACTGGGAGGGGACTTTAATTGAGGTCTGGCTCCAGAATCACCTAAAACCCTTCCTCCAAAATGGCTTGAGTCACAAAGGAGCACGCTTCACACCTTTGCCTACTGGATGCAGGGAGAATTACCAATCCACGGGAGAAAGACCTTCCATGTTTCTCTCGTCTCTTTCTCAATGATTGGTTATATCTTTGTCTCGAGATTAATTATAGACAGAAACACAACCAAAGTGACAGTGGCTCTGGAGGTAGAGCGGTCGTAATCGGTTTGATTCCCGCTCCTTCCTTGAGCAAGACACTTAACCCCTAATTTCTCCTGATGAGCAGGTTGGCACCTTGCATGGTTGCATGCATTTCTGCATTCATAAATAAAGGCTCCTGTTTTCAATGAGACCCCAAAGTGGCTCTAACACACTATATAATCAACTAGTCAGAAATACTCGTCTTGCATCCACCTCCACTGGCTTCCAGTCAACTCCTGCATCAATTTCAAGATCCTCCTCATCACCTACAAAGCCCTTCACTCCCTTGCCCCCCGGTAGCTGCCCTCCTCCATCCCTCCATCCCGCCCAGAGTCTGCGGTCCTCTGACTCCGGTCTCCTCTCCATCCCCACCACCAACCTGCCGACTGTCGGTCCCAGAGTCTTCTCTGTTGCCGCACCCACCCTCTGGAACTCACTCCCTCCAAACATCCGTAGTGCTACATCCCTGCACTCTTTCAAATCCCAACTCAAAACCCACCTCTTCACCAAATTTGTAAATGACTGCCTGATTTCCCTCTCTTTTCTTTCCTTTTTACTTTGTTGTTACGTTGTTCCCTGATCCCCTTCCCCTAGCTGCCCCCTCCTGTTAAGCGCCTTGGGTCTCCTGAAAGGCGCTATATAAATCTAAGATATTATTATTATTATTATTATTATTATTATTAATTATTATTATTATTATTATTATTATTATTATTATTATTATTATTATTATTATTATTATTATTATTATTATTATTATTATTATTATTATTATTATTATTATTATTATTATTATTATTATTATTATTATTATTATTAATTATTATTATTATTATTATTATTATTATTATTATTATTATTATTATCGAATGTGATTCTCTGAAGCTCATACACCTTGTAGCCTACTGTAAATGTGCATAAGCCAATGGCTAGCGAGTCTAGGCATCGGTAGTCGTTACACTACCCCCCTCCTTCAGGAAGCACGTCCCCACGCTTCAGCCTATCAGCTCCCTCACACCTCTGAGTCCCCACGATTCAGCCTATCAGCTCCCTCACACCTCTGAGTCCCCACGATTCAGCCTATCAGCTCCCTCACGCCTCTTGGCGCACATGCTTCCAATGGCCTCACGGTCCGCCGTCCCAATTCTGACACCAATGTAGCAAATTCAGGGGGCACCCGGGATTCAAACCCAGGTTACCCAGACTACAGCGTTAACCAGTCAACTAAAGGGTCCAACCTGTTAGCCAAGGGCTAGCGAGTCTAGGCATCCGTGGTCGTTAGAGTACTTATTTCAGTCTTTCTCCCTCACGGCCCCGGCAGACCAGCCGCGCACGCAGGCACTCGCGGGTTCCGTGCGAGATTGCGCGTATGGTCTGGCACACCGAGTCCGACTTCAGAGCGGGAAAAGTGCACGGAGGAAGGCACATTTACATTGGAACAGCTGTAAATGCCTAGTCTATATGCGAAGTCAGTCCCCGTTTGAATACTTCTTTTTAAGATGTCCAGTTCCAGTGTTCTATTGTCCATTTTGCATGTATAACCAGTTATTATATAATTAATTAGAATGTTAGAATTCATTTTAGAATGATGATCAGTGTGACTGTACTCCTGAAAAAGTATAGTAATATGGTTTATTTGTATTGGGAAAGATACAGACACATTAGCTGGTTGAACAACATCTATATGTGTGGTAATAATGCAGATATTGAGTGTATTTCTGTGAAAATGCGCGTGGCGCACGCCTCTGAATCCAACCAAAGCGAAAACGATCGCTTCCACCCCGCGAGTTGTGCGCCCGCTTGCGGCCGGTGGGCACAGCTACGTCCGTTAACAACATGGGAGCGAAAGTGAAGCGCTGGTCGCCCGCCTGCCTTTGCTTGCGGCTGGTGTGCCGGGGCCGTCAGTCTCGAGACTCTCGCCCTTTTACTCAATTCACAGTATTATATCATATGGCACGATATAATAAGGGTTACATTGCCAAAGCAGAGGGGAGATGTCCCAATAACTACATCACACAAAAATACAACACAAATGGCTCTCTCCTCGTGTAGATCTCTCACCTGTACGTGAGCTTGTTGGTCTGCCACTTGCTTCGCAGCGTGGCGAAGCGGAGGACCTTGACGTCGGGAACCCCGCAGCGAGGCTTCCTCATCATCGCCACGGTGTCCTTGTCCAGCGTCCCGGTGATCTCGAGGCCGTAGAACCGCTGCATGTCACTGAGCTTCCTGGTCAGCTGGCTGATCCCGCGCCGGGCCGACGGACCCGTCTCTTCCGTCAGGTTGAAGAAGTTCTTCAGGTAACTCTGTAAGAAAGACACAGTGAGAGATTAGGTACGTTAGGGACTAGCTAAAGCAGCAGCTCTCTACTAGTGGGGTATGGATCGGCTAGCCTAGCTGTTGGCTAAAAACACCTCTCCCAGAGTTTTAAGCTAGGCTAAGTGATCCCTATCCACTTTCATCCATTTGTGCTAAGCTAGGCTAGCTTGCAGCCGGATAGCTTTCTACTGAACGCACAGAAAGGAAATTGATATCTATATCTTCTTCTCTGACTCTGGAGAAGACGGTACGTGCATTTCCCATACTGTTGGCGTGTTTCTTCAATAGGGATTCTAGTACCAAATATCTATATGAAATTGTAGACCTTTGTAGACCTTTTCTAACCTTTCTAACTAGGACTCAGGTATAGTCGGAGATCAGGTAGGCCTCTGGTAGTCAGAGATCAGGTAGGCCTCTGGTAGTTAGAGATCAGGTAGGCCTCTGGTAGTTAGATATCAGGTAGGCCTCTGGTAGTTAGAGATCAGGTAGGCCTCTGGTAGTTAGAGATCAGGTAGGCCTCTGGTAGTTAGATATCAGGTAGGCCTCTGGTAGTTAGAGATCAGGTAGGCCTCTGGTAGTTAGAGATCAGGTAGGTCTGCAGGTAGTCAGAGATCAGGTAGTCAGAGATCAGGTAGGTCTCAGGTAGTCAGAGATCAGGTAGTTAGAGATCAGGTAGTCAGAGATCAGGTAGGCCTCAGGTAGTCAGACATCAAGTAGTCAGAGATCAGCTAGTCAGAGCTCAGGTAGGCCTCAGGTAGTCAGACATCAGGTAGTCAGAGATCAGGTAGGCCTTAGGTAGAGCGCTAATCTTTGGCGCTAGTTTTTATTTATTTACAAATACAAAATACAGAGCACTACAACAGCGACGGTGGAAGTGTGGTGTATGCAGGTCAGGCCTGAGTTAATGAAGGAGAAAATGACCAACTCACAAGGTTAAACATGTCTATTCTAAACCAAACAAACAAATAAAAGTTAGCGAGAGGAGCGTAGAGGACACTTACCTCTGCAAAATGTTCATCTTGTACAGAAGGTTGCAATATTGGCACAGCGTGAGCTGCGACTGCCATGAGGCTCAGTAGAACGCACAGATTAAAATAATTCATGGTGTGTCTTCCTCAAATGCGACTTGTGTCTAGTGCTGGTGGGAGCAGCTCTTATATACACGTAAAAGGCACGGTGTTAAGCAACAGCTACATGGGTCACTGACTTAAGACATTTCCCAGATCATCAGTGTAAGAGGAAGTGATATTTCAAAATGATACATTTTCCCACAAGAAAATATTGCCTCATTAGGTTTAGATGACATCTTCACGTTGTTTATTCTGGTTTTTAACAATGTTTAACAACAAAAATATATAATATATATATATATAAATATATATATATATATTTTATGATATAATATATATTATAATATAACGCTATTTTCAGAATCTGGTGAAATGATCTATTTGTGAAAAAGTCAAGTACTGTAGCTGTATAATGTAAGTGAATGTACTGGTAGGCCTACATGCAAAGCATACTAAACCATGCAGACAAGGACATGGTTTCCATCACTCTATCTGAAACAGCAAAATATATATATTAGATATCATACAACATTCAATGCACGTATTTTATGTGAGACAGTATTGCTCTGTGTTCAAGCAATTTGCTCTTTCTTCATGTTGCAGGACTTGATACAACTCATCAACAATAATAATATAACATACAGTATCAATAATATAACGGCAAATAAGCACAATGATGTATAAAGAAGAATATATACAGTACAGACATTTTTATTATGAGTCGAGATCGACACATGAGTCACATTATAATTCATGTGTCGGTTCTATGCTAGAACCGACACATGGGGTTCTTAATAGGACTAGGGATCTTTAACAACTAGTCCTATTAAGAACCCCATGTGTCGGTTCGATGCTAATTTGATCTCACTGCCTCCTATGCACTGTAATTTTAAGAGCGCTGCTCTGTTGTAATTCAAAACTGATTAAGAGCGATGCACTGCTCTGTTATATTTTTATTGAACTATTTTATCACACTTTTTACTTTTCACTGATGCACTGCTCTGTTGTATGTTAAATACCCTGTTGTATGTCTGTTCTATTTTATTATTTTTAGCCTATTTTTAAACTGAATCAAACCGTACTTTTTTTTATTATTTGTATCACTGAATGAAACTGTAAACAGAGAGCCTATTGGGATGCTATATCCTAATGTGAAACACTGTGATTTAGTCTATTCTATTTTTATTATTTGTATTACTGAATGAAACTGTAAATAGAGAGCCTATCGAGTATAAATAAAGATTGAATGGGATGCTAGATCGACATCACAAAAAAAAAACATCCTTCTGGGGGATGGGATCTAGACACTACCATAACGTCCTTCAGGGGGATGGGATCTAGAGTCAGACACTACCATAACGTCCTCCAGGGGGATTGGATCTAGACACTACCATAATGTCCTCCAGGGGGATTGGATCTAGACACTACCATAACATCCTTCAGGGGGATTGGATCTAGACACTACCATAACGTCCTCCAGGGGGATGGGATCTAGACACTACCATAACGTCCTCCAGGGGGATTGGATCTAGACACTACCATAACATCCTTCAGGGGGATTGGATCTAGACACTACCATAACATCCTTCAGGGGGATTGGATCTAGACACTACCATAACATCCTCCAGGGGGATGGGATCTAGACACTACCATAACGTCCTCCAGGGGGATGGGATCTAGACACTACCATAACGTCCTCCAGGGGGATGGGATCTAGACACTACCATAACGTCCTTCAGGGGACGGGAAGGGGCGCGGTCTGCGATCTTTGCCCATCGGCCATCTCTGGTAAACATTCATTATCACATCAAACCACAACTTCTCTGCTCCCTACAACATCCTGCCCATGGTTTCAACACACATTATATCTGACAGTGTCCTTGGCTGAGGTCTTATGAAGCACAATGTCTGCTGTGGTCAGAACTCTGTTGCATCAGTTCCCTTTCAGGCACATTGTGGTTCTTACTGGATCGATCACACAGTGAGAAAAACTGTGTGTGAGTGTGTGTGCGTGTGCGTGTGCGTGTGCGTGTGTGTGTGTGTGTGTGTGTGTCATTGTCTTGCTTCTCATGAACGGTTCTTGTGTTGTCAATATGACGTCTGAATCGAGGGTCATATTCATTTATTATGAGTCGAGATCGACACATGAGTCACATTATAATTCATGTGTCGGTTCTATGCTAGAACCGACACATGGGGTTCTTAATAGGACTAGGGATCTTTAACAACTAGTCCTATTAAGAACCCCATGTGTCGGTTCGATGCTAATTTGATCTCACTGCCTCCTATGCACTGTAATTTTAAGAGCGCTGCTCTGTTGTAATTCAAAACTGATTAAGAGCGATGCACTGCTCTGTTATATTTTTATTGAACTATTTTATCACACTTTTTACTTTTCACTGATGCACTGCTCTGTTGTATGTTAAATACCCTGTTGTATGTCTGTTCTATTTTATTATTTTTAGCCTATTTTTAAACTGAATCAAACCGTACTTTTTTTTATTATTTGTATCACTGAATGAAACTGTAAACAGAGAGCCTATTGGGATGCTATATCCTAATGTGAAACACTGTGATTTAGTCTATTCTATTTTTATTATTTTTATTACTGAATGAAACTGTAAATAGAGAGCCTATCGAGTATAAATAAAGATTGAATGGGATGCTAGATCGACATCACAAAAAAAAAAACATCCTTCTGGGGGATGGGATCTAGACACTACCATAACGTCCTTCAGGGGGATGGGATCTAGAGTCAGACACTACCATAACGTCCTCCAGGGGGATTGGATCTAGACACTACCATAATGTCCTCCAGGGGGATTGGATCTAGACACTACCATAACATCCTTCAGGGGGATTGGATCTAGACACTACCATAACATCCTTCAGGGGGATTGGATCTAGACACTACCATAACATCCTCCAGGGGGATGGGATCTAGACACTACCATAACGTCCTCCAGGGGGATGGGATCTAGACACTACCATAACGTCCTCCAGGGGGATGGGATCTAGACACTACCATAACGTCCTTCAGGGGGATGGGATCTAGACACTACCATAACGTCCTCCAGGGGGATGGGATCTAGACACTACCATAACGTCCTTCAGGGGACGGGAAGGGGCGCGGTCTGCGATCTTTGCCCATCGGCCATCTCTGGTAAACATTCATTATCACATCAAACCACAACTTCTCTGCTCCCTACAACATCCTGCCCATGGTTTCAACACACATTATATCTGACAGTGTCCTTGGCTGAGGTCTTATGAAGCACAATGTCTGCTGTGGTCAGAACTCTGTTGCATCAGTTCCCTTTCAGGCACATTGTGGTTCTTACTGGATCGATCACACAGTGAGAAAAACTGTGTGTGAGTGTGTGTGCGTGTGCGTGTGCGTGTGCGTGTGCGTGTGCGTGTGTGTGTGTGTGTGTGTGTGTGTGTCATTGTCTTGCTTCTCATGAACGGTTCTTGTGTTGTCAATATGACGTCTGAATCGAGGGTCATATTCATACCAGATATTCCCCTGGAAGAAGTAGAACATTTTAAAGGGAGAATTAGATAATAGACTAAATGCACTGTATATGTTACGGTAAATGTATGAATGTAATTCTGAAAGTAATCCTGAACGTAATTCTGAAAGTAATCCTAAAAGTAAACTCTTGTTGTCTTTCCACTGACCAGTAGACACGGTACAGGACGGTAGACACCTTTCCACTGACCAGTAGACATGTTACAGGACGGTAGACACCTTTCCACTGACCAGTAGACATGTTACAGGACGGTAGACACCTTTCCACTGACCAGTAGACACGGTACAGGACGGTAAACACCTTTCCACTGACCAGTAGACATGTTACAGGACGGTAGACACCTTTCCACTGACCAGTAGACATGTTACAGGACGGTAGACACCTTTCCACTGACCAGTAGATATGTTACAGGACGGTAGACACCTTTCCACTGACCAGTAGACACGGTACAGGACGGTAGACACCTTTCCACTGACCAGTAGACATGTTACAGGACGGTAGACACCTTTCCACTGACCAGTAGACACGGTACAGGACGGTAGACACCTTTCCACTGACCAGTAGACATGTTACAGGACGGTAGACACCTTTCCACTGACCAGTAGACACGGTACAGGACGGTAGACACCTTTCCACTGACCAGTAGACATGTTACAGGACGGTAGACACCTTTCCACTGACCAGTAGACATGTTACAGGACGGTAGACACCTTTCCACTGACCAGTAGACATGTTACAGGACGGTAGACACCTTTCCACTGACCAGTAGACATGTTACAGGACGGTAGACACCTTTCCACTGACCAGTAGACATGTTACAGGACGGTAGACACCTTTCCACTGACCAGTAGAGACGGTACAGGACGGGTAGGCTTGCCATCCTGTATCTTGCCGTGTTGCCTGTATTGTATTGTACTGTATTGTTTTACCAATACACAACACACCCGTGTAGGTGGGAGGAGCTGAGACAATAGAGGAGCGGAGACAATAGAGGAGCTGAGACAATAGAGGAGCTGAGAAAATAGTTCTCTCTGGGAGGTGAACAGATCACTAGATTGACCAACTTCTTGTGAGTTTCAAAGCATTTCCTTGGTGATAAAAAGGAATTGGCTAAAACAGCCAATAGTGAACTTTAGATACTTGACCTACAAACATGACACTGACAGCACAATATTGATGTAACTAATGAGAAAAGTTTTTTGTGCACAGATCACTCGAGTAGTTTCACTAAACCTTTCCACAATATGAGGTTGACTGTAAAGTGTTGCCACAGACCTCAACATCAACATGGGGCAACGTTTTTGTGATTTCCATTGACCAATCAACGGTCTGCAGTATTTGCAGGATTACACACACACGTACGCAAGCACGCACGCACGCACGCACGCACGCACGCACGCACGCACGCACACACACACACACACACACAATTAAGTTAAGCTAAGTTGAACCTTTATTAATTTCTGCATTTTGACCCATCCTATTATTATTATTATTATCCAACAATTTAGGAGCAGTGGGCAGCCACACATAGTATGATCACAATAACACTATCCCTAGAGTGCTCACATGTTTCTATGTAATTTTGCCCATGCAAATCTGTGCCGTCAATACAAAATAATCAAATTTTTTGTAATTAGTTGAGTAGGAAAGCGGATACTATCATGCACCCCCTGGAAATATATTGTTAACCAGTGTTTCTAGATAGGAATACTTTTTTTGAAAATGATATGTTAAAAATCTGTCAGAGTGTCCCATGTATCATTTATATGCAAATTAATGACGCCATCATCAAAAAATGTATGTCGCTATTTCAGCCAATATTGCAAATAACTGAACAAGTAGGTTGTCTAGACCCATATTTTGAGGGTCAAAAATCATAATAAAACTATTCCCAGAATGATCACCTGTTTGTGGCGAACTAGTATGCAAATTTGTGTAACCTTTACCAAGAATAAAGCATTTTTACCAATGAAGACACATCATATTGTAGATGACTGAACAAAAAAAGATGTGGACTCATGTTTTGAGGGTTAAAGATGGTAATACAATTTCTGAAGTGGTCACATATATCTCTGGCATGCTTATATACAAAAGTGCTGCTTTCACTGCCATTTCTTACGTAGGTCTACATGTATGTAATACGGTAAATACGTCCTCTGTTCTGGATATCTTCTTTGTTGACACAACATTCACGTCTTTTTTCTATTTGTATTTTGTGCCCTAAACTACTAATCATCATCATCATCATCATCACTAAAACAATTGTCAGTCTATCTCTTCGATCTCCATCTCTTCCTCCGCCTCATCACACTCATACTCTCCATCCTCCTCATCCATGTTATTTTTTTGCATAATCTGCCTCCTTATCAAGAGCTTCTTGCTCTTCTTACTCCACTTTCTGGGCCAGTACCTCAACAAGAGAAGGACGGAGGATGGGTCCAACTGTCCAGACAGGCTCTAACACCTCCTCATCCATTGTTTTTCCCAGTCCATACTTTTATCATTGGGCCTCTTGGATATTGGCTGTTCTGCTCTTTTGTAGCAGGCGACTCTGAAGTTGGCTCGCTGTACATGTGGGATCAGACAGACCTTGGGAGGAGGCAGATGAGGATTTGTTCCTTCCAACAACATACATATACACAAGATAACATACACCCGATAGAACATATAAGAAAGCATAAATCACAAAGAAAATGAATTATAGAATAGAGAAAAACATGTATCATAGAATAAAAAGGAATGTAAAACAGGAGATGAAAAACAAGAGATAAAAAACAAGAGATGAAATCCAGTTAGAACCAAATAAAACTATTTATCAGGGTGTGCATGTATTCAAGCTGTGCTGTATCATGAATTGAAAATGGGGGACCTCGATGCAAACAAGACAAAAGTCCCCCTCCGGTATGCTGCATCCCCCCCAAGTAGATGGTAGATGAGGATCATCAGTATATAGAGGTTGGTCATGCTGACATAGAGGAGGATCACCAGTATATGGAGAGGTTGGTCATGCTGACATGGTAGAGGAGGATCACCATGATAACAAACTATCATTACACATGGGCAAAACAGAGTCCATTCTCTTCGGTTCAAATAACAAACTCAGCAAGACCGACGGCTTCTCAGTTACAGCGGGTGACGATATTGTCACAAGGAAAGATGAAATTACCTACCTGGGTTCCATCCTAGAGGCTAATCTTTCCTGTGACAAAATGGCATCCAATGTAATAAAAAAAGTCAACCAACGAACTTGATTCTTGTACCGGATCTCCTCTCTGCTAAACAAGAATACCCTGAAGACTCTGGCAGGAGCACTCATTCAAGGGTACTACGACTATGCTTGCACCTCATGGTACCAAAGCACCTCAAAGGCGCTAAAAACAAAATTACAAACATCTCAAAACAAACTGGTCAGACTACTGCTTGAACTTACTCCTATAACCCACCTCACCCCTGCCCACTTTGACAACCTAGGATGGCTTGCACAGGTGCACTCCTCCCCAGATCCACAACCAGTTCCCTGGTCTTCGCCACATTTAGCTGCAGGTGTCATATATTATGCACTTTTACCAATTTATATTAGATTAGATTCAAATGTATTGTCATCATACAGCAGAAGTACAGTACAACAAAAAGAAGTTTGGCATCCAACCAGAGTTCAAATGTAGCAGTAAACTAAAGTGTAACAGTAATATACAATACTGTATATGCAAGGCCAGATTAAGACTTCAGAGGCCCCTGGGCCAGATTCTTGTGGAGGCTCCCCCACACACACATACACGTGCACGCACGCACAGTGGCGTTTTTATATGTCACTTTAAAAAATATATAGAATATTTAGAAGTGGTGGGCTCTGAGGGCCAAGCTAAAAGGACTTTGATCACCCCTGCCCACTTTGACAACCTAGGATGGCTTAGAGTAGACGACAGAGTACAGCAACTTGCAATGGGCCTGGTCTACAATATACACTACACAACCAAGGTACCCATGTACATGGCAAAATACTTCCCAAAGGTCAGCGTATACCACAATCACAACACCAGAGGGAGCTCCACAAATCATGTTAAACCCAGATTCGGCTCAAACAAGGGACTAAACACGTTTAGCAATTATGCCACATCAATGTGGAACGCCCTACCCAAAGCTGTAAAGGAATGTGAATCACTACCCACTTTCAAAACCACTCTCAAAGAACACCTATGGGAGACTGCAATTCGAAACTGGCCCCTGTAAATGTCCTAACCCAACCCCCTCCAATGTACAGTAAATTACCAAGTATGGTTTTGTCAATATTCCAATGTACAGTTTTGCTTGTAAAGTCTTTCTCTGGTCTGCACATCCACATGCACACACTCACTTTAAAAACAAACACTCACCTTAACACTCACTTTAGACACTTTAACACTACATTATGTTGATCTGTTATTAAAGAGATTTGCACTACATTCATACCTCATTTGCATTTGCACCTTACCTTAAAGTTTTGTACCTCATTTTCTGCATTGTACCTCACTGTTTACTCATTTTTACTCACTGTACTTAGATTGTACCTATAGGTTGTACTTTAGATTGTATATTGTATTGTATATTATATTGTATATGTATATTGTATATTCCTCTTTACTTACTTTTTTACTTACTTTCTACTTACTTTTTTACTTACTTTTTTTACTGTATGAAGCACACTCTCAGGGGCTCATACAGAACCAAGCATTTCACCGTAAAGTATGTGTAGCCTATATATTTATTTTCTTTTGTACCTCATTGTCTGCATTTTTAATTCATTGTACTGTCATTGTAATTAGGTTGTACTTTAGTTTGTATATTGTATATTTGCAGTGTTGGGATTTTATTCCTATTTAACTTTTTTCTACTGTATGAAGGCTGAAGCACATTATCAGGGGCTCATACAGATCCAAGCATTTCACTGTAATGTACACGTGTACCTTATAAGTTACAAATAAAGGCAAACATGAACTTGAAACTTGAAACTGACATCTATCTGTATCCAGACTGTATGTCGTGTATGTCATATGTTATGATGAATTGAAAATGGGGGACCCTGATGTAAACAAGACGAAAGTCTTTCTCTGGTCTGCATCCCCTTAACAATTGTGTGTATTGAGCCGTACTGTTTTGAACCCATATGCAATCTGTTAATAAAGTTTTCAATCAATCAATCTACGTTAGTGGTTCACGCAGCACTTACACAATAGCTCCACCTTGTGGCTGAACGTACACCTTGCGTGTGAATTAGACTTATTGCCTGATTGAAGTTTGTGTGTTGCTGTTGTTTTTTAGTTTTTAGTTTTTTTTACGCTATTCATAATTCGCATTAAAATACAGCAATCTCCCATGTTATTTCAAACACATAGCTGGTGATTTACCGGTAACAGCCAAAGTAAAGATTTACATAATTGTACAGGCATGTGCGAGTCGCTCCCCTAAGGACCCCTGAATCATGTCTGCACGAAAGACAGCTGATTGAAGGTGAGCCGATGTTGTTATGGTTTATCTTTTCTTTCCTTGTGCTGCGTGCCGAATCACTTTAATGGACATATATATATATTTCCCACCGCTTTCTTGATTGTGACGCCAGATATTTATCAAACGTGTCTAAATAGTGGTTAGCCAAGTAGCTACCCGTTCAGCTGACGTTAGATAACTGACGTTAGATAAGTCCATGCTGGTGCTCCAGGTCACTGATCGATTGATTGATTGAAAATTGAAAACGTTATTTAACAGATTGCAGAATGGGTACAGTACAGTACAGCTCAATACACACAATTGTTAAGGGGATGCAGACCAGAGAAAGACTTTCGTCTTGTTTACATCAGGGTCCCCCATTTTCAATTCATCATGAATGAATGAACACTTTATTTAACAGATTGCAGAATGGGTACAGTACAGTACAGCTCAATACACACAATTGTTAAGGGGATGCAGACCAGAGAAAGACTTTCGTCTTGTTTCCATCAGGGTCCCCCATTTTCAATTCATATAGACATTTATGACATACACAACATACATGACATTTATGACATAGGGACATATAGGTATTTAGTACTGATACATTTGTGTAAACGGTATTCAATAACATAACATCATAACATACATGACATACAGATAGACAGTACTGCTACATCTATACATTTATGACATACCAGATTTGCAAATACAGTACTGTTTGTGATACAAAAATAGTAAAAAAGAGACATTTGACGAAGAAACTGTACATATGGAAACTGTACACTTAACTATACTGTCACCGGGTTTGTTTCTTTACTACAACTACTACTACAACCAACTACTACTACGCTACATATTATTTTACTATATTCTGTAGCCGCTATGGCTAGTGTTCTTGTTCTATGTGATGTATTGTTACTTTAGTCAACAGAAAGATGACTTAGGTTAACTTTAGTCTAGTCTACCCATATAACTTGTATACGATAGCATGCACAATAATGCTATATACACTGTGTATATATATTTATATTTATCATATATTTCCATATCTGTCTGAATATACCTGCTTTTAATAATTTATATACCTATTTACACCTGCATATAACTCTGTATAATAGCATAAATAATGCGGTATGTATACGGTAACGGTATATATATTTATATATTTGTATTTATCCACATATATGTCTGTATACCTGCATATAATAATGTGTACATATACCTGTAGATACTAGGCTATATCTGTACATATCTCTTACCTACTGGTTACTAGTTATACTCCTGGCCAGTAAGACTTACTACCATAGTGTCTTTATTATCACTGTACATATTAACCCTTTCACTACCACACAACAGAAGGCTAACCCTTTACTATGGTTAACCTGTAGTGTGGCAGTGAAAGGGTTAACCTGCTGTCGTGTGTCAGTGAAAGGGTTAACATTCTGTGTATTGTCGCAGTGAAAGTGTTAACCGTTTGGTAGTGCGGCAGTGAAAGGGTTACAGTATGTTATACTGAGGAGGGACAACTTAATTTGCCGAATCAAATAGCTTCTGCAGAAGTGTAGTTAGGGAGTTGTGTAGTTTTAGTTTGTTTATTACTTAAAGGTGCTGTAAGTGGTATTTTCTTGTATAAAATAAGTGTTAAATAGCTCTACATTCTGACAGCCATCAGTATATATAGTGTGGTCAGTAACATGGGTCTCCCAGTCCCTCCTGCTCTCCAGTAAACACAAAATAGGACACAAAAACAGGACGCTCATCACCCCAACAACAGTCTGTTTAAGCTGCTGCGGTCAGGCAAGTGCCTTCGCATTCATGCAGCCAAAACAGAGAGACTCAGACTCAGCTTCTTCCCCCAGGCCATCAGAACACTGAACACTGATCTCTCCACACACAGGCACACATGAACACACACACACTACACTACACATCCTCACTTACACTCTCTCACACACACCCCACCCACATACACACTACAAAAAAGGTCACGTTAAAAAAGAAAAAAAAATTGCAATAGTCTATTTGTTTATTATTGTATATATTACTCATTACCTTTATTTCTCACGCTTAGCATTGTATTTTATTCATATTACTTTTTTATCGTGTCTATTATTCTATTTTATTATTTGTATTTTTGCACAATCGAGGCGGGCATGGCCACCTACATTTCACTGCACTTGTGTATGTATGTGACAAATAAAACTCTTGAAGAATCTCTTGAAATACATTTTCTGGTATCTTTTCCCACTTTTTCCAATCAGGAGAGAGAACCCTAGATATTTGTACTTATTTCAAGAAATTTGCTGTCAGATTATTTTACTTAAAACTACACATTTGCTTTAAAAATAATTTTATATTTCTTATTTTTGTCAGACCATTTTTGCAGTGTGGAGTTCTCTCTCCTGATTGGATAAAGTGGGAATGGGATACCAGAAATGTAATGTTTGAGGGACTGGGAGACCTATGTTACTGACCAGACACTCTATACCAGTGATGACTGTTGGAATGTAGAGCTACTATTTTAACATGTAGACCACTTATTTTAACAAACTTAAAAAAAAAAAAAATGTAAATACCACTTACAGCACATTTAACAGAAGTCTAGGGAGTTGCGTAGTTTTAGTTAATGTGTTAACATTCATTTGTTATTGTATGTATGTGTGTGTGTGTGTTTTCCAGCCACAGAGCCTCTCAGTCATGGGCGTGAGGGAGATCTGGAAGAACTACAAAGTCTTGATTGTTATGGGCACAAGTATTGGACTCATCCACTGGGGCTGGTACACGGTCAAATCACACCCGCTGTTACACAAGGACAGAGAGGACTACATTCCCGAGCCGGGCATCGTGGCGTACGTCTCGCCGCCAGCCCCCGCCAAGGGGAAGTAGCCCAGCGCCCAGTCGGGGCATGTCTGGTGCTCCTCTCACGCTGTAAACACCTGCTGCTGTGCTTCCTGCTTTAGGGTAGGTTCTGTTGTAATATAATACTTGTACCACTGGGTGGCACTATTACACAAGTTCACACATTTACTTACTCTCTCACGCTGTAAACACCTGCTGCTGTGCTTCCTGCTTTAGGGTAGGTTCTGTTTTAATATAATACTTTTACCACTGGGTGGCACTATTACACAAGTTCACACATTTACCTACTCTCTCACGCTGTAAACACCTGCTGCTGTGCTTCCTGCTTTAGGGTAGGTTCTGTTGTAATATAATACTTGTACCACTGGGTGGCACTATTACAAGTTCACACATTTTCCTACTCTCTCACGCTGTAAACACCTGCTGCTGTGCTTCCTGCTTTAGGGTAGGTTCTGTTGTAATATAATACTTTTACCACTGGGTGGCACTATTACACAAGTTCACACATTTACCTACTCTCACGCTGTAAACACCTGCTGCTGTGCTTCCTGCTTTAGGGTAGGTTCTGTTGTAATATAATACTTGTACCACTGGGTGGCACTATTACAAGTTCACACATTTACCGACTCTCTCGTGCTGTAAACACCTGGGTCCTCATTTATCGCACGGAATTTAGAATGTCTCTACGCACAGAAAAATCTGGATTAATCACCCGTGCGTGCACAGGTCGTACGTACACTCCGTGTTGATAAATACCAATGTTTTCTTACCGTCTATGCTCGTGCATGATTGTAACCATTTGCACACTGAACCGCCCCTAATTAACCATATATGGTAATGAAACACCCCCATTGAATGTGAAATAATGGACTAAGCCGAGCAAACTATGAGAAACTGCACTTGAGAGTGAGATTGATCACGGGTCGGGGGTCTAACCAACAAATTGAATGTATACAGTGTAATGGGAAATATTAAAGGACAAAACGATGGGCCGTTTTATAAATCATTGAGTCATTATTAATAATAGAAAGTTTATTTCATCGTGGCCACAATGAAAGGACAGTTTACAGACAGGGTTTTTTCAATAAAATTCATTGTTTTGTATTTTTAATCAAGTACTGTGGAGCACCATTTTCTGCCCTTCCAATGTCCAAGCCTGGCTGGGCTCCCCCATACTCGCAATGCGCTTTGAGTGACAGGCACCCACCTGCACTAGCAGATACGAGAGAGAGAGAGAGAGCGAGAGTCTCTGCTGTAGAAACCGCGTCCGCATTATTTCCACTCGCTGCTCATATAAACGTATCACAGTTGATTGTGGGCGGGCGGTGGCAGATCAGAGTTCTAACACGTATTCTTATACGCCACAGATTGACGTACATTCAGAATGGCTTAGTTCAGTGGTGTAGCAGCTATACTGAAGAAACGGGACTGGGTAGAGATTTCACATCTAATCAGTGTTGGTAGTACAACCCCACTAGAAAACAATGCAAACCACTAGAAAATGCCATTTATAAGAGAGCAGCCAACAGCCCCTTTGAGGCTCTGTAGCTCAAAACGGGATATTGTGTTGTCAACTTCCTCAAAACCCACCTTTTTACCCTTGCTTTCAAGCCTTGAACTCCTTCCTCTCTCACCTTTTTATATAATCTTTAAAATTTTTAAATTGTCTCTACTAAAACTGTATGGTTTGTTTTGTTCTGTAAAGTGCCTTTGAGCATTTGGAAAAGCGCTATACAAATTAATTAATTAATTAATAAGACATAGATTGAAAAGTATCCGCCCGATGTGATGGCTTATTTTGTAGGTAAGAACTTGTACTTTGATATAATGTAAAAAAAAAAAAGAAAAAAAAGAATATTTAAAGCTTTAAACAACCTTTAACAAAATCTTTCTGGTCTTGTTTCCACCTCTAGGAGGTTCCCTGTGGGGCCCTAGACCTCTGACCTCTGAAAGCTCGGCGTCATGAGACCTCAGAGCTGGATCAGGAGGCACTGGCTGTGGGTGGCCGGCGGGTCGTTTCTCGGCATACATTTGGCCACGTGGCTCATGCAGAAAGCCATGAAGAGCGCCGTCCGCTCCGAGGCGTCACTGAAAGACAAGACGGCCGAGGACTGACTGACTGACTGACTGTAGTGTGGCCAGAAGAGGAGTCTTCAACCGGACAGCCGCGCCGGACACCCTGTCGTTAACCCTTTCACTACCAAAAGGGATAACCCTTTTCACTGCGATAGTACAGAAGGCTGACCCTTTCACAACCACACTACAGAAGGTTAACCCTTTCACTACCACGTTAACTGTCTGTAGTGCGGTAGTGAAAGGTTAACCTTCTGTAGTGTGGTAGTGAAAGGGTTAATGAGCCATGCCTGTGGGGGGGGGGGGGGGGGGTGATACTTGATGTATTTGAAACAATGTAAAAGCTGTATTTAAATGCGCTTTAAAGGGATATTTCACTTTAGTAGAGTCAAGTTTCAGCAGCTTTACCTCTCTATGTGAGATCATCTACTAGTAAGCTAGTGACCACTGCTGTCAACACCACCACTCCTCCCAGGTGGCAGGCTCCTCATTCACTTCCATTCATTTGGGGGGGGGGGGGGGCTAGTCTAAATATCATACTTCTGAAATACAGTATAAACAAACTACTGCTCTGCAGTTGAGTCAAGAGTATGTGTTTGTGTCAGATTTATTAATAGCAGATCCAGTCAAATTGTTGCAGGTTTGCATGCTGTAATATCGTTGCCCTGCATGGAATGTTCGGCGAGTGCTGGTTATGGTTACCATGGTTACCTGCTGCCCTGCTGGGAGAAAGATTCTAAACATTCTGTGAAAAGTTGGTCAAACAACACCTCAAGTGAAAAATTGTTCCTTTACTGATCATTTGAAAAA
The DNA here is from genome assembly GCF_963971535.1 of Notolepis coatsorum. Taxonomy (NCBI): domain Eukaryota; kingdom Metazoa; phylum Chordata; class Actinopteri; order Aulopiformes; family Paralepididae; genus Notolepis; species Notolepis coatsorum. The sequence goes on from NC_140171.1 coordinate 16,158,591, forward strand.
GGCAACATTAGCTAAAAAAACAAAAACAAGTGCCGTTGATTCAGAAGAATGTATTACACAGAATAGTATTCCTGTATAGTTTGTTTATACTTCAGACTGAGGTAATGATATTTAGACGTGGGCCTCAAAAATGAATGGAAGTGAATGAGGAGCCTTGAGTGGTGGTGTTGACAGCAGACGACAGGGACAGCAGTGGTCACTAACTTACTTGTAGATTACTTTAGATGGGGCTAAGACTGCTAGTTTACTTGTAGATGACTTTAGATGGGGCTAAGACTGCTAGTTTACTTGTAGATTACTTTAGATGGGGGTAAGACTGCTAGTTTACTTGTAGATTACTTTAGATGGGGCTAAGACTGCTAGTTTACTTGTAGATTACTTTAGATGGGGGTAAGACTGCTAGTTTACTTGTAGATTACTTTAGATGGGGGTAAGACTGCTAGTTTACTTGTAGATTACTTTAGATGGGGGTAAGACTGCTAGTTTACTTGTAGATTACTTTAGATGGGGGTAAGACTGCTAGTTTACTTGTAGATTACTTTAGATGGGGGTAAGACTGCTAGTTTACTTGTAGATTACTTTAGATGGGGGTAAGACTGCTAGTTTACTTGTAGATTACTTTAGATGGGGGTAAGACTGCTAGTTTACTTGTAGATTACTTTAGATGGGGGTAAGACTGTTAAGGTTACTTGTAGGTGACTTTAGATAGAGGTAAGTCTGCTGAATTTGGTTCTGACAGGTTCTACTAAAGTGAAAATGTCCCTTTGTTCTTCTTCCTGCTGTATGAGATGTGTCCGGTAATAAAGGAAGGATTGTTGAATCATAACGGGGCTGCGAGATGAGTGGCTCTGTGTGTCGCAGGTTCCTGTAAAGACCAGTGTTGAAGATGTGTTCATTCCTGCTCTGTGTAATGATGTTGTAGATGAAAAAAAAAATAGCAATACCTTTTTATAGGGAACTGCTACCTTATGAGTTCATGGAACTGTAATTAACACAACACAAGATTTCAATGTCCCCGACGACATTGCTGGTGGTCATATTCACACATTTATACACACTTATTAATAACTGTCAAACTAAATGAAGGTGTGAAAAAGAGTTTTTGGACATGTGTGAGGTTATATATACAAAATGAATCATGGAAGAAGACTAACCTTCTTACTGTCTTCTACTATCATGCACTCTAACACCAAATACTCTTCCTTGTCTATATTACTACCTACTATACTAATATGTCTCTACTACTATGCACTCAACACTGCAGCACCCAAGTCTCAACACTGTTTGATGAACATTGTTACTCAGCTGAAAGAGTTGTACCCTTCCTGCTGACTTGTCGTACAGAACTTGTAAGTCACTTTGGATAAAAGCGTTCAGCTACATGACTAAGCATTGTTGTTTTTTTGGTGAAGTGCCCCTTTAAGTGCAGGATCGTTTTTATTTTATTTCATCATCAATAGGAAGTGAATTGCATTATTATAGCCCAATAAAGTTAGATGACTGGACCATCAATTTGGAGAAAAATACAACTTAAACTGATATTAATAAAAAAAAAAAATAGACCGTACATTGAATATCGATGACCACCTACATTTAGTCATTTAGCTGACGCTTTTCTCCGAAGCAACCTACAAGTTCTGCACAACAAGTCAGTAGGAAGGGTACAACTTGCAGCTAAGAGTAGGTAAGATTGTTTGTCAAACAGTGTCTAACTTGAGTGCTTCACTCTTGAGTGCATAGTACTATAGACATTAGCATAGTTGATAGTAGTAGTATATATAGACATAGTAGGTAGTAGTATAGGTGTAGTAGTATAGACAGTAGGTAGTAGTATAGACATAGTAGGTAGTAGTATAGGCATAATAGGTAGTAGTATAGACATAGTAGGTAGTAGTATAGGCATAGTAGGTAGTAGTATAGAAGGTAGTAGAATAGGCATAGTTGATAGTAGTATAGATAGTATACTACTGTTCCTCCTGAGGAGACTCAGGTCGTTCGACGTGTGCAACCGACTGCTGTTATCCTTCTACCAGTCGGTTGTAGCCAGCGTCCTCTTTTTTGCTGTGGTGTGCTGGGGGGGGGGCAACATCAGCTCGAGGGACTCCAGCAAGCTGGTGAAGAAGGCTAGCACCGTAGTGGGTGGTGAGCTGGCTAATCTAGAGATGGTGGCTGAGAGGAGGATGAGGAAAAAGCTAGAAACCATCCTGGAGAACCCTTCTATGCACGTTCAGACTCATCTCACCCCCCCGACACACCACAAACCGCCTAGGCCGGTCCTTTATACCGGCAGCCATCTGGCTCTTCAACCAAGGGCTCGGATTAGAGTGCTTTCCTATAGTCTTTCTTTCGAATGATCAACTACTACTAGGATTCAGCACCCAGCTGATTCGCGATACGGCAGCAGTTTTCAAGGAAGCAGTAGAATTCGGCAGAACACCGGCTCTGCTGCCAGGAGAACTAACGGCGTCAGAACTCGAGAACAACTAGAGAGATGACTCCTTTTCTCTGCACACGCACACACACACACACCACTTCAAATTGCACTATCTTGTACCTTTTATATTGTATCGTATAGTTGTATCTTATAGTATATTATCGGACTGTGAAGTTCTGTATTCCCCCCGCCCATGCTGCTTTGACACCTGAATTTCCCCAAGGGGATTAATAAAGGATAATCTTATTTTAGTAGTATAGACATAGTAGGTAGTAGTATAGACATAGTAGGTAGTAGTATAGGCATAGTTGATAGTAGTATAGACAGTAGATACAGTAGTAGTATAGGCATAGTACATAATAGTAAAAGACAGTAAGGTTATTTATCTTAATTCAGATATTGATTGAAAAGGTGTATTTAGTTGGCCAGGAAATAGCTGTCCAGGACAGAGAATAGTCTACTTTGTTTCAATGACCCAGACCAAGAAAGACTGGTTGAATAATGTGAATCCGCTGCCTTCCATCTGACTGGTCCTAAGTAGTGAATCTGCTTCCATCCATCTGACTGGTCCTAAGTAGTTACTTTGCTACCTTCCATCTGACTGGTCCTAAGTAGTTAATCTGCAGCTTCCATCCATCTGACTGGTCCTAAGTAGTTACTTTGCCCCCGGACAGTATCACCTCGTAATTATTACCACTTTGTCACAAGGTCAATTTGACTTTACCAGTCAACGAGGACCGACTGAATGCACCGTTATGAAACTAACATAGTTTACTACTTCAATGTGCCACCAAGTCGTCCTCGGAGGTGTTGGAACGTCCCATATTTTTGTATCTTTTTCAACAGTGTTATACAACTTCCTCAAACAACTTGACTTAACTGGGCGGTAAACTTAACGGTTTAAGGACTAGAACACAATATAACCCCCGAATTTCCCCAAGGGGATCAATAAAGGAATATATCTTATCTCAAACCTTTGCACCCCTTATTGGCAGAAGGTCCATCCAATAACAACGGTTGGGAGGGAAAAGATGGCACGTGATTGGCTTTGAGGCCTGTGGCCCTGACCCCATACAAGCAATTAAGGTTACGACCACTGAAGTTACAGACTATCCCCTTGAGGGAACAGGATGCCTATATTCGAATACCAACGGAGTTGTGCGTTTTGAGAATCTGATTGGCCACTGACGTTTCTGGTCATGTGACATGTGCACCAATCAGGTGACCGCAAGTTCTTTCTACGGTTAAGCTTAGGCACTCTTTCGAAGTTGGTTAAGGTTAGAGTTTGCCCTGACTCCAAACTCTAACCTTAACCAACTTCGAAAGAGTCGCCTAAGCTTAACCAGTGATAAACTAGGCGTTAGGTAGTTTGCAGGCTGTACGACGCGGAAATGGGCAAAGACACAGCTCGTCACGCGATTGGGCGCACATGTCACATGACCAGAAACGTCAGTGGCCAATCAGATTAGCAAAACTCACAACTCCGTTGGTATTCGAACACATCCTCCAATGTGTAGCTGCACTTGTGGACCAATGGAGCAGAGAGGGTGGTACAGCCTTTACAATGAAATTACATTCATCATGTTAAAGATGATAATAATAATAATAATAATAATAATAATAATAATAATAATAATAATAATAATAATAATAATAATAATAATAATAATAATAATAATAATAATAATAATAATAATAATAATAATAATAATAATAATAATAATAATAATAATAATAATAATAATAATAATAATAATAATAATAATAATAATAATAATAATAATAATAATAATAATAATAATAATAATAATAATAATAATAATAATAATAATAATAATAATAATAATAATAATAATAATAATAATAATAATAATAATAATAATAATAATAATAATAATAATAATAATAATAATACACTTTATTTGTATAACATACAAGAATTGTAGCCCAAAGTGCTTCACAGCAGTAAAATAGACATAACATGAGCATGAAATAGACCGAATAAAAGCAACGCAGAGAATAAGAAAAAGGGTCAAAGCAATGCAGGTAATAACAATACAAATATTGACTCACACAGTTTAAAACCGGACAGTCTTTCTTCCTGTTTGATACTCACAGAGTTTAAAACCGGACAGTCTTTCTTCCTGTTTGATACTCACACAGTTTAAAACCGGACAGTCTTTCTTCCTGTTTGATACTCAGTTTAAAACCTGACAGTCTTTCTTCCTGTTTGATACCCGCACAGTTTAAAACCTGACAGTCTTTCTTCCTGTTTGATATTCACGGTTTAAAACCTGACAGTCTTTCTTCCTGTTTGATACCCACACAGTTTAAAACCGGACAGTCTTTCTTCCTGTTTGATACCCACACAGTTTAAAACCGGACAGTCTTTCTTCCTGTTTGATACCCACACAGTTTAAAACCGGACAGTCTTTCTTCCTGTTTGATACCCACACAGTTTAAAACCGGACAGTCTTTCTTCCTGTTTGATACTCACAGAGTTTAAAACCGGACAGTCTTTCTTCCTGTTTGATACCCACACAGTGTAAAACCTGACAGTCTTTCATCCCTAGAAGCATCCAAAATGTTCCCACAAGTATGCAAACTGTAATTAAAGGTGCTATAGATAACATTCAGCCACTAGATGTCGCACTAGAGCACCAGCATGTCATTTATCCAATCAGGTGCATTCCACGTGGGGAAATGGGAAGTAGGGAGCGGATACATGCAACAATGTAATCAACAACATTGATTTTATTCCATAAGGCCTGTTTATTCGCGGTGTCTTCTAGTGGGGGACCCACATGACAATGAAACAACAATGTTTGCGATATATGTTTGAAAAAATATCTAATTCAGGCCCCTGACTTGTAAAATGTAAGAAACTATTTACTTTTTGACGATATTCTTCTCTACTTTATGAAAATGTTCATTTGCATCAAGAATATCACCTATTTGACAATCAATCCATGCCTTCAGTGTTTGTTTAACGCAATTAGCATGTTAAGAATGTGCACAAGGTGTTGGAACGTCCCATATTTTTGTATCTTTTCAACAGTGTTATACAGATTCAAGGAAGTTGTATAACATGTTTGGAACGGAACAGAAGAAACCAGTCTAAATCAAATTGTATTTATTTTCCACTACCTTTCCTCCCTTGTATTGAGCATGCATTATTTCTGTGTGTTTTTTTGACCGGGGGGTGGCACACCTGCACCGAATTCTACATGAATTATTCCCATCCCCGTCTGGCTAACCCACGCTAATTGTGTCCTGTAATGGTGTGATGCCACAAAGGGCAATGCTTCTTCTGAACAGCTCGTTAATCTGAAGGCTCAGGTAACAATCCTGGCCAAACAGCCAGGAAGCACCTGTGTAATTTGTCCCCCAGTGCCTGAATAACCTTTTCAGATGGACAAATCCACACCAGGAGGACATGTGTCCTATATGCCTGTGTGTAGCTCAACGCGTGGTTTGAGAAAGCACTATAGAAACGCGGCAGCAGAGGAAGAGTTGCAAAGTTAGTCCCTATAATGGATTTAGTCAGGACAGTTCATTGTGTCGGGACCGGTCCTCTTCCACTTCTCATAGTATGAAAGGTATAATGGCTTTCCTGGTCCTCGGGTAATCCTCAAATTTCTGCTTGTAGTACCTGGAAGAGAGCAAGAGTAGAGATAGTCTTCAAGGCTGACCCGTGGTTTCCGCTCTGCGAGGCTCGAGCATTCATGCTTAATGCACTTATACAATGGCATGCACATTTCTTGATTCTGATTGTCTGAAACAGTCAAGTTACTGGTTGTTATTTTGTATAACACACTCCACGTGACCCCAGATCCCTCCCACAACCGAATTACTTATTTTTTCTGTCTGAATCAATCCGCCATAGATAGAAAAATGGAAGTATGAATAGCTTTTGAACAAATCCTCCAAAAAAGATAGTCAACTGGAATATGTTAGTTCGTTACATACACATGGATTATGTAATTGATTTGTCATGACCCATTGTGAAACAAAAGACAAATCGCGGACATTTAAAAAAAAACATATTTTTTTTTATTTTATTTTTTTAGATTTGATTGATTGATTGAAAATTGAAAATTGTATTAACAGATTGCAGAATGGGTACAGTACAGTACAGCTCAATACATACAATTGTTAAGGGGATGCAGACCAGAGAAAGACTTTCGTCTTGTTTACATCAGGGTCCCCCATTTTCAATTCATCATAACATATATGACACACACGACATTCAGATAGACAGTACTGCTACATCTATACATTTATGACATACCAAATTTGCAAATACAGTACTGTTTGTGATACAAAAAGAGTCCAATACATTTGACGTAGAAACTGTACATTGCCAATCTGGCGTGTGGATATCCCGGAGTTGGACCCCGAGTTTGACTGGGATGATGTCCAGCAAATTAATTTTAATTATATTCATAGGACCTATCTTACACCTAGGAAGTTATTTGCTATGGGACTGATAACCGACTCTCGGTGCACTTTGTGCTCGCAAAGGGCCGCTGGCACTTATAATATGCATATGTATTGGGATTGCCCACCAGTGGCCCGCTTCTGGAGGTCAATAACGAACAAACTTTCAGATCTGTGTGACTTAACTATCCCATTCACAGTTGTTACGCTACTCCTGAACGATATAACAACACTACTCGCGTCCGTACAACTGAAAAGGGTTGTCCTAGCGGGCGTCACAGCACCGAAGAAGCTAATAGCATTGAGGTGGAAGGAGCCTGAGAAGCTCACAGTGATTAACTGGTCCCTAACACTGTTGGATGTGATTTATCTTGAGATATCCACGGCGCGGGTGATTGGGGTGGGGCAGGCTGGTATTGACCTGTGGTTTGCAACAGCTGAGAAGGTCAGGACCGCCGTGTGCGGCTGAGCGGGGTTGAGGTGCTTGTTCGGGGGAGTCCGGCGGTCTCATGGGAGGGGGAGGAGGAAATCTCTTGTCTGTCTTGTCTTTTGTCTTGTCCTTCTTAACTTTAACTGAGGGAATTTTATTGGGGGGGAGCTATTTAGCTATTTTGCTATTTCTTCACTGTTTGGGCACTTTTGCACGGTTCCTGTGAGTCTATGGAACACTCTGTAGGTTTTTGTTTTTCGGAAAGGTTCATTGTTTTGTATTTCTGGTCGGGTACTCAGGGGCAGCGTTTTTCTACCTCAGGATCTTAAGCTGTTTTGAGGCTGGGCTCCAACCACTGTGTGGCCTGGTGACAATTGCCACATTGTTATGCAGCTGGAAATCTCTGACATCACTGATATGCACGTTTTGAGATGACTCAGTTTGGTGAGGGTGAGGGATGTGAGGGGAATTGGAAGAGTGCGCCAATATGAGAATTAGAGACATAAGTGTTATTGATATAGAGCCACACGGCCGGGAAACGGTACTGAATACTGGGAAAGGCCAATTGTAAGATAGTACCCCTTTAAATTAAAATGTTGTACTCTGTTTTTATAAATTGTTATTTCTTTTATTATTATTGTTCTGTTATCTCCCTGTGAAGTTCTGTGTATTGTTATTATGGTTATTGTATTGTGTTGTCTTGTTTTCATGTTAAGTAATAATAAAAAAAAATTATCAAAAAGAAAAGAAACTGTACATTGGAGGAGGTTGGGTAGGTGGGGTGGGGTTGGGTGGGGGACTGTACATTGGAGGTGGTTGGGTGGGGGGGGGTTCCTACTGTACATTGGAATATTGACAAAGCCATACTTGGTAATTTACTGTACATTGGAGGGGGTTGGGTTAGGACATTTGCAGGGGCCAGTTTCGAATTGCAGTCTCCCGTAGGTGTTCTTTGAGAGGGGTTTTGAAAGTGGGTAGTTATTCACATTCCTTTACAGCTTTGGGTAGGGCGTTCCACATTGATGTGGCAGAATTGCGAAACGTGTTTAGTCCACTGTCCACTGTAGTTAATGTACACTGTCCCCCTTGAACAAATAAAGTAAACCTAACCTAACCTAAACCTTGTTTGAGCCAAATCTGGGTTTAACATGATTTGTGGAGCTCCCTCTGGTGTTGTGATCGTGGTATTCACTGACCTTTGGGAAGTATTTTGACATATACATGGGTACCTTGGTCGTGTAGTGTATCTTGTAGACCAGGCCCATTGCAAGTTGCTGTACTCTGTCGTCTACTCTAAGCCATCCTAGGTTGTCAAAGTGGGCAGGGGTGAGGTGGGTTCTAGGAGTAAGGTCAAGCAGTAGTCTGACCAGTTAGTTTTGAGATGTTTGTAATTTTGTTTTTAGTGCCTTTGAGGTGCTTTGGTACCATGAGGTGCAAGCATAGTCGTAGTACCCTTGAATGAGTGCTCCTGCCAGAGTCTTCAGGGTATTCTTGTTTACCAGAGAGGAGATCCGGTACAAGAATCGAGTTCGTTGGTTGACTTTTTTTATTACATTGGATGCCATTTTGTCACAGGAAAGATTAGTCTCTAGGATGGAACCCAGGTAGGTAATTTCATCTTTCCTTGTGACAATATTGTCACCCACTGTAACTGAGAAGCCGTCGGTCTTGCTGAGTTTGTTATTTGAACCGAAGAGAATGGACTCTGTTTTGCCCATGTGTAATGATAGTTTGTTATCAGCGAGCCATATGCAGATTTTGCCTAGTTCCGAGCTTTCACAAGCTGACGACATGTCATTTGCATAAATTAGGAACTGTAGCGGTCCTAGTATGCTTCCTTGTGGAACACCACAGCTCACTGGGAGGGGGGGGGGGGGGGGGGGGGGGGGGGGTAGGGTACCGTTTACCTCCACCATCTGTTCTCTGGACATTTACTGTACATTGGAGGGGGTTGGGTTAGGACATTTACAGGGGCCAGTTTCGAATTGCAGTCTCCCGTAGGTGCTCTCTTTTGGTTTTGAAAGTGGGTAGTGATTCACATTCCTTTACAGCTGTGGGTAGGGCGTTTAGTCCATTGTTTGAGCCGAATCTGGGTTTAACATGGTTTGTGGAGCTCCCTCTAGTGTCTACTAGTGGATCTACTATTGGATCTACTTTCTCTGTGGATGGTTTTGTGAATAAACCTCCATTATACTTCAATTACTGTGTGTTTATTGTATAGCAATAAGGTTGGGTGAATTCGGTCATTGTATAAACGCATTACATCACTTGAAGTCGTGTGTTATACAAATTAGATCACGCCTATGGGGGTCTAACGATCCTCGGCTGCGCCTCGGGCCTAACAACCACCCATATGTGTGATCTAATTCGTATAACACACTCCGTTGCGTGATGTAATGCTTAAGCGTGCCTCGCCATGAAGGAGCAAGGAGGTCACCATGTCATGAAGGCCTTTAATACATCAAGTATATTCATGAAGGAGCAAGGAGGACACGTGTCATAAAGGCCTTTAATACATCAAGTATACTCATGAAGGAGCAAGGAGGACACCGTGTCATAAAGGCCTTTAATACATCGAGTCTATCCATGAAGGAGCAAGGAGGACACCGTGTCATTCTCAAAGACACTCTGACGTCATGAGACCGCCGCCATCTTAGTGTAGGGGACAACCAACAGGTGTGTACCAGCAAAAGTGAGCTCCGTTTTTAAATAGTAGTAACATATATGTGAAAAAGGCATGTAGGCTACTTGAAGCCTCCAGTGCACATACACTGAGAATGGAATATATGGCGAAGTAGCTAGCAGCTAACATTTATCTGCTGTTTACAGCCTCACAGCCAATAATTAATTTACGATATACATATTTGTTCCTTATTCTCACCTGTTATGAAATGGGTAGAGCAGATAATACGTATGATTTGACTTGGGGGACCAGTGTCTGCTTTGATCGACTCTCCCGTCTGCATCTACGTGTGCCCTCTTGATAGCCGCCAGCCACTTTTTCCTCCGTGATGCCTCAGCTGGTATTATATAAAACATGCGATTCAGATTTTTTATTTAGTTATTAGTACAAAACGTAACACAGCAGCTCTTTGGCATTGTGATGCACTGAAGAAAATTACCCTTGATTGTGTTTAATTTGCCGCTTTTCCGATCCGTTTTCTGCACTAAATGAAGCGTATACAATGTACCCGGGGTGAATGTTTCCCCCAAGCCGTAGTTGCGTAGCAACAACAGACAGGAAGTTGACTTCGAGAATAAAGGCCTTTAATACATCGAGTCTATCCATGAAACATTCACCAACATTTCTGGGAGCAAGGGATCAATGTCCCAGGAAATCTGTACCGCCAATGTCCTCAAGACCTGGTCACAAGGTATGGCTGAAATCAAAGCAGCAGTGCTCACATATGTAGACACGGACTGGTTTTGTTGTTTTGATCATGGACTCTTGCTCTGTAAAATATTTGTTCTGATTTGTGATTTTAATTCTGTATTTTACTGTTAATTTTATTATATATTTTAGAAAAGCCTCAATGGACTAGTGTTGAAAACTAGCACTTGTGCTATAAACACGCAAAACAACGCATCTGGTCTGTCCACTGTGCGTGTAGCTTATTCCCAGCGTAAGAGTACGTCGCGTGCTTCCGCGTTTTCTCTGATTGGCCATGACGCCCATGTGACCACGGCAGCGCGAGAGAGCTGCAGCGCGGAAATAGGCTGTCTATTGCCTCGCGCTGCAGCGCGGAAATAGGCTGTCTATTGCCATTCTCTAAGACAAACTCTAACCTTAACCAGCTCCTTAACAGCGCCTAAACTTAACCCTTCTAACCATAACCAACTCCGAAACAATGCCTAACCTTAACCTTAACCTTAACCATGCCTAACCTTAACCTTAACCATAACCAACTCCGAAAGAATATTGCCATTCTCTAAGACAAACTCTAACCTTAACCAGCTCCTTAACAGCGCCTAAACGTAACCCTTCTAACCTTAACCAACTCCGAAACAATGCCTAACCTTAACCTTAACCTTAATGCCTAAACTTAACCGGCGAAAGAATGCACGTTAAAAAAAAAAAAATTGAAGGGATTCGAACTTGTCACCAACGGACCGCAGCGCTGCCAGTTGAGCTAAGCTTCGAATGAAAATCATCTGGGATTACGGCTACATAATGCCGCAAGCTCTGCCGCTCCGCTCTGCGGCTGCCGCGCCTGCTGCGGGGCGTGTCGCAGCCAATCAGGGAAAACGCGGAAGCACTCGGGCGTACTCTTCCTCTGGGAATAAGCAATAAGCGTCCACTGTGGCTGGTCCAATGTAGCTGTGGTGTCCATTTTAAATAAAGGTTTTCATTCATTCATACATATCAGGGAGAACCGGTCTGGCTGAGTTATGAATGAGAGCAACACCATCGCCAGGACAAGCATGCAAAGGTGTTTCACGTGGAACAAGTGAAACCAATGTTTTTATGCTCCATGAAATGATGTAGATGAAAAAGAAATTGATGAATAAACACATTGTCTTATAGCTAGGGACTATCATTCCATCGGGCTGTAATTAACACAACACAAGGATTTAATGTCCCAGATGACCGGTGGTCATATTCAAACTCATTTACTCTCAATGAACCGTCAAACTAAACAAATGGGAGTAGAGTTTTTGGACATGTGTGAGATTATGTGCAACAATTTCCCCAATTTGACCTCACTCCTTCACAATCTGCAGACATCAGTAAGTCAGTCCGAAACGATCGCTGCTGGTTTGAAGGTGCACGTATGGCTGACAGAGGAGGGATTAGGTTACCTGCGGTGATGGATTGAAGGTGACAGAGGAGGGGGTTGTGGTGATGGTTTGAAGGTGACAGAGGAGGGATTAGGTTACCTGTGGTGATGGTTTGAAGGTGACAGAGGAGGGATAGGTTACCTGTGGTGATGGTACGCCCGCGGCGCGATGTTACCGATGGTGGAGAAGGCGAAGGAGAAGGTGGGCAGAGACCAGGTGGCGATGGCGTAGCCGCTCCACTCCAGGATCTCCCCCAGGAAGTTTGCACCGGACACATACTCAAACATTCCCCCTAAGGAAGAGGAATTTCACGTTTTTAAATGATTGGAAAGACCAACCAAATATGTGCATGGAATAATTTCACCAGATATTAGATTAGAGTAGATTTTATTTGATTCAATTCGATTAGATTCAAATGTATTGTCATTATACAGCACCCTCTTACAGTCTTTTACCAGTATGTACTATGCTACTATGTCTATACTACTATGTACTATGCTACTATGTTGAGTTGAGCACTTTATTATCTAAAGATAGTAAGTTAGAAAGATGTGTTCATTCATAGTTAAAGACAGTAGAGGTTGAGTACTTTATTATCTAAAGATGGTTGATTGATTGATTGATTGATTGATTGATTGATTGATTGATTGATTGATTGATTGAAAACTTTATTAACAGATTGCAGAATGGGTACAATACAGTACGGCTCAATACAAACAATTGTTAAGGGGATGCATACCAGAGAAAGACTTTCGTCTTGTTTACATCAGGGTCCCCCATTTTCAATTCAGGTGGGTTTTAGGAGTAAGGTCAAGCAGTAGCCTGACCACTTTGTTTTGTGATGTTTAAGGGACATAAGGGACATCCACTACAGTAGTCTTGTTTTTAGGGCCTTTGTGGTGCTTTGGTACCATGAGGTGCAAGCATAGTCGTATTACCCTTGAATGAGTGCTCCTGTTAGAGTCTTCAGGGTATTCTTGTTTACCAGAGAGGAGATCCGGTACAAGAATCTTGTTCGTTGGTTGACTTTTTTGATTACATTGGCTGCCATTTTGTCACAGGAAATATTTGGATTTGGATGGAACCCAGCTAGATAATTTCATCTTTCCTTGTGACAATATTGTCACCCACTGTAGCAGAGCAAGGCCCAGCAAGGCCCACTGTTGGCCTTGCTGAGTTTGTTATTTGATCCAAAGAGAATGGACTCTGTTTTACCCAGGTGTACTGGATAGTTTGTTATCAGCGATAACATTGATGTTATCAGCGTTAACATCAGGTAAGTTATAGTGTTGTGTTTCTTGAGATATATCACATTCACACTCCAAGTGATTTAAATCAATTTCACAACTGCAAATACATGGGGTTGTCCAAAGGTTTTATAAAACACACTTCTGTGGTTCTACAGGTCAAGGGTTAAATGATTCCAAGCAAAAATTAGTGTAATGTGGCAGGACCTTGTGGAATCCTATAGACCGTCTCCCCAGGTCTTCTTAGGTTGCGAAGGATATGGTCACTGTGGATGTTGATGGCCATTCCAAGGAAAAACACAAGTAAACCTTAATAGTTAAAACAAAAACAAAAGAACAATGGACAGTGTTATACAGCTTTCCCTGGCCTGCTTTCTGACAGACATTTTGTTATTGAATGCATTATGCTTGTAGAGTTTCACATAACAGCATATCCCCGTTTTGTTTTGCGATGCACTGCTTAATAAATGCATTGTCGTATCCAGTTCATATGAATACGAAATTTAAATGTGCTATAGATAACCTTCGGCCACTAGATGGCGCACTAGAACACCAGCGTGTAAATCAGGTGCATTCCACGTGGGGAAATTGCAAGTAGGGAGGGGATGCATGCACGCAAAACACATGTAAACAACAACATTAGCTTTGAACCTGCAAAAATCTTTTAAATGATTAATTCATTAATCAATCATTATTGGGAGAAAAATAAATACTTTTATTCCGCACCTTTCTAAAAGCTCTGTGGATGTATTATTACAATTCTTTATCTATAACACATTTAAAGCTGCACTATGGAAGACTGGCAATGCTGTGGCCGTGAGAGGTACCTGCACCAGGCTCAAACATGGCCGTGAGAGGTACCTGCACCAGGCTCAAACATGGCCGTGAGAGGTAACTGCACCAGGCTCAAACATGGCTGTGAGAGGTAACTGCACCAGGCTCAAACATGGCCGTGACCATGTTGGAAACAAGTCGACAGACTTTCACATGTTATCCTTGTACCCCTTGTTTTTATACTATTGTATAAATTGTATGTACTAAATAAAAATCAAATCAAATCAGAGGTAACTGCACCAGGCTCAAACATGGCCATGAGAGGTAACTGCACCAAGCTCAAACATGGCTGTGAGAGGTAACTGCACCAGGTTCAAACATGGCAGCTTAGAGAAAATGCAAGCAAGGTTTGATTGATTGAAAACTTTATTAGGTAACTGTAGGCACTGTTTTACAGTTGTGTCGTTCACATCTTTGCTCTAGAAATGAGACTGAAGTCTTACAGATGTTACTGCACTAGCCGTGCCCGACCGGAAGAGCTCACAAGGGCAATTACACTGTGTTTCATGCATCACTGTTGGGAGGGTCTCATTGATACTTATTGGTAGATAGGTAAACAGGGTGAGGTGTATACTTATTGGTAGATAGGTAAACAGGGTGAGGTGTATACTTATTGGTAGATAGGTAAACAGGGTGAGGTGTATACTTATTGGTAGATAGGTAAACAGGGTGAGGTGTATACTTATTGGTAGATAGGTAAACAGGGTGAGGTGTATACTTGCTCACACTGTGACACTGACAGTGTCCTTATTCATATCTCAATTATTATATATATATATATTTTTTACCATATTCAGAAAATGTAGCTTTGTGGAGTAGGTAGGCTACTGTGTTGCTGGCACTAACTCAGAAAAAGGTTATGCCTGAGAATCGTGTGTAGGCTACACGTGAACCAACAAATTAATCAAAATGCATTCTTGTCAGGAAAATGTATTTCACTGAACGCTTTCCAGTCCAGTCCAGTCCAGTCCAGTCCAATCCAGTCCAATCCAGTCCAGTCCAGTCCAGTCCAGTCTAGTCTAGTCTAGTCTAGTCTAGTCTAGTCTAGTCTAGTCTAGTCTAGTCTAGTCTAGTCCAGTCCAGTCCAGTCTAGTCTAGTCTAGTCTAGTCTAGTCTAGTCCAGTCCAGTCCAATCCAGTCCAGTCCAGTCCAGTCTAGTCTAGTCTAGTCCAGTCCAGTCCAGTCCAGTCCAGTCCAGTCCAGTCCAGTCCAGTCCAGTCCAGTCTAGTCTAGTCTAGTCTAGTCCAGTCCAGTCCAGTCCAGTCCAGTCCAGTCTAGTCTAGTCTAGTCCAGTCCAGTCCAGTCCAGTCCAGTCCAGTCCAGTCCAGTCCAGTCCAGTCCAGTCTAGTCTAGTCTAGTCCAGTCCAGTCTAGTCTAGTCTAGTCTAGTCCAGTCCAGTCTAGTCTAGTCTAGTCCAGTCCAGTCTAGTCTAGTCTAGTCTAGTCCAGTCTAGTCTAGTCTAGTCTAGTCCAGTCCAGTCGCGATAACAAAAGTGTTTTGGGAGGGGCGCCCGAGTGGCGCACCGCATACAGCACTACGGCCGACCCGGGTTCGACTCCCGGACCCGGTGATCTTTGCTGAATGTCTTCCCCTGTCTATCTCCCATCCTCCTCTCTCTCTCTCTCTCTCTCTCTCTCTCTCTCTCTCTCTCTCTCTCTCTCTCTCTCTCTCTCTCTCTCTCTACCGGACTGCCCGGTAGCAAAAATCAATAAAAACCTACAAAAACATAACTTGTCCAAAAAGACAAGTAACATAAAGGGAAAAAAAAGTGTTTTGGGAGACCTGGCCTCATTAGGTTCGACCCGATGAACAGAGAGAACAGGAGAGGGACCCGATGAACAGAGAGAGGACGGGAGAGAGACACGATAAAGACAGAGAGGACGGGAGAGAGACACGATGAACAGAGAGGACGGGAGAGGGACACGATAAAGAGAGAGGACGGGAGAGGGACACAATAAAGAGAGAGAACAGGAGAGGGACACGATAAAGAGAGAGAGAACAGGAGAGGGACACGATAAAGAGAGAGAGAACAGGAGAGGGACACGATAAAGAGAGAGGACGGGAGAGGGACACGATAAAGAGAGAGGATGGGAGAGAGACACGATAAAGAGAGAGAACAGGAGAGGGATACGATAAAGAGAGAGAACAGGAGAGAGACACGATAAAGAGAGAGGACAGGAGAGAGACACGATAAAGAGAGAGGACAGGAGAGGGACACGATAAAGAGAGAGGACGGGAGAGGGACACGATAAAGAGAGAGGACAGGAGAGGGACACGATAAAGAGAGAGGACGGGAGAGGGACACGATAAAGAGAGAGGACAGGAGAGAGACACGATAAAGAGAGAGAACAGGAGAGGGACACGATAAAGAGAGAGGACAGGAGAGAGACACGATAAAGAGAGAGGACGGGAGAGGGACACGATAAAGAGAGAGAACAGGAGAGGGACACGATAAACAGAGAGAACAGGAGAGGGACACGATAAACAGAGAGAACAGGAGAGGGACACGATAAAGAGAGAGAACGGGAGAGGGACACGATAAAGAGAGAGAACAGGAGAGGGACACGATAAAGAGAGAGAACGGGAGAGGGACACGATAAAGAGAGAGAACAGGAGAGGGACACGATAAAGAGAGAGAGAACAGGAGAGGGACATGATAAAGAGAGAGGACGGGAGAGGGACACGATAAAGAGAGAGAACGGGAGAGAGACACGATAAAGAGAGAGAGGACGGGAGAAAGACACGATAAAGAGAGAGAACAGGAGAGGGACACGATGAACAGAGAGGACAGGAGAGAGACACGATAAAGAGAGAGAACAGGAGAGGGACACGATAAAGAGAGAGAACAGGAGAGGGACCCGATAAAGAGAGAGGATGGGAGAGAGACACGATAAAGAGAGAGAACAGGAGAGGGACACGATAAAGAAAGAGGACGGGAGAGGGACACGATAAACAGAGAGGAGAGGGACACGATAAAGAGAGAGAACAGGAGAGGGACACGATAAAAAGAGAGGACGGGAGAGAGACACGATAAAGAGAGAGAACAGGAGAGGGACACGATAAAGAGAGAGAACGGGAGAGAGACACGATAAAGAGTGAGAACAGGAGAGGGACACGATAAAGAGAGAGAACGGGAGAGGGACACGATAAAGAGAGAGGACAGGAGAGAGACCCGATAAAGAGAGAGAACAGGAGAGGGACACGATAAAGAGAGAGGACGGGAGAGGGACACGATAAAGAGAGAGAACAGGAGAGGGACACGATAAAGAGAGAGGACGGGAGAGAGACACGCTGGACTAGTCGTCACAGTACAAACACACACAAGTCTCAACAAGCCTCCTCGCCTGAGCTGCCGCTAAACTCTATATAACCTTCGCCAGCTGTTGCTTCCTCTCTGTGTGGTCCTTATTAATCCGTCTATCTTGAGTCTATCTTGAGTCTATCTTGAGTCTATCTTGAGTCTATCTTGCCCATACTGTATGTAACCCTGTCTGCAAAGTTGTTTCTCATGGGTAAGAATAACAACCTTTTGACAGTAGAATGAAAGACGTCTAAATTGTAGCAATTATACCGTGAGCTGAGCTTGTTCTACTTTTATTATTATTATGTAATTATTATACTCCATTACATTTCAGAGAAAGAAAACATACTTTTTACTCCTTACATTTAAAATGCAGACCTACAAAGTACAAATCACAAATCTTGCAGGTCCAACCATTTTAATTAGTGTATTTGTTTCTCTGGCCAAACTAACGCTAACGTTATTAATCCCTGCGGCCGGACTTTATTTAAAGACAGCCAATCAAATCCCCATCAATGGAAAATGAACCCGCCCATACCCATGCTGATTGGTCCTTGTGCAAGACTAGAAAGCGGGGATCTTTGATTAAACACCTGCCATCAGAAGAATAGACAGTCAGAAAAAAGGTTTTTACTTTGACTTTTTAGTACTTATGTACATTTAAAAGTAGAAACCGTTTGACTTTTACTCAAGTGTGTTTTTAGCCAGATACTCTGACTTTTACTTGAGTACGATTTTGAGACGGTACCCATACTTTCACTTAAGTATAATTTCTGGGTACTTTTTACACCCCTGCTCACCCGTGACCAGGCGGACGTCAGTAAGCCGCGTGTCGTCGTACTTGGCACAGTGGAGCAGGAAGTGCCCCTGGAGGAAACCGTTGGCGGCGCAGAACAAGATGGCACAGGCCACTAAGAGGAGAGGGACCGGCCGTCCTTTAGTCAGCGCGGCGTAGATGAACGTCCTGAGAAAAACAAGGGGTTATATCTTCAGGTAATAATAATAATATAATAATAACTGGACTTTGAAGAAGTCTTTATTCGTCATGCAGTGACACACATGTAATGGGCGGCACACACAGTCATGCAATTTTTTGGGGTCGCCGATGAGATTGAGTCTTGACCCATCCCATCGTCCTTCCCCCCAAAGGCAGCCAGGAGCAGATAGGGGCTGTGATGTGGGGCCACGCCCCGGGGACCAAGCCAAGTGCTCCTGTCCGTCTTCGTCAGGGACACGACAGCGTTAGCGATCTGTTGTGCATGTTTTTCCATTGGGTTTATCTTATCGGGAGAGGAAACACTTGTGAGCACGGGGGAGAACATACAAACTCCACACAGAAAGGCCCGGGAGATACCCCACCTGGAACCCCACCTGGAACCCGTTCCCCAAGCGGGAATCAAACCCAGGGCCTTCTAGCTGTGAGGCGACAGTGTTACCCACTACACCACAGTGCCGCCTGGGTACAGGGTGGAGTGTGTGGTTCAACGTACCTCACCTTATTGAACTACTTTTCCATTTTTATGCAAATTTTATGTCTGCACTCATGTCTATTTTATGTCCATTTGTGTCCTTTTTGAAGCTTTGCAGGGTTGACCTCATGGAAGCCCTGGAAAGTTACGTTATTTTCCCGGGCCTGGAAAATATATGGATAATGACGTATTATGTGTCAAAAAAGATTTGGCAAATATTTAATTGAACCCAATGACGGCCTGGCGAGAGGACAAAAGGACCTCTCGAAGCGTAACGGGGGACAAAAATGTAATAAAATAGAAAGGAGACAGACGATATATAGATCACAGATGTAAGCGAAATAATGAACACACACATCAAACAAACAACCAAATAAATACATGAAGCAGTGTGTGTAAACAACTCTGCGACAGAGTCCTTAAAAGTATGTTGTACAGTGGTGTTCCTAGCTTATCATGCCGCCCTGGGCGAACCCCCCCCCCCTCCATGGATGTTTCCCTCTATGGGATGAGTTATGATGCTAAACCAGAAGGACACCATATTTACAGTTTAATTATGATTACAAGGCTTTGCAACTGAACAAAATATTTAGCACCTCTCTCTCTCTCTCTCTCTCTCTCTCTCCCTCTCCCTCTCCCTCTCCCCCTCTCTCTCTCTCTCTCTCTCTCTCTCTCTCTCTCTCTCTCTCTCTCTCTCTCTCTCTCTCTCTCTCTCTCTCTCTCTCTCTCTCTCTCTCTCTCTCTCTCTCTCTCTCTCATGCTCAAGACATGCTTAAGACATTAGGTTTGGAGGATTTGGAACAAAACAAAATAGTAAATCATTTCACGGGCACACGCTCTTGTACACTCTCTCACACTCACAGACATACTGTAAATGAAGTTAACAAGAAGTTAGCAGCACATACTCAATATACCATCCCACACACCTTCGTTTCCTTAAGTGGTATTTGTTTGTTAAAATAAGTGGTCTACATGTTAAAATAATAACTCATTATATATTCCGACAGCCATCACTGATATAGAGTGTTTGGTCAGTAACATGGGTCTCCTTGTTATGTATGTTATCATGAATTGAAAATGGGGGACCCTGATGTAAACAAGACGAAAGTCTTTCTCTTGTCTGCATCCCCTTAACAATTGTGTGTATTGAGCAGTACTGTATTGTACCCATTCTGCAATCTGTTACAGTAATAACATTTTCAATCAATCAATCAATCAAAACTCCCAGTCCCTCCGCTCTGCAGTAAACACAAAATACACTTTATCCAATCAGGAGAGAGAACTCCACACTGAAAGAAATGGTCTGACGAAAATAAGAAATAAAACTGATCTTGGCGATAACAAGCCACATTTTTGTGATATACTATGATATCTTGCAATGGTAACAGGTTTGTGTATAACATGAGGTATGTGGGAGATAAGACCCCCTTCCCACCTCTCTCTTTGATCTCCCTCTACCCATCTTTCCTTCCTACCCCCATCCCTTCCTACCCCCCCCCCCCCCCCCCCCCCCCCACTTCCAGTTTTCTATAAAGACGTTCCAAGATCCGGTGGGGGGGCTCTCTTCTCTGGTGTCCTATAGCTATAACCACCTCGTTGAGAGTCATCTAGCCTAACTCTGCCTATTTTGTATTGATACTTTGATTTGATTGGCTATATTTTCCACCACAGGTACCAACCCTGGTAGAACATGTATTTGTTAGGTATATAAACTATATTTAATATATCAACCTGTATTCCCTATCATATAAGACTTACACCATATCAACTAATGTTTTCCAAAAAACAACCAATGTATTTGTATAAAACACCTGGGAGACAGACTACTCAAGAATTACCACAATATTATGGGCAGGGGTGGGGAAAGGAGTGAAATAACCTCATTGATGACGTTCTTCCACAGCCACAGCCGTGCAGGAGAAGTTTTCTTTCTGTGTTTTTAGTTCTTTCTTTACTTTCTTTGTATCTAAATATTTGTGCGTAATACAGATAGGTCTGATTGATACTATTATTGTTTTTTGTTTTTGTTTTTTGTTTTTCTTTCCCAGGAGCATCTATGCTGTATGTTTGGATGTTTTGCAGATGTGTCTTCAACAACCTCGGTGTGGGGGGGATGGGGTGGGTATGAGGGAGGGGAAGGGGAAATGAAAGGGGAAGAAAAGAAGAAAAGATGGAAAATGTATAATATATAATTTCCTGCAATAAATAAAAAAAAAAAAAAAAAAAACCTGGGAGACAAGAATTAACATAAGCCTATCTTATGAGACAAGAACTAACATAATAACTAGAACTAATCTATCTTATGAGACAAGAACTAACATAATAACTAGAACTAACCTATCTTATGAGACAAGAACTAACACAAGCCTATCTTATGAGACAAGAAGTTAGCACTGTCCTCCTCGCCAGGCTCTTTAAATGTTTGACAAAATGTTTCACTAACATGAAAGACTATGAAAAAAACAATGACACGTTGACTTTTGTATCAAAGCAAGAATGAGTTGGAAGACCCACGTGTAAAAAAGACTGGTATGGTCCTATAAGCCAATTGATTGAATCAATGCAATACATATTACAGAATTTAATTTCAGAAAACACACTTGACACTTTCAGCCTGGCCTCCCTCTTGCTGTTAATGGATAATAGCCTCTCAGCTACCTGGTTTGGTTGTGTATGAATTATTCAAACTTGATTGATTGATTGAATTTATTTGAAAATCTAAAATCACATACAATACCGGTACACAACATGTACAGCCATCACATAATAATCTAAAATCGTAGAGGATTAAAACACAATAAAACCTTACGGTTTATTTCCATTGTGGTCCTCATCAAAGGGGGGGAGACAAGATGACTAGTATGCACTATGCACAAATAAGACATATAAATACAATTTTCAAGCATTGTGAAAATGTAAATATTTTTTTACTAGCCGAGGTGCGTGAGATTCAATTCCATGATATTTGAATGGTGCATTACTCATGCCGGCTTGAGGCTGACAGCTAACTAGCTAGTTAACATATACAGACTAGTTAATGGGTGATTGTAGTTTGACAACCCACATCTGTTCTATAGGCCTACCTTTGGGTATGAGAGGCACTAGCTAATTGTTGTTAGCAAATAGCAATTGTTGTTGCTAGCATTCCATACATTTACATGAATGAATGAATGAATGAAAACTTTTATTTAAAATGGACACCACAGCTACATTGGACCAGTCACAGTGGAGTCGACAGACCAGATGTGTTGTTTGCGTGTTTTTAGCACGAGTGCTAGTTTTCAACACCAGTCCATTGAGGCTTTTCTAAAAGATAGAATCAAATGAACAGTATAATACAGAATTAAAACCACAAATCGGAACAAATAGTTATCAGAACAAGAGTCCATGATCAAAACAACAAAACCAGTCCACGTCTACATAATATGTGATCACTGCTGCTTTGATTTCAGCCATACTTTGAGTCCTCTGTTGAAAGACGTTGGCATTGGACTCCAGTTTTAAACCAGTAGGCAGAGAGTTCCATAAGATTGCGCCTTTAACGGAGAAGGCAGACTGCCCAAACAAACTCTTGCACATGGGAACAGTACAGTCACCATTATTGGAAGCTTGTGTGTTTGCTCTGCTAGAGCTCCAACGATCTGTGAAGTGTTATTGACGACCCCAGCTGGCAGGCGAGGCATGCCAATAAGCATGACTCTTGTTTTTTTATTTTGTTTTTTTTACTTACACTGCTCCTTGGATGTGTAGAACTAGGAGAGATATCACCTTCAGCCTGGCTGATAGACTGATAAGATAACAGTGCTTGACCTTCAACCTGGCTGATCACAGTGCTTGACCTTCAGCCTGGCTGATAGACTGATCACAGTGCTTGACCTTCAGCCTGGCTGATAGACTGATCACAGTGCTTGACCTTCAGCCTGGCTGATAGACTGATCACAGTGCTTGACCTTCAGCCTGGCTGATAGACTGATCACAGTGCTTGACGCAACAGTGCTTAGTGGTTTGAATTGCATTCTGGTTTCGAAATGACTGCAGAGCGGAGGGACGGGGAGACCCATGGTACTGATCAAACGCTCTATCAGTGATGGCTGTCAGAATGTAGAGCTCTTATTTTAATACTGCTTACAGCACCTTTAAATAATAGATAATGACTCCTCTGTGTGTGGTGTGTCACTTTGGCAATAATATTGCTCATCCCAAAATGTAAATACACTACGCTCAATTAAAAGAAAACAATCAGGACCTCAGTCATTTATTTCTAAACCTGCCCACTAACAGTCAGAATGCAATTCAAACCACTATAACCACTGCTGCGTCAAGCACTGTGACCAGTCTATCAGCCAGGCTGAAGGTGAGTAGTTCTACACATCAAAGGAGCAGTGTAAGTAAAAAAAAATTATATATATATATATCTGCATGCTTTTGGCTGCCTCGCCTGCCTGGTGGTTTGAGAGCTACTGGCAGACAGTGGTAGAGGTGGGGTCGCCAAACAACAGGTTGTTGATTGTTGAGCTACCCTTTCACCACCACAAAACCAAATGGTTAACCCTTTCACCGCTACAATACAGAAGGTTAACCCTTTAACGTTTCGCAATTATGCCACAACAATGTGGAACGCCCTACCCAAAGCTGTAAAGGAATGTGAATCCCTGCCCACATTCAAAACTGCTCTTAAAGGGCGGTTAGGTGGTCGAGCGGAGAATGCGTTCGTCACCAGCCCCGGAGCTGTGAGCTTGGTTCGCCTGTTCGAATCCAGCTCACAGCTCCGGGGTTGTCACCAGCTTGGCTGGCCGTCTGCACTGATACAATTGGCTGTATCAGAGGGTGGGAGAAGCTGGCGGGGTGGGTCCGGGTCGTTGTAAACAGCGACTCCTATAGTTCGGTCGGGGCGCCTGCTAAGCGCGGATTGGACGTGAGGGGGATAGTGTGGTCCTCCCACACGCTACGCCCTCTCAATGAGAATCCGCGCTGCCAGGTGAAAAGAAGCGGTGATTGGCTGGACGTGTGTCGGAGGAAGCACGTGGTAGCCTCCACTCTCCCAAATGATCTGACTGTGGGGGGTAAAGCGCAGCGACCAGGAAGGGACTGGGAATTGGCATACGACTAACATTGGGATGGGAGAAAATCGGAGGAAAAAATGGAGGGGGAAAAAGACCAATAATTTTAAAACCGCTCTTAAAGAGCACCTACGGGAGGCTGCAATTCGAAACTGGCCACCGTAAATGCCCAAAACCCCCACCACCTCCTAATAGACAGTCTCCTCCCCACCGCATGTATATATTCCCTCCCCGCCGTATGTATATTTCTCTCCCACCCACCCACCCCCTCCTAATGTACAGTCCCCTCCCCATCATATGTATATACTCTGTCAGGATCTAGGGGTAACAGTACTGTATATTTGAATACCGTTTATGTCACAAATGTATCAGTACTAAATACCTATATGTCCCTATGCCATAAATGTCATGTATGCTGTGTATGTCATAAATGTCTATATGAATTGAAAATGGGGGACCCTGATGGAAACAAGACAAACGTCTTTCTCAGGTCTGCATCCCCTTAACAATTGTATGTATTGAGCCGTACTGTATTGTACCCATTCTGCAATCTGTTAAATAAAGTTTTCATCCATTCAGTCATTCATTCATTCACTGCCACGCGACAAAGGGTTAACCCTTTCACTACCACACTACACACTACACAAGGTTAACCCTTTACTATCACACTGCAGACGGTCGGGTTAACCTTCTGTCGTGTGGTAGTGAAAGGGTTAATACTTATTTGAACAAAAGAATACCACATTTTAAAAATTTAAATAAAAAAAAGAGAGAAAATTATTCTAATAATTTAATGAAAGAATTCCAGCAGTCACAACCTCTTGCCTGGTTACGGGGGCCACCCGGGACGATGGAAGATAGATGCTCACCTCTGAAAGTAATGCAGACAAAAGGTCCCGAGCAGCAGGTCCTTCCCCAGGCCTGGCCGCGTCTCGGTGGTCACCAGGAGAAGCAAGGGCACCAGGAAGGCTGGCAACTCCTGGAGAAACCAGGCCAGTTTGGCCGGACAGGTCCTCCCCCCCGGGAGGGGCCCTGCGTCCAGGTACCGTCCGTACAGGCACCCCGACTGCAACCTCCACTGTCGGAAGACGATGCCCGCCGCGGAAATGATGAACCCCCAACTGAGGTACCGTACGACTCCCTCCCTGCACTCCATCCTGCTCCCTCCACGTCTGTCCTGCTCTCTGCCTGAGCTCCTCTGCCTCTCCTCTCTGTCTCTTCTCTGTCTCTCCTCTCTGTCTCTCCTCTCTGTCTCTCCTCTCTGTCTCTTCTCTGTCTCTCCTCTCTGTCTCTCCTCTCTGTCTCTCCTCTCTGTCTCTCCTCTCTGTCTCTCCCCTCTGTCTCTCCCCTCTGTCTCTCCCCTCTGTCTCTCCCCTCTGCCTCTCCTCTCTGTCTCTCTCCTCTCTCTCTCTCCCCTCTGTCTCTCCTCTCTGTCTCTTCTCTCTGCCTCTCCTCTCTGTCTCTCCTCTCTGTCTCTCCTCTCTGTCTCTCCCCTCTGTCTCTCCTCTCTGTCTCTCCTCTCTGTCTCTCCCCTCTGTCCTCTCCTCTCTGTCTCTCCTCTCTGTCTCTCCCCTCTGTCTCTCCTCTTTGTCTCTCCTCTCTGTCTCTCCTCTCTGTCTCTCCCCTCTGTCTCTCCTCTTTGTCTCTCCTCTCTGTCTCTCCTCTCTGTCTCTCCTCTCTGTCTCTCCCCTCTGTCTCTCCTCTCTGTCTCTCCCCTCTGTCTCTCTCTCTGTCTCTCCTCTCTGTCTCTCCTCTCTGTCTCTCCTCTCTGTCTCTCCTCTCCGTCTCTCCTCTCTGTCTCTCCTCTCTGTCTCTCCTCTCTGTCTCTCCCCTCTGTCTCTCCTCTCTGTCTCTCCTCTCTGTCTCTCCTCTCTGTCTCTCCTCTCTGTCTCTCCTCTCTGTCTCTCTTTCTGTCTCTCCTCTCTGTCTCTCCCCTCTGTCTCTCTCTCTGTCTCTCCTCTCTGTCTCTCCTCTCTCTCTCTCCCCTCTGTCTCTCCTCTCTGTCTCTCCCCTCTGTCTCTCCTCTCTGTCTCTCCTCTCTGTCTCTCCTCTCTGTCTCTCCTCTCTGTCTCTCCTCTCTGTCTCTCTTTCTGTCTCTCCTCTCTGTCTCTCCCCTCTGTCTCTCTCTCTGTCTCTCCTCTCTGTCTCTCCTCTCTCTCTCTCCCCTCTGTCTCTCCTCTCTGACTCAGCTCCTCGGTCTCTCCTAACTCAATCCATGTGAGAGTCAATGAGAAGAATTCCTGCTACTCCCCCACTCCTCCCCCCGGGACCTCGCCTCCCACAATGGGAGGGTATCTGTGCCTCATGCACGGCTGTAACATGAGAAGCTAGACTCTTCCCTTATCTGTGTTTACTAGCGGCATGTTCTAAAGGACTCAAATTGAACAAAATTTCACTGGAATATTTAATGCAAAGTCCAAGAGTCTCCTCTGCTCTCCTCTGCTCAAATTTAACAAAATTCCACTGGAATATTTAATGCAAAGTCCAAGAGTCTCCTCTGCTCTTGTGTGTTGGTTATTCTTCCCTGCTGGAGTCTGACCTGCTGGAGTCTGACCTGCTGGTCACTCGGACACGTCATGGCCTTTTGTTTTTACAGCAAACAAACACAGATACAGTTCACTCAATCACAATTACATACTTCAATAGTGACTCACTCTAAAACAGGGCTCATCAACTATACCGTTGCCACTGTGGGGGCCAATATTTAGACCTAATTAGCCTAATATTGTTTAATATTTTCACTAAATACAACAAAAGCCAATATTTAGGCCTAATTAAGCCTAATATTATTTAATATTTCACTAAATACAACAAAAGCCAATATTTAGGCCTAATTTGCCTAATATTGTTTAATATTTTCACTAAATACAACAAAGCGTTATTCGCCTAAATCCATCAATAGTTTTGACGTTATTTTGCAGTGTCCTGATTGGTGGAAAACACTTGCAGAAAGAAAAGCCTTTTGAACTGTTTGTCAAGCGAGCAAACGACGTGACTCGGAAAGAGCTCAAACCGGAACACTGAGGTGGGAAACCAGCAGCCATCCTGCCAACGTTCCTTCATGTTAAACCCGTAGGCCTCATTTGCGTTCGCATTCCGTTAAAGAATTTAATTACATTCCAAAAACTCAAGACTGGAATTAATTTATGTTCAGGCATGCACCCCAGGGCTGCACACACACCCGAACAGCGCTGTCCATGGTTCTGAAACAACAGCACACATGTATATATCGGCCAAACTGTGCTGTCCATGGTTCTGAAACAACAGCACATGTATATCGGCCAAACAGCGCTGTCCATGGTTCTGAAACAGCGTGTATCTAAGCCAATAATGTTGTCATTTTTGTTCTTTTGGAAAACCAGCAGTCATCATGCAAACTTTTATTAAATGCTAAACCCATATGCCTTATTTGTCACAACT
Source organism: Notolepis coatsorum (assembly GCF_963971535.1). NCBI lineage: Eukaryota > Metazoa > Chordata > Actinopteri > Aulopiformes > Paralepididae > Notolepis > Notolepis coatsorum. Next base: position 16,186,005 of record NC_140171.1, read on the forward strand.
TCAGTCAACCCAATCCAATCCACTTTATTTATAAAGCACATTTAAAAACAACAAAGTTGACCAAAGTGCCACAACATAAGATACAACATAAAAACTAGGGCTGTCAAAGTTAATGCTTTAACTTTGGAGATTAATTAAAATGATTTAAAGCATTAAAATAAATTAATCTAGATTCATCTATGGAGTGAAAAATCTTCAATCTTAGCGCCGCGGATATAAGAAAGAGGTCTAGCTGAGTCAATGTTAATGGTTTTGTTGAACATTTGTATTTCACAGGAGAGAAACTATTCAAAGAAAGCTATTAAAATAGTCTTTGAATCTAAATATACTTTCTTTGTGTTGATTTTACATTAATTCCATGATTTTACTCAAGTAAATATCTGTTACAAGCTCCGGTCTTAAGTAGAATGCTATTTTAATCTAGATTAATCTAGATTAATTACAGAAAATTGTGAGATTAATTAGTTACTTTTTTTTAATCTATTGACAGCACTAATAAAAACATAAACATTTTATAAGTCAGGCTCTAACCCCTTAAGCCCGACAGGCCCGGTACAAGGCTTATTCTATTGCCCGTCTCCTCCACTGCCTTCTCTTAGCCATCTGGTAACCAGAAGGTTCCCGGTTCGATTCCAGCTCCTTCTGGTAGCTTGTCGAAGTGTCCTTGAGCGAGACACTTAACCCCTAACTGCTGCCGATGAGCAGGTCGGCACATTGCACGGTCACCTCTGCCGTCGGTGAGTGGATGTGTGAGTGAATGTGTGAATGTGTGAATGAGAGGCACAAGATGTAAAGTGCTTTGGTTAAAAAAGCCTTTGCTGCTTTGTGAAAAGGGCCTTTTTACTTCCCACACAAACAACAGCCTAAAGGTTTTGTTCAATTCAATCCCCTTAAGAATGTGGCTTTGCTTTGAGTGTGACCTGAAGCAAGACAAAGGTCATCCAGTAGCCTTTCACGAGTTCAACCCACACAATGACAACAGACTCAAAGGATAACTTTAACTGATTCCATTGAAATCTTTAGTGTATTAGAGCAAAGATGCAACAGCCTGATGCAGGCGGCTTGGGGATGATGCACATGGAGCCACACGCTCCTGGGACAGGTGAGCTCAGTGGGGATTGGATGAGGGAAGGGAAAGGAAAGGGGACCTTTTACCAGAGCACTGAAACTCCTGAAACTCCTAACACGCCCGATTTAAAATGGTTCTCTCCTCTTTGTATACTTTTGTCCTCACAAACAAAGTATTCTGCCAGGGAACTTATGGACACGACAGTAGTAGTAGTTATAAGGTTTTAGAGTAGCCTCTGAAAGAGGACCTTTCACCAGAGCACTGTCTCTAAGCGTTAGAGTAGCCTCTGAAAGAGGACCTTTCACCAGAGCACTGTCTCTAAGCGTTAGAGTAGCCTCTGAAAGAGGACCTTTCACCAGAGCACTGTCTCTAAGGGTTAGTGTAACTGAGGGGTACAATTCCCTGACTGTATTGAGAGTATGGTATATTAAACCACTACTTAGTTATGTACTTTAATTACTGGCCATACAGTACATAGATATATATGGTGAACACCCACACAAGAATACGGCAATGCCACATAAAGTTCTATTTGGAGGGTATTTATTATTATCAAGCAAGCAACGTTAGGTTACAGATTGAGAATTATACTCGCGCTTGTAAGGCGAAGAACACACGTAAAGTAGGTCAAGAGCGTAAGTCAATGAGAATAGTAAGATGGGTCTAAACTGACGCCACCTGTGGCATAGCAATTACATAAGGCACACTAGTACCAGCTGGAGACACTGGGGGGTTCCCTCCGGGTGTAAGACCGGCAGGGGTAGAGGAATGTTCGGGTACAAAGTCTGGGTCAACGAGGAATAAAGAGGCTCCAGCTACGGGAGTTGGTACATGTACTCCCTTGATCGGCAGACAAAGCAGCAGTTGTAATCCAAGATGCTCGAATAGCATGGATGAAAGCTAGCCAGCCTCTTCCTAGAGGCGGGCTCGAGTGATGATCCTCACGGGGGTAAAATCCCAAACGATAGTGGGGTAGATGGTTCTCTGCTCCAGCAGTCACGGTACCAAAGCAATATAATCCAACCAGAAAAGGTTCTGCAGTCGCCGGTGTAGGTTCTCCTGTGCACTATACTTCACATTAAACTAGGTTGAACTTGACGTTACTTCACTAAACTCTGACACTTTTACTATCCTATTCGCACATGTTCTAAGTGCTCTATTTAGACGCAAGGTTGCTCACTTCACTTGGTCGTTGACTCGTGGTGAAGGCTTTACTAGTAATGAACGAAGTACTTGATGAACTACTGCTGTTTACACCTGCGCCGTATTTATACGTAAGTGACAATCTAGTGCCAACCTGGTCACTCTGGTCCTGAATCACTGCACTGCCAAAGGCATGTTGTAACATGCCCCAAACTCGCCCACTGCACCTCTCTGAGTACGAGACTGCCTGGAGCCTGGGGGGGGGGTGTCCAATAAGAGAGCGCATATTACTCTGGTTTGTACGCAGGTAAAGGGATATTCCGTGTATATATACAAATAATATACAGGGGATATCAAACGATATACAAATATTATACAAGGGATATCAAGCAATAAATATATATATTCGGTTTAATCTGACCCTTTGTAACAGCCGCCTCCTAATTAGTCCGCACCTAATTAGTTAAAGCAAAGACAGATTAATCGTCCTGTCAACTACTCAATGTCTGTTGTGGGGAGTAGGGCAATCTACAAAGTCAGTGGGTCATGATCGTCATCAAGGGAGTCAGGGAGCCTTGGCAACTCTATCAGCCTCGCCACGGGTCGGGTGTAGGTCCGTCCCTGGACAATAACTTCTGCCGCTCTGACCTTTCCGTCGGCACCAGTGATCACTTTGCTTACGCGGCCGGCCGGCCACGCAGCTCGGGGTAGTGACTGGTCTATGATCATAACGATTGTGTCCACTTTTAAGTTGTCCCTGTCCTTGACCCGCTTCTGACGGGCTGGAAGGGATGGTAGGGAGCTTAGGAGGAAGCGGGCCTGAGACTGGTTGATCTGTGCTTGGCTGCGTCTCCACATCCTCCGTCTGTTCCTCTTGTTCGGTCTGTACCCCGTCTGAGGAGGGGCCGGTTCCGGCCGCCCCATCAAGAAGTCGCCTGGGGTGCTGGGCTCGAGGTCAGCTACGTCGCTTGGAGCGCAGCTGAGGGGGGTGGAGTTCGGAACTCCCTCTTCTTTGGTCCACGGTTCTCTCACAGGCCTCTCTTCTAATGTCAATAGCCTCTCAACGGGCTGTACGAGAGAGTGGCCTGTGTCGCTCACCTTTGTGTGCAGGCAGCGTGTAGACGTGGGTTGACTGTCAAGTCCGTAGAGGGGGCCCTGGAGCGTCCACCCCAGTCGGGTCTGAACCGCGACTGGGCATCCTTTGGGTCCGATGTGGGCCGCCTCAATTGGGGGAATGAGGTCCGCGTGGTCGGAGCCTATGAGCAGGGTCGGTGTGGCGCTGTCGATAAGCGGTATAGGTAGTCTGCGTAGGTGCACATACTTCGCCATCAGCTGTGGGATGGGGTAGGTGTACTGTGACAGGCCTATGTCGTGGCTGGTGAAGACGTTAGTGATACTATACTGCTTCTCGGGCTGCTCGACCGCTGCTATCGTGAAGGAGACATTTTCACCCTTTATGGTCTTCTGGTCTCTTCTAATGGTACGGATTGTCATTGTTCCTTTGGCACCCCGCAGGCCCAACTGGGCTGCGGCGGAAGCGAGGAGGAGAGTCTTTTCAGACCCATCGTCTAGGACGGCGTAAGTGTCCAGGACCTTGTCCTCGTAACTCAGGAGCACTCTGACCACTTTGATGAGCACTCGGGGGGTCCCGCTATGCTGGTCTATGTGGAGCACTCCTGTTGGTGGGTTGCCTTGGATCTTCTGTAGTGGTGCCGACTCGCGGTAGTCCGAGTAGCACCGTGACTCCCAGTGTCTGCTGTAACAGTCAGGACACCAGGGGGTGGTCCTATGGATCTTCGGTAGTAGTGCCACCGCCTCGGCCTGATACATCACCGTGACGGGCCCACTTTGGTTTCCCGGCAGACGCTTGTTGATGTCGTGCAGGACCTCCAAGTGGGCGCCGTCGCACTTGCTGCATTTCTTCTTTAAACGGCACTCAGCTGCCATATGGCTGCGCGTGCAGCGGAAGCAGCGGCGGTTGGCTTTGATCCACTGACTCACCTCGTCAGTGGTCAGCTTCTTGAAAGTGTCACATTGATACAGCCGATGTTCCTTTTCACAGTACTGGCATTCAATCTTCCACTCCCCCTTGGTCGGGGGGTTGCTGTGGTTCTCGTACTGCGGCACTGACTCGGCCTGGTGCATAACAGTCACTGACCGGCGGTTATCATTAGATCTCCGAGGTCCATCTCTGGCGCTTGGTCCACTCCACACGAACGTGTCCAGTCGTAGGCTGCTGACTTCCCTCGCGAGGAAGGCGGCCAGGTCTAGGAGGGATGGCTCAGGACCGTCGGGATCACGGTGGTCTCTCTGCCGCCGAAAGCGCTCTTGGCGGGCTGGAGGGAGCTTCTCTAGTATTCGTTCTACATTAGAGTTAGCATATAGTTCATATCTCCCTTTCTCCTTTTGGGACCCCAGCATCCCTACCAGGGATTGTACCTTGATAGAGAGGTCATCCAATGCTCTATTGTCTTTGGCTGGGGGGAGGCGGTCGATATCTCTTATTTCTTGTATCACGTAGTCCCATATGCATCCATAACGCTGGTCGAGGGCCACTAGAGCCGCGGAGTATGGGGTGCTTGAGTTGGAATATGCCAGCGCTATATTATGCGCTCTGGGCACCTTGAGATGCTTGAGGAGGATGGCATATTTGTACGACTCGTCGGGGACGTCGGACATCATAGTCTCCAAGCACATCCGTAATTCCGTGTACTGTGCTCTGTCCTCGTGCGTAAAGTCTGGGAACGTCGTGTGCCAAGGTACGATACCATGGATGGCTGGCACATTGGTGAGCGTAGGGGAAGAGGCCTCCTGGGCGAGTCTCCCCGTACGTGTTGTCGTGGGTTGGTACTTGGTGGGTACCAGGGGCCGGGTACCCAGGTGCTGTTCCTCGGTGCTGACTGTACGTCAAACTCACCCGTGAGTTGGGTCGGGGGTTTGTAGTGCAGTGACTCGGGGCTGACGTCTGGGCTGTACTGGGCCTCCTGGTCCAGAGTACGTTGTGCTGGTGGGCTTGACATTCCTCCTCTTCCTCTTCCTCTTCTAGGTCCTGGAGTCTTCTAGTCAGTCTCTCGGCGACGTAGGCCGGTTCTTCCCGGTGGCTGGGTCTCGTATGGACCGGTCGGGGAGGGGGTTCGGAGACGTAGACAGGATCCTCCTGTTGGCGGGGTCCCGGGTCGCTTGGTCGGGTAGGGGAATGTGCCCTAGACCCTTGTCGTGATGATCTCCGGGAGCTCCGTGCGGAGAGAGGGGGTGTCGCCATGGCAATCAATTGTTCTATCATCTGCGCCTGCAGCCGGTCGCGCTCTGCTTCGCGCTGGGCATGGGCGGCGTCGCGCTCTGCTTCGCGCTGGGCATTGACGGCGTCGCGCTGTGCATTGGCGCTGGCATGGGCGGCGTCGCGCTGTGCATTGGCGGCATCGCGCTGTGCATTGGCGCTGGCATGGGCGGCGTCGCGCTGTGCATTGGCGGCGGCGCGCTGTGCATCGGCGCGGCCTCTTTCAATGTTCTCTTCCGTCTGAAGGCGTCTGGTCTCCAGTCTTATGCGGTCGTCTTCACTCCTTTGTTGCGCCTGGAAGCGCTCTTGCTCGGTTGCGGAGTGTTCACGTTCACTAAGGGCTTGCGCTTGGAGTTGCGCGTGAAGTCGCTCTCGTTGGTCTGCAGATTGTTCGCGCTCGCTCGTCTGTTGAGCCTGGAGGCGCTCTCTTTCCATGGTAGAGTGTTCGCGCTCACTAAGCGTCTGTGCTTGAAGTCGATTGCGTTCACCCTGAAGGCGATCGCGTTCGGTGGAGGCTGCCAGGGTGGCGATGAATGCCTGCGCCAGCATCTGGTCCGCCTCGCTGGGGGATGACACTGACGGAGGTGATCGGCTTCTGACAGTGCTCGTTGGAGATCTGTTCTCTTGGCGCGCCCTGAGGTCCATCTCCTGGGCGCGCTTCTCTTCTGGTCGTGTGTCGGGTTCGGTCCCTGGAGCGCTTTCTTTATCCTGGAGCTCTCCGGGAACTATCCCGTTGACGTTGTCTGGGGGTATAGTCATGTCATGTCCCCCCTGGTCCCCCCCGTGAGCTTGGTCAGTTTCGTTAGAACCCACTGGGGTCTCTACTGGCAGGGTCGCCTGATCGGTAGGATTTGACATGCTTTGACTATCCGCTTTATCCGCATTTAACGTCTGTTTAAAGCTAGGTATTAGACTGACAGCGTATTCCTCCAGATAGGGAGGTGGCTGACGTTCGCGCTGCGGGCGTTCTAGCTTGGGAGAGCCGCTTGGGGAGTGTTCACCGCTGGCCATGGTTAATATCAATATTATATTAGATATTACACTGATACCCTCCGGCTTGAAGGACCAATTGTAACTGAGGGGTACAATTCCCTGACTGTATTGAGAGTATGGTATATTAAACCACTACTTAGTTATGTACTTTAATTACTGGCCATACAGTACATATATATATATGGTGAACACCCACACAAGAATACGGCAATGACACATAAAGTTCTATTTGGAGGGTATTTATTATTATCAAGCAAGCAACGTTAGGTTACAGATTGAGAATTATACTCGCGCTTGTAAGGCGAAGAACACACGTAAAGTAGGTCAAGAGCGTAAGTCAATGAGAATAGTAAGATGGGTCTAAACTGACACCACCTGTGGCATAGCAATTACATAAGGCACACTAGTACCAGCTGGAGACACTGGGGGGTTCCCTCCGGGTGTAAGACCGGCAGGGGTAGAGGAATGTTCGGGTACAAAGTCTGGGTCAACGAGGAATAAAGAGGCTCCAGCTACGGGAGTCGGTACATGTACTCCCTTGATCGGCAGACAAAGCAGCAGTTGTAATCCAAGATGCTCGAATAGCATGGATGAAAGCTAGCCAGCCTCTTCCTAGAGGCGGGCTCGAGTGATGATCCTCACGGGGGTAAAATCCCAAACGATAGTGGGGTAGACGGTTCTCTGCTCCAGCAGTCACGGTACCAAAGCAATATAATCCAACCAGAAAAGGTTCTGCAGTCGCCGGTGTAGGTTCTCCTGTGCACTATACTTCACATTAAACTAGGTTGAACTTGACGTTACTTCACTAAACTCTGACACTTTTACTATCCTATTCGCACATGTTCTAAGTGCTCTATTTAGACGCAAGGTTGCTCACTTCACTTGGTCGTTGACTCGTGGTGAAGGCTTTACTAGTAATGAACGAAGTACTTGATGAACTACTGCTGTTTACACCTGCGCCGTATTTATACGTAAGTGACAATCTAGTGCCAACCTGGTCACTCTGGTCCTGAATCACTGCACTGCCAAAGGCATGTTGTAACATGCCCCAAACTCGCCCACTGCACCTCTCTGAGTACGAGACTGCCTGGAGCCTGGGGGGGGGTGTCCAATAAGAGAGCGCATATTACTCTGGTTTGTACGCAGGTAAAGGGATATTCCGTGTATATATACAAATAATATACAGGGGATATCAAACGATATACAAATATTATACAAGGGATATCAAGCAATAAATATATATATTCGGTTTAATCTGACCCTTTGTAACAGTTAGAGTAGCCTCTGAAAGAGGACCTTTCACCAGAGCACTGTCTAAACATTAGAGTAGCCTCTGAAAGAGGACCTTTTACCAGAGCACTGTCTCTAAGGGTTAGAGTAGCCTCTGAAAGAGGACCTTTCACCAGAGCACTGTCTCTAAGCATTAGAGTAGCCTCTGAAAGAGGACCTTTCACCAGAGCACTGTCTCTAAGCGTTAGAGTAGCCTCTGAAAGGGGGACTAGACTCCTTTAGCATAAAGAGCCTCCTGATGGAGCGGCAGGGGAAATATCACGTTGGCCGGTGATAGACTCCACTCGGTGGAGTGGCCTCAGTGGGGGAGCTGAGCGCTTGCCCGATAGGGGTAGATGTTATATTTAATTTTATGGGAAAGAGACCCCATTCTGGGGGGAAGCAAAAACCCAGATATCCCAAGCCAATAGGGAATCCCTGGGGGGACTAAAAGGCCGACTGAGCTCGGGGAATGTGGCCTATAAACATGGGGGTTGCTTTTGGAATTGGATCAGTCTGGATAAAATGACAAGAAAGCATACGTAGACAAGTGACATGTAGATGGCGAAGGCAGGATATTCAGGATAACTTAATCATTGCATTGACAATATACTTGCGCTTATCGTAATTCTAAACTTCAGGATAACTTGTAATTATTATACTAACAATATAGTTACCTACGCTTATCGTAATTCTAAACTTCAGGATCCACCCTCTGTTCCACTTAATGTATTTCCCCATTGACCATTTCTAAATCGGCTCGTTTTAGATAAATAAAGCATTAACGTTGGCATGGTGTACCTTTCTGTGCGTATTTATCCACAATCTATAGCTCAACATGAAAATATTCGCAATTAATCGTAAAGGTAGCAAAATAACAACGTTTATGTTTTTGTTCGCTGGGAAACTACACTGCTATTTGGCGCTGCTGACTGACGTCACCACAGAGTAGACGCCTGGCTTTAGTCGCAGACCTAGGATCAGATTTCCCTTACATTCCATAAGCTTAACAATTCGTACAATGGGAAAATAACTGACCCTGAATATGTGGCTAGTCTCTCTCTGGTGACCATATTTGTATTTATATTTTAAATCGTATAACGTTATTTCGCTGCATATTAAATCACTGTAAAACTAAATACTAATGTTAATCATTGTTTCGTTGTACATATTGTGTATAGTTTATAACGTTATTGTTTTTTACATGACGTTAGTAGCTAGGTAGCTAGTTAGCTTGCTAGCCGGCATTCCTGAAACTCCTAACACGCCCCCATTTAAAATGGTTCTCTCCTCTTTGTATACTTTTGTCCTCACAAACAAAGTATTCTGCCAGGGAACTTATGGACACGACAATAGTAGTAGTTATAAGGTTTTTGAGCTTGTAACGTTAACGTTAGCTATCGCGGTATCAACGGGCCGTGTAGCTAGCTAGCTTGCTAGCCGGCATGATGCGTGTGCAGTGCTTGCCCCACATGTCTGAGAAGAGGACCTGCACATTTGACTCGTTCCCGAAACTCCTCTACATGCCCCGATTTAAAACGATTCACGACAGTAGACATAATGCTAACGTCTAGTATGGTTAGCGGGGTAACGTTAACGTTAGCTAGCTAGCTAATATGTATCAGCTTGCCGTGACGTGAGGTAGGCGAGAGCTGCCTACTTAACAACAGGCTGCATACTGGTAAATGTAGTTATTTTTTTATATATATAGCTACCACGTGTAGGAAGGGGCTGAGGTGCGCTAGGTGTGGCGGGGAACATGAATTATGGGAAGTGTGGAGAGGGAGTGAAGCCGATGTGCTGTAGTTGTGGTGGGGAGCATAGTGTAGCGTTTAGGGGGTGTGAGGTGATGAAGAAGGAGGTCGCGGATCGGAGAGTGAGAAGGGAGGGTAAGTTTTGTCGTATGCTGAGGCGGTTAGCAGGGTAGGACAGGGCAGCCAAGAAAGGGTGCAGGGGGTTGAAGGAGGGCATTTGGCAGAGAGGGTAGAGCAGGAGGAAAGAGAGAGGGGAAGGGAGGAGAAATTAGGTATTGTGGCCTTCGTGGCAGGGGTAGTTACTGGTATGGCAGAGGCTAAGGGTAAAACAGCGATGGTGAAGATGATTGTTAGGATAGCGGTTCAACATCTGGGAATGGAAGGTCTGGACTGGGAGGAGGTGGTTAGCGAATTGGCTGAGGGGGCTGAGAGGGACAAAGCAGCCCAGAATAAGATTGCAGGGGGCAAGGAGGGTCCCGCGGAGGGGGGCTCAGACAGGAAGTAGCAGCATTAGCTGCACTCCAATGGACAATGTAGGTGATGACGGGGTCCAGTAGAAGAAGAAGAAGAAGAAGAAGAAGAAGAAGAAGAAGAAGAAGAAGAAGAAGAAGAAGAAGAAGAAGAAGAGCCCATAAAAGGTGCCAAGGTGCCTTGCCGACCGTTTTGCTGTGGAAAGGTGAGTGTCCACAACGGCTAGCTAGCTGTTCTACTTGAATACTGAATGTTAATATTGAATCAGACAATATTGAATACTGAATGTTAATATCAGACCATATTGAATACTGAATGTTAATATCAGACCATATTGAATACTGAATGTTAATTCAGGTTGACAGTTGACATCATTTGACAGTTGACAGGGGGCTGGAAAGTTGATTTAATAAAAGAAAAAACTCATTTAATCAGATTATTAACTTTATTCAAATTGAGGATTTAGTTTGAGGATATAAAAAAAATTAAATAAAAAAATGTATAAAATAAATATGAGAATACATTTTTTAATTTAAATTCTTTTATTAAAAACGAAGGTTCGAACGTCCGTTCGAAGAACCCTGACGAAGTTTGACTCCCAAAAACAGGCTTCAGGGACAGCCTTACCATACATAATTATTTATATTCAAATGGTACTCAAACATGTTTTGTTGTGATGTCACAGTAGGATGTCATAATAGAACATTCTAGAACATTTGTGATGTCACAGTATGATGTCATAATAGTACATTCTAGAAAATTTGTGATGTCACAGTATGATGTCATAATCAAACATTCTAGAACATTTGTGATGTCACAGTATGATGTCATAATAGACCATTCTAGAACATTATGTCACAGTATGATGGCATAATAGTACATTCTAGAACATTTGTGATGTCACAGTATGATGTCATAATAGAACATTCTAGAACATTTGTGTTCTATATATATTCAACAATTCTCTATTGTCAATGGACAATGTAGTTGATGACGGGGTCCAGTAGGAGAAAAAGACGGTGAAGAAGGAGAAGAAGGAGAAGAAGAAGAGCCCATAAAAAGAATTGTGGAGGGCAGTAATACGCCACGATGCGTCTACACTGCCGGAAATTCAAATAAGAAGAAGAAGATCTCATTGTGCATCTTGGAACAGGACTGAACAGATAGACTAAACAACATAGATTGAAGCCGGCATTTCTCAACCAAGGTGCCTTGCCGACCGTTTTGCTGTGGAAAGGTGAGTGTCCACAACGGCTAGCTAGCTGTTCTACTTGAATATTGAATGTTAATATTGAATCAGACAATATTGAATACTGAATGTTAATATCAGACCATATTGAATACTGAATGTTAATATCAGACCATATTAAATACTGAATGTTAATTCAGGTTGACAGTTGACATCATTTGACAGTTGACAGGAGGCTGGAAAGTTGATTTAATAAAAGAAAAAATACTCATTTAATCAGATTATTAACTTTATTCAAACTGAGGATTTAGTTTGAGGATATAAAAGAATAAAATAAAAAAATGTATAAAAGAAATATGAGAATACATTCTTTAATTTAAATTCTTTTATTAAAAACGAAGGTTCGAATGTCCGTTCGAAGAACCCTGACGAAGTTTGAATCCCAAAAACAGGCTTCGGGGACAGCCTTACCATACATAATTATTTATATTATTCAAATGGTACTCAAACATGTTCCATTGTGATGTCACAGTATGATGTCATAATAGAACATTCTAGAACATTTGTGATGTCACAGTATGATGTCATAATAGCACATTCTAGAACATTTGTGATGGCACAGTATGATGTCATAATCAAACATTCTAGAACATTTGTGATGTCACAGTATGATGTCATAATAGAACATTCTAGAACATTTGTGATGTCACAGTATGATGGCATAATAGTACATTCTAGAACATTTGTGATGTCACAGTATGATGTCATAATAGAACATTCTAGAACATTTGTGTTCTATATATATTCAACAATTCTACTTTCTCAAGTGTGGGCGAAGCAAGAATTGTGGAGGGCAGTAATACGCCACGATGCGTCTACACTGCCGGAAATTCAAATAAGAAGAAGAAGATCTCATTGTGCATCTTGGAACAGGACTGAACAGATAGACTAAACAACATAAGATTGAAGCCGGCATTTCTCAACCAAGGTGCCTTGCCGACCGGTTTGCTGTGGAAAGGTGAGTGTCCACAATGGCTAGCTAGCTGTTCTACTTGAATACTGAATGTTAATATTGAATCAGACAATATTGAATACTGAATGTTAATATCAGACCATATTGAATACTGAATGTTAATATCAGACCATATTAAATACTGAATGTTAATTCAGGTTGACAGTTGACATCATTTGACAGTTGACAGGAGGCTGGAAAGTTGATTTAATAAAAGAAAAAATACTCATTTAGAACATTTGTGATGTCACAGTATGATGTCATAATAGCACATTCTAGAACATTTGTGATGTCACAGTATGATGTCATAATCAAACATTCTAGAACATTTGTCATGGCACAGTATGATGTCATAATAGAACATTCTAGAACATTTGTGATGTCACAGTATGATGGCATAATAGTACATTCTAGAACATTTGTGATGTCACAGTATGATGTCATAATAGAACATTCTAGAACATTTGTGTTCTATATATATTCAACAATGAAAAGTGGGGGTGAACAGCAGATACGCAGGAGTGGTGCACTAGGGGCAAAGTAGAAGGAGAAGAAGGAGAATGAGAAGAAAAGTGGGGGTGAACAGTGGGGTGCACTAGGGGCAAAGGAGAATGAGAAGAAAAGTGGGCAGATAGGCAAGAGTGGGCAGCGGAAGGAGCGGCCAGGAGGCAGGAGGGGGCGGGCAACAGACAGGGAGAGTGAGGGGGCCAGCAGCATGGAGGAAGAAGAAAGTGGATTAGATCACTGATGTTCTATATTCTTCAGTGGAATGCCCGGAGGCGTGTAGCTTTATGCCAAGCAAGCAGTGCAAAAACTTACCGTAGTGGCATGCAGTAATGCGCCTTTCATTTTCCGCCGCCCAGCGCCCAGGTCGCGCGGAAATAGGCTGTCTATTGCCATTCTCTTTGACAAACTCTAACCTTAACCAGCTCCTTAACAACGCCTAAACTTAACCGTTCTAACCTTAACCAACTCCGAAACAATGCCTAACCTTAACCATAGAAATTATATTGCCATTCTCTTTGACAAACTCTAACCTTAACCAGCTCCTTAACAGCGCCTAAACTTAACCGTTCTAACCTTAACCAACTCCGAAACAATGCCTAACCTTAACCGGCGAAAGAATACACGTTAAAAAAAAATCACGTTAAAAAATATTTTCGATGGGATTCGAACTCGCCAGCAAACAAGCCATAGGATCCACAGCCATGTGTCCTTGCCAATTGAGCTAGTGCCAGATAGTGAATAAGAGGCGGTGACTTATATATATTGAGCTCCAACCAAGGCGGGATCTCATGCGCATGCGCGGGCACCTCGCGCGAGCACGCCGGCGCACGCACGCACCTGAGCGAGCACGCCGCCGCCGGTGCACGCACGGTAGCATTTGTCTGAAAAGAAGGGCGCTTTACCGCACTAGCGTGCGGTGACGAATGCGGAAGCATTTTTGCACTGCTTGCTTGGCATTAACGTACAGGCTGCCCGGAGCCTGATCGCTAATGGACAGGAGTTAAAAAGATTTGTGGAGGAAGTCATAGTGAAACCTGAGTTAATTTGCATTCAGGAGACGTGGCTGAAACCTTGCCTTGAGTTTGTTATTCCAGGATATGAGGGTTTAAGAAAAGACAGAGTTGATAGAAAAGGCGGAGGGTGTGCAACTTTAGTTAGAGAAGGGATCCAGTATAGGGCATTGGACATAACATCTAACCTTGAGTGTGTGGCAGTGGAAGTTTGGAGTAATCAGAGCCATAGTCCCATAACGGTGCTTAATTTATATAATCCGTGTAAACAACTTATTTTGTCTGAATTTGATGAAATTATGCAGAAGGTGAGATGTCCAGTTATATGGGTCGGTGATTTTAATGCTCGTAACCCATTGTGGGGAAGCAATAGTAAGGACAGTAATGGAGTCGTGGTTGAGGAGATCCTGGATAAGCATGAGCTAGTTATGATAAATGATGATAGACCGACTAGGTTTGATGTCTCAAGGAATACTTGCAGTCATATAGATTTGTGTTTTGCATCCTCAAATTTAGCTAGAATTGGAGAGTGGGAAGCGCTGGATAGTTATAATCTGGGTAGCGACCACTGTCCTATTCTGTGCACATTTGGTAGGGATCTGATAATAGAAATTGAGGAGAGAGTGCCCAGGTATAATTTCTTGAAAGCTAATTGGGAAGAGTTCTTGGAGGCGGCCCGAAAGTGGATAGGAGAGATTGACTCTGAGGGGAGTGTAGACGAGTGGAATGCTTCTCTTAGTGAGATGATACATAGGGCAGCGCAGGACACAATCCCTATGAAGGAGGATCCCAGAGCTAGAAAGATGGTTCCCTGGTGGAATAAAGAATGTGACATAGCTGTAAGGAATAGGAATAAAGCATATAAGAGGGTGAGACAGTATCCAGGGTTGTGCCAGGCAGTAGAATATAAGAGGTTAAGGGGAGTAGCACGAAGAGTTATTAAAGATGCTAAAAAGAGTAGTTGGAGGAAGTTCTGTGAAACACTAGGCCCTGAGACTTCTGTGAGGCAGATGTGGGCAGTCGTACACAGAATGGCTGGAATATATATAAAAAAAGCTCGATTCCAGTTATTCAGAAGGGAGGGGGTAGAAGCAGTTACCAATAAAGAGAAGGCAGACATGCTGGTGGAGGCATTTCAGGCAGTGCATAGCTCTGGGAGTCTGGGGGAGGAGAGAGGGAGAAAGAGGACTGAACTGCTATCGCAGAATGAGTGGAAGTTGAGAAGGAGCTCAGAAAATAATAATCCGATTAATTTGTACTTTACAATGAAAGAGTTAGGGGATGCTATCCAGGCTGGTGCAAATACGACGCCTGGCAGAGATGGATTACCCTATGAATTATTTAAGAATTTGGACGAATTTGTAATGGTTGAAATACTGGGTTTGTTTAATAATGTGTGGCTAGAAGGCTAAAGCATGCCGTCATCATTCCTATTTTGAAGCCAGGTAAAGTAGCGGCTGACCCAGGGTCATACCAACCCATAGCCTTGACGTCTGTATTGTGTAAAATTATGGAAAGGATGATTACTAATAGATTAGTTTACTTTTTAGAAAGTAAGGATCTTTATGTTGGGTATCAGAATGGGTTTAGAAATGACAGGTCTACAATGGAATCAGTAGCTGTTCTAGACCAGGACATTAGACAGGCTTTTGACAATAAGGAAGTAGTGATAAGTGTATTTTTGGATATTGAGAAGGCGTATGACTCTTTGTGGAAAGAGGGGCTGCTTTTGAAATTGTATGACTTAGGAGTTAGAGGGAGATTGTTTAATTGGATAAAGGATTTTCTATTAGACAGGACGATCCAAGTACGTGTGGGGGGGCAAACCTCAAAAACTGTAAAAATAGAAAATGGCACCCCGCAAGGAAGCGTGATTAGTCCGGTCCTCTTCGATGTTATGGCTATCAGTGCCATTTTGGCTAGTGCCTGATCGAGTCATTGAACTTAGGTTCTTGAAGGAGGAGGATAAGGGCGAGATTGTGGAAGAAATAGAGAGGTTCCTTCTGGAATAAGGGGCTCTGGAGGTGTACTCTGATGGCTCTGTGGATCCTGAAAGTGGGAGGGCAGGATTTGGGTGGTGGGTGCCTCGGTTAGGGATCGGTAAGGGACAAAGAATATCCGATGGCAGCTCAGTATTTGTGACAGAGTTGCTTGCCATCCTCTGGGCATTGTGGTGGGTGGAGGAAGTGGGACCAAGCCAGGTGATTATATGCTCTGACTCGGCTGCTGCACCGATGGCTCTGAGTGCAGGTGGGTCTAAAGCTCGCCCTGATCTCATTCAGGAAATAATGTTGGTTTTATATAGGATTGCGAAGGCAGGCTGGTCAGTGGAGTTTTGTTGGGTCCCGGGGCACGCTGGGATTGCGGGAAATGAGATGGCTGACTCCCTTGCCAAACAGAGCCTGGGAAGGGAGGAAGAGATAGGCATTTCAATGGGAAGAGTAGAACTCAGAGAGAAGATAAAGAAAGGAGTTGAGGCTGAGTGGCAGGCTGAGTGGGAAAGGCGGACCAAGGGAAGGCACTATTTCTCTCTGCAGCCTCGGGTCAAAATCAAGGTGGATGGATATGGGTCAAGGAGTGATAGGGTGAAGATGTGTAGACTGAGGCTGGGACACTGTGGGTTGAACAGTACCTTGTGCATTGTGGGCAAACATCCAGATGGGGGGTGTGAATGTGGAGAGACTGAAACTGTCGGGCATGTCTTCCTAAAATGTGAAAGGTATAGGAAAGAGAGGGAAATCTTTTATAAAAGTCTGGTAGAGTTGGGAGTCTCTTCCTTCTCTCTTAAATCATTCTTTGGCATGGATAATGAGAACCACCAGCTGATCACAGAGGCAGCTAGCTGTTCTACTTGGATACTGAATGTTAATATTGAATCAGACAATATTGAATACTGAATGTTAATATCAGACCATATTGAATACTGAATGTTAATATCAGACCATATTAAATACTGAATGTTAATTCAGGTTGACAGTTGACATCATTTGACAGTTGACAGGAGGCTGGAAAGTTGATTTAATAAAAGAAAAAATACTAATTTAATCAGATTATTAACTTTATTCAAACTGAGGATTTAGTTTGAGGATATAAAAAAATAAAATAAAAAAATTTATAAAAGAAATATGAGAATACATTTTTTAATTTAAATTATTTTATTAAAAAGAACCCTGACGAAGTTTGAATCCCAAAAACAGGCTTCGGGGACAGCCTTACCATACATTATTTATATTATTCAAATGAAACTCAAACATGTTCCATTGTGATGTCACAGTATGATGTCATAATAGAACATTCTAGAACATTTGTGATGTCACAGTATGATGTCATAATAGCACATTCTAGAACATTTGTGATGTCACAGTATGATGTCATAATCAAACATTCTAGAACATTTGTGATGTCACAGTATGATGTCATAATATAACATTCTAGAACATTTGTGATGTCACATTATGATGTCATAATAGAACATTCTAGAACATTTGTGATGTCACAGTATGATGTCATAATAGAACATTGTAGAACATTTGCGTTCTATATATATTCAACAATAACTGATGTTCTGTATTCTTCAGTGGAATGCCCGGAGCCTGATCGCTAATGGACAGGAGTTAAAAAGATTTGTGGAAGAAGTCATAGTGAAACCTGAGTTAATTTGCATTCAGGAGACGTGGCTGAAACCTTGCCTTGAGTTTGTTATTCCAGGATATGAGTGTTTAAGAAAAGACAGAGTTGGTAGAAGAGGCGGCGGGTGTGCAACTTTCGTTAGAGAAGGGATCCAGTATAGGGCATTGGACATAACATCTAACCTTGAGTGTGTGGCAGTGGAAATTTGGAGTAATCAGAGCCATAGTCCCATAACGGTGCTTAATTTATATAATCCGTGTAAACAACTTATTTTGCCTGAATTTGATGAAATTATGCAGAAGGTGAGATGTCCAGTTATATGGGTCGGTGATTTTAATGCTCGTAACCCATTGTGGGGAAGCAATAGTAAGGACAGTAATGGAGTCGTGGTTGAGGAGATCCTGGATAAGCATGAGCTAGTTATGATAAATGATGATAGACCGACTAGGTTTGATGTCACAAGGAATACTTGCAGTCACATAGATTTGTGTTTTGCCTCCTCGGGTTTGGCTAGAGTTGGAGAGTGGGAAGCGCTGGATAGTAATACTATGGGAAGCGACCACTGTCCTATTCTGTGCAAATTTGGAAGGGATCTGATAATAGAAATCGAGGAGAGGGTGCCCAGGTATAATTTTTCGAAAGCTAATTGGGAAGAGTTCTTGGAGGCGGCCCGAAAGTGGATAGGAGAGATTGATTCTGAGGGGAGTGTAGACGAGTGGAATGCTTCTCTTAGTGAGATGATACATAGGGCAGCGCAGGGCACAATCCCTATGAAGGAGGAACCCAGAGCTAGAAGGATGGTTCCCTGGTGGAATAAAGAATGTGACGTAGCTGTAAGGAATAGGAATAAAGCATACAAGAGGGTGAGACGGTTTCCAGGGTTGTGCCAGTCAGTAGAATATAAGAGGTTAAGGGGAGTAGCACGAAGAGTTATTAAAGATGCTAAAAAGAGTAGTTGGAGGAAGTTCTGTGAAACACTAGGCCCTGAGACTTCTGTGAGGCAGATGTGGGCAGTCGTACACAGAATGGCTGGAATATATAAAAAAAGCTCGATTCCAGTGATTCAGAAGGGGGGGGTAGAAGCAGTAACCAATAAAGAGAAGGCAGACATGCTGGTGGAGGCATTTCAGGCAGTGCATAACTCTGGGAGTCTGGGGGAGGAGAGAGGGAGAAAGAGGACTGAACTGCTATCGCAGAATGAGTGGAAGTTGAGAAGAAGCTCAGAAAATAATAATCCGATTAATTTGTACTTTACAATGAAAGAGTTAGGGGATGCTATCCAGGCTGGTGCAAATACGACGCCTGGCAGAGATCGATTATCCTATGAATTATTTAAGAATTTGGACGAATTTGTAATGATTGAAATACTGGGTTTGTTTAATAATGTGTGGCTAGAAGGCTGCTTGCCAAAGGAGTGGAAGCATGCCGTCATCATTCCTATTTTGAAGCCAGGTAAAGTAGCGGCTGACCCAGGGTCTTACCGACCCATAGCCTTGACGTCTGTATTGTGTAAAATTATGGAAAGGATGATTACTAATAGATTAGTTTACTTTTTAGAAAGTAAGGATCTTTATGTTGGGTATCAGAATGGGTTTAGAAATGGCAGGTCTACAATGGAATCAGTAGCTGTTCTAGACCAGGACATTAGACAGGCTTTTGACAATAAGGAAGTAGTGATAAGTGTATTTTTGGATATTGAGAAGGCGTATGACTCTTTGTGGAAAGAGGGGCTGCTTTTGAAATTGTATGACCTAGGAGTTAGAGGGAGATTGTTTAATTGGATAAAGGATTTTCTATTAGACAGGACGATCCAAGTACGTGTGGGGGGGCAAACCTCAAAAACTGTAAAAATAGAAAATGGCACCCCGCAAGGAAGCGTGATTAGTCCGGTCCTCTTCGATGTGATGATTAATGACATTTTTGGGCAAATTGGAAAAGGATATGGGTTGTCTTTATTTGCAGACGATGGGGCCATATGGAAAAGAGGGAAGAATGTTGAGTATTGTTTAAAGCAGGTACAAAGAGCTCTGGGCGATGTAGAGGAATGGGGAGACAAGTGGGGTTTTAAAATATCCGCCTCTAAGTCTAATTATATGATTTTTGGTTTTAGAAAGAGGGTGCCTAGGGGAAGGCTGGTTATGTATGGATCTCCCTTAGAGAGAGTAAAGGTGTTTAAATTTTTGGGAGTTTGGTTTGACGAAAGATTGAATTGGGCTGTTCATATAGAGAAAATCCTGGCAAAGTGTGAAAGAATAGTGAATGTGCTGAGAAGTTTGGCTGGGAGTGGGTGGGGAGCGGATAGAGAGACCACGTGCATGATATACCAGGCGATGATCAGGTCAACAATTGATTATGGTTGTTATGTGTACGGCTCTGCGGCCAAGTCTAATTTGCGAAAGCTGGATGTGCTTCAGTGCAAGGCTCTGAGAATCTGCTGTGGAGCTTTTAAGACCACCCCTGCTTCAGCACTATTGGTGGAAATGGGGGAGTTGCCCCTAAACCTGAGGAGAGTAAAGTTAGGGCTACAGTACTGGGCAAAATTGAGTGGGACAAGTCTGTCCTTCCCAGCTAGGTGTTTACTTTCAGGAGATGGGGATAAGTATAAACCTTTTTTGGCCAGTATTGATCAGTGGGCCAGGAAGTTGAGATTGCATCAGGGGGGAGTGGCGGAGCACACTCGGTGGCTATCAGTGCCATTTTGGCTAGTGCCTGATCGAGTCATTGAACTTAGGTTCTTGAAGGAGGAGGATAAGGGCGAGATTGTGGAGGAAATAGAGAGGTTCCTTCTGGAATCAGGGGCTCTGGAGGTGTACACTGATGGCTCTGTGGATCCTGAAAGTGGGAGGGCAGGATTTGGGTGGTGGGTGCCTCGATTAGGGATCGGTAAGGGACAAAGAATATCCGATGGCAGCTCAGTATTTGTGACAGAGTTGCTTGCCATCCTCTGGGCATTGTGGTGGGTGGAGGAAGTGGGACCAAGCCAGGTGATTATATGCTCTGACTCGGCTGCTGCACTGATGGCTCTGAGTGCAGGTGGGTCTAAAGCTCGCCCTGATCTCATTCAGAAAATAATGTTGGTTTTATATAGGATTGCGAAGGCAGGCTGGTCAGTGGAGTTTTGTTGGGTCCCGGGGCACGCTGGGATTGCGGGGAATGAGATGGCTGACTCCCTTGCCAAACAGAGCCTGGGAAGGGAGGAAGATATAGGTATTTCAATGGGAAGAGTAGAACTCAGAGATAAGATAAAGAAAGGAGTTGAGGCTGAGTGGCAGGATGAGTGGGAAAGGGGGACCAAGGGAAGGCACTATTTCTCTCTGCAGCCTCGGGTCAAGATCAAGGTGGAGGGATATGGGTCAAGGAGTGATAGGGTGAAGATGTGTAGACTGAGGCTGGGGCACTGTGGGTTGAACAGTAGCTTGTGCATTGTGGGCAAACATCCAGATGGGGTGTGTGAATGTGGAGAGACTGAAACTGTCGGGCATGTCTTCCTAAAATGTGAAAGGTATAGGAAAGAGAGGGAAATCTTTTATAAAAGTCTGGTAGAGCTGGGAGTCTCTTCCTTCTCTCTTAAATCATTCTTTGGCATGGATAATGAGAACCACCAGTTGATCACAGAGGCAGTGCTGACATTTCTGCATGCTTCAGAGTTGTACCAGAGGATATAGCGTTAGTGTATGTATTAGTATTGGACAGGCAAGAGGAGCAGAGAAGAAGGAGAAAGTGTGAGTTGAAGAGGCCTAAAGATGGAACACCACTAGTGTAGTATAAGAAATGAGGAGGGAAGAAATACGCCAAGAAAGAAGAAGAAGAAGAAGAAGAAGAAGAAGAGATCATCAAAAGAAGTGCGGAGGGCAGTAATACGCCACGATGCGTCTACTCTGCCGGAAATTCAAAAGAAGAAGAAAGAAGAAGATCTCATTGTGCAACTTGAGACAGGATAGATAGACTGTCTATCCTACAACACATAGACTGAAACCTGCATTTCTCAACCAAGGTGCCTTGCTGACCGTTTTGCTGTGGAAAGGTGAGTGTCCACAACGGCTAGCTAGCTGTTCTACTTGAATACTGAATGTTAATATTGAATCAGACAATAGCGAATACTGAATGTTAATATCAGACCATATTCAAACCCAGATTAAGAATTCAGAGGCCTCTGGGCCAGACTCTTGTGGAGGCCCCCACACACACACAAGTGCACGCACAGTGGCGTTTTTATATGTAAAACATTGGTGGGGCAGCCACCAACCAAGGCAACATACCAGGCAAACTACAGTAATCAAAATGACAGTATCCATCGAGAGAGAGAAAATCAGTGATGGGCAAGCTACTTGGAAAATGTAGTAAGCTACACTACAAGTTACTCTCGATTAAATATAGCTCAACTACAATGGAAGCTATCCCCAGAGAAATGTAGCAAGCTACACTACAAGAACATGGCAAAAATAGCTAACTACATCGGCACTACTTTTTTTTTTTCTTCTTCATGATCAAGTTTCCACCAAACAAATAGGCAGGCAAAAAAAAGTTGAGTTTGATTGTTTATTATAAAACTGAAACAAGCCCTCGGTCTGGCTTTTTGTTCTCAAGTTAGTGCTGGGTGTGTGGGAAGTTGAGAGCAGCTTAGTTTTTGGCTGACACAATAAACACCTAAACACATGTTTTAGGCGTTTTTTCAGTCAAACTCATACATTTTTCCAGATAGGGCCATGGAGAGGCATTGTTGTTATTGACATCATCTTCATCAATACCATCAGCCCTGGAAACATCAAATCCCTCTGCCATTTCGCGCGGACTGGTTCATGTAATCTGTTTCATTCATTCAGTGGTCTGTGTTTTGATTTTCACTTCCTGATTTGCGGAGCTGGAGCGGCATGTCCCGCCATATACTGCCTCTGATTGGCCTACCCGTAATGTTTTGGCCTAACCTTACCCAATCGTGAGTCGTCATACTCGTATCTAAACCAACCAACCAATCATAGTGGGTTTTCTCCTGGGAGTTTCTTTTTTCTCACAAATCTTTATTTAGTCTGTTTCTCCGGACAGTAGCGTGTAGCATTTTGCTCACGCTACTCACTACTTGGTTCTAAAAATAGCTGCACTACAGAGAACGCTACTTGGTTCAAAAGTAGCAACGCTACCATCACGCTACTGAGAAATGTAGTTAAGCTAGCGTCGCTACTTGTAGCTAGCTACTGCCCAACACTGGGGAAAGTATAGTTGAGGACTTTTTTTTAAGTATTGAAAATTAATTATATTCCCTGTCTGCCAAAGTTATTGACAGGGTACCACACATTATACTTTATTGTTCAGCTAAAAACAAGCCTACAAACATCACAAAACAAACTGGTCAGACTACTGCTTGACCTTACTCCTAGAACCCACCTCACCCCTGCCCACTTTGACAACCTAAGATGGCTTAGAGTAGAGAACAGAGTAGCAACGTGCAATGGGCCTGGTCTACAAGATACACTACACCACTAAGGTACCCATGTATGTCGAAATACTTCCCAAAGGTCAGTGAATACCACGACCACAACACCAGAGGGAGCTCCACAAATCATGCTCAACCCAGATTCGGCTCAAACAAGGAACTAAACACGTTTAGCAATTATGCCACAACAATGTGGAACACCCTACCCTCAGCCGTAAAATAATGTGATCCCTACCCTCCTTCAAAACCGCTCTCAAAGAGCACCTACGGGTGGCTGCAATTAAAAACTGGCCCCTGTAAATGTCCAAACTCCCGCCCCCACCCAACCCCCTCCAATGTACAGTTTCTTCCCCTTCGAATGTATATATTTCTGCTTTTCATGATCTACTTGTATGTGCAATATGACACATGTTGGGACATGTGCAATAATGGTTCATGTGCAATATTTTCCGCCGATGTACAGTGCAATCTTTTTTTTCTACTGTGATGATTTTGCAATGCTTTTTTTAACTGAATTTGATGGTACTAGTGATTTTGGTGACACTACACTGTATGACAGTGAAGTTATTGAATCTTTTTCTAGTGTCTCTTTTTGGTGTTGCACTTTTTAGATGGTCCCTGGCTGCGCACTTGCCTCAAGGCCGACTGCACATATCAATATTATTATTATTAAATGTACAGCTCTGAGGCCGGCTCGCCTCGTTTAGGTGAAAATAAGGTTGTAGCTCATTGTCTACCTTACTACGATAGGAAAGAGGTGTCCTTTGTGTTTTAAAAACATTTTGCTTAAGAATTATTGACCACGGAAATTCAAATCTGTGAATATCTTTCTAACTTTACCTAAGTCTCCCGATTCCGATACAATAAAGCGAGTCTTCATCACAAATCATATTCTCAAAATAATCTGACGGGCAGATTATTGCTGGCGGACCTATTTCGGCCTGCGGGCCGCCTATTGCCGACCACTGAACTAGGATATCTGTTGGGACAGACCACACAGGCTATTTCCATATTATTAGGCTATTACTTCACATAAAAGATCATGTCTAAATGAAATGCACAAAACAAAAAATGTATGTATCATAACGTTACCCTGGTATAGATCTGTATGCATGTATTTATGTATTTTATTCATAACGTTATACATATTCGTTAACGTTAGATCATGCATGGCTTTTACATTGAAAAACGTACTTGTCACGTGGTTCCGTTCTCCATTCTTCACATCAAAAACTAAAAACGAACTATCAAAACGTACACGGACCAAAATCGGCCCATTATTTACTCCTTTTTTTCATTTGATTCTGACACCAAAATACGAAAAACAGCTCCGTATTTCAGTTTTTTTGGTTTAAAACGGAAATAGGAAAACACCTCGTATTACCGTTTTTTCCCCCGTTTATTTTTTATTTCCGTTTGAAACGAAAAGCGAATTATCAAAACGTACACGGACCTCCTTCCCCGCTCAACCGGGGGATGGGAGGGGGCTGTCGGGGGGGCTGCTTATTATCAGTCAGCTCCTCTATGCACCCCTGTGTAGTTCCCGGTCCTCCAGGCACAGGTCGGGCCTTGCCCTCATTACCTGTTGGCCTAGGTTAACCCTTTTTTAAACCTGAAACGCCTTAAACTGCATTGTATAGCCTGTGTATACGCGCAGTTGTGTTTCCCGGTTTTTTAATGGGTTAAGGGAGCAATCCTTTTCTGTTGGGATGGTAGTCTCCCCGGTATGCCGGTAGCAGAGTCGACTCTGGTAGAGCCCGGGTTTGACCCCGGCTCCCCGAGAGTATGCCCCTGCATGTTTTATGACATCTGCCAATTGTGTCGAACTCTTTCTCTGAACCCCGACCCCGCGGGATTAATAAATTGGCGGGATCAGGGTTCGTGGCGAGGTCAGTTTACTGGCGGAGTCCTGGCCCCACGGGATTATGACATTGTGCACGGCATGCCGAACACCCCCCCCCCCCCCCCCCCCCCCCGGTGAGCCGCCGGGGTACTGTTTTTACAGTCAGCCCTTTTAGGCGTGCCTGTGTAGTTCGCAGTCCTTCGGGCGCAGGTCGAGCTCTGCTCTTGTTACCTGTCGGCCTGGATTAAGGGATCAACCTCCTTTTTGGAGTGTTTGTCTCCCCGGTGTGCCAGCTGACCCCACAGGATTATGAGGGGAGGCCTCCTCGGAGAGCCTCGGAGCCTCTTCCTCAGGGAGTTTCAGAGCCTCCTCAGGAAGTTCTTCGGAGGTGAGAGAGGGTGCTGTGCAGTACTTGGGAGACCGCATCATCAGTGGACCTGTTTGGCCTGTATGCAAATTGCATAGGGTCCATATCACTGGGGAGGGAGGCACAAATGTGATCCTTGACCAGCCTCTCGAAACATTTCATGGCCACAGAGGTGAGTGCCACCGGTCTGTAGTCATTGAGACATGTTGGGGAGGTTTTCTTTGGTACAGGGATGATGGTAGACATCTTGAAGCAGGCAGGGACCACTGACTCCGCCAGGGATCGATTAAATATGGCGGTGAACACAGGGGCTAGCTGGTTAGCACAGGATTTAAGTATGCGTCCTGTTATTCCATCTGGGCCAGCAGCTTTTCTGGTGTTCACCTGCATAAATGCTCTTCTCACACTGTGTACCGACAATGAGAGAGCGTCCCCGCCCCCCCGCGGATGCCCCCCCTCCACAACAGCAGTCGTCGCTCCCCATTGAGGGGCCGCTGACTTTGTAGTCAGTTATCGTCCTCAGTCCCCGCCATAAGCCTCTTGTGTCATTCTGTGCCATTTGTGTCTCCATTTTGTCAGCATACGTCCGTTTTGCAAGTTTAACAGCCTTGCGCAGAGTATATACTGTAGCCTTATACTCCTCCATGTTTCCTGACTCTCTGCCCAGGTTGTAGGCAGTGGTGCGAGATTTCAGAGCTGCTCTGATAGTACTGTCCACCCATGGCTTCTGGTTTGGGAACACCCGCACCTTCTTTGTGGGGACAATACTGTCGGCAAGTGATGTTATGAAACTCACGACCGTGTCTGCGAACTCGCTGACGTCACTGGCGCTTCCTTGAAACATCCCCCAGTCTACGTCCTCGAGAGCGTCCTGAAGCGTGGCCTCTGATTGGTCGGAATTTTTTTTTGCCTCACGTGACACGACGGCGTCACATGATCTCTGTCTGTAAGCAGGTATCAGGTAAAAATTCATCTACAATAATGAAAATATTCGATTATTCTAGAATAATGAAAACACTTTATTCATCTAGAATAAAGAAAATATTGTATTAATCTGAAATAATGAAAACACTTTATTCATCTAGAATAAGGAAAATACTTTATTGATCTAGAATAATGAATACTTTGTTCATCTAGAATAATAAAGACCTTATACATCTAGAATAATGAAGACTTTATTCATCTAGAATAATGAAAATACTTTATTTATCTAGGTCTAGGACAATGAAAATACTTTATTCATGTACTATAATGTGTTTTTATAGACCCATTACATATAAAACAGGTTTAACTATATACTGTAATGTATTTATCCATAAATTCACAACATATAAGTCAGGCATTAACTATATAATGTATTTCTCTATACACACATAACATATATGCCAGGTATTAACTATATAATGTCTTTATCTATAGACCCATAACATATAAGCCAGGTATTAACTAATGTATTTCTCTATAGACCCATAACATATAAGATAAAGATATTCCTTGATTGATCCCCTTGGGGAAATTCATCATCATCATCAGCTAGGGGTGGACGGTATAAACGGTATACAGTATAAACTGTATGAATTTGCGTTACGGTATGGATTTTGACTATACCTTCATATCTTGTGACCGGTAGACTAGAGCAGCTAGTCACAGCAGTAGAAATGACGTTAACGTTACTAGACGATTCACTCGACGTTTGCAGAATGTGTTCAGTAAACAAAATGTTCAGTTGCTATCGCATGCACTTATCTGTGTCTCCTCACCCATATGAGTGCATGCTTACCAACTGTTTGCCTGTTTTACTGCAACACTACTATCACCGACATCTACAGTAATGCCTCTTTTCCATTGCATAGTACCTACTCGACTACTCTACACTACTCGCTTTAGGCACTTGGTACTTTGTTTCTTTTCCACTGCAGGTAGTACTCCGTTTGTCTCCATGAGGGGAGGCGGGGCCGCTGGCATACAGCATGAGAGCTCCATGAGCATTGCTTGGAGCAAGCCAGAGTAAAACATAGTTTTCAAACAATCAATCACTAACAACATTAACCTTCAAACAATCAATCACTAACAACATTAACCAGACTCTTGTTGTGTCTATTCTGCTAACGTTAACGTTACCTCTCGTGTCTATTCTGCTAACGTTAACATTACCTCTCGTTGTGTCTATTCTACAAGCTTTAACGTTACCTCTCGTGTCTATCTGCTAACGTCAACGTTAGCATTAGGTAATAACCGGTTTAAAATGGATGATGATTACCTCACGTTGTGTCTATTCTACTAGCATTAATGTTACTAGTACAAACAATCAATAGCGAGTTATATTGAACACGCTATGTACGCTAGCCATGGTAAAACGCAATCACATTAGCACGTAAGCTAACAACAAGCTTAACAAATCAGCTATCTTTTTGTGAGACTAAACTCTCCACTCTTGGTGGTAAATTGTGTTGATGTTGGTTTTGTTTCATCAATAAATGAGGCAGAATACACAGTGAATATCCTTTTTTGTTTATTGCACTTGTTCCTGCTGTAAACAAATAATGAATCCTAAGCGAGGCATTAAAGATGGCGGCTTTCTGTTTTTGTGCAGATGCTCCAACGTGTGACGCTTCTCTCTTCTGACCAATCAGTGGTCTGCAGTGTTTCACGTCACTTTTCTGGTACCAGTTATACTCGCTTGGAACCTCGACAGAGCAGGGACTAAAAAAGAACCCAAAAAGTACCCGGTTCCAGGGTCCTCATTTATCAACGTTGCGTATGCACAGATATGTGCTTAACCCGTGCGTACGATCATTTCTAAGCAAAGTGTGGGACTTATCAATTTGAACTTGTGCTTGACTTTGTGCTTATATCTACGCACAGCTCGGAGCATGCGTAGCTGACGCCCGGTGGTAGAATATCGTTACTGCAGACGGACGGCATATGCGCTCCTCAGTTTCATGCATGTTTCAATGCGGAAATAAGCTTCCGTTCATTACTCCCGACACTGGCGCGTGTTCTGTATGAACCGTAATTCATTATAGTTCATTGTGAAATAGCGATAGTAGTGTAATTATTGTCAAACCCTAAATAGCACGTGGAATAGGTATTTCCGAATGAATTCAGCCTGGTTCATAGCGTTATTATAGGAAGAAAAAAAAAAGGAATACTTCTCCGGTATGCGCTCAGATGTTTTCAGAGATATAGGGCATGTCTATTTGCAGAGAGAGAGAACATAATAATATTAAGTAGAGTTCGCTACCCGAGACACATTCTCCTTGATTTGTACCGCAATTTGAGACCCACATTGGAGCGTGGAGCAAAACGCAGTGTTGGATGTCTAATTTCCCCAACCCCACCAACTACATACAATATCCATATATCAATAACAGGAGGCCAAGAGAGGATTTTACGCCAGGTTACCCAACATCATCGGAGCAATATATATAGACTGTACCCATATAGCTTTCAATGCTCCATCAATAAACAAATCCAGTAATGTGAACGGGATTCCACTCTGTCAATGTACAGATAATCTGCAATCCGCATTTTGGCTGATAATGTGCCGGTGGCCGGAGTCTCATTCAGACCTAATTGTATTTAATTCAATTGTAATGTTATTACTGGGGTATCTAAAACATCACTTAAATGCAGATCAGGGTTATCCACTGAAGCCATAATGACTCTGACCAGAACCACGGGCTCATGACGAGTGCACATAATAGGCATTGTAGAGCGCAGAGTTGGCGTGCTGAAATTGATTTAATTTCAGTCATTACAGTGCTTAATGTCGGGTCAGCTTGTCATTTATTTCTGTCAATGTGCTGGTTCTGTAGCAGGACTGGGTCAGTCAACATCCGGCACGGTGGTGTAGTGGTTAACACTGTCGCCTCACAGCAAGAAGGTCCAGGGTTCGATTCCCGCTTGGGGACCAGGTTTCCATGATGCCAGGTACCCAGGTGGGGTATCTCCCAGGCCTTTCTGTGTGGAGTTTGCATGTTCTCCCCGTGCTCGCAAGGGTTTCCCCCCCGATAAGATAAACCCAATGGAAAAACATGCACAACAACAGATCGCTAACGCTGTGGCGTCCTTGACGAAGACGGACAGGAGCACTTGGATTGGTCCCCTGGCGCGGCTCACGTTGACGCCTGTCTGCTCCCGGCTGCCCTTGGGGGGTAAGGACGACGGGATGGGTTAATCGCAGAGACGAATCGCATCGGCGATTCTAAAGAGACAATGCATGCGTGTGTGTTCCGGTGTGTGTGCTAAAAAAAAAAAAAACGAACCGCTGTGTGTACCACTAAAACATTGAGTGTCGTTGCATGCCGAATAAAGACCTCTGCAACAGGTCCTGCATTATTATTATATCCTTGGCTCCCGGCGCACCAAAGATAGTCTACACGCTCCCTCCTCCTCAGCGGAGTTGTCTGTGAACTTGGCAACTTCATTGGATTTATTTATTCTCTAAAAATATCTATAATCATACGATTAAATATTGTTTAAAATAAAACGCTAAATACTATTATTCTGTGTGTCATGTTTCCAAATAAGATTGTTCACAACGGGAAATGCTGTATACGTTCAATTTGTTGGTTGTACCTCGGTGATCAATCTCGCTCTCAGTGAAGTCTCTCAGAGTTCGCTCGGGTTAGACCATTATTTCACATCCCATGGGGGTGTTTCATTACCATATATGGATAATCAGGGCGGTTCTGGTATGCAAATACTTAAAACCATGCACAAGCTCCAGCGTAGGATCAAAGTGATATTTATCAAGACAGGTGCGCGTAGGACCTGTGTACGCAGGTGTGATAAATCCAGTTTTTTTTGTGCGTGCACACATTCTAAATTCTGTGCTTAAGAAAGAAAGTAGAAGACTTTCTAAGAACTGTTGATAAATGAGGGCCCAGGTATTTTGGCAATGGAAAACCAAAAATGCAGAGTAGAGTAGAGTCGAGTATAGGTACCATGCAGTGGAAAAGGGGCATAAGAAGGGAGATCCCCCCTTGAATGGCCCTTCTAAGGTTTCTCTCCTCCACATTGCCTGTGGTGCATTTTTTCCTATTGCTAGGTTGTAGTGAGTTTTTCCTTACCTCGCGTGGGGTATGTCTGGTAGTGTTGCATTTATTTAAAAAAATGTGGACTTTATGGTGTTTTTGTTTTGTTCTTGACTTATTGTCATGTTTCTTCTTGGCTTGTTTAAAGAAGACGTGTGCGGCCCATGGGGACATTAACGTGTGTTGTCGGGCCTTACAAATAAATTTGATTTGATTTGATTTGCAGTGGTCCGTTGCATAGTGTTTAATTGTACTGAGTTTTTCTCCACTTGCTCACGGACCTTGCCATATAGTTTGGGCATTTCAATTTGGCTAAGGAGGCTGAGAGGAGACTTGCTTTAGCGAGAGGAGACTTGCTTTAGCGCAGCAACAGGCTAATGTTAGCCGCTACGCTAACGTTCTAACGTGACTCTGCGGCACCAGTTCCATTAGTGAGGAAAGGGGGGGGGGGGGGGTTATCTTGACGAGGCTTGACAACAGAGGTTCAAAGAAAACTTCACATTTATTGTCTATTCGTTTCTTTATAGCGCTTTATCCATCGGGCTGCTCTCGTTTCCAACTCTGTGTGTTGACAATGACATCCTGGTGTGACATCAACTACGGCAACTTAGGACGCTCTAACCTCAAACTCAAACATATTACATCACGCTCTCTCGCTCTCTCTCTACGTTGTCAAACATGTACACTAAAGTTAAGTTATGTGGGAGTTTTATTGTGTTTGAGTTGTTTGAGGGAAAGAAACCTCCTATCCTGCAGTCGTTTTTATTTTCACTTTGGGCCGCTTGATTTTATTGTATTTCATGAAAAAAAGTGTTTTTCAGAGATGGAAGTAACTTGAGAAAAGGTTTTGCATTTTTCTATTGCAGTTTTACACAATAAATGTTCTTAAAATTCCTCTGTACTATGTGAAATATGTCCTAGTAATACAAGAGTACAGTAATAGCTGCCAGTGTTTTACCCCTTCAGAAGCATTTATATAGAAATTTTAAGATAAATGAATATAATGTGATATATACTGTTACCATCTATGCTTCAAATGATACCGTGATATACATTTTAGACCATACCGTCCAGTCCTAATAGCAGCATGGGGGAGGGGGGGGGGTACAGGTAGTGGAAGACATACAGGTACAGGTCACAGAATTATAGTACAGTGGATGCGCATAATGGGCAACAAGGTACGAGATGAGGGTATGTATGCCCTCTCAATTATTTTGCCCTACAATAAATATAGTTACAATATCTAATAATTGAAATCTAATAATCTAAAAAAACTAAATGCTAGAATGCTAAATATATGCAATATATAATCTAATAATCCAAAAGTCTAAATCTAATCTAATATATCATCTAAAAATGCTAAATGCTAAACTGCTCAATTCTAAATATGATCTGATGAAGTATACAGTATTCACATTAGGTGCGGTATGCATAAGGTAAGTATATTGTCCTTTTAGGTGGGGGTCATCTACTAGGTTCCTAGTAGTTGGATGTCTGGCAGCAGTCCCTGCCCACTGTTGTGGAGCCTGATGGCTGCTGGTATGAAGGACTGGCCGAGGCGGTTAGTTGAATGTCAGGGGGGGTATGAGTCTGTGACTGAACGTGCTTCTCATCTTGACTAGCTCATCGTAGAGGGGGTGGGAGGGATTCTCCAGGATAGCAGCCAGCTTCCTTCTCATCCCCCTCTCTGCCACCACGGTCTCTAGTCTGACCAGCTCGACTCCCACCATGGAGCTAGCCTTTCTCACCAGCTTGTTCAGTTTGTTGGTGTCCCTAGAGTTGATGTAGCCCCCCCCCAGCATGCCACAGCATAGAAGAGGACGCTGGCCACTACAGACTGGTAGAATGACTGCAGCAGTCTATTGCAAACATTGAAGGAACCAAGTCTCCTCAGGAAGAACAGCCTGCTCTGTCCCTTCCTGTAGAGGGCCTCTGTGTTGTCCGACCAGTCCAGTTATATATTGTATATGGCTATCGCGTCCCGCTCTAGCCTAATGAGATACCCCTTATCTCCTAGTACCTACTGTACACCACCATGAACAACTTAATGCACCCATACCTGACCGGGCCCCGCCCCTATGGAGGCGTAGCCTATAAGACCATGGTTATGGTCACCAAACACTCTTCCTCTATTTTCGTTCCATCGTATCGGCTGTGTGCACCGTATGTAACTAGTAGTATGAAAAAGATTGGAGGAATTGTGTAATGTTGAAAGCTTACTGGAGGTTGCTGGCCCCTGGCATCTTCGAAGCATGCTTTCAGCGACACGACGGGCCTATGTTGATGTTTCCTCGTCTGATGGCAGCAGACCAAGGTTCAGCTGTGCAAGATTGGCTGTCGGGCCAGCTTGTACCCAGGTATGCCCTGTGTCTTCAGGCATGGGTATTAGTGTTAGTAATGCTGGTTTGTTTTGTTACACAACCATGTTGTGTGTTGGCGCCGGGGGCAGGATGGTTTGGTGAACGTTTCACTGCAGTGAACGGTTTCCAAACGGTCTTGGGCGTGCTGTTAAACATCTAATGCTATGCTACATGCTAACGCTAATGCTACATGCTAACACTACTGCTACATGCTAACTGCTACGCTGTTCTAATGTCTCCGCCGTGAGATGTTGTCACTTCTCCCTCCTCTTGCCCGGTTCATCAATGAAGGTCAGTCGGTAGCTGTTGTGGGGGTTTGGCTGAGTCCTATTTACCTTTTTTACGGGTAAATGGGTTGACAACAGGGTAGGCCGTGGCTAGGTAGCCTAGCCAGTTACGTTACCTTTGTGTTCCGGCGGGGTCTGTGGAACGGTGTCCCCATCTGGGGCCGATGCGTGAGCTCGGCGGTGTAGCAGTAGAGCTATATTACTGCAGGATGGGACTTAACGGCGGGTTATGGCTCAGCTGGCTAGTTCCTATCCACATTGGCGTCGGGTAGTGGGGCTATGGGTCCAGCCGACATGGTAAACATGTTGCGTGTCTGTGCGCAGGCGGTTGTTGATCTGGGTCCCACATCGCCTCACGCTAGGCTGTAGTAGGGTAGTGGGCTACTGTTTCGTTCTTTCACTCTGCTATGAGAAGGTCTGTCTTTGCTACAGCTTTCTCTCCTCTCAACCATTTCATACTGACGGTCAATCTGTATACTGGGGGAGTAGTGCGGGGGGGGGCTTTGTTTACCTTTTTTGGTAAATGGGCTAAGCTAGGGCTGGTGTGCTGTTGTGAATATTTTGAATGAAGGTGGGACTAGTTCGCTCTGGTCCGCCTCCCCTTAACGTTGTGTATATGGGTTTGCTCATTCTACAGTATTTTGTGGTTTAGTTCTTTTATTCATTTAACCCTTTCATGGTGCACACCACAGTGGAGGTTGCTGTTTGCTCCGTGTTAACATCAGTCCTTTGTTTTTGACATATTGAAACAGTGCCCCGCCCGGCCGACGCCATGGGTGGGTCGGCCTGGCGAGTGGCTGGTGGGCTGTTAAAGCCTGTACCACCACGGTATGGAATTGGCAGCGATTAGAACTGTGTTCGAATTGCTGTTTTTTTCTATTAAAAAAGAAAATTGTATCTAGTCTATTTGCCAACACAATGAACCCGGAAATTTTGGAACCACCAAACTTTTATGATAGATATGGATAGTATGGGTCACCAGCACTTAGAAACTGCCGGATGCTAAGTTTAACATGTTGGGCAATTTTTTTTATTTGCATAATTAGCATACATTTGTTTAATCACCTAAATGGACAAATCTCGGAAAGTACTTGATCAATTTCAACAATGTTGGAGTGGTTTTGGGGGTTATTCGGGATGCTGAATCCATTGATGATACTCAAGAGTTTCGAAATTGCAATATTTACTGGAATTTACCAAATTTCTACTAATTTTGGTGCAATATTTGTGCATTTTCAGTCAATTAGAAAATTTTAGAGGACACTGAAATTATTACATTTGGACAGCACAGACATTATGTATTCACAATATCTCTACTGACCCCAAATAGTTCATATGGTAATGTCATATTGTCATAGTACAGTAGATAGGCAGGTGTATAAAGATTGCGTTGTCAAGACAAAGACTCAGATGTGAAGGGCATCCGCTCTTTTATGTACTACCTGTAACGTTACAGCAAGGAAAAACACTAAAACTGGTCAAACTGTGTACAATAACATAGCTTAATAAAACAGAAATAACAAAAGAAAGATATTTCCATACTCAAGCATATAGGCCACAACATAACAATATGTGCTTCCTCCTACTGCATAGTAGTAGATAATTACTTCTCATTCAGAAAGTGGCTACCGTGTTCAGAACTCTGAATCCACATCATCAAACTCCTTATCATCAAACTCCTCCCCACTGTCTTCATCTTCCTCTGAATTTACTTTAATGTCATCACTTATGGTCTTCAGTTTTGGAGCTCTGTTATCATCACTGCGATCTTGCACAGCATTGTATGCTGACCAGTCCAGGGGAAGAGGGGAAGAGTGGAGCTGCGAGAGCCAAGCAGCATCCTTCTTCTGTGCTCTTGACACACTGTGTGATGGCATCGTGGATAGCATCAGTTCTTGGGACTTCTTTCAGAGCTGGTGGTGTCATCTTCTTGGGGCCTGTGTAATGTTCGATCACAAAACTGCTCTTGTGAGCCAGACAGAGTTTCCCAGCGTCAAGCTTTGTCAGACGAGGACGTTTTAGTGACATGACCCCACCACCAGGAGTGGCTCCTCCAGGGAACAGAATACCTGCAGGATTCTGCACAAACTGAGTGGCCATGGCATGAGTCGTGCGGCAACCGTTCAGTGTGAGACCACAAGGTCAAAATTGTCACCCCAACTGTGGATGGGGCCAATCTGCCTCTCCAAGCCAACTGTGCGCAGATACTTATCTGGGTACTCTGAAGCATATAATTTGGCAGCTGACTTCCGGAACCGTATGACTTCATCATAGGTGGTGACAATGCCATGCTCGTTAAGATTCTTGACCAGCTCTGCGCTACCATATTTATGGTGGAGTCTTACGGCAAGCCCCAGGGTTGTCTGATTCCAGCTCCCACTGATGTGCTGCTGGATGCACTGAGCGAGTGTAAGTGATGGTTTGGTCACTTTTCCTTCCTTTGATACCAGACAGAAGACAAACTTCAAAAGGGATGGACTTGTGGCTTGTATGATCTTGTCATGCTGGAAGCTTCCACGGTCATATTCACGGTGCAAGGGAATATTCTGCACCTCAGCTTGCACTCTCTTCACAAGCTTGGTGATAAATTCATCAGCAGCAGTGGTTTTATCTCGTTTTACCAGTTTGAGTGACATACTCATGGAATGTCTAAAATCAACAATAGTCTGGCACCCTTCCACCCTCATGACAGCTACAGCATCACCATAAAAGTCACACAAGTTAGATAGCATCCTCTTACTGCAGAGGTGCCCGGAGTTGGCTACATATATATCATGTAACTCTGACACTGTCCAGGTTGATGACTTGTCTGCATTCATGTGGTCAATGACAGCAGCTAAATAGCTATCAAACGGTCTGCACTGGGAACTTGCACTTGAGGAAACTCTCTTGAAGTCATCGTAGCACTTGGTGGGATACTGGGCATCAGTTGCATGCAGGTCCAGGACGGCATTTACCCATAGAGCCACTTCCTCAGCCCATTGATCCTAGCGCTCATCACATTTAGACTAGATGGTGTTTTTGAAGGATGGCATTCCTGGTCTCTCAACAGTCCGGCATTGTTTCACTGGCTTCCATCTATCAGGGTGTTTGGTGTCTTTGGGTTTGCAAATGATACCACAAAACAGACATTGTTTAGAAAAGTCAAAGGCATGATAATGAGACATACGTTTCCCTAGCTGACCATCAGATGAGCTGAGCTTGCCTTTGGTTGCCTTTCTAGACTTAGAGGTATATGAGCTATAACATGATTTGTGACAAACTACAGAGGCTGACACACCATGGGTAGCAATGATGTTCAATAAAGTCTCAGTTGTAGCTGAATCGTCAAGCTCTTCACTCTTCTGAAGCAAAGCTGTAATGCCTTTTGGTCCAGCTGTCTTGAAGTCATTGTTCTTGCCGTCACAGGGCTTGAATAGGCATTAATTCCTTGACATGTCAATCTGAAATTAACAAAAGAAGAATGCACTATTTGTATCCTCCGTCTCTGCACTACCACACACTCTACATTACAGAGCAATATGGATACATTGCCAGAATGTACATTTCGGACGGGCTGTTCACTATTCCAATGAAAACATGTATTTCCCATGTTATTGGTATCCTACATGATCTTGACTGGTATTTGCATTACCTTTTGGGTCTCTTTCTCTGCCTCAGATCTTCTATCACACAATTCTACATTAAGGAGAGCAAAAGTACCATATGAATACTCTATACAATATTTAGAATCAAACTTGATGCTTCTCTGTGTGACAAGGGATAGAGCCTGGTGACGCGAGGCTAGGTAATAATCACACATTCATGTCATTAGGGGTATAACGATTCATTGATGCATCGAAATGCATCGATTCTAATGTGACGATTCAACTGCATCGATTTGAAAATGTTAGAATCGATTATAATCAAAAAAATATATATATATTTAAAAAAAACTTTTTTTTTGTATTGTTTTTGTTGACCTATAGTCCATTCATGCTGAGTGAATCATTTCCCCCAGCCACATTTGTGTATTCAACATTTTTGGGGGAATTAACTGATAGAAAATTAATCGAATCGAATCGTGGTCAAATGAAGAGATTTCATGATGCATTGAATCGTTGCCTGAAGAATCGTAATCGAATCTAATCGTTGTGAGGTCGAATCGTTACACCCCTACATGACATACATTGCTAACATAGCTAACTAGCTATGCATTAACATTAGTTACCGTCAGGTGGCTAACGTTAACCCTAAGAGCTAGCTTACTGTAGCTTACTGTAGCTTACTGTAGAGCTAGCTTACTGTAGTAAGCTAGCTCTTAGGGTTAACGTTAGCCATCTGACAGCTTGTGATCATATTATATTCAGTGTTTGTTATTGGATAGTAAAACCACAGTTTGTGTATCTGTTTCTATTTTCTCAACTTACTTGCATTGAAACAACAATCCTTGAAAATCAGAGGTCTGTATTTGCTGCAGCTGCAGTTGCTCGTTGCCACAGTAGGAATGAGATCATGGTGCAAATTAGCCACTACTCACTTGGAAGTTTTGCGTTAACGATTAGCGCACTGAAGTCTCAGTCAAGGCTAGGAACTGGGGTTCTGAGGACATTTGATAAGGTAACAGTTACATACAAAAATTCAGTAGAATAGTTTCTAGTTGTGGCAGCAAACTGCTCCGCTGCCACGTGGACTCATGGCAGAGCTCAACTGCAGCAGTTACCCCAGTAACCAAGCATAAGCACCTAGAGTACCCCATTAGGCGCTCTACAAATTAAAGTTATTATTATTATTATCATTCTGTTTACAATTGAACTTTCCATGAAAATGATCTATAAATTCAGCATCTTCTGAAACATTTATAAACAGAAAATTCATAAAAAATGGCACCAAAATGAGTAGAAATTTGGTAAATTCCAGTAAATATTGCAATTTTGAAACTTATCATAAATGGATTCAGCATCCTGAATAACCCCCAAAACAACTCCAACATTGTTGAAATTGATCAAGTCGTTTCTGAGATTTGTCCATTTAGGCGATTATGGAAATTAATGCTAATTATGCAAATAAAAAAAGTTGCCCAACATTTACAACTTAGCATCCGGCAGTTTCTGAGTGCTGGGGACCCGTACTATCCATATCCATCATAAAACTTTGGTGGTTCTGAAATTTCCGGGTTCACAATGGGGCTCTATGGGATGGCAAATAGACTAATCTGGTGGCGGGGCCTTGAGGGCCAGCCGACGTCGACACATCGCGCAAGGTTGTTGACGTTATTAGCTTTGACCCAGCCGGAAGCTATAACCGCTCAGGGTTCCCCTCTCCGCAGGGGATTTTGGTCTTCTGCTGGAGTGCGGGCGGTATTGTCCTAGGCCCCACACCGCCTCACACCGCGCAGCCAGAAGAAGAGAGAGCACGGCCTCGTCAGCGGCGATGACGAGGCCCTCGACAGGCGGCCATGTTTTCCCCCGCCGGAGGTACGCTGGGCGCGTGAATATTAAAGGCAACCAACTTGTGTTCAGCTTTTCGTTCAGCGTTTCTCTGATTGGCCACACGGCCACGTGACCGCCCTAGCACACGCCCTTTTTCCG
This sequence comes from Notolepis coatsorum, assembly GCF_963971535.1. Taxonomy (NCBI): domain Eukaryota; kingdom Metazoa; phylum Chordata; class Actinopteri; order Aulopiformes; family Paralepididae; genus Notolepis; species Notolepis coatsorum. The sequence continues at coordinate 16,224,226 of NC_140171.1, forward strand.
CTGAGAGACGCGGCAGAAGCGCTGGTCGAACCAACGCACTGGTCCAACCAGTTCAGACAGAGGTGTTTATTTATATTAATAAACATATCTACTAGAAACACTGGTGTTCTGTTGTGTGACTGTACTAAACTCTTCCACCACATGACCGACATTTGACATACAGTACACCTCCTAGCTATGTTGGGATTATGTTTGGTCATGACAAAACAATAAAAATCGCTACTGTTAGTAACGCTGCCAGCCTGCCACCACCCACTTCAATGACAGAGCTCTCATATTTGCGAATGCATAAACTATATCTTAAATTATGGCGATGTGTCTAATATGGCTGTCGCAAAGTCATTGATAAGCGACAGCCATATTAGACACATAGCCATAATTTAAGATATAGTTTATGCATTCGCAAAATATGAGAGCGCTGTCATTGAAAGGCTTCTACAACAGATATGTGGTTTATGACGTTAATTAAATTAATAAACACTGTTAGGACTATCTGACTCTTACTAATAAACACTGTTAGGACTATAAACACTGTGCGCGTGCGGACTATCTGACTCTTAATAATAAACACTGTTAGGACTATCGATTCACGCGTCACTACTGTAACTAGAAACTCTGCTGGGTGTCACTGTGCGGTGGTTTATCCCCGGCTTCCGTGCGCCGCTGCTGCGTCAAGCCACACAATTATGTCTGTATTTGATTATGGTGAAATTATGTACATGCATGCCTCTCCCTCTGAAAGCCCATCCACGCTGTGTATCATAGAGACATAGAGCACTGGGTTTTATCACTGGAGATATATTTCTCACTCACCATTGTATTTTGCGCCATCTGACAATATCATAATGATGTGTTTTCTATATTATATCCACAATCATTCATCTAAAAAATTGTATGGGCTTTGTTTATACTTTAGACGTGATGTACAGTGACGAGTGAATCTGGTAGTTGGTTGTTAAAAACGCGAAACATAATAACGTTACGCTTTCTAGTTCAGCGCATTTCATAACTGTATGGGCTCAGCGCATTTCATAACTGTATGGGCTTTGTTTCTACTTCAGACGTGATGTACAGTGACGAGTGAATCTGGTAGTTGGTTGTTAAAAACGCGAAACATAATAACGTTGCGCTTTCTAGTTCAGCGCATTTCATAGCGCTCCACTGCTACCGCAGCTGAACACAAGTTGGTTGGAACAGCAGCTGACACAAGTTGGTTGGTACACAAGTTAGTTGCCCGCGCTGCCGCTTGCTCCTTGGATTTCATTTGGGATGTGGGACGGCCTGCCGCTTGGCTGCGCGTGGGGGCGGGGGGTCGCGGCCAATCAGAGAAAAGCCGAACACAAGTTGGTTGCCTTTAATATTCACGCATCCTGGGCGTTGAATTGACAGGTGTCCACAAGGCCGACAGCCTTGGCGGCCGAGGGATCGGCCGTGTTGGATGGGTTCGGCTTGAACAAACAAGCCGTCACCGTCCTGCCGCGAGCAGCCTGCTCTCCGATCACTCCCTTCCCCAACACCAGCGGAAAAAGTGGGCTCTGATTGTTTCCTTTGGCTGCGGGCCGCGTGCCTTCGTTGAAGCGCGGGCGGCCCCACTTTTCGCTTCTCATGGGGACAGGGGCTGACACCCAGTTGATGGCTGAGCCTGGGTCTGTCCGTGAGAATGTTGTGCTGTCAAGCGGATCCCATACCATAAGCTGTGTTGTTTGAGCCTGGTGTTACGTCTGTCAACTTAAGTGTTGTCAGCAGGGGGGCTCGAAACCTTTTGAGGCACACAGTGCGGGCTTCCCCGGCCTCGCCTTCGCCAGGCCAGGTATCATGTCGGTGCCTCCCACTCCTGAAACATTGGCAGTGGTCTCGCAGGCACGCATGATTTGGGGTGGTAGTAATATCACTGCAGGGCTACGGTGTGTAGGAACCCATGGGGTCATTACACCTTGCATGTCCGGCTGCAGAACAACTCCTCAGCATGTTCTGGAGGGGTGTTCAGTGGGGGGGCTTTTTTCACCTAGGAAGCCCCCCGTATCAAACCGGCCCTTTCTGTCGGGATCCCCCCTTGGGTGCGATTGCCTCGTGGGTGGTGTCAGGGTCAGATGTCCCGACACGGAACGCTCTGCTCGCACGGTTCCAGGGTTGGCTACGCACAGCGAGGGGACCGGGCCAACTATCTACAGTTCCTGGCGGACCTGTGCCACATGGCGGCGGGTGCGTTGGGAGTGTCATCACATATGACTACGGCAGTACCATATGTCGAGGTGGATGGAGAGAACGCTGAGGCGGGGACTTGTGTTTACACAACCCCACCCGTTTTCAGGTTTGGTACAGACCCTATTGTCAGGGTCTCCAGCAGTGACAGCTCTGGTCAACGAGATCCAATCTCTGTGGACGAAGCAAGCCCTCGTCGTGGCGTTCTCCTCCCGGTGTTCTCTGCCTGAGAAATCGGGAGGGGGGGGTATCAGACCCAGGCTGGACCTGTCCCATGGGAAGGTTCAGCATTTTTTGGATCGTCTCCTACCTGTTGAACACTGTCAGGTGGGGGTCTGGTTCTCCTCCATAGACCTGTAGGATGCGTATGCGCATCTCCGATCTTCCATCCTAGGGCTTACCTACGCTTCCTTTGCAGGGTTAGCGTATGAGTACCAGAGGCTGCCGTTCGGTTTTCTCTGGCTCACCGCATCTTCACCAAGTGCGTGGAGGCCACACTGGGGCCTCTGCGTCGTCAGGGGTTACGGAGTGTATTCTGCCCTGACGACGTTCTAGTCCTTCGCGGTCAAGGTGGATCGTCAGGTCTCGTACCAGGCAGGTCTCTACTAGCCTGGGGTTGCTGTAGACTGGAAGTAGAGTACTCCTCTTCCCAGTTAACGGTTCGAGGGCTATGGGCATCCCTCTCAGAGCGTGTTGTCAACACGCTCGGGAGGTTCCGTCCTAGGACGGTTACGGCGCTGTCTCACGTTGCGTTTTCACCGACGCCTCCCTCGCTGGTGACGCGTCGGGCCAACGCAGTAGGGGGCAGCTGGCAAACCATGCTGCCCGGTCTGCGCTACGTTCAATGTGTTGGTGTTGAAAGCGGTCCTTCTGGTCCACAAATGGTGTTGATCAGGACGGACGATACGACGTCAGTGTCGTGTATCGACAGGGAGGGAGGAGTACGCTCCCCCCGTCTGCACCAGGCGGCGGGCGGCTGGCTATGGGCGTCCTCCATCTGTGCGGCCTGAGGGCTCCCCACATCCCCGGCAGGGAGAATGTGGGTACAGGTGTACTGTCGCGGGGGGGTCCTCATCCTGACGGGTGGGGATTACGTCCGGACATAGCCAGGCAGGTCTGGGACCGATGCCGTGCCGCCTGGGATTCTTCCCCATACATCTGTTAGGTCAGTTGTTGGGATGGGTATGTTGAGGGGCGCAGGTTCTTGATCCTGATGGTGTTACCATCCGGAATGCGCATGCTCCCTCCACTGTCGCGCTTACGCGGGCAGATGACGTATGTTCCAAGTGTGGTGTAAGGCGGGGGGCCGGGACTCAGTCTCCTGCCCCCTGGATGCTGTCCTTACTTACCTCCAGTCTCTCCTTGATAGACTGTCGGCTTCGACGGTGAGGGTATATGCAGCAGCTATATCCTCCTATCATGAGGGGTTTGAGGGGATGTCTTGTTCAGCCACCCTCTTGTGAAGCGTTTCCTGCTTGGCGCTCGACGCGTTAAGCCGGTGCAACGCTCCTGGGCTCCGACTTGGGATCTTCAACTGGTCCTCGGTCGGTTGTCCTTGGCCCCGTTTGAGCCGCTCGAGCAGGCGCCGTTGGAACAGCTGTCGTTCAAGACCGCGTTCTTGCTGGCCGTCACCTCCGCTGACACGTGGGTGTGCTTTATGCTCTCTCGGTACGACCAGAGTGCCTGTCTTTCGTTCCGATTGCGGTGCCACTCTGCGGCCTAATCCTGCCTTCGTGCCTGTAAATATCCGGAGTTCTTCCGCTCCAGGGATATTGTGGTTCAGGCGTTTCATCCGCCTCCTCACGGTGGTGAGTTAGATGCAGGCCTTCACCTGTCATGTCCGGTCCGTGCTTTGGGAATTGCCTCAGCCGTACTCAGGACCTCGGGGTCACCGTTCGGCTTTTTGTCTGTCACGGTGGTTCTCATGCCGGTAAGGCACTATCGAACAACGCCTGTCCCATTGGTTGTGCGAGGGCATTGCCCTCTGCTACACGTTGGCTGGGCAGGATCCCCCTGGGGGCGTCAGGGCGCACTCCACTCGTGGGGTGGCTGCCTCTGCCGCTCTCCTGGGTGGGGCCTCGGTGGAGGACATCTGTGCTGCAGCTTCATGGTCCTCCCCGGGCCCCTTTGTAAGGTTTTACCTCATGGACATGACCGGGGGTTCTGTCTCCCAGGTGGTTCTGGGGTCTGTGGCCTTTCCTGCTTCCCGTCCTTTGGTAGGGTAGCAGGAGTGTGTGGGTATGGGCCACAGTGTGTTGAGTCACACGTGGTTCCGCCTGTGCGGTGTGTTCAAGGGGTTCTAGTTCCCTCTTGTTCGCATTCAGGTGGAGTTGACTGCGCCCCCCCTTCATTAGGAAGGATGGGGTGACAGGGCTCCCCGCACCCCTTGATGTGGGCTTATGGGTCCTCAGGGGGTACATCTGTCGGGTCTCGCGTCCGCTCTAACCCATATCTCATTAGGCTAGAGCGGGACGCGATAGCCATATACGATATATAACGATAGGTTATGTATATAACCTAGTTATATTAGTATTGGTTGAGGGATCTTTTACTGGAACGAGATTTGGCGAGGAAGAGTGTTTGGTGACCATAACCATGGTCTTATAGGCTACGCCTCCATAGGGGCGGGCCCGGTCAGGTATGGGTGCATTAAGTTGTTCGTGGTGGTGTACAGTAGGTACTAGGAGATAAGGGGTATCTCATTAGGCTAGAGCAGGATGCTCAGCCAATACTAATATAACTAGGTTATATACATAACCTATCGTTTATTGTTCAGGTGTACCCCAAGGAACTTATATGACTCCACCACCTCCACCTCATCCCCTCGGATGGTGATGGGAATCGGGGGGGGCCTCTTCTTGCCCCTCCGGAAGTCCACCAACAGCTCCTTGGTTTTACTGGTGTTGAGTTGGAGGTGGTTGCTGTCGCTCCACCCCACAAAGCTCTCCACCAGGGCTCTATACTCCTCCTCATCGTCGTCAGTAATGTAGCTTACGATGGAGGAATCATCAGAGATGGCACCTGTTACAAAGGGTCAGATTAAACCGAATATATATATTTATTGCCTGAGATCCCATGTATAATATTTGTATATCGTTTGATATCCCTTGTATATTCTTTGTACATATACACGGAATATCCCTTTACCTGGTACAGGACAGACCATAATATTCGTTCTCCTATTGGAAGCGATCCCCTAGGCGCCACGGCCATACCCCCCAATGTCTAGTTCAAAGCCACCGCTAAGGCTTGTCTCAACATGCCCAGGTTTGCGCAGGAATACGAGACAGAAATAAGGCTGGTACTAGATTATTCACCGTACGTATAAATACGTCGCAGGTGGATACAGCAGTAGTCTTGTCTTATCCTAAAACGTTCGTTCAACGTATCGTTCGTTCCTTACTAGTAAAGCCTTCATCACGAGTCAACGACCAAGTGAAGTGAGCAACCGTGCATCTAAATAGAGCACTTATAACCGCGTGCAAATAGGACAGTAAAAGTGTCAGAGCTTAGTGGAATAACGTCAAGTTCGACCTAGTTAATGTGAAGTACCGTGCACCGGAGAATCTACACCGGTGAATGCAGAGCCTTTTCCGGCTGGATTATTGCTTTGGTCCTGTGGCTGTTGGAGCGGAGAATCGTCTACACCCACTACTGTGTGGGATTTACCCGTGAGGAGCATCACTCGAGCCCGTCTCTAGGAGAGGCTGGCTGGCTTTCACCTATGCTGCACGCATACTTGGATTATAGCTGCTGCTTTCGTCTGCCGATCAAGGGAGTAATGTACCGCCTCCCGTAGCTGGAGCTTATTGATTCCTCGGTGATCCATACTTTTGCATTCGAACATTCCTCCCCCTGCTGGCTTACAACCGGAGGGACCCTTTTATTATCTCCAGCGGACCTACTAGTGTACCATATATAATTCTTATGATACAGGTGGTATTAATTATCTCCTGCGTAATATTCTCATGGACTTACGCTCTTGACCTATTCATGCACATTCGTCGCCTTACAAGCGCAACTCTCAATCTTGATAAGTAATGTAAGATAATCTTCGTGCTTTCTAATAAATATTATTCTAAACAGTATTTCTTGTGAAGCCGTGTTATTGTGGGAGTGTTCATCACATATACCTGTGTACTGTATGGCCAGTAGTAATGTACATAACGCAGTAGTGGTTTAATGATACCATACTTATTCAATACAGTCAGGGAATTGTACCCCTCAGTTACAGCACCCGCTTGAGTTGTGGCAGAAGTCTGAGGTATAGAGGGTGAAGAGGAAGGGTGACAGCACAGTTCCTTGGGGGGCGCCGGTGTTCCTCACCAGTACATCAGACTGACTGTCCTGTAGTCTGACGTACTGCGGTCTGTCAGTGAGGTAATCCTTGATCCAGGCCACCAAGCCATGCTCCAGCTGCATCATGTTTGCCTGGTATGCGAACTGAAGGGGGTCGAGGGAGTCATGCACCAGCAGCTTGAGGTGTCTCAGGACCAGTCTCTCGAACTTCGTATTCAACGTATTAGCCAGGTATTAACTATATAATGTCTTTATCTATAGACTCATAACATATAAGCCAGGTATTAACTATATAATGTATTTATCTATAGACCCTACTAAGTGTGTCTGACTCTTACCACCACAGACTACAATGTATAACAACGTATATCATGACGTATGATGTATATCATGCCAGTTATGGTACCTTGTGTATACTGCACCTGTGTATACTGTTTACTATACTTTACTCATAGTATATATTCAGATTCTAATTATGTATTGCCCAATTAATTAATTAAGATTATGCATCTTGGTCATAATTCAAACAAACATGCACACTTCTAATGACTGCATTGTTGATAGAAAATAGCTTTGAAATTGACACAACAAACTAGAATGAATGAAAGAGCTTGGATCCAAGCTCTCAATACTGAATTGACTCAGTTTTGGTCTCAAGATGAGAACATTTACAAGCTCTGCTCTGTTTCTCCAGTGATCAACAATGGTGTCACATCAACTCATCACCATTCTGGATGACTTGAAGGAGGAGGAGCTGAAGAAGTTCAGGTTTTATTTGAAGGATAAAGGGCATGGCTACATTCCCATCCCAACATGCCGGCTAGAGAACGCTATCAGACTGGATATGATGGAGGTGATGGTGCAGACCTATGGTCCTGATGGAGCTCTGAAGACTACAGAGGAGATACTGAAGCTGGTTGGCAGGAATGATCTGGTGGCAGATCTACAAACAGGTATTCTTGTCAGCCTGTCTAGATGAGTTCCAGCTGTCTTCTCTGTTCTGTGTAGATGTGTTCCAGTTGTCTTCTCTGTTCTGTGTAGATGTGTTCCAGCTGTCTTCTCTGTTCTGTGTAGATGTGTTCCAGCTGTCTTCTCTGTTCTGTGTAGATGTGTTCCAGCTGTCTTCTCTGTTCTGTGTAGATGTGTTCCAGCTGTCTTCTCTGTTCTGTGTAGATGTGTTCCAGCAGTCTTCTCTGTTCTGTGTAGATGTGTTCCAGCTGTCTTCTCTGTTCTGTGTAGATGTGTTCTTACTTATTTTGTCTTATTTGTTCTCCAGCAGTCAGGGATGAGACAGGATCAACCTCCAAAGCATCTGGACCCATTAAAACTGGTAAATTAAATATGAATTCTAAATTAATTGATCCTGATGTACAGTAGGTGGAGAGACTCTAGTGGTGATTGCTTTTTGTAAATGATCTGTCTGCTGAATAAAAGTGGCCATTTCTGCCTGACATCAGAAAGGAAACTGGATGAGTTTGACCTGAAGAAATATTCTGCATCAGAGGAGGGTCTTCTGGGACTGCTGCCATTGGTCAAAGCCTGCAGTACAGCTCTGTAAGTATTCTGTCTAGATAATTAACAGCTCTGTAAGTGTTCTGTCATATTTAGATAATGAATTGTTCTGTCTAGATAATATCTAGATAATTAACAGCTTGATAAGTGTTCTGTAATATCTAGATCATTTAGTGTTCTGTCTACATAATATGTAGAAAATGAAGTGTTCTGTCTAGGTACTATCTATTCTAGATAATTAGGTGTGCTGTCTAGATAATGTCTAGGTAATATTCCCTTGATTAAATTCTGTGAGTAGTTTCTGAAAAAAATGCTCTGAAGATGCTCTGTAATGTAATAGCGACCTCTAGGAAAAAATTGTACTTGGTATTGTACTTTGTTTACATTTTTAGTTTTTTGTCTAATGTGTGGGTTGAAGTTTAGTAACTTATTATACAGTGAATTTCTCAAGACCTCTTCTCCGGAGGCTGAGGTGTGACCAGTAATATCAACCCCTCCCCCTATCCCCACTCAACTCCATCTATATAGGTAGAACAAGTTTGAGAGGTGTAGCAGGCAGATATACAGGTAGAACAAGGTTAAGAGGTGTAGCAGGGAGATATATAGGTAGAACAAGTTTAAGATGTGTAGCAGGTAAATATCGCTGCTGTCGGGACAAAACCTCATAACTCCATTTTTTTAATATTTTTTTTTAATATAAATCAACTCCGTAGATCATCCTCCATATGTGTGTGTGGGTTTTACAAAGTTTAAACAATGGGAAAGCATTAAACCGATCATCTGTCTAAACCTCCTAACTCTATTCACCCTCAAATCTGTGTTCGTTTTTTTCATCTGCTGAAAAGTTGGGTTTTTGGAGTTATGAAGTTTTGTCCCGACAGCAGCGATATATAGGTAGAACAAGTTTGAGAGGTGTAGCAGGTAGATATATAGGTGGAAACAAGTTTGAGAGGTGTAGCAGGTAGATATATAGGTAGAACAAGTTTAAGAGGTGTAGCAGGGAGATATACAGGTAGAACAAGGTTAAGAGGTGTAGCAGGTATATATACAGGTAGAACAAGGTTAAGAGGTGTAGCAGGGAGATATATAGGTAGAACAAGTTTAAGATGTGTAGCAGGTAAATAATATAGGTAGAACAAGTTTGAGAGGTGTAGCAGGTAGATATATAGGTGGAAACAAGTTTGAGAGGTGTAGCAGGTAGATATATAGGTAGAACAAGTTTAAGAGGTGTAGCAGGGAGATATACAGGTAGAACAAGGTTAAGAGGTGTAGCAGGTATATATACAGGTAGAACAAGGTTAAGAGGTGTAGCAGGGAGATATATAGGTAGAACAAGTTTAAGATGTGTAGCAGGTAAATATATAGGTAGAACAAGTTTGAGAGGTGTAGCGGGTAGATATATAGGTGGAAACAAGTTTGAGAGGTGTAGCAGGTAGATATATAGGTAGAACAAGTTTAAGAGGTGTAGCAGGGAGATATACAGGTAGAACAAGGTTAAGAGGTGTAGCAGGTATATATACAGGTAGAACAAGGTTAAGAGGTGTAGCAGGTATATATACAGGTAGAACAAGTTTAAGAGGTGTAGCAGGTGTATATACAGGTAGAACAAGTTTGAGAGGTGTAGCAGTTTGTATATATAGAACAAGTTTAAGAGGTGTAGCAGGGAGATGTATTGGATTTAAATAATTATAATAATAATAATAATAAATACTATTAATTCATTCACAAATCTCTCCTTTCCGATATAAGGAGCAGTTGAATCTGTTTGCACACAATCCTTCATGCCCTCATAAGTAGCTGGCTGGGCATTTCTGTATACAAATTCGAACTTCTTATGAGGAAACATACGAGAATGTTAGTGAATTAGGCTGGGTTTTGTTCCTGTGGATTTTTGGGAGTAAATACTAAATTGGGGTTGACTTAGTATGGAGTACTGTATATTTGCACAGGATAGACTTAGGTTAGTTATATATAATATTGTGCCAGTAATGGACCAAGGATAGTTAGTTATATTTGTACCAGGCTTAGGTTAGAGGTATACACATTTGAACTGAGGCAGACTTAGAATAGAGTTATGTTCTGTATATTTATACCAAAGCAGACATAGGATAGCGATTTGTAGACCTGGGATAGTATGGAGTTATGCATATTTGTACCAGGGTAGACTTAGGATAGTGTTAGGTCTGTATATTTATACCAAGGTGGGCTGTACATACACACATATTTATATTATTCATTGATTATTATTGAGTATTCATATGCTTCACCTAGTCACTCACTCAAGATATTTTAAGAGGAAGCAGCCCTGTGTTTACTTGATCTTATTACTATATATTTTATTCATATTTAGTTTCTTATTCCCAACTGTACCTCTGTTATGGTTTGTAACCGACCCCAATCGCACAACACAAGACAGGTATGATGGTTTGCCAAGAAACAGATATTTATTGAACAACAGGGAAATACAGGGAAAAGGGCACTGTCCCTTTAAGGGAGAATCACAAATACAGGAATATAATATGAGGGGAAGGAAAAGTGCCTTTAAGAGGCGGGCAGGAAAAGGGAACACTATGGGAAAGTAAGGGAACGCCTAAGGGAAGGTTAAGGGAACGCCTTGGGAAAGAGGAACTAGAGACTAGGTAAACCAGGGACAAGGAGAACTAGGGAGAGAGGACTAGGGACTAGGAGAGCTAGGGATAGAGGACTAGGGACTAGGAGAACTAGGGATAGAGGACTAGGGACTAGGAGAACTAGGGATAGAGGACTAGGGACTAGGAGAACTAGGGAAAGAGGACTAGGGACTAGGAGAACTAGGGATAGAGGACTAGGGACTAGGAGAACTAGGGATAGAGGACTAGGGACTAGGAGAACTAGGGATAGAGGACTAGGGACTAGGAGAACTAGGGAAAGAGGACTAGGGACTAGGTGGAACTAGAAGGGGAGAACTTGGGACAGAGGGGACTGAGGCCCGCGGAGGCGGGCTGGGGTACAGGGAGGAACTGGGGACTGGTGGGAAAACATCTGGGCCGCTCTGCAGGACAGAGGAGAGAGTTAATGCACAAAAGGGAAAAAACAGAGCAGGTGCAGAACAGTCCAAATAACAAAGTGAACAAAGTAATAATATCTTCGTGTGACAAACACACAGGGGGAGATGTAAAGTCCAAAAATACTATTCTAAGTGAGAACCAAAAACAGAGGCATTACGCTGGGAGATGAAATGTCCAAACTAACTAACAGAGGCAATACGCTGGGAGATGAAATGTCCAAACAAACTAACAGAGGCAATACGCTGGGAGAGTGACATCACAATCAAAACTCACCCAGGCGTATGCGTAAAGGTACAGGAACAGCAGCGGGAACGGGGGCAAGGACACTACGCTGGGTGAGTGACATCACAATCAAAACTCACCCAGGCGTGTGCGTAATGGTACGGGGACAGCAACGGGGCGAGGGCATCGCCACCGGGTGGCTGGCTGTCCGAGCCGAGGAACAGAGCGCTGGAACAGGCGGCGGTGGCGAAGGTGTCGTCACCGGGTAGCCGACTGTCGGAGCCGAGGACAGAGTGGTGCTGGAACAGGCGGCGGTGGCGAAGGTGTCGTCACCGGGTAGCCGACTGTCGGAGCCGAGGAACAGAGTGGTGCGCCACTGCTTGAGTGCGCACCGGAACCGAGAGACGCGTCGGGGTGCGTCTGCGAGGAGGAGTGTGCCCAGCACGAAGGTCTAGAAGATGCGCGTTGCGCGCTGGTCTGGAGAGCGTGCCAAGCTCGAGGGTTCTTGGAAGATGCGCGTTGCGCGCTGGTCTGGAGAGCGTGCCAAGCTCGAGCGTCCTTGGAAGATGCGCGTTGCGCGCTGGTCTGGAGAGCGTGCCAAGCTCGAGGGTTCTTGGAAGATGCGCGTTGCGCGCTGGTCTGGAGAGCGTGCCAAGCTCGAGGGTTCTTGGAAGATGCGCGTTGCGCGCTGGTCTGGAGAGCGTGCCAAGCTCGAGCGTCCTTGGAAGATGCGCGTTGCGCGCTGGTCTGGAGAGCGTGCCAAGCTCGAGGGTTCTTGGAAGATGCGCGTTGCGCGCTGGTCTGGAGAGCGTGCCAAGCTCGAGCGTCCTTGGAAGATGCGCGTTGCGCGCTGGTCTGGAGAGCGTGCCAAGCTCGAGGGTTCTTGGAAGATGCGCGTTGCGCGCTGAGGACTGGAGAGCGTCTGCGCTGGTCTGGATGTGCGTCAGGACGAACAGCTGCGCGGGGGTCTGCAGTGGAACGCTGGGGTGCCTCCCGTGGAAGTACAGGGAGCGCAGACCAGTCTCCCCCACAGGCAACGGCGACAGCTGGCGAAGGCTGGAGCAAACATCTCGACGCCGGAGAATGGAACAGCATAGGCAGACAGAGGATCTCCCGAAAGAGTCTAGAAGTTTAGAGAATATGACTCGGCAAGTATACAACACGACCCCACAGCCAAAACGAGGGGAAGCGCCCTGGTATTTAAAGCCCACAGGGGGACTAATTAGCCTGCCACCACAGGTGCGAGAGATAATAGAATATCGAACAGGTGTGGCCACTAAGGGTAAGGAACGAGAGGGTGGGGGCTAGAGAGAGTGAGTGAGAAGGGAAAATAAACAGTATAGAAGGGAAATAAACAGTATAGGCTTAAAGAAACAGAGAAAAGGTAGTGAGCAGCGGGCAAAACCTCACAACCTCTCCTTTGTCTTATTCTTGTTGCTGTTACTGCTTTGACACCTGCATTTCCCTACAGGGGCTAATAAAGGTGCTTCTTGTCTTATTTGAGAGCATCATCAATAACCGGTTTGATGATATTGCGAGTGGATGTACTGGGTCTGTTGCTCAATTGCCCACTACTACCGACCTATACATGCCATGTACTGGTATCAGCTGTCACGTGGCTTCTGCTTGGTAGTCAGTGTAGTGTGAAGGACAACTACAGCTCCACCTTTATCAGCTGGTCGGATTAGAATGGAGTTGTCCTACTGTAGCTCTTTGTGTGCATGATGTTTTGTTTAAAAAAGGGAATGTTGCATTTGAGTCTGGGAATGTCCTGTTGCATTTGCTTGCTGTATGTGTGTATGCCAGGGCATCTGGTGCCCATATGAATGGACAGGGGTGGATATGTATTCAAATAAAATACATGTCGTTGACGGATTTTAAAGATATTAGAGAATTGTGCGTTTGGAGTTTCATCCAAACTGGATCAGAACTGTAGAAGCTATGGCTGGTACAGACAGATATACAGACAGAATCACAGACAGGAGTGAAAACAATGATTGCTTGAAAACTTTATTAACAGATTGCAGAATGGGTACAGTACAGCTCAATACATACAATTGTTAAGGGGATGCAGACCAGAGAAAGACTTTCTTCTTGTTTACATCAGGGTCCCCCATTTTCAATGCATCGTAACATATATGACATACAGATAGACAGTACTGCTACATCTATACATTTATATGACATACCAGATTTGCAAATACAGTACTGTTTGTGATACGGAAAGAGTCCAGAAAAGAAGTATATACATTTGACGTAGAAACTGTACATTGGAGGAGGTTGGGTAGGTGGGGGGGGGGTACTGTACATTGGAGGAGGTTGGGTAGGAGTGGGGGGAGGTTGGGTAGGAGGGGTGGGTGGGGGACACTGTACAACTGTACAAGCAACACTGTACATTGGAATATTGACAAGACCATACTTGGTCATTTTTACTGTACATTGGAGGGGGTTGTGTTAGGACATTTACAGGGGCCAGTTTCGAATTGCAGTCTCCCGTGGGTGTTTTTTTAGAGTGTTTTTGAAAGTGGGTAGTGATTCACATTCCTTTACAGCTTTGGGTAGTGCGTTTCACATTGATGTGGCATAATTGCGAAACGTGTTTAGTCCCTTGTTTGAGCCGAATCTGGGTTTAACATGATTTGTGGAGCTCCCTCTGGTGTTGTGATCGTGGTATTCACTGACCTTTGGGAAGTATTTTGCCATGTACATGGGTACCTTGGTCGTGTAGTGTATCTTGTAGACCAGGCCCATTGCAAGTTGCTGTACTCTGTCGTCTACTTTAAGCCATCCTAGGTTGTCAAAGTTGGCAGGGGTGAGGTGGGTTCTAGGAGTAAGGTCAAGCAGTAGTCTGACCAGTTTGTTTTGAGATGTTTGTAATTTTGTTTTTAGCGCCTTTGAGGTGCTTTGGTACCATGAGTTGCAAGCATAGTCGTAGTACCCTTGAATGAGTGCTCCTGCCAGAGTCTTCAGGGTATTCTTGTTTACCAGTGAGGAGATCCGGTACAAGAATCGAGTTCGTTTGTTGACTTTTTTTATTACATTGGATGCCATTTTGTCACAGGAAAGATTTGCCTCTAGGATTGAACCCAGGTAGGTAATATCTTCTTTCCTTGTGACAATATTGTCACCCACTGTAACTGAGAAGCCGTCGGTCTTGCTGAGTTTGTTATTTGAACCGAAGAGAATGGACTCTGTTTTGCCCATGTGTAATGATAGTTTGTTGCTTCCTCTCACTGTGTGCACTGGTATAATTAATTAATAATTCACACAACCTCATCTTGTTCTATGGTTGATAAATCCATCTTAATATTCATGTACTTTCTCATCCTTTCTTTCACAAGACTATTTAAAAAAAATCATCTTCGTTCTATTTTCTATTTACATTCTATATCTTTTCTTTCTGCTGCAGGACAGGAAACTCTGTAAATCAGTTGCTCTACTGAGTGTTAGGGTTAGTTTAATGACTACTGACTACTTTTTACCTGTATAAATAATGAAATATTTCCTGCATGCTGGGTTCATTCTGGTTTCCTTCCCATCCATCTTCATTCAGGCTGGAGGGCTGTAAACTCTCAGAGAGATCCTGTGAAGCTCTGGCCTCAGTTCTCAGCTCTACCTCCTCCAGTCTGAGAGACCTGAACCTGAATATGAACGACCTGCAGGATTCAGGAGTGAAGCTGCTCTCTGCTGGACTGAAGAGTCCACACTGTAGACTGGAGACTCTCAGGTCAGTATTATATTGAGACACATTTTACTCAAAGAAATTTAACAAAATGTAGAATTGTAAAAAGATAATAAATGTATATTTTTATGTATGAAATTAAGTGATTTGTAAACCCAACGCTAACTGTATCAACTACATTGCAAGGTTCACTCTGTCATTTCCATATTGTAAACTGTTGCCAGAAAGCTGATTACCAGAGCTGAGGCTTTGTGTAGCATCACCCTTGTGCGTTTATGTTTACCCTATTGATTTCAATTGACAATGGTGGAAATTAATTAAATTAAAATACTTGTCGTTGATTGATTTGAAACATATTTGAGAATTGTTGGCCTACAGTATATGTGCGACATTTCATCCAAACTGGATCAGAACTGTAGGAGCTATGGCTGGTACACAGTCAGAATCACAGACAGGAGTGAAAACAATGCTTCCTCTCACTGTATGCACTGGTGTAATTAATTCATAATTCACACAACCTCATCTTGTTCTATGGTTAATACATCTTTCTTAATATGCATGTACTTTATCATCCTTTCTTTTCCAAGATTTTCTTTTTTAATTTTCTTATTTTTTCCATTTTCGTTCTATTTTATATTTACATTCTATATATTTTATTTCTGCTGCAGGACAGGAAACTCTGTAAGTCAGTTGTACTACTGAGTGTTAGGGTTAGTTTAATGACTACTGACTACTTTTTACCTGTATAAATAATGAAATATTTCCTGCATGCTGGGTTCATTCTGGTTTCCTTCCCATCCATCTTCATTCAGGCTGACCTACTGTGAACTATCAGAGAGATCCTGTGAAGCTCTGGCCTCAGTTCTCAGCTCTACCTCCTCCAGTCTGAGAGACCTGGAGCTGAATATCAACGACCTGCAGGATTCAGGAGTGAAGCTGCTCTCTGTTGGACTGAAGAGTCCACACTGTACACTGGAGACTCTCGGGTCAGTATTATATTGAGACACATTTTACTCAAAGAAATTTAACAAAATGTAGAATTGTAAAAAGAAAAAAAAGTTGTATTTGTATATATGAAATTAAATGCTTTTAAAACCCAAAGCTAGGTGTATCAACTACATTACAAGGTTCACGCTGTCAATTCCATATTGTAAACTGTTGCCAGAGAGCTGATTACTAGAGCTGCGGCTTTGTGTAGCATCACCCTTGTGCGCAGGCACGTGCACACATAGAGGCTAAGGGGTGCTTGAGCACCTGCCTTTTTGAGCCTCATCGAAAAAGTGCCCTTTTTGAAAAATAAATAAATAAATTTGTTACGCATATAGACTGCCCTTCCAACTGAAAAATGTCAGGATAGAATCAAAATATTAAGTAAAGAGAGAGATGCCCCATATTCCATTGCAGTTTGCACAGCCTCCTCAGCGTGCCTCTCCGCGGACCTATATATTTTATGCATAGCGTGGGTGGTGATGATGATGATGATAGAAACCGCTGTGGCGCATACAGTTGAATGCTGGTATTACACTCATTGAGGGACACGAAGAAGTCAAGTCCGATGGGATTTGGGAATCTGTACAATTTTGTTTGTTTGTACAGTGTCTCCTCCCCCCCCCCCCCTCAATGTACAGTTTTGCTTGTTTATACAGTGCGTGTCCCCCCAACCACCTCCAATGTAAATTACCCAGTATGGTTGTCAATATCCCAATGCACCCAACCCCCCCCCACCCAACCTCCTCCAATGTACAGTTTCTACGTCAAATGTATATACTCCCTTTTCTTGACTCCTTCTGTATCACAAACAGTACTGTATTTGCAAATCTGGTATGTCATAAATGTATAGATGTAGCAGTACTGACTATCTGTATGTCATGTATGTCATATATGTCCTGATGAATTGAAAATGGGGGACCCTGATGTAAACAAGATGAAAGTCTTTCTCTGGTCTGCATCCCCTTAACAATTGTGTGTATTGAGCTGTACTGTATTGTACCCATTCTGCAATCTGTTAATAAAGTTTTCAATCAATCAATCAATCAATCATCTCAAATACAAATCGGGATTGGAATAAAAAATGCATTTATATTAAACAATACAGAATATACAGCACTTCTTGGGGTCTGTAGGGTAAGCATTTATTCCCTCCTCCCTGAACATTTATGGAGATGTATGGGCCTTTTAAGTCAGTGATAAAAGTGTCTTTCAAGGATAAGTGAGCTCCTGCACTGATTATTATAGTTCAATATTCAATATTTGATCACCAAAACCCCCCAAAAAGCATAAAAAGGGGCCCCCCCGCCCGAAAAGGGCCCTTAACCCATTGCTCGCCAATGACTTGTTAACACGTCATTCTCCGCCATGCGTAATCTGCCAATGACGCCGTAAGGCGTCTTTGAGATCAATATTTCATATTTTCGTCATGGTATTCACATTTCACCCACGGAGTCTTGGCTGGTGCTGTAGGACTCCGCTCAACTCTGCAACGCTTCAATACCGCCACCTCACATTTACATTACATTTACATTTTGTCATTTAGCTGACGCTTTTATCCAAAGCGACTTACAAGTTCTGTACGACAAGACAGCAAGAAGGGTACAACTCTATCAGCTGAGTAACAATGTTTATCAAAGTGTTGCGTGTTACAGTGTAGGTTAGTTTATTAGGACAAGTGCATGACAGTAAGGTTAGTCAGGGTTAGATTTTTTTTTTATTTTATTTTTTTTATTTTATTATCATTTCAGTGGCCGATCGACGAGTTGCCAAACCGGAAGTGGCCGGAAGTGCTTGGTCCGTCCCCTATTTTCGTCCGGCCACTCGGTGATCGTCCGGGGGCTCAATCCAGACACCGTGGATATCGATCCGTTGCCATAACTCAATAAACAACATTATTTGGACGTGTATTAGTAATATACAACCCGGCAATGGATCGCATTGATCAACATCCCATAATAGCGATCTTTTTGCTCCACTCTCATCACCCAACGCTACGAGGAGACTGGGGTGAGTTTCAGCATTTTTCTTTACCATTTTTGATACAAACTGCTCTGATCAATATATCACCCATACTACATGAATCATTTAACGTCGGTCATTGAATTATAAACGACCCCCCCCCACCCTCCGTTCATCCACGCATGATGAGTCATAACGTCTAGGACCGTGTACAGTTGAAATTTTTTATGTGGCATCGATCGGTATCAAACTGCATTTGATGGTCTAATATATGCATTTATGGCTATATCTCACGTTCTATGAAATACTGCAGAAAACGATAAAAACATATTTATACTCTAGACCGTATTTTTGTATGAATGTGTGAATAAAAAAGTAAAACGTTCCTACATCCTGAACGATAGATAATTGATGTTGAATGGGCCATAGTAATGTCAATTTAGCAATACAATTTAAAAAGTTATAGCCCTGCAAAGAAGGTGAACATCTCCATAGACAAATAGAGCTGGCAGAGGATGGTTTAGGATGGGTACAATGCCCGGCGGAGAATGGGTTAAAAATCGTGCTTGCGCGCTACGCGTGCTCGGTTAATATATACACACAAGTGTAGTGCCCTTTTCAGCATTTGAGCACCTGCCCCTCTAAAGTCCTGTGCACGTCCCTGCTTGTGCGTTTATGTTTACCCTTAATATTGATTTCAATGGACAATGGAGGAAATTAATTAAATTAAAATACTTGTCGTTGACTGATTTTAAACATATTTGAGAATTGTTGGCCTACAGTATGTATATGTGCGACATTTCATCCAAACTGGATCAGAACTGTAGGAGCTATGGCTGGTACAGACAGACACAGACAGAATCACAGACAGGAGTGAAAACAATGCTTCCCCTCACTGTGTGCACTGGTGTAATTCATATAATTCACATGACCTCATCTTGTTCTATGGTTGTTGATAAATCTTTTATTTTCCAAGACAATGTTCATCTTCGTTCTATTTTCTATTTACATTCTATATCCTTTATTTCTGCTGCAGGACAGGAAACTCTGTAAATCAGTTGTACTACTGAGTAGGGTTAGGGTTAGTTTAATGACTACAGACTACTTTTTACCTGTATAAATAAATAAATAAATAAATAAATAATGAAATAATGAAATATTTCCTGCATGCTGGGTTCATTCTGGTTTCCTTCCCATCCATCTTCATTCAGGCTGAACTTCTGTGCACTCTCAGAGAGATCCTGTGAAGCTCTGGCCTCAGTTCTCAGCTCTACCTCCTCCAGTCTGAGAGCGCTGAACCTGGGTGACAACGACCTGCAGGATTCAGGAGTGAAGCTGCTCTCTGCTGGACTGAAGAGTCCACACTGTAGACTGGAGACTCTCTGGTCAGTATTATATTGAGACACATTTTACTCAAAGAAATTTAACAAAGTGTAGAATTGTAAAAAGAAAATAAATTTATATTTATTTATATGAAATTAAGTGATTTTAAAACCCAAAGCTAGGTGTATCAACTACATTACAAGGTTCACTCTGTAATTTCCATATTGTAAACTGTTGCCAGAGAGCTGATTACCAGAGTCTAGTTAAGGCTTTGTGTAGCATCACCCTTGTGCGTTTATGTTTACCCTTAATATTGATTTCAATGGACAATGATGGAAATTAATTAAATTAAAATACTTGTCGTTGATTGATTTTAAACATATTTGAGAATTGTTGGCCTACAGTATATGTGCGACATTTCACCCAAACTGGATCATAACTGTAGGGAGCTATGGCTGGTACAGACAGATACACAGACAGAATCACAGACAGGAGTGAAAATAATGCTTCCTCTCACTGTGTGCACTGGTGTAATTCATTCATAATTCACACAACCTCATCTTGTTCTATGGTTGTTAATAAATCCTTCTTAATATTCATGTACTTTCTCATCCTTTCTTTCCCAAGACAATTAAAAAAAAAAAAATGTCATCTTCTTTCTATTTTCTATTTACATTCTATATATTTTATTTCTGCTGCAGGACAGGAAACTCTGTAAATCAGTTGCTCTACGGAGTGTTAGGGTTAGTTTAATGACTACTGACTACTTTTTACCTGTATAAATAATGAAATATTTCCTGCATGCTGGTTTCATTCTGGTTTCCTTCCCATTCATCTTCATTCAGGCTGTACCGCTGTAAACTCTCAGAGAGATCCTGTGAAGCTCTGGCCTCAGTTCTCAGCTCTACCTCCTCCAGTCTGAGAAAGCTGAACCTGGGTGGCAACGACCTGCAGGATTCAGGAGTGAAGCTGCTCTCTGTTGGACTGAAGAGTCCACACTGTACACTGGAGACTCTCGCGTCAGTATTATATTGAGACACATTTTACTCAAAGAAATTTAACAAAATGTAGAATTATAAAAAGAAAAAGAAAATTAATGTATATTTATATATATGAAATTAAGTGATTTTAAAACCCAAAGCTAGGTGTATCAACTACATTACAAGGTTCACTCTGTCATTTCCATATTGTAAACTGTTGCCAGAGAGCTGATTACCAGAGCTGAGGCTTTGTGTAGCATCACCATTGTGCGTTTATGTTTACCCTTGATTTCAATGGACAATGGTGGAAATTAATTAAATTAAAATACTTGTCGTTGACTGATTTTAAACATATTTGAGAATTGTTGGCCTATACAATATGTGCGACATTTCACCCAAACTGGATCAGAACTGTAGAATCTATGGCTGGTACAGACAGATACACAGACAGAATCACAGACAGGAGTGAAAACAATGCTTCCTCTCACTGTGTGCACTGGTGTAATTCATTCATAATTCACACAACCTCATCTTGTTCTATGGTTGTTAATAAATCTTTTCTTTTCCAAGACAATTTTCATCTTCGTTCTATTTTCTATTTACATTCTATATCTTTTATTTCTGCTGCAGGACAGGAAACTCTGTAAATCAGTTGTACTACTGAGTAGGGTTAGGGTTAGTTTAATGACTACCGACTACTTTTTACCTGTATAAATAAATAAATAATGAAATATTTCCTGCATACTGGGTTCATTCTGGTTTCCTTCCCATCCATCTTTATTCAGGCTGTCCGGCTGTAAACTCTCAGAGAGATCCTGTGAAGCTCTGGCCTCAGTTCTCAGCTCTACCTCCTCCAGTCTGAGATACCTGAACCTGGGTAACAACAACCTGCAGGATTCAGGAATGAAGCTGCTCTCTGTTGGACTGAAGAGTCCACACTGTACACTGGAGGATCTTGGGTCAGTATTATATTGAGACACATTTTACTCAAAGAAATTTAACAAAATGTAGAATTGTAAAAAGAAAAAGAAAATAAATGTATATTTGTTATATATGAAATTAAGTGATTTTAAAAGCTAGGTGTATCAACTACATTACAAGGTTCACTCTGTCATTTCCATATTGTAAACTGTTGCCAGAGAGCTGATTACCAGAGCTGAGGCTTTGTGTAGCATCACCCTTGTGCGTTTATGTTTACCCTTAATATTGATTTCAATGGACAATGATGGAAATTAATTAAATTAAAATACTTGTCGTTGACTGATTTTAAACATATTTGAGAATTGTTGGCCTACAGGATATATGCAACATTTCATCCAAACTGGATCATAACTGTAGGAGCTATGGCTGGTACAGATACACAGACAGAATCACAGACAGGAGTGAAAACAATGCTTCCTCTCACTGTGTGCACTGGTGTAATTCATTCATAATTCACACAACCTCATCTTGTTCTTTTTTTGTATTTTATTTTTTTATTCTTTTTTAAAACAAACATATAAACAAACATGACAACACACGATAAGATATACAAGCATTAATTGTCAGGGCACATCCAATGAGATCACATTTTGGTTAGTTGTTTTATATAAGATATACCCATAATACCTGTTATCTAAAAAAAAACCCTACATACATATGCTCAGCTCGAAACCCCCCCTCCCGGACCCCACCTTGAGAAGTACCTCCACTATCCCTCGCACCTAACCAGACACTACCATTATAAGCTAGCTTTTATTCTCTCCACCACTTCTAACCACATTGACATTTTGGATTCATTGAGACCCAGAATTCTTGCTGTAGATATTTCATGGTAAATTACATCGAGATATGTAAGAAACCAAACTTTACGGCACATTTTTTCCGGTTGAAACCAGCGTGATGCGATCAGCTTTTTGGCTACTGTGATACCCGATAAAACCAATCTCTTTAGCTGTGGATTCACTGCAAACTCAAAAACATCATTCAACAGCAATACCGAGGGGTGTACAGGTATATTCCAAGATACGAGTTTTGATATTTGTTGGGTCACATCTTCCCAGAATGCCTTAACTGGTGAGCAGTCCCAATACATGTGCATAAATGTCCCTTCGTCCCCATTTGTACATTGGGTGCATTTGGAATCTTGTTTGAGCCCCATTCGGCACAGTCTTATAGGAGTCAAGTATGTCCTGTGAATATAGTTAAGATTGATTTGTTGATGATCCGGGTTCCTTGATGTAAGTCGGACATTTGCCCAGGCTCCTTGCCAATCAAAGTCATTTTCCAGGTCTGGTATATCCCTCCTCCAGACAGAGTCAAGTTGGAGGGTTTCATACGAGGACGTTAGTAATTGATGATAAAATTCTGAAACAAAACCTCTCGATGTCTCTCTTGAGTAGAAGAATTTGTGGTATCTGTGGTGTTCAATTGGTCTGTCTAATGGAACACCGTGAGACTTCAAACATAGCTCTAACTGTTTGTGAAAAAGCCATGTGGACTTGGTGAGATTAAATTTTTTGCGTATTTCTTTATCACTACAAAAACCCTGTTTGTTAAAAATATCCCCTAATGAGTGTATGCCTTGCTTTTCCCATATAGGGAATCTTATAGGTCGTTTTCCAATTAAGAGAGCATTGTTATTGAATAAGGGAGTATGGTTGTGCCATTCTTGTGGGTTAGGATTTTTTTTTTGTGATTCACGCCATATCCGGATCGCATGAGTAATTATGGGGCCAAATTTTCGTTCACAGTGCTTGATTGGTAGTTTAGTGTATGCTATGTCCTTCAGTCTATGTGGGGCTACTATGTTTTCTTCTATTTTCCTCCAAGATGCTAATGCTTGGGAGTCAAACCATGTTGTCAATCAACCTCATCTTGTTCTATGGTTGTTAATAAATCCTTCTTAACACTTTGGTCGCCAAAAACGCCTTACCACGTCATTCCCCGCCATGCTCATTCTGCCAAAGACGCCGTACCACGTCATTGAGATCAATATTTCAAAAATCTGTGATCGCAATCATATTTCTCCCCCGGAGACTTGAGATCTACTGTTGATCCCCTCTCAACTCTCCAACGGTTCAAGACCGCCATCTGGTATAACAGAATCACAGACAGAATCACAGACAGGAGTGAAAACAATGCTTCCTCTCACTGTGTGCACTGGTGTAATTCATTCATAATTCACACAACCTCATCTTGTTCTATGGTTGTTAATAAATCCTTCTTAATATTCATGTACTTTCTCATCCTTTCTTTCCCAAGACAATAAAAAAAAATAAAAATGTCATCTTCTTTCTATTTTCTATTTACATTCTATATATTTTATTTCTGCTGCAGGACAGGAAACTCTGTAAATCAGTTGCTCTACGGAGTGTTAGGGTTAGTTTAATGACTACTGACTACTTTTTACCTGTATAAATAATGAAATATTTCCTGCATGCTGGTTTCATTCTGGTTTCCTTCCCATTCATCTTCATTCAGGCTGTACGGCTGTAAACTCTCAGAGAGATCCTGTGAAGCTCTGGCCTCAGTTCTCAGCTCTACCTCCTCCAGTCTGAGAAAGCTGAACCTGGGTGGCAACGACCTGCAGGATTCAGGAGTGAAGCTGCTCTCTGTTGGACTGAAGAGTCCACACTGTACACTGGAGACTCTCGCGTCAGTATTATATTGAGACACATTTTACTCAAAGAAATGTATGCGTTTATGTTTACCCTTAATATTGATTTCAATGGACAATGATGGAAATTAATTAAATTAAAATACTTGTCGTTGACTGATTTTAAACATATTTGAGAATTGTTGGCCTACAGGATATGTGCAACATTTCATCCAAACTGGATCATAACTGTAGGAGCTATGGCTGGTACAGATACACAGACAGAATCACAGACAGGAGTGAAAACAATGCTTCCTCTCACTGTGTGCACTGGTGTAATTCATTCATAATTCACACAACCTCATCTTGTTCTATGGTTGTTAATAAATCCTTCTTAACACTTTGGTCGCCAAAAACGCCTTACCACGTCATTCCCCGCCATGCTCATTCTGCCAAAGACGCCGTACCACGTCATTGAGATCAATATTTCAAAAATCTGTGATCGCAATCATATTTCTCCCCCGGAGACTTGAGATCTACTGTTGATCCCCTCTCAACTCTCCAACGGTTCAAGACCGCCATCTGGTGGCCGATCAGCGGATCGCCCAAACCGGAAACAGGAAACGGAAGCTGGTGCTCATTCCAATTCGATCCGATCACTCGCTAATAGTCCCAGGACTCGAGCTAGACACAATGGATAGCAATCCGTTACCAATAACTCGATAAACAACATGATTTGGACGTATATACTATATTATACAACCTGGAGATGGATCGCATATTTCTACATCCCATAATAGGAATATTTCTGCTCCACACTCATCGCCCAACGCTACGAGGAAGCTACGGTGAGATTCAGCATTTTTTTTAACGTGTTCGATATAAACTGCTCTGATGATCATATCACCCACACTAGATGAATCATCTAATGTTGGCCACGGAATTATAAACGACCCCCCCTCCATCCGGTCAACATCAGATGATAAGTAGTAACTTCTAGAAGCACGTCCATTTGAATTTTTTTATCTCGCGCAGATCGCTATCAAACTGTATTTGATCATCAATATAATGCATTTAGGGCTATAAATCACGTTCTGGAGAATGCTGCAGAAAACGATAAAAACATACTTATACTTTAGACCGTATTTTAGTATGAATATGTGAATGAAAAAGTATAACGTTGCTACACCCTGAACAATAGATACTTGACGTTGAATGGGCCATAGTAATGTCAATTTAGCAATACAATTTAAAAAGTTATAGCCCTGCAAAGAAGGGGAACTTCTCCATAGACAAATAGAGCTGGCGTGGGATGGTTTATTATGAATATAAGCCTGGCGACCAAAGTGTTAATATTCATGTACTTTCTCATCCTTTCTTTCCCAAGACAATAAAAAAAAATGCATCTTCGTTCTATTTTCTATTTACATTCTATATATTTTATTTCTGCTGCATGACAGGAAACTCTTTAAATCAGTTGCTCTACTGAGTGTTAGGGTTAGTTTAATGACTACTGACTACATTTTACCTGTATAAATAATGAAATATTTCCTGCATGCTGGGTTCATTCTGGTTTCCTTCCCATCCATCTTCATTCAGGCTGTTCAGCTGTAAACTCTCAGAGAGATCCTGTGAAGCTCTGGCCTCAGTTCTCAGCTCTACCTCCTCCAGTCTGAGAGAGCTGTACCTGGGTGACAACGACCTGCAGGATTCAGGAGTGAAGCTGCTCTCTGCTGGACTGAAGAGTCCACACTGTAGACTGGAGACTCTCGGGTCAGTATTATATTGAGACCCATTTTACTCAAAGAAATTTAACAAAATGTAGAATTATAAAAAGAAAAAGAAAATAAATGTATATTTATATATATGAAATTAAGTGATTTTAAAAGCCAAAGCTATGTGTATCAACTACATTACAAGGTTCACTCTGTCATTTCCATATTGTAAACTGTTGCCAGAGAGCTGATTACCAGAGCTGAGGCTTTGTAGCATCACCCTTGTGCGTTTATGTTTACCCTTAATATTGATTTCAATTGACAATGGTGGAAATTTATTAAATTAAAATACTTGTCATTGACTGATTTTAAACATATTTGAGAATTGTTGGCCTACAGTATGTATATGTGCAACATTTCATCCAAATTGGATCAGAACTGTAGGAGCTATGGCTGGTACAGACAGACACACAGACAGAATCACAGACAGTGAAAACAATGCTTCCTCTCACTGTGTGCACTGGTGTACTTAATTGATAATTCACACAACCTCATCTTGTTCTATGGTTGTTGATAAATCCTTCTTAATATTCATGTACTTTCTCATCCTTTCTTTCCCAAGACTATTTTTCATGTTCATTCTATTTTCTGCAGCTCACACCACTGAAGGCCACACCAAAGCACACATAGACAACTTTTTAGGGATTCTATGACAACCCTTTGTAGTAATTACTATCAAATGTCTATATAAAGTAAAGTTTGTTAACTTTCTGTAAGCTATTATCACATGATCTTACTTTTTTGTACAGTATAAAACCAATATTTAATAGGAATTTACTGTAAATAGATGGGAAAGTAAAAGCGTAATGCTGACAAGATACTTTTAAGGGATTTCAAATAGGGTAATTTGAATGTAATTTTGAGTTTTTATACAGCAGTTGGGCTGTAAAAATACAGAGAATATATAGCAAATATCTGTATTAAAAATATCTATTTCTAAATACTGAAAGTTGCCTTATTTTCACATACAGTAAAACTATGAGTATATTATGTGTTTTATAATTCAATGTAATTTAACATTCAACACAATTTAGCAAATACATGTATTTAAGAAAAAGTACCTGTAGAATAACTGAAGGTTTTTACTGTTTTAAAAAAAAAAGTATATTTTCTTTTTTAACATTATGTAACATTACATTTAAAGTTTAACACTTTGATCACCATGGTTAAATTCATAATTTACCATCCCTCGCCATCTCTATTTGTCTATGGAGAAGTTCCCCTTCTTTGCAGGGCTATAACTTTTTAAATTGTATTGCTAAATTGACATTATCATGGCCCATTCAAAGTCCTATAATCTATTGTTCAGGGTGTAGCAACGTTATACTTTTTCATTCACATATTCATACTAAAATATGGTCTAAAGTATAAGTATGTTTTTATCGTTTTCTGCAGCTTTCTTCAGAACTTGATTTATAGCCCCAAATGCATTATATTGATGATCAAATACAGTTTGGTAGCGATCGGTGCCAGATAATAAATTTCAACTGGAGGTACTTCTAGAAGTTACTACGTATCATCTGATGATGACCGGATGGGCGGGGGGTCGTTTATAATTCCGTGGGCAACGTTATATCATTCATCTAGGGTGGGTCTTATGATCATCAGAGCAGTTTATATGGAACACGTTAGAAAATAACGCTGCAACTCACCGTGGCTTCCTCGCGCCGTTGGCAGATTAGCGTGGAACAGAATTTTTTCTATTATGGGATGGAGACATGCCCGATCCATTTCCAGATTGTATAATAGTATATACGTCCAAATAACGTTGTTTATTGAGTTAGGGCGAGCGATTGATTATCCAGTGTGTTGAGATGGAGTCCTGCTAACGATCGCGAGTGCCCGGACGAAATATGGGTGAGCACTTCCTGTCTGGCGAGTCATTTCCTGTTGGGTGATCTGCCGATCGGCCACCAGATGGCGCTCTTGAACCGTTAGAGAGTTGAGTGGAACCCAGCAGTATATCTCAGGTCCCCGGAGGAGAAATATGATTTTAATCACAGATTTTTGAAATATTGATATCAAAGACGTGTTACGGCGTCTTCGGCAGAATGAGCATGGCGAGGAAAGATGTCCTACAGCGTTTTTGGCGACCATAGTGTTAACAGCAAAAAAACAGAAAGTTGCCTTATTTTCACATACAGTAAAAGGGTGTATATTCTAAGTGTTTTTACATGTACTGTAATTTAACATTCAAGACAATTAAAGGGCAACTTGCAGGTTAAACCCTACTCTTCAATTATGGGTAGTTTACATCATTGTAAAATATCATTGTAAAAAAACTTAAAACCAGGTTCTCAAACATAAACATAAAGACGGACAACACGCTCATCACAGACAAGCTGGATGTAGCCAATTACTTAAACACTTTCTTCACAAACATAGCCACAACACTGGTAAACAAACTACCCTCCCACTCAGGGCAGTATGGGGTAGAACACATAGTAGCATACTACTAGAACTTAGGCGTCCACAAAGACGACTTCAAACTGGAAATGGTAACTACAGATGAGGTACTCAAAAAACTGAGCGCCCTCCAACCGAACAAGGCCACTGGCCATGACAACATCCCCTCCAAATTCCTCAGAGACTCAGCAGCCGCCATCACCCCAGTCATCACACACATAATAAACCTCTCCATAAAACAGGGACACGTCCCCAAGGACTTCAAAATTGCGAGAGTAACGCCCCTGCACAAAAAGGGCAGCAAACTAGACCCAGGCAACTACCGCCCTGTTTCTATCCATCCATCTCGAAAGTCATGGAAAAAATAGTATACGAACAGATCGAAAAGTACCTCGCGGAAAAAAATCTAATCTACGAATTCCAATCTGGCTTCAGAACATCCCACTCCACTGACACATGCCTTCTCTATTTGAACGACCACATCAAACAAGAGGTGGACGCGGGCAAATACTGCGGCATGGTCATGCTGGACCTACAAAAGGCCTTCGACACTGTCAATCACACCATTCTGATTGACAAGCTAAAAGCAATAGGTTTTGATAGTTTATCAGTGAGCTGGATACAATCCTACCTGGAGGGGAGAGAACAGATGGTGGAGGTAAACGGTACCCTATCCCCCCCCCCTCACAGTGAGCTGTGGTGTTCCACAAGGAAGCATACTAGGACCGCTACTATTCCTAATTTATGCAAATGACATGTCGTCAGCTTGTGACTGCAACTTGTTCCTGTTTGCGGACGACTCAGCCCTGCTGGTCTCTGACAAGAACAAGTTACAGGTTGAAAAAGCCCTCAGCTCGGAAATTCTAGGTAAAATCTGCATATGGCTCGCCGACAACAAACTATCATTACACATGGGCAAAACAGAGTCCATACTCTTCGGTTCAAATAACAAACTCAGCAAGACCGACGGCTTCTCGGTTACAGTGGGTGACAATATTGTCACAAGGAAAGATGAAATTACCTACCTAGGTTCCATCCTAGAGGCTAATCTTTCCTGTGACAAAATGGCATCCAATGTAATAAAAAAAGTCAACCAACAAACTCGATTCTTGTACCGGATCTCCTCTCTGGTAAACAAGAATACCCTGAAGACTCCTCATGGTACCAAAGCACCTCAAAGGCACTAAAAAACAAATTACAAACATCTCAAAACAAGCTAGTCAGACTACTGCTTGACCTGACTCCTAGAACCCACCTCATCCCGGCCCACTTTGACAAACTAGGATGGCTTAGAGTAGACGACAGAGTACAGCAACTTGCAATGGGCCTGGTCTACAAGATACACTACGCGACCAAGGTACCCATGTACATGTCAAAATACTTCCCAAAGGTCAGTGAATACCACAATCACAACACAAGAGGGAGCTCCACAAATCATGTTAAACCCAGATTCGGCTCAAACAAGGGACTAAACACGTTTCTCAATTATGCCACATCAATGTGGAACGCCCTACCCAAAGCTGTAAAGGAATGTGAATCACTACCCACTTTCAAAAACACTCTCAAAGAACACCTACGGGAGACTGCAATTCGAAACTGGCCCCTACAAATGTCTTAACCCAGTTGTACAGTAAATTACCAAGTATGGCTTTGTCAGTATTCCAGTGTACAGTGTCCCCCCCCCTACCCCAACCCCCCCTCCCCTCCAATGTACAGCCCCCACCCACCAACACCACCCCACCCACCCAACCTCCTCCAATGTACAGTTTCTACATCAAATGTATATACACCCTTTTTCTGGACACGTTTTGTATCACAAACAGTACTGTATTTGCAAATCTGATATGTCATAAATGTATAGATGTAGCAGTACTGTCTATCTGTATGTCATGTATGTCATATATGTTATGATGAATTGAAAATGGGGGACCCTGATGTAAACAAGACGAAAGTCTTTCTCTGGTCTGCATCCCCTTAACAATTGTATGTATTGAGCTGTACTGTACTGTACCCATTCTGCAATCTGTTAATAAACTTTTCAATCAATCAATCAATCAATCAATTGGTATCTAATTTCATTATTTATTTTTTTCCATTTGACGCCGGAAATGCCACTCAGAAAGGGTTAAAAAGGTCCATGCACGAATTGATTGATTGAAAAGTTTATTAACAGATTGCAGAATGGGTACAGTATAGTACAGCTCAATACATACAATTGTTAAGGGGATGCAGACCTCGAGCTGATCACAACGGATAGCAATCCGTTACCAATAACTCGATAAACAACATGATTTGGACGTATATACTATTATACAACCTGGAAATGGATCGGGTATTTCGACATCCCATAATAGAAGAAATTCTGTTCCACGCTCATCTCCCAACGCCACGAGGAAGGTACGGTGAGTTTCAGCGTTATTTTTTAATGTCTTCGATACTAACTGCTCTGATGATCATATCACCCACACTAGATGAATGATATAACGTTGCCCACGGAATTATAACCGACCCCCCCCCCCATCCGGTCATCATCAGATCATACGTAGTAACTTCTAGAAGATATCCAGTTGAAATTTTTGATCTCGCACAGATTCCTACCAAACTGTATTTGATCATCAATATAATGCATTTAGGGCTATAAATCAAGTTCTGGAGAAAGCTGCAGAAAACGATAAAAACATACTTATACTTTAGACCGTATTTTAGTATGAATATGTGAATGAAAAAGTATAACGTTGCTACACCCTGAACAATAGATATAGGACATTGAATGGGCTAGAATAATGTCAATTTAGCAATACAATTTAAAAAGTTATAGCCCTGCAAAGAAGGGGAACTTCTCCATGTTAAATAGGGCTGGCGAGGGATGGTAAATTATGAATTTAACCCCGGCGATCAAAGGGTTAAGCAATGGAATAATCCTGTAAAAAAAAGATAATTTCTTATTAAATCAATTTACAGATTACAACCTTTATTTAATGGTTAATATTTGTATCAAATGTTATTTACTGTATTGTTATGGTATTTACACAAGTAGAAAAACAAAAGTAATCTGTAAAATAATACAGTGAATTTCCTGTGAAAGATTTTTTTTTACAGTGTAGCTGAGGCTTTGTGTAGCATCACCCTTGTGCATTTATGTTTACCCTTAATACTTGTCGTTGATTGATTTTAAACATATTTGAATTGTTGGCCTACAGTATATGTGCGACATTTCACCCAAACTGGATCATAACTGTAGGAGCTATGGCTGGTACAGACAGATACACAGACAGAATCACAGACAGGAGTGAAAACAATGCTTCCTCTCACTGTGTGCACTGGTGTAATTCATTCATAATTCACACAACCTCATCTTGTTCTATGGTTGTTAATAAATCCTTCTTAATATTCATGTACTTTCTCATCCTTTCTTTCCCAAGACAAAAAAAGATTTCATCTTCGTTCTATTTTCTATTTACATTCTATATATTTTATTTCTGCTGCAGGACAGGAAACTCTGTAAATCAGTTGCTCTACTGAGTGTTAGGTTTAGTTTAATGACTACTGACTACTTTTTACCTGTATAAATAATGAAATATTTCCTGCATGCTGGGTTCATTCTGGTTTCCTTCCCATCCATCTTCATTCAGGCTGGAGGGCTGTAAACTCTCAGAGAGATCCTGTGAAGCTCTGGCCTCAGTTCTCAGCTCTACCTCCTCCAGTCTGAGAGACCTGAACCTGAATATGAACGACCTGCAGGATTCAGGAGTGAAGCTGCTCTCTGCTGGACTGAAGAGTCCACACTGTAGACTGGAGACTCTCAGGTCAGTATTATATTGAGACACATTTTACTCAAAGAAATTTAACAAAATGTAGAATTGTAAAAAGATAATAAATGTATATTTTTATGTATGAAATTAAGTGATTTGTAAACCCAACGCTAACTGTATCAACTACATTGCAAGGTTCACTCTGTCATTTCCATATTGTAAACTGTTGCCAGAGAGCTGATTACCGAGCTGAGGCTTTGTGTAGCATCACCCTTGTGCGTTTATGTTTACCCTTAATATTGATTTCAATGGACAATGATGGAAATTAATTAAATTAAAATACTTGTCGTTGATTGATTTTAAACATATTTGAGAATTGTTGGCCTACATTATATGTGCGACATTTCACCCAAACTGGATCAGAACAGTAGAAGCTATGGCTGGTATAACAGAATCACAGACAGAATCACAGACAGGAGTGAAAACAATGCTTCCTCTCACTGTGTGCACTGGTGTAATTCATTCATAATTCACACAACCTCATCTTGTTCTATGGTTGTTAATAAATCCTTCTTAATATTCATGTACTTTCTCATCCTCTTTCCCAAGACAATTAAAAAAAAATGTCATCTTCTTTCTATTTTCTATTTACATTCTATATATTGTATTTCTGCTGCAGGACAGGCAACTCTGTAAATCAGTTGCTCTACTGAGTGGTAGGGTTAGTTTAATGACTACTGACTACTTTTTACCTGTATAAATAATGAAATATTTCCTGCATGCTGGGTTCATTCTGGTTTCCTTCCCATCCATCTTCATTCAGGCTGACCTACTGTGAACTATCAGAGAGATCCTGTGAAGCTCTGGCCTCAGTTCTCAGCTCTACCTCCTCCAGTCTGAGAGCGCTGGACCTGAGTAACAACGACCTGCAGGATTCAGGAGTGAAGCTGCTCTCTGCTGGACTGAAGAGAGAGTATTATATTGAGACACATTTTACTCAAAGAAATTTAACAAAATGTAGAATTGTAAAAAGAAAATAAATGTATATTTATATATGAAATTAAGTGATTTTAAAACCCAAAGCTAGGTGTATCAACTACATTACAAGGTCACTCTGTCATTTCCATATTGTAAACTCTTGCCAGAGAGCTGATTACCAGAGTCTAGCTGAGGCTTTGTGTACAGTAGCATCACCCTTGTGCGTTCATGTTTACCCTTAATATTGATTTCAATTGACAATGATGGAAATTAATTAAAATATAATACTTGTCGTTGATTGATTTTAAACATATTTGAGAATTGTTGGCCTATCATAACTGTAGGAGCTATGGCTGGTATAACAGAATCACAGACAGAATCACAGACAGGAGTGAAAACAATGCTTCCTCTCACTGTGTGCACTGGTGTAATACATTTTTTATTCACACAATTTCATCTTGTTCTATGGTTGTTGATAAATCCTTCTTAATATTCATGTACTTAATATTCATGCCACATTTTACAAAATAAAAAAGTAACAAAATGGCTCAATTGTAAATGATCAATTGTAATATATTTATTATATTTATAGTATTAATAATGCTGAACTCTTTGCAGGCTGGTCCAATGTTGTGTTACTAGGGAAGGCTGTGCTCCTCTAGCCACAGCTCTCGGTTCCAACCCCTCCCACTTGAGAGAGCTGAACCTGAGCTCCAATAACCCGGGAGATTCAAGAGAGAAACTGCTCTCTGTTGGACTGGACAAACTCATGTATGACTGTTGTTATCTCTTGTCTGACCCAGGTACTGTTGTACTGGAGTTCTGGACCAAAACATTGAACAGTGTGGTTTCTAACTTTAAAACGATCAGTGGAGGGTGAATAAAAAGTAATTTCCACAGAGCGGAGACTGTTCTGGTCAAATCAAGTGCAAAACAACATTGTCATAATGAATAGTTTATTCTGAATCTAACCTTTTATTGAGTCATGTCAGCAGGCCAGCTAACAAACTACAGTTGGAACGGTTTACGTAAATTAATAAGTTAGGGTTAGCTTTTGTGGCATGTAGGAGAACGAAGGTTATCCTATAAAAAACGTCACAGCCCCCAACAACGCGGGGTCTGGGTTAAAAAAACCCAACCCTGTGGCAAGGCCGTAGCAGCGGGCGCAAAGGAGGTCAAAGCCCCAGGCCACATCCCGGGGGCTAGGACCCCCTGAAAAAAGGCGCCTGGTGAGGCCAACGAGGCCGCGGCATCGAGACCCCACCAGACGGTCACTGGTGACACCACCCCCCACATAGCCAGCGTATCGGACAGGGCCTAAATCAGGTGAAGGCCCTTCTCCCCTTGGCACGCCACTCCGAAGCGCTCCCAAGGAGGCTTCCCCCCCACAATATCGTGGGGCCAGCCGGCGCGCTGGAGAGACAACCCTCCAAGGAGGTTGATCCCTCAATCCAGGCCGACAGGTCCCAAGAGCAGAACTCGACCTGCGCCCAGAGCACTGCGGACTAGACAGGCGCCTAAGGGGCTTACTGTAAGAACAGTATCCCGGCGGAAAAGGTGTTCGGTATGCTGTGCACCATGTCACAATCTCCACGAACCCCTACCCTGCCAATTTATTAATCCTGCGGGGTCGAGGTTCAGAGAAAGAGTTTGACACAATTGGCAGACATCATGAAAGATGCGGGGGCATACTCTCGGGCAGACGGGGTCAGGCCCGGCCTCAACCCGAGGGTCGACTCTGCTACCAACACACCGGGGAGACAACCACCCCCCTATGTTTATTAACAGGAGGTGGTAGCTCCCTTAGCCCACTAAGAAACCCCAGAAACATAAATGCACATATACACAGGCTATACAATGCAGTTCAAGCATTTCAGGTTTAAAAAGGGTTAACCCAGGCCAACAGGTCATTGAGGGCAAGGCCCGACCTGGGCCTGGCGGACCGGGACCAGGGGAGGAAACTAACTTTTTGGCTTACCAGCCAACTGGCGAGTAGATGATTTTTTTTACCAGCCAAACTGATTTTTTTACCAGCCAAAAATAAATCGCTAATTGTGATAATTACTTCTTTGTATGTCTTCGTCTAAATTGATTTTCAATCATAGTAATATTATAATAATCACACCGTGTCTCTACTCTTTAAAATATTTATTAGCATAAAACATGAATAAGTGTCTCTACTCTCCACAATATTAGCATACAACATGTATTAATCACACTGTCTCTACTCTTATAAAATATTAGGATATCACATATTAACATGAAAGAGGGAACTATTCTGGACTGGGTTGGGCTGAACTGGGCAGTGAAAGATGCTGGACTGGACTGGGTTGGGCTGAACTAGGCAGTGAAAGATGCTGGGCTGGACTGGGTTGGGCTGAACTAGGCAGTGAAAGATGCTGGGCTGGACTGGGTTGGGCTGAACTAGGCAGTGAAAGATGCTGGGCTGGACTGGGCTGGTCTAGGTTGGACTGGGTTGGGCTGGTCTAGGTTGGACTGGGTTGGGCTGGTCTAGGTTGGACTGGGTTGGGCTGGTCTAGGTTGGACTGGGTTGGGCTGGTCTAGGTTGGACTGGGTTGGGCTGGTCTAGGTTGGACTGGGCTGGGCAGTGAAAGAACCAAGCATTTCACTGTAATGTAATAGCTAAATAAAACAACTTGAACTTGACTTGTTACATTTGCACTCTGGTTGGATACCAAACGTATTCTGGTTGTACTGTACTTGTGCTGTATGATGACAATACATTGGAACCGAATCTCATGACAACGCTAGGGGTTCAGCAGGTGTATTCTGAATGCCAAGTATGACAACATCACCGTTGTGAAGGGCATATGGGCGAGTGGTGATATGGGAGGAAACCCGGTAATAATAAAATGTCACTCGGCTGCATTTAAGCAAAGCCGCTCAGTATAGTCCACTATGTTGAATGCGCGTTATGGTAGCTTGATGCTAGGTAGCTAGCCGGCTAATGCTGGTTAGCCTCACGTCCACTTGTCATTCTCATCCGACTCGAAGGAGAACGTCGTGTGCTGTTGTTCGTCCCCATGTCAGACCGCACTGATATCCGAAAGCGACGACTCTACATCCAATTATTTTCATCCACAATGTGTTTTTGTCTAAGTGTGTCTACGTTGTCAAGCCGGTGACAGGAGTTTGTAGGTCTGCGCGCAGTGGTCTGTCCACTTCCCCTAGATGCGCGACACCTTCTAGAAAACGAGTGTTCATTGGAGGAGCTTAGAGCGCATCTGTACAACGATGATGTTCATTGGTTATGGTCGGATTATTATGAGGCGCAAATGGGAAGAATCAAGGGGGGAGTCAGAGTTCGGCTTGTGCCAGTGAGCGAATCAGCAGATTGCGGAATGATTTTTTTGTTTTGTTTTGTAATTACTAGTACTCGCCAGACTGGCGAGTGCTCTTCATGAATCACTCGCCAAACGTAAAAAATACTCGCATTTGGCGAGTAAAGTGGCCTAATTTCCTCCCATGACCGGGACCTACACAGGGATGCATAGAGGAGTTGACAGAAGCAGCCTCCCCGACAGCCCCCTCCCATCCCCGGTTTAGCAGGGAGGGAGTGTGAAAACAAATGGAGAAGGACCAACCCCCTAACATTGTGCAAAAGGTACAACACAGTATGGACCAATGCACACCACTGTTAAGGGCAACTCGTAGTGGCATCTATATATGACACACACATTCATGTCAACAACCCCTGTGACGTGAGTGTGAGTCTAACCTAGTGTACTGGCGCTCGGTAGAGACAAGTCTCCTTCCCAGCCAACCGCATAAAAAAATGCAGTTTTTATGATGTTTGGGCAACCAAGGCGTGCCGGCTCACAAAGCGGATTCAAACATTGAAAAACACCCTGGGCCAGTGCTAATCGGTCTCGTAAGACCACACGCTGATTTCATAAAACAGCGTGTATGCTCACAAAGAACCAGAGAACAGTGATGGCGAATTTCTAACAAGAAAGCACCACACAATGTTTCCCCCTTGCTGTCTGGGACGAGCAGCAGGAAGCCGGTCTACAAAGACACAGACACAGGTCTCACATGACGAGACTGGGAATAAAGAAAAAAAGTCAATTCTGCTCTTTATGTAAGAGGGGAAGACCAGGGGCGTATCTAGACCCAGCTCTGTACTGGGGCACAGGGGCACAGAAGCCCCGAAACTTTTTTTTGCCGGTTTTTGGGCGAAAATGGGTAGATTTTGTAACTATCTTTTTTTTTTACTTTATTTCGGTTTTAGGGTTAGGTTAGGGCTATGTTATTTAATTATTTTGGGGGAGCCAGCCCCCAGAACTCCTGAAATGCATAGAAATCTATGAAATAAATAAAACAATCTGACATTTATATTAAAGAGCTAGCCCCCCAAACCCCTAAAATACATAGAAATCTATGCATTTTGGAACAGTTACTATATATATAGTCAAGAAAGCATTTAGTCATACTTAAAGTTTAAAGTGCTTTACTTGCATTGAACATTGCATTGAACATTGAGGAGACATCATTAGAAAGCACAATGTATGTTTCCATAGTTACGCAGATGACACACAATTGTACATGTCCGCTGAACCAAATGATCACACAGCTATAAACTCCATTTCTGCCTGTCTCTTAGCAATAAACAAATGGATGACAAACAACTGAGCAACCTGATGGCCTGGGGATAGTGTTCTATCTGGTGTTCTATCGCCCTGCTCTAAGACAAACTCTGAATGAATGAATGAATGAATGAATGACTTTATTTGACAATATAAAAAATAAACATGTGACAGGAGAGCACAGTCGGGATATACTGCCAAGGATGAAACACAAAAAAGCTCAGAGCTTATTTCCATTGTGGTCCTTGTAGGGGGGTGGGGGAATGTGATGCTTAAAACATGCATCATACAAAACGTGACATCACAACACATCACATATACTGTTACAAAGGATCAGATTAAACCGAATATATATATTTATTTATTGATATATATTGCATAGTATTTGTATATCGTTTGATATCCCTTGTATATTCCTTGTACATATACACGGGATGTCCCTTTAGCCTAGTCCAGACCATAATATTTCATTCTCCTATTGGACAGCGGTCCACAGGCGCCAGGGACCGGCCTCCGGAGCCAGGTTCAAAGTCACCGACACGACATGTCTGTACTTGCCCGGCCCTGCCCAGGGATACGGCGACAGAAATGAGAGTGGCACTAGTTTGTTCACCGTGCATATAAATACGGCGCAGGTGAATACAGAAGTAGAGTTACCAATAAGTTGAAGCCTCACCCACGATACAACGTGCGGTGAAGTATGGCCTGTTTGGCCCCAGAATAGCATTGAGACCGCGTGCGAATTAATAACTGAATTGTCAGAGTTTGGCGCTATACCGTCGAGTGCGACATATTTCTATTAAGTCAATAATAGTCTATTTGTGTATAGTGTATCGTGCGGTTAGAGTTCTACAGTGACCAGCATCTCCAACGCTTCCTCGTATTAGCTAGAGTTCTTATCCAGGCTGGGCTGACCACATGGCGCTTTCACCCGAGGAGACCTAGGCGAGAACCGTATGGGCATGTACACTGGATTAATCTACCCGACGACTACATAGCCCTTCGCGGCTGGAATATATTTGCTTTGGTCCTGTGATTTATGGAGCGGATAATCGCCGACGCCTGTGAGTGTTGGATTTACCCCGCGAGGAGTCAAGTCGAGTCGGCGCCTCAGACAGCCTGAGGCCGACTAGCTTTCTTCACTGTGGAGCTACAGTCTACAAGAGAACAGCTGTATTCGTCCGTGGATCAAGAGGCTATCGCACTGTCTCCTGTACTCGGAGTCTCCCTAGTCATCGTTGACCAGACGTTCTACTACCGACAGACCCCCCACCCCTGCCGGCTTACTACCGGGGGGACCCTTCCAGTATATCCCGCTATATCACTAGTGTACCATAGATATAATTCCCTAAGATTCAGGTTGTATAATTGCCTCCTGCGTAACCAGAGAATGGACATTCAGTGTTGATTTGCCTACGCATATTCCTTTGCCTTACAAGTGCAATCAAAGTATAATATAAGTGTATGATGTACCTTTTGCTCCATTAAATACTTAATAATTACTTTGTGTGGAACCGTTTTCATTGTGGAAAGTGTTCATCATATTCAGATATCATGTACTGTATGGCCAGTAATTAAAGTACATAAAGCGGTAGTGGTTTAATGATACCATACTTATCAATACAGTCAGGGAATTGTACCCCTCAGTTACAATTGGTCCTTCGAGCCGGAGGGTAACTAGTGTAATATTAATATAGTGGTATTAATATTGACATGGCCTATGATGAACACTCCACAAAACGGTCCTCCTAAAGTAGATCGCCCGCAGCGTAGACGGCAGACACCTCAGTACTTAGAGGATTACGTTGCCAGTATACTACCTAGCCTTCTACAGACGGTAAACGCGGAAAAAGTAGAAAGTAAAATTATGTCCGACCCTATCAACCAGGCTACCCCGCCAACAGAGGCCCTAGTGGGTTCTAATGTAACTGACCAAGCTCACGGTAGGGACCAGGAGGGACCCGACACGACTTTACCCCCCGCCAAGACCGAAGAAGTAGTCCCCGGAGAGCTCCAGGAGAAAGACAGCCCTCCAGGGATGGAACTCTACCCGCAACAAGAAGAGGAGAGCACCCCGGAGATGGATCTCCAGGACTCCCCACAGGAGAACAGATCTCCAACGAGTACTGCCAGGAGCGGATCACCTCAACCAGCGTCTTCCCCCAGCGAGGCGGACAAGATGCTGGCACAGGCATTCCTCGCCAGCCTAGCAGCCTCAACAGAGCGCGATCGACTCCAAGCACAGACGCTTAGTGAGCGCGAACATTCTTCCATGGAAAGAGAACGCCTTCAAGCGCAGCAACGGAGCGACGAAGATCGTATACGTCTAGAGATTAGACGCCTTCAGACGGAAGAGAATATGGTAAGGGACCACGCCGAAGCCCAGCGCGCCGCCGCCGAAGCCCAGCGCGCCGCTGCCGGTGCCCAAAGAGAAGCAGAGCGCGACATCGAGCATAATGGAGCAGCTGATCGCCAGGGCAACACCCCCTCCCTCCGCACGGGGTTCCAGGGCCTCGTCAAGACACGGGTCAAGGGCACCCTCCCCTAACCGATCAAGCGACCCTGAGCCCGACCACCAGAGAGAGCCTATACCCCCCTCCAAACTCCTTCCCCGACCGGTCCCAGTGAGACCCAGCTACAAGGAAGAAACGGTATACACCGCGGAGAGGCTAAATAGACGACTACAGGATCTAGAGGACCTGCCAGAGGAAGAAGAAGAGGGAGAGGAGGAGAGTCAAGCCCGACAGCAGCACAGTACTCCACAGGACCAGGAGGTCCAGTACAGCCCAGGCTCTACCCCCGCGGCTCTGCGCTACAGACCCCCGACTCAATTCACGGGTGAGCTTGACGCACGACCAGCCCAGAGGAATAGCACCTGGATACGCGGGCCATGGTACCCCGCCGGTACCAGCCCACCGAGAGGCGTAAGAGGAGACTCGCCTAGGAGGCCTCTCTTCCAACGCTCACCGATGTGCCAGCCATCTACGGCATCATACATTGGCACACCGACGTTTCCGGACTTCACCCATGAGAACAGAGCACAGTACACGGAGCTACGAATGTGCTTAGAGACAATGATGGCCGATGTAGCTGATGAACGCCACAAGTATGCTATCCTATTGAAGCACCTCAAGGTGCCCCGAGCGCACAATATAGCGCTGGCCTATGCCACCTCTACTACCCCATACACAGCGGCTCTAGCAGCACTTGACCAAAGATATGGACGCATATGGGACTACGTAATACAAGAGATAAGGCATATTGACCGCCTACCCCCAGCCACAGACAATCGCTCACTAGATGACCTGTCTATCAAGGTACAATCCCTGGTAGGGATGCTGGGGGCGCAAAGAGAAAAGGGTATGCACGAACTGTACGCAAACTCTAATGTCGAGAGGATTTTAGAGAAGCTTCCGCCCGCCCGACAAGAGCGCTTCAGGCGGCAAAGAGACCACCGTGATCCTAACGGTCCCGAGCCATCCCTCCTAGACCTAGCCGACTTCCTGGCGAGAGAAGTCAGCAGCCTACGATTGGATACGTTCGTGCGGAGCACACCAAGCTCCAGAGAGGGACCTAGGAGAGCAAACGATGGCCGAAGATTGGTGACTGTCATGCACCAATCAGAATCAATACCGAGCAGCAAGAACCACAGTACCCCCTCGATGAAAGAGAAGTGGAAGATGGTGTGCCCGTACTGCGAAAAGGAACACTGGTTGTCACAATGTGACATGTTCAAGAAGATGACCGCCGACGAGGTGAGTCAATGGATAAAGTCCAACCGACGCTGTTACCGATGTGCGCGCAGTCACATGGCAGCCGATTGCCGCTTAAAGAAGAGGTGTAGTCGGTGTGACGGAGCCCACCTAGATGTCCTACACGACAGTAACAGAAGAAAGCCTGCACCCTCAAGCAGCACAAAGGCAAGTGTTATGTACATTGACCCCGCCAGCAGCGGGGGCGCCCAGGTGCTCTTAAAGGTGGTCCGCGTAACACTGAGTTACCAAGATAAGGTCATGGACACTTACGCCGTCCTTGACGACGGGTCAGAGAAGACCCTTCTCCTCGCGTCCACTGCGGCCCAGCTGGGGCTGCGGGGGAGCGAAAACCAGATGACGATTCGGACAATAAGAAGAGATCTAAAGACGATAAAGGGCGAGAATGTCTCCTTCACTATCGCAGCAAGCGGGCAGCCAGAGAGACGGTATAGGATTACTAATGCTTTCACCAGCCAAGAAATAGGCCTGTCGCAGTACACCTACCCCATCGCCAAGCTGATGGATAAATATGTGCACCTGCGTCAACTACCTATCCCGCTCATAGACGGTGCCACCCCGACCCTGCTGATAGGCTCCGACCATGCAGACCTCATAGTCCCGATAGACCGGGTCCACACAGGACCCAGAGGCTGTCCTGCAGCAGTCGAGACCCGCCTAGGATGGACATTACAAGGCCCCCTCGCTAAGTCTCTTAACCGAACAGCAGCCACTAACTGCCTCCACTCCAGAGTGACAGAAGAAGACACCACCCTCCTACAGCATGTCGAGAGGCTATGGACACTAGAGACAATGCCCTTTAAGAACGAAAAGAAAGACATTCGTTCCAAGGAAGACATTTACGCTATAGCCCTCCTCGAGCAAGGGACAAAGAGAGTCAAAGTCAACGGAGTGATGAGATACGCAACTCCACTCCTGAGGCGAGAGGGTATGCCCACCTTCCACGCCACAAAAGAAGCGACGGAGCGGTATCTATTGAACACAGAGCGGCGCCTAGCCAGAGACCCCGCTCAAGAGACTGTGTACCGCGCTGAGATTAACAAGCTAATCACAGCGGGACACATAAAGAAAATTGACATTAAAGAGGCCGATCAGACGACCGAATCATGGTACGTGCCGCACCACAAAGTCCACCACAACGGCAAGGATCGTATTGTGTTCAACTGCAGCTACCAGATCGGATCACAAAATCTGAATAAAGAGCTCTTGCCCGGCCCAACACTCGGCCCCTCTCTACTAGGCGTGTTACTACGTTTCCGCCAGGACAAGGTGGCCATCAGCGGCGATATCAAAGGGATGTTCCTGCAGGTGAGACTAGTGGAGGAGGACAAGCCCCTGCTGCGGTTCCTATGGAGAGAGAGGATCGGGGATGAGCAACCAGCCATCTATCAATGGGAAGTCCTCCCTTTCGGAACCACATGCAGCCCATGCTGTGCTACGTTTGCACTGCAAAAACACGTCGCAGAGGACCCAGCAGCAGATGAAGAGGTCCGACAAAGTGTAGGAAATAGTTTCTACATGGACAACTGTCTGCAAAGCGTCTCGACGCCAGAAGAAGCCGAGGCTCTTCTACTCAAGCTCCGCGCCTCCCTGATCAAAGGCGGCTTTGATCTCAGGCAGTGGGCCAGCAGCGACCCGCAAGTATTGCGCAGCCTCTCCCCCGAGGACAAGGCAGCAAGCAGCGAGACCTGGATGGCGACCATCCCAGGAGAAGCCCAAGAAATGACACTAGGACTAGTCTGGCGCTTCAAAACAGACTCGCTCCATTATAAACACACACCCCTGACCAAGGAGCAGGGAAGGTCGACTGCACTACCGACCACCAGACGGAGTGTATACAGAACACTCGCCAGACAATATGACCCGTTGGGATGTATTCTACCTTACACCACCAGGGCAAAGATGATTGTAAGAGCGTTATGGGACAAGGACCAGGGCTGGGACGACCCCATACCCGAACACCTTGCATCCACATGGAGAGAGTGGGAGACGGAACTCAGCTCACTCCCAGGTGTCAACATACGCCGCAGCTACTTCCCACCCACAGTGAGGCCGGAGACATGCCAGATGGACCTGCACGTCTTCAGCGACGCCTCCGAAGTAGCCTACGGTTCGGTGGCCTACTTGCGTGCCCGAGAGGAGGGAGGAGAAATACATACTGCTTTCATCCTGGCTCGCTCAAGAATAGCCCCACGAAAGCAACAATCTATCCCGCGTCTAGAGCTCTGCGCAGCCCTAGCAGGAGCGCAGCTCGCCACGTTAATCCAACGTGAACTTACCATTCCGGTGCAAAGAACAATCTTGTGGTCAGACTCCACGACAGTACTCACATGGATCCGGTCTGATTCGTGCAGATACAAGGTCTTCGTGGGAGTCAGAGTCACAGAGATTCAAGAGTTAACAGAAGTAGCAAGCTGGAGGTATGTGGACACAAAACACAACACAGCTGACGTCATCACCCGGGGAATGTCCCTGGATGACCTCACCCGTCACAACCTATACAGTGACGGGCCAGAGTTTCTCAAGCTCCCGGAAGAAGAGTGGCCTACACCCACCCCACGGGAGGCGAGTAAAGAGGAGGCCGAAAACAAGAAATCTATGTTCTGTGGATTGAACACACTCGTCTCCACAGACCCCGACATAGACGATTGCCTCACCCTAGAGAGTGCGCAGCTAAAGACATTTCTGTGGCACCACCCAGAGGTTCAGCCCACTACTGACATTACAGCAGCTGACTACGAAGAAGCAGAACTTCTTCTACTACAACGAGCCCAGAGAGACTCGTTCCCCGATGAGCTAGACTGTCTACAGGGAGCAAAGCCCGTCCCATCAGACAGCAGACTGCTCCACCTAGCCCCCGAGAGCGACGCCCATAGTCTCATCAGAGTGGGTGGTCATCTGCGGAGAGCTCCAGACTTACCGGATGACGTCAAGTACCCGATAGTCTTAAACAGCCGACACAAGGTCACAGAGCTGATCATAAAGAAATACGATGAGGATGTGCACCACGCAGGGGCAGAGAGAGTCTTCGCGGAGATCAGACGTCGTTATTGGATACTGCAAGGGAGAGAAGCAGTGCGGCGCTTCCAGCGAACCTGTCTAGACTGTCGTAAGTGGCGAGCGCAGCCCAGTATACCCCGGATGGCTGACCTACCTCCCTGTCGCCTCCGACTCGGCGACAAGCCTTTTCACTCCACCGGTATGGACTGTTTCGGCCCGCTGTATATAAAGAAAGGAAGAGGAACCGAGAAGCGGTGGGGTATTGTATTCAAATGCATGACCACCCGAGCGATGCATATAGAACTCCTTTCAACCATGAGCACAGACTCATTCCTTATGGCCTTCCGAAGATTCACATCGCGGAAAGGCAAACCGTCTATATTATTGTCTGATCACGGGACAAACTTCAAAGGCGGAGAAAGAGAGCTGAGAGAGAGCTTCCAAGCTATGGGCCCAGAACTTAAGACCCACCTCGCTCCATCCCAGATTGACTTCCAGTTTAATCCCCCGAACGCACCTCACTTCGGTGGAACTTGGGAACGAGAAGTACGTTCCATAAAGACAGCCCTGTACGCCGTGCTTGGGGCCCAGACCGTGGCGGAAGAAGTCCTAATGACAGTCCTCACGGAGATCGAGGGAGTATTGAACTCAAAGCCCCTCGGTTACGTCTCAAGTGATGTAGCAGATGTTGACCCAGTCACCCCCAACACACTCTTGATGGGGCGGCTGGACCCCGCGCTACCCCAGACAATGTACAGGCCTGAAGAAGCGAACGGCCGAAGAATGTGGAGGTA
This sequence comes from Notolepis coatsorum, assembly GCF_963971535.1. Lineage (NCBI taxonomy): Eukaryota > Metazoa > Chordata > Actinopteri > Aulopiformes > Paralepididae > Notolepis > Notolepis coatsorum. The sequence continues at coordinate 16,269,104 of NC_140171.1, forward strand.
CAGTCAAGTATTGGCTGACAAGTTTTGGAACAGCTTCCTACTCCACTACCTACCGTCTCTACAGACCCGCCAGAAATGGGTAAAAGAGAGAGACAATTTGACAGAAGGAACAGTCGTCATGATTATCGACCAGTCACTACCCCGAGCTATGTGGCCGGCTGGCCGCGTAAGCAAAGTGATCACCGGTGCCGACGGAAAGGTCCGAGCAGCTGAAGTGCTCGTCCAAGGGCGGACCTACACCCGACCCGTGGCGAGGCTAATAGAACTGCCAAGGCTCCCCGATACTATCGATGACGACCATGACCCCATGACTTTGTGAACTGACTGACCCTCACAACAGACATTGAGTAGTGGACAGTGCGGTTAATCTGTCTCTGCTTAGCTAATTAGGTGGGACTAATTAGGGGGCGGCTGTTACAAAGGATCAGATTAAACCGAATATATATATTTATTTATTGATATATATTGCATAGTATTTGTATATCGTTTGATATCCCTTGTATATTCCTTGTACATATACACGGGATGTCCCTTTAGCCTAGTCCAGACCATAATATTTCATTCTCCTATTGGACAGCGGTCCACAGGCGCCAGGGACCGGCCTCCGGAGCCAGGTTCAAAGTCACCGACACGACATGTCTGTACTTGCCCGGCCCTGCCCAGGGATACGGCGACAGAAATGAGAGTGGCACTAGTTTGTTCACCGTGCATATAAATACGGCGCAGGTGAATACAGAAGTAGAGTTACCAATAAGTTGAAGCCTCACCCACGATACAACGTGCGGTGAAGTATGGCCTGTTTGGCCCCAGAATAGCATTGAGACCGCGTGCGAATTAATAACTGAATTGTCAGAGTTTGGCGCTATACCGTAGAGTGCGACATATTTCTATTAAGTCAATAATAGTCTATTTGTGTATAGTGTATCGTGCGGTTAGAGTTCTACAGTGACCAGCATCTCCAACGCTTCCTCGTATTAGCTAGAGTTCTTATCCAGGCTGGGCTGACCACATGGCGCTTTCACCCGAGGAGACCTAGGCGAGAACCGTATGGGCATGTACACTGGATTAATCTACCCGACGACTACATAGCCCTTCGCGGCTGGAATATATTTGCTTTGGTCCTGTGATTTATGGAGCGGATAATCGCCGACGCCTGTGAGTGTTGGATTTACCCCGCGAGGAGTCAAGTCGAGTCGGCGCCTCAGACAGCCTGAGGCCGACTAGCTTTCTTCACTGTGGAGCTACAGTCTACAAGAGAACAGCTGTATTCGTCCGTGGATCAAGAGGCTATCGCACTGTCTCCTGTACTCGGAGTCTCCCTAGTCATCGTTGACCAGACGTTCTACTACCGACAGACCCCCCACCCCTGCCGGCTTACTACCGGGGGGACCCTTCCAGTATATCCCGCTATATCACTAGTGTACCATAGATATAATTCCCTAAGATTCAGGTTGTATAATTGCCTCCTGCGTAACCAGAGAATGGACATTCAGTGTTGATTTGCCTACGCATATTCCTTTGCCTTACAAGTGCAATCAAAGTATAATATAAGTGTATGATGTACCTTTTGCTCCATTAAATACTTAATAATTACTTTGTGTGGAACCGTTTTCATTGTGGAAAGTGTTCATCATATTCAGATATCATGTACTGTATGGCCAGTAATTAAAGTACATAAAGCGGTAGTGGTTTAATGATACCATACTTATCAATACAGTCAGGGAATTGTACCCCTCAGTTACATATACCATTTAACATTTATATACATACAGACTCATACAACATGCAAGGGTGCCTTAAGCTAAGTGTCTAGGCAGGGCTGTACGCTGCGATGATCTCATCGCAAATTGCCCCTTTAATTGGCCGTTGCGATTGGTAAATAATATTTGGGGGCGGGCTTGCGAGTAGGGATTTCAAGCCTTGCATTCGCATTTCACTCCTAAATGATCCAAGGCGTGTGATGACGCTGAGCACTCAGATATGATCAGCGGGAAAATCAACTGAGCACTCACTCTGATAGACTGGCTATGATTTAGCTATGAAGAAAAGTAAAGTTAGTAGTAGGGATGGGAATCGATGGTTCCTAACTGGGTTTTGGCCATATGCTCCCGAAATTCTCCCACTGTTTGGCTGCTTCTATGTGCAGTGAAAACTACTCGAAATGCTTTAGAACCTAGTCATTGATTTAGTTCAGGGTTAGCCGCGGAGCTAACGCTAGCTAACGTGAGCTAATCAAGCTCACAGAGAGAGATAAACAGCTGACAGCAGGTAGTACAGGTACAAATACAATAAAACAAGGGGTGGGGGCTGTTGTGTAAACCTTGTGTCGCGTCAATCTGGTCCACACGTTACTCGTTCATATCTCAGCCCGTGCTGAGATATGCCCATTCCGCGGTCTGTTAATAAAGTTTTCAATCAGACAGATGTATGGAAAGGCTTTTATTATAACATTCGTTGAGGTAAAATCATTATGCCTCATTTAGTCATCCTGCAGAGCACTGGTCTCCTACTCGTGGGCCGCGGGGAGCTAATGTTGGTAGTGTGGTATAATATGTCCTCATGTAAATACCCCCCCCCCCCCCCTCTCTGTGGAATAAGACATTCCTCTCCCCAAACCTGTACCCCCCCCCCCCCCATCTGACCTATCAAATGGGACCACACCCCCCCCCCTGTTACCTATATAGATCTCCTCCTGAGATCTATCCAGGTCTTTTACCTAGGTCATTTCAGCTGATCACCTGGGGGAAGCCCTCAGCCATTCTCTCTATGTAATTCTATCTGTTTGGTTAATAAACCCTTGTTATTATCCAAGCCTCGGTTGACTGAGAACATTCTTCATCAGGATATCTACAAATATCCCACAATTGGCGTCTACGAACTTGTGACGGACTTCTTGCGTCCTACCGGCGTGCTGTATTGTTTCAGCTATACAGAGAAAAGTGAGTATAATAGAATGGTCGACCAAAAATTTATGGCAAGGAATTAAAACCTTCCCGCTTTTCTCTGTGCCAGGTGAATATTACAGAATGTTGTCAAATATTGAGATCATGGCTGAGTAAGAATAATGTGCATTAATATATCTGATCTGTATTGAGAATCGTTACCAGGGCGCGCGTGCACCTGGGTCCTTATCAGGAGGTTCTGAGAGGATGGGTTATATGTGCTATTCCCGAAAGTTTAGGCACAAAGGTTGAAGTGCTATTCCTGGTCGAGTCGGAGCCGACCAAAAGCTAAGGCACACAGTAAGGTTGTCGGATTGCTAACCCAAGTCTAATTCAGGCTGAAATATAGGCAACAAAAGGAGATACGTGAGCTTATTAGAGTGATATCATTGGAAAATGCTACTCTCTTAGAAACTATTCTATGATTCTTTTGGCAAAGAGGCGGGAAGTTAGGACCGAGAAGCTGTTATAATCTAATTAGATTTAACAGAGTAACGATATATATTCATAGATGCAACCTTAAACTAAGCTCACAACCTCGTCCATTCCTGAAAACGATATATTTGGATTGAATTAATCAATTAATCATACAGAGAGCGGGAAGGAGACCGGCGATGCCTCGGCAGTACGTGAATGTACATTTAACGAGACATTAGTCGCGGGTCGAAGGGACCGAGACTATGATTAAAAGGTATATATAATCTAATATATCGCTGGTAAATTTCGAAGTCAGGTTCGGTCGTTATGACTTTAATAACGATGTGTAGTTATATCAAGGGATAAATGCCTTGTCGCAGCAGAGTGCTGGCCGACTAAACGAACAAGCGATCCAATACAGTCAGATATACAGACACGTTAACTTATATGTATTAATGTTTGTTTGTCTGTTTAAAGTCTCGTTTGTATGTGCACAGTATAGAACCCGCCGCAGTGCTGTATTGAGTAAAGAAACCGACGGATAGCGCGACGAGCATAGGGAGACGAGTTACCGTTATACAGAGAATAACATTGAGGTGCAACTCACGGGACAAACTAGGATAGTAATTTCCGGAATCAACAAAACCGGCCCACGGGAACGACCATTTGGGGAAGTATAGTTTTATCGTTTCAGTTTGTTTACGTTTCACATATGCACAGGCGCGTTCATTCGGTAACAAAACGCTGGTTTAGGAATTCCAGGCTATTGAGAGCTCGTGGGAAAAATACTGTATGAATTGCAAAGCGTTATTTCCGAGGCGAATGAGAACGCACGAATGTCGCTTGGAGCGATGACGTCACGCTATGCGCGCCGTGAAGTTATGATTTTATATTAAACTATCCATAGGCAAACGTAAAGTTTAATGTGCCCAAGGCCGAAGGTGCGTGAAATCCACTTGTAGTATATGTTTTATTTGTATATGTATGTGCGCGCTGCTATTGGAAAATGTTGAGTTGCGGTGGCGAGATGCAGAAGAGTGTTTCCAGAGTTGCATTATCCCAGACCACCGGAGAAACGAGCCGAACATTGCATTGACGACACGTAACGTGCTACAACCTCTGGAACCACTATTCGATTATAATATACGACGTCAACACAACAGCTTTCCCCGGTGAGTATGAAAATCATAATTATAGATGCTTTGATTGATTGATTGAAAACTTTATTAACAGATTGCAGAATGGGTACAATACAGTACAGCTCAATACACACAATTGTTAAGGGGATGCAGACCAGAGAAAGACTTTCGTCTTGTTTACATCAGGGTCCCCCATTTTCAATTCATCAGGACATATATGACATACAGATAGTCAGTACTGCTACATCTATACATTTATGACATACCAGATTTGCAAATTCAGTACTGTTTGTGATACAAAAGGAGTCAATATATACATTTGACGTAGAAACTGTACATACACAACTATCATCTCAGTAACAGTAAATTACAACTATCTCAGATCACTTGAATGTTTATGTTGCTTTAATTTACACATTATAAGTCACATAAAGCTAGTTTTAAATAGGATTCTAATCAACACAACCCAGACAGTCAAAGCGTCACTAGCATATTTTTGTGTTTACAGGAAGCAAGCAGACAATCAGGAGAGGCAGATGGATTTAACTCTAAATTGAATTACAAAGCAGTGTTTAAAACACTCACTCAAACCAGCTGAGGACGATGTGGAGTTGAAAGACAATGCAAATAGCCAGTCTGACCACACCTATAGAGACTCAACTTAGTATCTCCACTTAGTATAGTAGGAAGTATCGCTTTAGATGCAGATTTTCTCTTTGTTACCACGAGACTCAACCGAAGATCGTGTGGAGCTGAGAGACAATCGATTGACCATTTGGAACAAATCTGCATCCAAACACCCACATGTACATTTCTTTTACAGGAACGCCAACGATAACAGACGATATTCAGAGTGGGCACTTGGGAGACAAAGCAATGCAAATGCCTGCACTCGTGACCACAGACTTGGTGGACTCACCTGGCGGTGGATGGCAACAGAGAACCACTTAGTTAACATGAATCAGACACTAGTGATGAATTTGCAGTCATGAAAGGCACCATATTTCCCATACTAACAAAATAACATAACTTGCATGCTATCCCCTCCTTCTATTCTCTGCTTATAACCAATAACATGCATGATTATTCTTTTAACAACTAATACATTTCCATGACTGCAAATATCAAACCGCCAAGAGGTACACAATGATTATCAACAACATTGATCATTTAGCTGACACTTTTATCCAAAGCGACTCACAGGTTTTGTACGACAGGACATCAAAAAGGGCATAACTCTATCAGCTGAGTAACAATGGTCATCAAAGTGTTGAGTGCTACAGTGTAGGTTAGTTTATTAGGACAAATGCATGACAGTAAGGTTAGCTAGGGTTAGAATTATTTGTATCAGTTGAAAGCAGGATAATCATTTACACAATGATTATCAAAATGCACAAGGTATATTAGAGGTAATTAAATTAATGCTACTTAAAAGTAGACGAGAAAATGAATGGATGTATTTCATGCAAAATTAACTGGCTGCCTAGAATTTATGTTTTCCCCATGCTAAATTATGACGAGCCACACTGAGACGTAAAAAACAACCGAGACGTCATGGCGAGGTAAGTATCTTGAAGAAACACACCATCGTACGCGGCCTGAGGTAAGATCAAATTCAATTTAACATCACAGACTATGAAGAGAAAGAGCTATTTTATCTGATTCAAGACTTTGGCCATTCATTTACAATTTTATTTAAAGCCTAATGCTGTAAGATCTAGTTAGATACAAGATCTGATAAGATTGTAGTGAATGTGACCTTCTTGACATAAGGAATCACTGCTAATGCAATTGGCTTGCATTTCCTATTTTCAATTAAGTGATTTTATTTACAATGAATTGAATTAATCCCAAAATGATTTTCCTCTTTAGCAGAAAGGCGTTGAATCATTTATGTGAGGAGGTTTTCTAAGGCAATTTTATCATCCTCAGATCATATTGGTGAGAGGACACGACAAGTGAGAAGGAGTGAGACGACGCGTGACCTGAACCACGAACGACGGCAGGACCAGGCAGAGAGGAACACAACCCAGTGACCTGAGCGACCCACGACAGCATAGGACCACCAGGGACGCCGCCAAGGAGCTGCGGACACAACCAGGACGACAACAGCAACAGTGGGAGAGCCGCCATCCAACCCAGCCCACAGACGTCCCCAAGAAAGTGGAGCAGGGGACCACGAAGGAGACTGACCAAGGAGACACTGACGAAGAGGAGATCAACCTTTGACGGCCTCCACCCCGGCACTGCAGACCACGGCAGACCAAACCCATCACCTGCAGATGGGAACCAAAGCCCTGACCATCAAGGTGGATTCCCATGACAAGATTGTCATCCGTGTGAGAGAGAGCGTCCTACAGACAGGCCACTACACCAGCAAACCCTCGCCCCTCTGGTACCGCGATGACGGGGAGCGGGGGACCAACCACCACACAGCACGTTCAAGACCACCCTACCGCCATGTCTCAAGGCCTGATAAAGGTCAAGCGTGAGCACAGTGGCAGACATGTGATGGTGGTGGAGAACAACATAGGCTCCAGGAAAAGAGTCTGCAAGGCCACTATAGTTGACCGCCACACTGCTACAGGTGACCCTTGACAGGGAATGAACGGCGACCAGTGAATGTTCCCGACTGCATCGTCAAGAAGAGACATCATCAGAGACCTGTGAACCAAGAGACTTCTGAACACACAGTGTCCACATTGTTATGTATTTATTTAATTTTTATGTGTTACTGTTTGGCCCTGCCACACGACCGACAGAGAACACCTTGTCAACAACGACGCAACATCATTCAGATTAATACCTTCACAAGCAGGAAACTTTTCACACAATTGTATGTATCTGCAAAACAATGAACTAGGGATGTGATGAAAAGAAATCAATGAGAAAGCATTAACAATGGTTAGTAATAATGAGCCAAAATGTATTGCTGAAGGAAGAAGTGGTCACATGATCACATTACATCACATTTAAATTACTTAGGTTACAAAATTGCCTGATTCTAAGTAAAGACCAACAAAACTGAGGCAATCACAGATGAAAGTGACACTCAAACTCAGGTTAAATACAACTGGATCCTAAGTAATTTCATCAAGAATCATTATAAATTGTGCGTATATATATTTTTGAACAGTTTCCCATAATCAATCATGTTAGTTTTATTAACCACTAGGTTAACGGTTGTTTAAATGTTTTTGTACACATTAGCCACTAAGTTAATGCTTATGTGTAAATCCTATTCCTAATAATTATGCACACGATTTTGTGTTTTCACCCTGTGCACTCTGACCACACAGAGACAGTGCATGTATTTAATTGGTTTATTACGATGCCTGTATGCACAACCATCACATTAGCTCCCCTGAGTCACGACATGAACGACTGAAGGTATGCCAAGATATTTGCACAGCGATAGCTTCTAATGATTATGTTAATTGTTGTTTGATATCAGAGTTGAGGACCACTCATTGATTTTGAGCGATTAATAAAAAAAAATTGTGATATCTATTCCCACATCTCTGATATCAAAATAACACAGACCGCAGTCCAGTCAATCATGTCATGAATCATAGATGTAAATAATTCTATTTTAAACTGTTATGCCAACCAACATCACATCGGCCAAAATTTTCATTATTTTAATTGTTTTCTATTTTCACTTTTACCTGTTCCAAACAATCCTGGTATATTATACATTAATCTCACCCACATTATAAGAAAGAAAAGTGAGTATTGTGGTATAATATGTCCTCATGTAAATACACCCCCCCCCCCCCCCCTCTCTGTGGAATAAGACATTCCTCTCCCCAAACCTGTACCCCCCCCCCCCCCCCATCTGACCTATCAAATGGGACCACACCCCCCCCCCCCCCCTGTTACCTATATAGATCTCCTCCCGAGATCTATCCAGGTCTTTTACCTAGGTCATTTCAGCTGATCACCTGGGGGAAGCCCTCAGCCATTCTCTCTATGTAATTCTATCTGTTTGGTTAATAAACCCTTGTTATTATCCAAGCCTCGGTTGACTGAGAACATTCTTCATCAGGATATCTACAAATATCCCACAGTAGCTTTGTTGTTGTCAACACACAGGGCATTCAGGAAGTCAAAAACGAATGCGCTTGCCGATTGGTGCTAAGAACAGCAGGGCGGGTGCAAGCGTTGTGACGTAATTGGCAGACTCTACTGTCAATCAAAATTATTCTGTTTTCCATCAGAATGAATGAATGAGAACTTTATTAACAGATTGCATAATGGGTACAATACAGTACAGGAGGATGAAGACCAGAGAAAGACTTTCGGCTTTTTTACATAAGGGTCCTCCATTTTCAATTCATCAAAACATTTAGAGACATACAAATATACAGTAGTTTCATAAAAATGCTAAAATGCTATTGATTGATTGATTTAAAACTGTATTAACATATTGCAGAATGGGTACAGTACAGCTCAATACATACAATTGTTAAGGGGATGCAGACCAGAGAAAGACTTTTGTCTTGTTTACATCAGGGTCCCCCATTTTCAATTCATCATATTTCATATCTAAATCATATAATATCTCATTGCTAAATATATGCAATATATAATCTAATAATCCAATAATCTAAATCTAATATATAATATAAAAATGCTAAATGCATGGGTATTTTATTTTGTCTTTAATGTTAGCTTGCAAACTCATACTGTCTTGGTAAGCCTCATAATGAATTGTTTGGGGTAAAAAAGAAAAACATTGTGATGTGTATCGTGTATCGCCGAAAGGTCAGAAAATATCGTGATATCATATTTAGGCCATATCGCCCAGCCCTAGTTGGTTCATTATAAAAGATACAAACCTGACAACAAAAGCACTTAAATGTTAAATAAAAGGACCACAGTAATGAGGCAGGAGGAACATATTTTTTTGCACTATAATGGTAAAATTGTTATTTAAAAATGTGCCCCTAAAACATATTTTTTGCCCCTAAATTTCTAATTTAGGGGCAAGTGTGCCCCTAGTGAAAAAGCTTAGCGTACAGCCCTGCTAGGTATAGTCCCTTTTGAGCCATGTCTTCAGGCTGGACTTGAATCTAACGGCACTGTCTATGGTTTTCAGTTCACTGGGCAGACTATTCCAATAGACAGCTGCTGAATATAAAAATGACTCCTTCCCCATACAGCTCCTGAATATGACTGGCACAAAGTCAGTTGAGCTGCGCCTAGTTTGGTAAGCATGGGTGTCTCTGATTCGGTTGAAGTAGTTGTTAAAGTACACTGGCACTACCACATGCACTATTCTGTGAACTAGGCACATCCCTATCTGGTTTACTCTGTCTTCCACCTTAAGCCATCTCATGACCTCAAAGTGAGATGGGTTAAGGTGGGTTCGAGCAGGTAGCCTTAGAATTACCCTGATTAGCTTGTTTTGTGATGTCTGTAGTTTTATTTTCTGACTTTTGGGGGCACTGTTGTACCAGGAGCCACACGCATAGTCATAGTCAGTGTTCGAATTATGAGGGGGCCAATGGGGGCTCAGCCCCCATAGCTATAGTCTGAGCCCCCATAGTCAAGACCCCCTGTGGGGGTCTCTCAAAAAAATTATATAATATTTTTTTTTTTTATGTACGAATTATTATTATTTATGTTACCTAAATAAATTGTTAATAGATCATATTTTTCTTTTCAGTTTTTAAAAGAACAGAGTAATTAATGTTGTGGAATAGGCTGCATTTCACCTCCAAGCCGCTATGCGTCGCCCCATAAGTTTAACGCTACTCCAACCTAGTGAAGAAGAAGCAGCAAGCAGCTGCTGTAAACAGAAGGCTGCCGGTCCGTGTCCTGCAACTGAAAACATAAACACTAAACAGTACGCCACATGCCGCCAAAAAAAAGGCTCAACCCGCCGCAAGGCTGTACAAAGCTGGACAGCTTTGGTTTTATAAAAAGGCCAAAGACTGACGCTGTTAGTGCAGCAGCTAGCAGTGCTACTGTCACTGAAGTTGACACTGCTAGTGCTAGTACTAGTGTTAGCTCTGCTGCTCCTGTGCGCAGTGCGCCTGTTATTGTTACCGCGCCGGTTGCCACTGCCAGACCCGAGTCTCCACCACTAGACCTGGACTGCTACTCAACCACCACAATGCTGGGGTCCGAGTCAGTGGAACTTTTGAAAAAATAAATATAGCTGGTTATTTGCCAAGGAGGGATGCATTGGCTGCCTTCCATGTAAAAACGCCAAGATATTGTTAAATAAATCATTTGGAGCCCATTTGGCAGAGCAGTGGATGAATGGGACTGTGACTAGCTCTCAGAGCAAGAAGTTGAGGAAGAAAATATACTTGCACAGTGATAGCGTTGCTCATAAGCAAGCTATAGAAATAGAAAGTCAGAACCAGAAGGAAGTGCTTCCAAGAAAAGTGAGCAAAATCACATCTGCTTTGCTCAAGGAGACAGCCAAGTTCATTCAGGGCAGCATATACTGTCGCTAAAGAAAGGTTGCCTTACCAAATTGAACCCCCTTATGACTTGTAATTTATTTTTCATTCAGTTCTTGATTACCTGTGCACATTTGTTTATAACATTATTTATTTTGATTTATACAAGTATTTATTTTATGTTCATTTTATTATCAGATGATAATGTTACTTACTGTATCCTGATAAATGCTGCTGTTGTGCCATACAACTATTTATTTTCCATTAGATTATTTTGTTAGTTTTCGATTTATAAGTGCAGAGACAAATAAATGTTAATTCAAGTTCATAAATTTAGTCTAATTTTTCAAATAAAATTGTTGTATTTTATCAGATGCAAAATGCAAATATGTAAATATGGCATTATATATCAGAGGTGAGTAAGAAAATTAACAAATATTGATGGTTAAGAATGAGACTGAATAATGACATCACACAATAGTCTAATGATTAGACTGTTGTGTGTGATGTCATTATTACTTAGTATTAGACTAATCCTAATGAGATATTCCTCTAAATATGACTTCGAAAACAGCCACAATTTCAGGGAAAAAAAATGTAAAAAAAAAAAAAGAATTCAAGGGGCCCCCATAGCTCTCAGGTGATAATTCGAACCCTGGTCATAGTGACACTGTATGAGAGCTCCAGCAAGCTCTAACATTAACCAACTTCGAAAGAGTGCCTAAGCTTAACCGGTGAAAGAAACAGGCGAGGCAGCCTAGTAGCTAACGTGAGCTCACGCTACACTCAGTGTATGTAGCCTAGTAGGCTAGTAGCTAACATTTGCTCGCGCTACAGTGTATGTAGCCTAGTAGCTAACGTGAGATCGCACTACAGTGTATGTAGCCTAGTAGCTAACGTGAGCTCGCACTACAGTGTATGTAGCCTAGTAGCTAACGTGAGATCGCACTACAGTGTATGTAGCCTAGTAGCTAACGTGAGCTCGCACTACAGTGTATGTAGCCTAGTAGCTAACGTGAGCTTGCGCTACACTCAGTGTATGTAGCCTAGTAGCTAACGTGAGCTCGCGCTACAGTGTATGTAGCCTAGTAGCTAACGTGAGCTTGCACTACACTCAGTGTATGTAGCCTAGTAGCTAACGTAGTAGTACAGTGTATGTAGCCTAGTAGCTAACGTGAGCTCGCGCTACAGTGTATGTAGCCTAGTAGCTAACGTGAGCTCGCGCTACAGTGTATGTAGCCAGCTAGTAGCTAACGTGAGCTTGCGCTACACTCAGTGTATGTAGCCTAGTAGCTAACGTGAGCTTGCGCTAGCGGACAATAGTATCAGGGATAGTATCTGGTAAGCACGTTACATGGTCAGTAGCTTTTGTATAGCTAGCCTCTATCGTTATGCAGCTAATTCCTCCGGTAACGTTGCGGTTAAGGGATGGGAGATTCTTCAAATTCATGCGGGTCTTGACCGTCTTACAAGTTTACAACTCTTACCTCTCTCATTTTTCCTCTGCGACGCTTTATCTCTGCCCATGGCGAATAACTTTCTGATGTCCATTGTGATTGTCCTCCATGTCAAATCGTCACAATTAAAAAGAAACGTGGCGCCTCGATGAGCACTGTGTGATGATTTACCTGGCTGTGAACTGCGTGAGGTTAGCTGACTGCTGGGATGTACCATGTATTAGCCTGTCATAGGGGTGTGCAAATCAATCAACTTACAAAAAAGAGCCTTTTGGAGGATTTCAACAAGATAAATGCAACAACAGTGCAAAATATTTCACTATAATATTTCAAAGCAAAGTATTAACAGCTGATCAACTGGATCACTAGGGCACAGATGATGAACAATGGGGCCTGTACCTAAATACGCTGATGGGGAAGACTTTGACAATGACAGCAGTCTGCAGCACAGGCCCTGAAACTCACAGATATGTCTCATGGCCAATAAGAAAATGCGCCTAGTGACGTCTTCTATGGCCGGGGAAATCCTGTGACCCACCCATCCTAATATGGTGTGGGAAACAGGGAAATCCCCCCCTCTCCCTCCCGTGACGCACTTTCTCTCAGCCCGACAGGGAGACTGACAGGTAGAAGGTACAACCTCCTGGCCAATCAGTTTCGCAAAGGATATAACTATATCTGAAGGGGGGGGGGTTATTTGTCCACCCCTCTGAACCCCTCACCCCAGATATGATGCAATAACAAAGCAGAGCCGTGACACCAGTTGCAGCGCGCTACAAAGCGCATATATACCTGTTAGGGTAATAGCTTCACATCCTGCACGCCAGCCACAGCCGATAACATACGGTTATCCAATAACCATAGTTATATGAGTATAGCGAGCGCTCTAGTGGAACTATCCCTTTATTCAATCTAGCACTGAATAATCTTTCTCCACATGTACACACCCATCCGCCTGGCCACACCCACATCCGCTCCTCTACATAAGCGGGGTCGTGGCCATACTGACAGCTCCTTCCAAAGTCTTTCACCACCGAAGGCGAAGACCACGGGGTCCTCAGTGAGTCAGCGCAGAGCGCTCGCTATACTCATATAACTATGGTTATAGGATAACCGTATGTTATATATCATATAGCTTACGCTCTGCGCTCTAGTGGAACACAGGAGCTGAGCAGATCGGAAGCTCGACAAATGTACCCGCTGAGGCCCCCCACAACCATCTGAACCGGGGAGGACCCGAGCCCCCGGACCCCCCTAGAGGGGGACGGGAGGGAATCGGATCAGACTGTGCGAAGAGGGTTTAGTAACTCAACGCACAGGGTGAGCAGATCGTGAGACTTACCTTCACACAGGCACGCATCCCACATGCCACTAGGGAACGAACGGGAAGAAAAAAACCTGTTACAGCCCCTAACATCACAGGGTCAAAGGCCAAGAAGTTCAAGTTCAAGTTCTTTAATAGTTGTCATACAGAAGTACAGAATACTTTCATACAAAATGCTTCTTACTGTTACGCTCCAGAGACTGTGCTAGACAAGATAGTATCAAATAACATAGTATAGCATGTAATTTAGAAGAAGAAAATGAGGTCACAGTGTTCGGTATAGACATATGTACAATGTTCTGAGTTACCATATAATATACAATACTATGCAGCGTACTAATGTACAGTACTATCTAGTGCAAAGCAGAAATGGGATGAGGTACAATTTAGGTACAATTTACAGTAAGGTGTACGAGTTGTAGTGCAATCCTTCATCAATAAATATAAAGTGTGGGGAGTGGGTGCTACGGTGTGTTTGTTTAAAGTGGTTGTGTGCTATAAAGTGTGTGGAGTGGGTGCTACAGTGTGTTTGTTTAAAGTGAGTGTGTGCGTGTGGATGTGTGTGCTATGTGCGTTTGGTGGTTGTTGTTGTGTAGTGTTCATTCATTGTTCGTTTAGCAGCCTGATGGCCTGGGGATAGAAGCTTCTTCTGAGTCTTTCTGTGCTCGCCTTGAGACTCCGGTATCGCTTGCCTGACCGCAGCAGTTCAAAGAGGCAGTTGTTCGGGTGACTGGAGGCTTTAATGATTCTCTTAGCCTTGCCCTTGCAACGCTTGTTGTAAATGTTCTGGAGGGTGGGGAGCCCCCCTCCAATTGTGCGTTCGGCTGAACGTGTCACTCTTTGTAGTCTGCTTCGGTCTTGTGCAGTGCTATTCCCAAACCAGGAGGTGATGTTGCCGGTCAAGATGCTCTCTATTGTACATGAGTAGAAGTTCTTAAGGATCTTCTGACTGACTTGGAACTTCCTTAGGCGCCTGAGGAAGTAGAGGCGTTGTCGTGCCTTCTTCACAACACTGTCAATGTGTGTGGTCCATGTCAAGTCCTCGGATATGTAGGCTCCGAGGTACTTAAAGCTGTTGACTCTCTCAACCGGTGCCCCGTCGATGCTGAGGGGGCTGTAGTCCTTGACCCCGACCTCCTGAAGTCCACAATCATCTCCTTTGTTTTGCTGACATTCAGGGAGAGGCTGTTTTCCTGGCACCATCCCGCCAGGACCTTGACCTCTTCCAGGTAGGCCCTCTCGTCGTTGGCAGAGATCAGGCCCACCACCACTGTGTCGTCAGCAAATTTGATGATTGTATTGCTACTCCGCTGAGCCACACAGTCGTGTGTGTACAGGGAGTAGAGGAGGGGACTCAGAACACAGCCCTGGGGGGCCCCTATGTTGAGGGTGATGGATGAGGAGGTGCAGTTGCCTGCTCTCACCACCTGGGGTCTGCCAGTCAGGAAGTCCAAGACCCACTGGCAGAGGTCATAGTTCAAGCCCAGGTCCCTGAGCTTGGCTATGAGTATGGAGGGGACTATGGTATTGAATGCCGAGCTGTAGTCGATGAATAGCATTCTCACATAGTTCCCCTGCCTCTTGTCCAGGTGTGATGCTGCTGTGTGCAGCACATGGGCTATGGCGTCCTCCGTGGACCTGTTGGGGCGGTATGCAAATTGCAGGGGGTCCATGTTGATGGGGAGGGAGGAACCCAACCCTGTGGCAAGGCCGTAGCAGTGGAGCGCGAAGGAGGACCCAGCCCCAGGAACAGCCTGAGGGCCAGGACCCCCCGGAAAAGGGGGCCTGGTGAGGCCAACGATGCCGCAGCATCGAGACCCCACCAGACGGTCACTAGTGACACCACCCCCCACATCCCCAGCGTATCGGACAGGGCCCAATCCAAGAGCAGGCCCTTCCCCCCTACAGCATGCCGCCCTGAAGCACTCCACAGAGGATACACCCCCACAACACTGTGGGGCCAGTCGGCGCACCGGGGAGACAACCCCCAAAGAGGTTGATCCCTCAATCCTGGCAACAGGTCAAAAGCGTAACTCAACCTGTGCCCGGAGCACTGCGGACTAGACAGGCGCCGTCTACTGAGAACAGCACCCCGGCGGAAGGGGCGTTCAGTATGCTGTGCACCATGTCGCAGCCTCCACAAAAACCTGACCCCCTAGAGAGGCCAAGGCAGAGAAGGCTGACATGATTGGCAGACGTCATGAAGAGTGCGGGGGCATACTCGCAGGCAGACGGGGTCAAGCCCGGCCTAACCCGAGAGTCGACTCCGCTATCAACACACCGGGGAACCAACCACCCCCCTATGTTTAGTTTAACAGGAGGCGGTTGTTCCCTTAACCCACCAAGAAAAACCTAGAAACAGAGTGTTTCAGTTTTCAAAGGGTTAACCCAGGCCAACAGGTCGACGGGAATGAGTCCGGACCTGGGCCTGGCGGACCGGGACCTACACAGGGATGCCTAGAGGGGTTGACAGCAACCACCTCGACAGCCCCCTCCCATACCTGCCCAGCAGGGGGAGGGAGGAGTGACACAATGGAGAAGGACCAGGCCCCCTAACACAGCGCAAGGTACAACACAGTATGGACCAAGCACGTCACTGTTATGGGCAAGCCGTAGTGGCATACACATGACACACATATCCACAACATCAATCCCTGCGAAGCCCGGACCGACCCGGCATTTTCCCCCCGGAAAAGCACAAAGTCCGGGGTACCAGAACAGCAGATCTGCGCCCCGGCGGACAACGGGTTAACTGACTTGGTCCGGCGTGACCAGAACCAGTCCCGCCTCCTAGTCACGCCGCCATCCCCAGTCGTAAGAGGGGTGTAGGTACGTGTGTCGATCTAAAACATCACAGAGGGCGCCACCAAGATGGACAGAACGTGAATGCACTGCACCTGGTGGCCCACCTCATGGGCGTGAGACCCCTCCGCCAATGGTGGTTCCACATAGGAACGCTATATGCACGTCAAGAACCCGAAACACATCAATGGTGAATTCTAACAAGAAAACACCAGACGACTTCCCCTTCTTGCTGTCTGGGACAAGCAGCAGACACGGGCCTTATATGACGCGACTGAGGGCAACCCCGTCAATTCCGCTCCTCACATAAGAGGGGAAATACAGAAGTTCCCCCAGAGAGACCTCCATGTGAGTACAATTGAAAAAGATACATGCAATAATAATTGGGCCAAGTGACCAACAGCCCAATACACACTGTAATAGAGAGCAGAGCAGAAAACGAACAGTTTTCTAATGCAACGCATCATCCAACTTTGACAAAGACAGCGGTCTGCAGCACAGAGCCTGTAACCTCATAGACGTCTCCTGGCCAATAGGAAACGCACTCAGTGACGTATCCCATGGCCGGGGGGAAAATCCCGTGACCCACCCATTCTAACAGGGAGTGGAACCAGGGAACCACCCCCCCCCCCCCCCCCCCCCCCTTCCCCCTCCCTGTGACGTGCTGCCCCTCAGCCGACAGGGAAAACTGCCAGGCAGGAGGTCCCACCTCCCAGCCAATCAGTAAAGAGGGGGGAGGATTTTATCAGCCCACCCCTCATGACCCCTCACCCCTGATATGATGCAACGACAAAGCAGAGCCATGACACCAGTCATAGCGTGCCACATGAAGCACATTTATAGGGTAACAGGGTAACAGCTTCACATTCTGCACGCCAGCCACAGACGATAACCTCGCCTGTGCAAAAACTGGTTTTATACATGGCTTCAGGCTCATGTGCGAACCTGCCGCCTGTATCAGTTCCGCAACGGTTTCCATTTCCGGGGTAGGCCTGATTGGCCGCGACGGCCACGTGAGCAGGCGCGGCCACGCCCCGCGGCAGCCCCAGGACGCGGCAACGCGAGGCTGCTGTGTTTCACCGCCGCTTTCCGCCTTCAACGCCGCAGCAGCAAATTGTCATCACTTTCCCCACTGAGTTACCATACGCTATACAATATACTATGCAATGTACTAATATACAATACGGCTCACTTTTCCCACTTCAATGACAGAGCCGCTGTTTAATAATATTGTCGCGGCGGCAGGCCACGTGAGCGGATCGGCGCGGCCGAGAAATCCGCTCTTCGCTCTTTAAAGCTTGGTCCGCTCCGCTAATGGACAGGGTGAGCAGCTTCAAGTACCTGGGGGTCCACATCTCAGAGGATCTGACATGGTCAACACACATAGACACAGTAGTAAAGAAAGCGAAGCAGCGCCTCTACCACCTGAGACAGTTAAGGAAGTTCAGAGTATCGGGGAAGATACTCCAGTCCTTCTACTCAGGAGCTGTAGAGAGCATCTTGACCGGAAACATCACTGCCTGGTATGGGAACAGCACGGCACAGGACAAGAAGGCCCTACAGAGAGTGGTGCGCTCAGCCGAGCGTACCACGGGTATTGCGCTACCTCCCCTGCAGGCTCTATACAACAAGAGGTGCAAATCCAGAGCCTGCAGGATAATGAAAGACCCCCACCACCCCAATAACAGCCTGTTCCAGCTGCTGAGGTCAGGCAGACGCCTGCGAACCCCAGCTACTAGGACGGAGAGGCTTAGGCTAAGCTTCTTCCCCCAGGCCATCAGAGCCTTGAACAATGAACATTGAGAGACACAGAAACTGAACTATCCACACACAAGCACACACAAGCACATACACGACACGCACGCTGAGCACGCTCACACACTAGCAGCCACTTTAACACTCATGCCGCACACACGCACACTTATGGCCAGAGGAAAGGCCACTTTAAATTAGTATAACAACAGGAACAGTGTATTGCACTACTAAAGCTACCTAGCATGTCCTATATGCTCTGTAAATACTATGTACAGATACCGAGATGGCACACCATGTTACCTGTTTATTGCACTGTTGTTTTTATTGGATTCTATTATATGTTGTACCACTGTATTTTTATTGGATTCTATTATATGTTGTACCACTGTATTGCACATCGTCGCGGGCAAGACCAGCCGCATTTCATTGTATACCTGTATGCCGTGACAATTAAAACTCTTGACTTGACTCTTGACTTGACTTGACTAATCGCTCATGTTGACCCCGCCCCCAAGTCGCTCTCCGCTCGCTCCCCGCTCACCTTGAATCGAGCGCTCCCCGCTCACCTTGAATCGAGCGCTCCCCGCTCCCCGCGCCAGATATTTTTCTTTTTTTTGGAGCATGGTGTAAATTAGCTCAAACTACAACAGTCTACACCCCCTGGGCCCCTTAACAATTGTTTGTATTGAGCCGCATTGTAATTGTACCCATTCTGCAATGTTAAATGTAACTGACCGCCAAGGGTAAAGATGCCTATCATCTTTATTGTGCCGCCCATTGGTGCACAACGAGGAGTTCGAGTTCTTTAATTACAGATGGCTGTTTATTGATGCATATTCTTGAATACACGTTCATCACCACCGTAGAACTACAAAGCAGGAAATTACAACAGTCAATACTCATACAATTCGGTCAATAGAATTACAAAAAACAAAACGAAAAGTGTGAATAAACTTTACGAACCACTTTGGCCTGCTTGCAGCTCAATGGGAGGGGGTTATCTTCAAACTCTAGTACTTTAATCTTTTATCTTTGACAAATGAAGTGCATAAATCTGCTGAACTGTCTTCTCCGACAAGTTTGGACACGTTCTGCCAGATCTGCTCAAACTACCCTGGGTCAGAGCGTGAGACAGGACGTGATACGTCACATGAGATAAAAGAAATATAAAAATAAACATGCGCCCTCTAGAGGCGACAGCTGCATTTACACTCCCACCAATCACATAACATGTGATTTTCAACATAACCATTTAAAACATCAGGAACCCTTTAAACATTGGGAACACTTTAAACAAACCAAATACACAAAAACAAAAAAAAGGTTTCAAAGAGCCTTTACTCTGCTTCCTGTAATAGTACCGTTTTGTGTATGGCTCTCTCTAAATAATGTGGCTGAGATGTGCATGCGCCTTTGTTGTCTAGTGTTGTGTCACTGACTAACTGGTTAACTCTTCTGACCCTATTGTCAGCAGCTAACTTCCACTGATTTCTTGGCAAGTTCTCATCTTGCTGGTATTTCTCCTGTCCTTGGTCCATTTTCTTCTGTGTTGCAGATTAAGCAGGTACTCCTTTCTCCACCTAGCCTAGTCATTTGACAGGAACTGAACTCTCTTCCATCTTTTCTGAAGATAGAAGTCTTCTTTCACAAACTCTCCTGGGTTTGTTTTCTCTCCTTGTTGATGAGAATGTCTCTCTTTTTGTCGATGAGGTCTCTCTCCAGGTCTCTCTCCTTGTTGAGAAGGTCTCTCTCCTTGTTGAGACGGGCTCTCTCCTTGTTGAGACGGGCTCTCTCCTTGTTGAGAAGGGCTCTCTCCTTGTTGAGAAGGGCTCTCTCCTTGTTGAGACGGGCTCTCTCCTTGTTGAGAGGGGCTCTCTCCTTGTTGAGAAGGGCTCTCTCCTTGTTGAGACGGGCTCTCTCCTTGTTGAGAAGGGCTCTCTCCTTGTTGATTCTCATCTTCATTCTTCACACCGTTTGCTGTGGCAGTGCATGGCTCTGGTCCAGTCAGAATGACAGGCTCTTCCTGTTCCTCTCGCTCACTCTCTCCTTGTTGAGAAGGGCTCTCTCCTTGTTGAGACGGGCTCTCTCCTTGTTGAGAAGGGCTCTCTCCTTGTTGAGAAGGGCTCTCTCCTTGTTGAGACGGGCTCTCTCCTTGTTGAGAAGGGCTCTCTCCTTGTTGAGACGGACTCTCTCCTTGTTGAGACGGGCTCTCTCCTTGTTGAGACGGGCTCTCTCCTTGTTGAGAAGGGCTCTCTCCTTGTTGAGACGGGCTCTCTCCTTGTTGAGAAGGGCTCTCTCCTTGTTGAGAAGGGCTCTCTCCTTGTTAAGACGGGCTCTCTCCTTGTTGAGAAGGGCTCTCTCCTTGTTGAGAAGGGCTCTCTCCTTGTTGAGACGGGCTCTCTCCTTGTTGGAACACTGGAGGCGCAAGAGGACGCAGTTCTTCTTGTGGGGTGAGAGCTAGCGAATGTGCTGAAGGTAACCACAGAAGAGGTAACCACAGATGATCTTCTTCATCAACATTATGAACGCTTTCAGTGTAAACCTTTAGCTTTGCCTTAACTGCGTTGAGTTTCTTGAGTTCCTCTAACCATTCCACTTCTCTCTTTTTCTCATTCAGCTTTTTTCTTCTATCAGCACTTTCCATGATGAATATTTTCTCTGCCTGGATCTTGGCGTTCTCTGCGTGGATCTTGGCGTTCTCTGCGTCATTTTCAGCCGACCGCCTTTCATCTTCCTGCTCCAGTCTTTGGATTTCTTCTTCTTGCTCATGGCGCTCTCTCATTATTTTTAGTACCTCTGTAGCTGCGGCTACTTCCGCTGCAGCTTGTCTTGCGTTGTGTGACACTGAGATTTCAGAACCACCGTTGTTGTGGTACTGCTGAGACCTTTTATTAGCAGTCCTGGTTCTCCTCTTGTTGTTGATGAACTGCTGAGCCTTTGTATTAGCAGTCCTGGTGAGCGATTGGCATGTATCATTCCTTCTACAGGTTTCTGAGTCTGGATGATCGGGATGTAAAGTGTCTCTCATTTCTAGATAAATACCATCAATCTCACTTTGGGCTGAATTTATTTTGGCCATGGTCTCAATTAGGTCAGAGTCGTCCTTATACTTGAAGGATCTTTTCAGTTTATTTATGTAGTGCTTCCACCTCTCATATGCCATTTTGAAGTTCACCTTTAGATCCATCACTGGCTCACTATCGTCTAGCTTGTCTGTCTCAATCTGAGATTCAGTCTGCTCTATTTCACCCCTTTGTGACATGTTTACTGTGTAGTAAATAAATCAATTATGTATTCATTAAATATTTATGAACCATATCTATGGAATAAGAACTATGATCTGTAAATAGAGGGGTAGGCTAATATGAATTCAGTCTAAGAAAATGTGTAAGCCTAATAATGAAAAGTGTCAACAAATGTCTTAAGTATTCAAAAATAAAATGCTTAATTTAGTTGAACATTGTAGGCTAATTCAAATCTACACCTTTCTTCAATGTGAAATACAAATCACGAAAAATAACAAATAAACCATAGGCCTAGGTGTATATTATAGTAGCTTACTATACTGGGAAAAGTGTAGGCTAATATGAAATTCAAAAAACGAAATGAAAATGTAAGCCTAGTAGGCTATTATGAAAATGCAAGTATTAAGTTCGAATATACCCTTTATGATTGGCCTTTTCTAAATTAACCTTATAAAGCTAGACTTCATTAATGAATATCAACCTATTCTTAAATGGCCAAAAATATTAAACTGTAAACAACCTTATATAGTCTCAAGAATGTGCGCACTTGCAATGCAATTGTAGCCTACAACAATACTTCTCTCTGAAAAGTCAATACCTGAGACGTGTAGTCAGTCAACTTGGTGAATGGCATTTGCCTATGCAGTTCAATTTCAACGTAGGGAAAACGTCTACTGCTTCTTTAAGATGGATGCTGTGAATCTTACTGATACGTGGAAAGGTTCAGCGGCAGAGTCCTGTACCCGCGCCAGCCTCGAGCCGTCATATTCCACGAGCTCGCTTGTTTGCCTATGCAGTTCAACTTCAATGTAGGGGGAAGTCTGCTGCTTCTTTTAAGATGGATGCTGCGAAATCCTACCGATACGTGGAAAAGTTCAGCGGCAGAGTCCTGTACCCGCGCGGCCGCGCCAACCTCGAGCCTTCTTCCGCTGCAGCTCCTTCCCAGCACAAAGGTTCCCCAGACATGACGATACATCTTCGACTGCAGACAATCCTCTACCCGACGTTCTCATATGGAGTCTTCAACTCCACAGTCCAGTGTTCTACTGTGCCGCCCATTGGTGCACGACGAGGAGTTCGAGTTCTTTAATTACAGATGGCTGTTTATTGATGCATATTCTTGAATACACGTTCATCACCACCGTAGAACTACAAAGCAGGAAATTACAACAGTCAATACTCATACAATTCGGTCAATAGAATTACAAAAAACAAAACGAAAAGTGTGAATAAACTTTACGAACCACTTTGGCCTGCTTGCAGCTCAATGGGAGGGGGTTATCTTCAAACTCTAGTACTTTAATCTTTTATCTTTGACAAATGAAGTGCATAAATCTGCTGAACTGTCTTCTCCGACAAGTTTGGACACGTTCTGCCAGATCTTCTCAAACTACCCTGGGTCAGAGCGTGAGACAGGACGTGATACGTCACATGAGATAAAAGAAATATAAAAATAAACATGCGCCCTCTAGAGGCGACAGCTGCATTTACATTTATTGTCAGTAAGCTTTCATTTACGTTGGTCTAGATCAGTGATTCCCAACCTGGGGTCCGCGGACCCCCTGGGGTCCGCCAGGGGGCGCAGGGGGTCCGCCAGACCACAGATGATTTGAGGTATTTTTTTTTTTTTTTTAATTTGATTTTTTTTTTGATTTTTTTTTTATCATCAGAAGCATGAATAGTCTCTCCACTACAATAAAGATAAATAAATAAACATCTAGACATGATTTTTGAACGTTAACAGTAGGCTACCGGGTAGCCGCTAAAACGCGAATCAGTTGACTGTATCACTTTCTGTAGCTAGCCTAGCACGCTAGTTAACTTTCTTGGCTCGTCTGCAGTCAGCCGCCAGAGGCGAAAATGTGTGACAAACGAAAAGGAGATGACGGCAGCTCATCTGCAAAAAAAGTTAGGACCTACAGCAATCGCGAAAATTACATCACCATGGGCTTCACTGAGGGACCAGACAAACGACCTGAGTGTGTGATTTGTGGAGAAAAGTTGGCAAACTCGAGCCTGAAGCCCAGCAAGCTGAAGAGACATCAGGCATCTAAGCACCCAGAAACCGTTGGGAAGGATCCAGACTTTTTTCGGAGGAAAGAACAGTCTCTCAAGGCGAACAAGCCTGTTGATGTTAGAGTAGCGTGGAGCAGGGGTGGCAGTGATTTACAGAAGGCTACCGAAGCCTCCTTTGAGTGTTCGCTTTTAATTGCAAAAGCAAAGAAACCGCACAATATTGGCGAGCAGCTCATCAAACCAGCCTGCATCAAAATGGTTTAGAAACTGTGCGGCCCACAGGTGGCGGATAAACTAAAATCAGTACCACTCTCGAACAATGTAGTGAAAGACCGAATTGATAAGATGTCAAGTGATTGCGAGCAGCAGCTGTCAGAAAAGCTTAGAAAGGGTCCATTTGCCATACAACTTGATGAAACTACAACTGTCGCAGACGAGGCTGTGCTCATCGTTTATGTGCAATATATTGAAAATGAGGATCTGAAGCAGGACATTCTCATGTCAGTCAACCTTACTACCAGGATATTTTTACTGCAGTGGATCCTTACTTCATTCAACATAAATGCAAACCGTTCACCATTAGGGCCTGATTTGAGAGGATGAATACAGGATTTGAATATTGGCCAACATTTTTAAATACATATGGTGCAAGATTAGATTTGTTGATTGAAGGCACAAGTCAAAGAAGCATAGTGGGTCTAATTATGATGCATATGCCTGTGTATAAGCAGTTTGTTATTAAAATGACAAAAAAAAGGTATTAAACCCAGCTAGGACAGATTCTCTCTGCTACTGATTGGAATTTCCTGTCTCATATTTAGTTTAATTTGTTGCATTGATTTGTTCCATAAATGCAAACCGTTCACCATTAGGGACTGATTTGAGAGGATGAATACAGGATTTGAATATTGGCCAAACATTTTGAAATGCATATGGTGCAAGATGAGATTTGTTGATTGAAGGCACAAGTTAAAGAAGCATAGTGGGTCTAATTGTGATGCATATGCCTGTGTATAAGCAGTTTGTTATTAAAATGACAAAAAAAAGGTATTAAACCCAGCTAGGACAGATTCTCTCTGCTACTGATTGGAATTTCCTGTCTCATATTTAGTTTAATTTGTTGCATTGATTTGTTCCATAAATGCAAACCGTTCACCATTAGGGCCTGATTTGAGAGGATGAATACAGCATTTGAATATTGGCCAAACATTTTGAAATGCATATGGTGCAAGATGAGATTTGTTGATTGAAGGCACAAGTCAAAGAAGCATAGTGGGTCTAATTGTGATGCATATGCCTGTGTATAAGCAGTTTGTTATTAAAATGAAAAAAAAAAAAAGTATTTTATGGTATCTTATTAGGAGGGGGTCCGCGAATTTCATCAGAGATGTTTGGGGGTCCCTGGGGGGAAAAAGGTTGGGAACCACTGGTCTAGATGATCGACTTCTCTTTATTAGCTCAGAATACTGAGCTTTCTATTTAAGAAAAGAATATTTCAGAGCCACTTGTGCATTTTCATTTCGTGTCCACATGGGGGCAGAGCTCGTCTTTCCTATAGTATAAAGGTCACAGCATCCTGTGTGTGACCAAGGCAGGAGGTAACTCAGAGACAACGATGGAGCAGACAGCGAATTATGTAGAATATAAGGACCTTACTTCAGTAAATAACACCCCTTGGTAAAGCGGAATAAGGTACGTCGAACACTAAAATGTATTATTGTTATTATTATTATTACTGTTGTTGAAGAGGTCTATATTTATGTGTGGTAAACATGTAAAGTGGTGCACTCACTGATTAGGTTCTAATCAAAAGCACCTGCTGCCGAACAAGTAACGTTACTATTTATCATTATTTTTCCTTAAATGCCTTTATTATGGAAGACGAGTTCACCCTCAATAATATCATTACATTCAAATGTTTGTTTGAACACGTTAGGTGCTTTGTTGTGAACAATATTGAACTGTGAACAATATAACTAATTGTATATGTTTGTGTTTTTGACTGTCACAGTTTTCACGGTGCAAAACGGTGCAAACGGTGCAAACGGAGCAAACGATGCAACCGTCACAACATGTACAACTACGGTGCAACGACAACTACCAAAGAAAGGCGACAGTGATGCTATGCTGAAATGCAAAAGAAAAATAAAAAATAAATAAAAGCACCTGTACGAAACATAACCGCATCTTTATTTCACCACCAAGCCGGGGGGCAGTTACATTAAATAACGTTGTTTATCCATTCACTAGCTCTATTAGGCGATGATAGGCTAGCCGAGCCACAATGCTATTGTCGCTGCCATTAATGTTAGCATGTAAGCTAACGACAACAACAATGGCGTCGATACTTTTTCTAACAGGAGTGAGTGACAAAGCCTGAACAGGATATCACAGGTTCACCCTTCTCATTGGTTGAAAATGGCCTTCATGTTTGTACATCGCCATCTGTTGCTTTGGCATTGTACTGCATGTATATATTACATCAACAGTGTTAAACCACTGTGAGCGGCCTGGAGTGGATTGGAGCGGAGGAGAACTCTCGCTCCGGACGTCGCGCCAACTCATTTTAAAACCCACTCCTCGCTCACGTCAAAACCACCCGCTCCGCGCCGCTCACGTGCCGCGCCGCTTACATGGCCTGCGCGGCGGCGATGGAAAGCAGGATGCGCGAGCGCAGGATTTCAGTGTGTATCATGCAATCATTTATCATTTAACATTTGAAAGGCATACATTGTTGTATGAAATAAAATAGTATAGAGACATATGTAAAGCGTTCGATGCAGAATAGAAGTAACTGAGTTACCATACAATATACAATACGCTATAGTGCAAAGCAGAAATAGGATGAGGTACAATTTACAGTAAGGTGTATGCGTTGCGTTGCGTTGCAGTGCAAATGCTTCTTACTGTTGCGCTCCAGAGACTGTTACTGTACCATACAATATACTATGCAATGTACTAATATACAATACGCTATAGTGCAAAGCAGAAATGGGATGAGGTACAATTTATAGTAAGGTGTACACGTTGCAGTGCAAATGCTTCTTACTGTTGCGCTCCAGAGACCGTTACTGTACCATACAATATACAATACGCTATAGTGCAAAGCAGAAATGGGATGAGGTACAATTTACAGTAAGGCGTACCTCTACTGCAGTGGTCACCAACCTTTTTAAGCCCAAGATCACCTTTTTTTCTTTTTTGGTGAAGGCAAGATCTACACATTGAAGCGTTGAGAGAAAAAGACAGCCAAGATTGTACTTTAAACTAAATTACTTTTATTTGCCTGTATTCTAATTACATGCGCTGCTTTGGTCCAACATTAAAACGTCAAAGTAGAACTATTATGTACTTTCTCAGTCAGTGCTAAGTGCAGACGCCTTATGCAGCATCACTTTCCCCATCAAAACAAAAGTAGAATTTCTGCTTTGCACTATAGCGTATTGTATATTGGTACATCGCATAGTATATTGTACAGTAACAGTCTCTGGAGCGCAACAGTAAGAAGCATTTGCACTGCAACGCATACACCTTACTGTAAATTGTACCTCATCCCATTTCTGCTTTGTATAGCGTATTGTATATTGGTACATTGCATTGTATATTGTATGGTACAGTAACAGTCTCTGGAGCGCAACAGTAAGATTCAACGTTGAACAGTGATTAATATTATTAGAGATGACTGATGACTGCCGACTGCAGCGTGGGTGGCGCGATATTATTATGACTGATGACTGCGATGTGAAAGGCGCCGCGAACTCCAGCCTCAAGTCCAACACAGCAGCCTCGCGTTGCCGCGTCCTGGGGCTGCCGCGGGCCGTGGCCGCGCCTGGTCACGTGGCCGTCGTGGCCAATCAGGCCTACCCCGGAAATGGAAACCGTTGCGGAACTGATACAGGCGTCCGGGGCAACTTAGTCATGTGACTCAGTTGGTATTGCTGATTGGCTCGAACACGGTATGTTTGTAAACAGCGAACAGGTCTATAGTTCGCATCTGTCCTGCGCATATCGAGAACCAGTCACCCCAACGACTGTGTATATACTATACACTGTATAGCTGAGGGAGTGAGCTGTCAAGTGTCAAGTGGGAGTGTGCAGTCACAGCATTTGCTGTGAATATTCATGACCCCTAGAGGAGGAAACCTATTTATTTCGGCAACCCTGTGACCTTTCCTCTAGCGCCGCCGTCAGGACAAACTGATAATAGTTAGAGAAGCGGGCATGTCACCCGTTCAATCCCCTGGACCAACAGGAAATATCTGGTTGGGGGATTGAATGAGTAACACTCACCCCTCCCTCGATATCCACAGGAAAGGTCATGCGGTCACCAAAATGAACTTTTTTTCCCCTCTAGGGATCATGAATATACAAAGCAAATGCTGTGACTTGTACAACTAACGAGTCAAGAGAGAGTGCTCCATTCCAAGCTATCAAACTATCAATGTTGATTTCAATGGCGGGCGGTTTCAATGCCGTTTTTCTCTTCATGTTTCAATGTAGATTTCAACTGTATTAGATAAAACGCAGTTTTGGGTCAACTTGCTGAAAAACAACAACAATGCCCAAATTACATGAGCTGAACACTGAAGATGAAAAATGTCATTCCTTCCTGCCTGCCTGTCTGTCTCTTGTTTAACATAATATGAACATTGAGAGCGTACTAAAATCAAAGAGCATTGCAATAATCCTACTCCTACTAGAATATAAAAAAAAATTGTACATGAATGATAAATAAATAATGCAATAAAAAATAAAACAATAGAACACATTTTGGCCTACACATTTTCAGAGTGTGGTGTTAGTTCCCCACAATCTGAAGGAATTTTGCAAGACACACCCCTTCCCAAATACCCCCCCCCCTCCCTCTACACATACACACACACACACACACACACACACACACACACAAAATGAGGAAGTGGTTGAAAAACGCAGGTAGCTCAATACGCCTACGCCTCAGGGCAAGTAAATAAGAATTTGTATATTAATTAACATGTCTGATTCAATAAAGGTTAACGTTATTATTAATAATAATAATAATGTAACTTATGTTCTACACTGCCATGGGAAACGTTGGTGGAGTTGATTATTAAAATCAATAACCATTCATATAAAGTAAATTACAAAAAAAAAAGTACATGTCATCCTACCGTGTAGTTCTTTGGGAATATCCGTTTTATCCTCAGCATGTTTGCCCAAAAGTGTGGACTTTACGAAAGTTATAGAAAAAAGAGCACAATCTAATAGACTCTAGATAATAACAGTCCTCCGGTGTCCTCAACAACACTACTACCTGGCGAAGACCAGGGACGCGGGAAGGGGGGGTGCGGGGGGTGCTGCAGCACCCCCTCTCAATTATTGCAAAAAAAAAATATATATATATATATATATATATAATTTTTTTTTTTTTTTTTTGGCAGTATTTATATATTTGTATATACTGTAACTGTATAACTGTAACACTGTATATTATAAGTTTATCCTGCTCAAAGCACGTCACCATTTTAATATTGTGTGTATTGAGCCGTACTGTATTGTAGCCATTCTCCAATCTGTTAAATAAAGTTTTCATTCATTCATTACACTACTGTATGTACACAATCATACGTGTAAAACCGAGTAGATTTTCGAGTGATGACAGACTGTCACAGACTGATTGAATGACAGGTGAAACAACTAATTGTATTCACCTCCTGTCTCCCGCCCTTCCCACGCGCCACGAACCACTGAGCTACTGTGATACAGTGCTTGCGCAGTCAGTCGATTTGAGCTAGTAGTCAGACTTTGCTAGCACAGAATGTCTCACTCGCAGAAAAGAAAAATATCAGATTTATTTTCGAAACGTCCCGCCGGTCCCAGTGACAGTCCCACTAAATCTGATAAACGTCAGAGAGAGACAGAGACGACAGGTTCAGCCTCAGCATCAGGTATTGAAGAGTTAACTGAGTCTGTTCCCCTATACCCCCCCTCGGGCGCCAGGGGCTTCCACTGAGGGGTGATGCAAATAGGGATGGGGTGTTATGGCAGCTCATGATGGAAAGAGTGTGCACCGAGTCTGATCCCGAGTTGAAGAATTGGCTCCAAAAGAGAGACAACTGGATGTCCAACAACATCCAAAACGAAATCTTACAGCTGCTTGCCCATGATATTCAGCGACAAATTAGAGGCAAAGCATCCAAAAGCCCAATCTTTGGCTTGAGCGCTGACGGAACCAGTGATGTCACTCACTGGAAAAGAACAATTCTCGTGTAATATACAGTTAGCCGATGACAACTTGGAAGCTCAGAACTTCTTTTGGGGTTTTTACAATGCCCGGCCCAGACACAACAGCCGAGACGCTGTTTTTGTGTATAAAATACTTTTACGCCTCGACCTGCCCATGGAGAGGCTGATAGGATACTGTTTTGACGGGGCTAGCAACATGTCTGGGGGGTACAGGCTAGACCAGGGGTTCCCAAACTTTTCAGGCCGCGACCCAAAAAAAACGGTGTCAGAGAGCCGCGACCCCCACTATTATAGGAGGTAAAAAAAAATATTTTAAATGGAAATGTATGGTTGAAACATGCAAACGTTCAAACGCACACACACTAATAAGCATTGGAGGCTTTTAACCAGGGCCGGACTGGGGAAATCATTCAGGCCAGGAAATATAGCCCCAGTCAGGCCACTTTTTAAGCAGGGGGTCTGGGGGTCTCCCGCCAGGAATTTCTTTGTTACAAAGACTTAATTTCCTGCATTCTGGTGCAGGCATTTTTTTTATTTGTACCCTTTAAATGCCAGTGTTTGTGATGGCATCACAACTTATTGTTAAAAAACAGGCTAGCATATGTATGATTAGCAACAACACAGATTTTTATGGATTTTCAGTTTTTTGTAATTGATAAATACAATATTTTATTCAACTTCAGCCCTGATCATAACACCACATATTCATTTTATAATTCTAACCCTTTAAATGCCAGTGTGTGTGATGGCATATATTTGCAATATATCAAATGCAAAGTACATTTTTCTGGGGGGGATTATTACAGGCTAGCATGTGTCAATGATTAGCAGTTTTTCGTAAGGATCCCGCCTCCACCAATCACATGCGGCTCCCTTTGTGTGTGTGTGAGAGCAAGAGAGAGAGAGAGAGAGAGATAGTTCTCCAACTTGTGTGAGTTGCAGTGATCTCCTGGTTGTTCCCCACCTAGGTTATCTAACTATTGCGCTGGTGCAAATAGAAACACTGGCCTGGCCTGCTTCTATGTTCAGTGGCCTGACCGATTTTTATTTTTTATTTTTTTCATCTGGCGACCCCCCAGCACCCCCTGCCGTTTTATAGTTCCCGCATGCCTGGTCAGCGACGTAGTTGTCTTTACCTGCGACATGCCGTAAGTCCGTGGTAAACTCGGAGATGGCGGAGAGTTGGCGCTGCTGGCGCCCTGACCACGGCTCGGTGGCCTTGGCCATGGCGAAGGTGAGTGGCTTGTGGTCCACAAAGGCAGTAAACCGTCGGCCCTCCAGCAGGAATCTGAAGTGCCTGATGGCCAGGAAGAGGCCTAGGAGCTCCCGGTCAAAGGTGCTGTACTTTCTTTCATTGTCCCGCAGCTGGCGACTGAAGAAAGCAAGCGGTTGCCACCCCCCCCCCCACCCACTGTTCGTACACTGCCCCCACTGCGTAGTCTGAGGCGTCAGTTGTGAGGGCGATAGGGGCGGTAGGATATGGGTGTGCCAGTAATGCGGCATTGGCCAGTGCAGTTTTAGCGCCCAAAAAAGCGTCGTCGGTACACGGGGACCAGTCCACCTCGGCCTTGGGGTCCTTACCACGCAGGGCCTCATACAAGGGGCGCATGAGGTGAGCAGCACGGGGAATGAACCTGTTGTAGAAGTTCACCATGCCTAGGAACTCCTGCAGGGACTTCACGGTGCGGGGGCGTGGAAAGCTGGCAACGGCGTCCACCCTGGCAGGGAGCAGAACGGCTCCCTCTGCTGAGACCCTGTGCCCGAGGAAATCAATAGACGACCGGCCGAACTGGCACTTGGCGGGGTTAACAATGAGCCCATGTGCACTGAGCCGCTCAAACAACTGCCTGAGATGTGTCAGGTGCTCCTCTGCAGACGTGCTGGCTACGAGAATGTCGTCCAAGTATACGAACATGAATGCCATATCCCGCAGCACCGAGTCCATCAGTCGCTGGAAAGTCTGTGCCGCCCCCTTGAGGCCAAAGGGCATCCGCAGAAACTCGAACAGGCCAAAAGGAGTGATGACCGCCATCTTGGGAACGTCCCGTGGGTGAACTGGTACCTGGTGGTATCCCCGCACCAAGTCCACCTTGGAAAAGATGGTGGTCCCCGCCAGGTGGGCGGAGAAGTCCTGTATATGCGGGACGGGGTACCGGTCCGGGGGCGTGGCATTGTTTAGGCGTCGGAAATCGCCACAGGGACGCCACCCACCATCAGCCTTAGTGACCATATGCAGGGGGGAGGCCCACGGACTGTCAGAACGGCGCACAATTCCAAGGCGTTCCATGGTTGCAAATTCCTCCCTGGCAATGGAGAGCTTAGCTGGGTCAAGGCGCTGAGCACGTGCATAGACCGGGGGACCGACAGTGGCTATATAGTGCTCCACGCCATGCTTAGCGACTGCTGAGGAAAATGTAGGCGTGGTGAGGATAGGGAACTCCGCTAGGAGGCGCTGATATACATCCCCAGCAGCAAACATGTTGGACAGACCTAGTGTCCCTGGCCCTCCCAGCATGCACGGGTAGGTAGCGAAGGAGACAGCATCGATCAGGCGACAGTTTGTAATGTCCACTAGCAGCCTGAACGCACACAGGAAGTCCGCACCGAGGAGAGGAACTGACACAGCGGCCATGACAAACTCCCACCCGAAACGGCGCCCGCCAAAACACACCTCTACATACCGGGTTCCGTAGGTACATATAGGCGTGCCATTAGCAGCGTCCATGGGGGGACCGTGGCCCCCAGCCATAGTGTCCACAGCTGTAGCAGGCAGGATGCTGCGTTGCGCGCCCGAGTCGACTAGTAGTCGCCGGCCAAATAAGGTGTCCTTAATAAATAGCAGCCTGCTGCCTCCGCCAACGCTCATGGCTGTTAATGAGCATTGGCCCTGGCGTTTCCCTGGTCACTGTAATTGCACGGTGGGTGACACTGTTTGGCCCTGGCGCCAAACCGGTTATGGAAATAACACCATCCACTGTTACCCTGGCGACGGGCAGTCACTGCTGCAGCGGCGTCCGCAGCGTCCACTAGGTGGGTAGGTGGGTGGTAGGCTGGAAGCAGCGCATGCACAAACTGCTGCCGGTTGGCGAGATAAATCCTGTCCGCTTCGGCAGCCAGCGCGCGGTAGTCCTTGGTGAAGGAGACGGGAGAGCTGGCCAGGGCGGTGCGCACAGGCGCTGGGAGCTGACGCATGAAAACATGTTTAAACAAAAAAGAGGGATCTGCCGAGCCCAAAACGGACAGCATCCTGTCCATCAGTTCGGACGGCTTGCCGTCGCCGAGGCCGTTAAGTGACAATAGACGATCCGCCTTTTCAATTTCCGACAGTTCAAATAATTGCAAAAGGAATGCCTTGATAGCGTCATATTTGCCGGCAGCTGGCGGGGCTTCCAGCCAGGGACGCGGGAAGGGGGGGTGCGGGGGGTGCTGCAGCACCCCCTCTCAATTATTGCAAAAAAAAATATATATATATATATAATTTTTTTTTTTTTTTTTTTTTATGTCAGTATTTATATATTTGTATATACTGTAACTGTATAACACTAACACTGTATATTATAAGTTTATCCTGCTCAAAGCACGTCACCATTTTAATATTGTGTGTATTGAGCCGTACTGTATTGTAGCCATTCTCCAATCTGTTAAATAAAGTTTTCATTCATTCATTACACTACTGTATGTACACAATCATACGTGTAAAACCGAGTAGATTTTCGAGTGATGACAGACTGTCACAGACTGATTGAATGACAGGTGAAACAACTAATTGTATTCACCTCCCGTCTCCCGCCCTTCCCACGCGCCACGAACCACTGAGCTACTGTGATACAGTGCTTGCGCAGTCAGTCGATTTGAGCTAGTAGTCAGACTTTGCTAGCACAGAATGTCTCACTCGCAGAAAAGAAAAATATCAGATTTATTTTCGAAGCGTCCCGCCGGTCCCAGTGACAGTCCCACTAAATCTGATAAACGTCAGAGAGAGACAGAGACGACAGGTTCAGCCTCAGCATCAGGTATTGAAGAGTTAACTGAGTCTGTTCCCCTATACCCCCCCTCGGGCGCCAGGGGCTTCCACTGAGGGGTGATGCAAATAGGGATGGGGTGTTATGGCAGCTCATGATGGAAAGAGTGCGCACCGAGTCTGATCCCGAGTTGAAGAATTGGCTCCAAAAGAGAGACAACTGGATGTCCAACAACATCCAAAACGAAATCTTACAGCTGCTTGCCCATGATATTCAGCGACAAATTAGAGGCAAAGCATCCAAAAGCCCAATCTTTGGCTTGAGCGCTGACGGAACCACTGATGTCACTCACTGGAAAAGAACAATTCTTGTGTAATATACAGTTAGCCGATGACAACTTGGAAGCTCAGAACTTCTTTTGGGGTTTTTACAATGCCCGGCCCAAACACAACAGCCGAGACGCTGTTTTTGTGTATAAAATACTTTTACGCCTCGACCTGCCCATGGAGAGGCTGATAGGATACTGTTTTGACGGGGCCAGCAACATGTCTGGGGGGTACAGGCTAGACCAGGGGTTCCCAAAATTGTCAGGCCGCGACCCAAAAAAAACGGTGTCAGAGAGCCGCGACCCCCACTATTATAGGAGGTAAAAAATAATTATTTTAAATGGAAATGTATGGTTGAAACATGCAAACGTTCAAACGCACACACACTAATAAGCATTGGAGGCTTTTAACCAGGGCCGGACTGGGGAAATCATTCAGGCCAGGAAATATAGCCCCAGTCAGGCCACTTTTTAAGCAGGCCACCAGGATTTTTTTTTGTTACAAAGACTTAATTTCCTGCATTCTGGTGCAGGCATTTTTTTTATTTGTACCCTTTAAATGCCAGTGTTTGTGATGGCATCACAACTTATTGTTAAAAAACAGGCTAGCATATGTATGATTAGCAACAACACAGATTTTTATGGATTTTCAGTTTTTTGTAATTGATAAATACAATATTTTATTCAACTTCAGCCCTGATCATAACACCACATATTCATTTTATAATTCTAACCCTTTAAATGCCAGTGTGTGTGATGGCATATATTTGCAATATATCAAATGCAAAGTACATTTTTCTGGGGGGGGGGTTATTACAGGCTAGCATGTGTCAATGATTAGCAGTTTTTCGTAAGGATCCCGCCTCCACCAATCACATGCGGCTCCCTTTGTGTGTGTGTGAGAGCAAGAGAGAGAGAGAGAGAGATAGTTCTTCAACTTGTGTGAGTTGCAGTGATCTCCTGGTTGTTCCCCACCTAAGTTATCTAACTATTGCGCTGGTGCAAATAGAAACACTGGCCTGGCCTGCTCAGTGGCCTGACCGCAAAAAAAAATGTTTTATTTTTTATTTTTTTTCCATCTGGCGACCCCCCAGCACCCCCTGCCGTTTTATAGTTCCCGCGTGCCTGCTTCCAGCAGCCCCATAGCGCGGGCCGTCGTCTGGGCATCCAATGCTGCTACCACATGATAATATTTCGTAACATCCTGTGTTATTCCTCTCAACTCGAACTGAGCTTCAATGTGTTGAAACCAGGGTCGAGGGCTGTGATGCCAGAAGTCGGGTAACTTAATTGCAGCGGCGTAGACAATGTTCACTTCTCCGTCCATAATGATGTAATATTCACGTACTTCAGGTCACCAATGTGGGATCGCAAGAAAGGATGAAACGGGAGACGGTAGTCGAGTCTTTCCTTTACTTCCCAACATAAATTACATACATCAAAACAGAGTGCAGAAACGTTTAACGTTATTACTTCAAAGTGACAGCAGCCAGCTGACAGCTGACAGGTGACATAATATACGTCACCAAATACCCAACCCGTTCCCAGAATCCCCAGGCTTAAAGGAGCATTCCCCCGCTCCTCAAGTCCAGTGAATGTCTGCACCAATTGTGCGTGATAAGTGTCACCACAAGGTAGTAATTTAGGATATTTAAAATGCCTTCCAATGTTAAATAAAGGTTTATTGCACTTTGAAACTGTTTCCTTGCATTATTATGCTATTATTATATTAGTAAAACCTTTGGGAAATACATTTCTCAACAAAATAAATCTCTCAAAACCGCAATAATATCAAATTTTCTGGGACAATTAATCGCCCAGCAAAATGTGTTATCTTGACAGGCCTAATCTAATCTGTTTGGTCCCCCGTCAGGTCGTGGCGCCTTCCCCGGCAGGGGTGGCGGTCGAGGGCGCGGAGGCCGGGGGGGCAGAGGGGGAGTGGGCCGTGGTGCGGTGGTGACCAGGGAGCAGCTAGACAACCAGCTGGACGCCTACATGTCCAAGACCAAGGGGAGCCTGGACGCCGACCCGGAAGGCATGGAGTGACCCCCCAACGAGAAGCCACAGCGCTGCCCGGGGGGACTCTTGCCTACAAGACTGATGACGGGAAGAGTAGAGAGTTTCATGATTACAGACATGTACAGTCACACTCGCACACATACAGTGTCAAGTCTTAGAGTCATTTTGTACCATCAAAATGATGTGCATTGAAATATTTCCACACAAATTCTCATACAGATTTTTTATTCAAAGTTTTTCCACACAACATTCTTGCCGGATGTCTCGACACGCTGCATCGTGGGGCCTGAGGAAGGACCCGGCGGAGACTCTGAAGGACCAGGAGACTACATTGACTACATCTTTTGAATGTGGACTTTTAAAACCATTTAAATGTGGGTTCAGCATTCTTGCCTCGATTCGAGTTCAAATATCAAACCTTTTTATATCCTACTTGTTTTCAACATGCGTTTAACCCTGTAGAGGGATTCACTTGCCATTTTGTCGCTGTCGTAGGTTTACAATGTATACGAGAATGAACTTTAAAAACACCTTGTTGATGCTCAAACTCACATCTGTTGAAAATGACCTAAAGTGACATTTTTGAAGTTGCTTCATTGATAAAACATTCTCTCTCTCACACCCGTTTCTGCCTCCTTCGTCTGTATGGCAGAATGAAGAGTACACAGGAAAATTCGCAGAGTAAAATTTACTCAAATTGAGTAAAATTTGACTCCCAAAAAGACAGTATTGGCTCCTAGTCCAAATAGAGTCAAATTGACTCTTGTCACAGAGTTAATTCTTCAGAGTTATTTCTACTCCATTTAGTGTTAACACTCTACAAAATGCCAATTTGCTCCATTTAGCATAAAGTAAAAACA
The DNA here is from genome assembly GCF_963971535.1 of Notolepis coatsorum. Taxonomy (NCBI): domain Eukaryota; kingdom Metazoa; phylum Chordata; class Actinopteri; order Aulopiformes; family Paralepididae; genus Notolepis; species Notolepis coatsorum. The sequence goes on from NC_140171.1 coordinate 16,306,008, forward strand.
ACTCTAACATCATTTCACTCAACACAGAGTTGTATTTTACTCCGTAGAGTTGTGATTCCATCAATAGAGTTGTATTTGACTCTGTATAAGAGTAGTAATTGCCTCAATATAGAGTTATAATTCCCTCAATATGGAGTGTTATTTTAATCTATAGAGTTATTTTTCACTCAATATAGAGATATTTTAAGTTATATTTCACTCAATATAGAGTGGTATTTTAATCAATAGAGTTATATTTCACTCAATAGAGTTATATTTCACTCAATATAGAGATATTTTAAGTTATATTTCACTCAATATAGAGTGGTATTTTAATCAATATAGAGTTGTAATTCCCTCAATATGGAGTTGTAGTTCACTCAATATAGAATAGATTTCACTCAATATAGAATATCATATTTCACTCAATATAGAGTGGTATTTTAATCAATATAGAGTTGTAATTCCCTCAATATGGAGTTGTTGTGAGGATTCGCCTGTTCCCTGAACTTTTCCCTGTCTACTCTCCCTCACCAGCCCCCACCCTTGCGATGATTTACTCTCCTCTACTCTTCACCAGCCCCCACCCTTGGACTACCTTCACGCAGCTGTCATAGTTTATGATTAGCGCCCCAGAGGGCTTGATATACCTGGACCTCCCTTCCAGTCCTGGTCGGGTCGTTCTGTATCTGTGTTCACTCTGTGTTCATGGAGTTCTGTACGTTACCATCCTGTACGTTACCATCACCTGCCGCGTCTCCGGCGTGAGACGACATGCCAGCCATCACCACCTGTCGCCGTTTGCCTGGAGTGGGACACCGTCTTCGCTCTCTAATTCTCTACGGGAGGTTTTCCAGTGTTCCCACTCCAGACGTCAAGCCGGCGCGTCATCGCTCCCTATTTTCCACGGGATGATGGCATCTCTTCGCCCCGGTCCCCTGGGACCTCTGTGTTCTGCGCTGCCCGTCTGCAGCATCCGAGGAGGATCTCCGTGCCAAGCCTGGAGTGGTGTTCCCACTCCAGACGTCAAGACGGCGCGCATCGCTCCCTATTTCCACGGGAGGATGGCGTCTCTTCGCCCCGGTCCCCTGGGACCCCTTTGTTCTGCGCTGCCCGTCTGCAGCACCCGAGGAGGAGGAAGAGGATCTCCGTGCCTGGAGTGGGACACCGCCTTCGCTCTCTAATTCTCTACGGGAGGTTGCCAGTGTTCCCACTCCAGACGTCAAGCCGGCGCGTCATCGCTCCCTATTTCCACGGGAGGATGGCGCCTCTTCCCCCCGGCCTCCGCTGTCGGGCCCCTGTCTCAAGTCAAGTCAAGTCAAGTCTCCGTGCCCGGCCCCCCCGAGGAGGAGGAAGAGGATCTCCGTGCCTGGAGTGGGACACCGCCTTCGCTCTCTAATTCTCTACGGGAGGTTGCCAGAGTTCCCACTCCAGACGTTAAGCCGGCGCGTCATCGCTCCCTATTTCCACGGGAGGATTTCATTTCATTTCAAACCTTTATTTATACTCGTGAAAGCACTGAGGTTTCCCTCATTTACAGTGATGACGAGTTAACAAAGGACACAAATATCATAACAGTTAACAATTACAATGAATTACAATTACTACAATGATGGATTAAAAACAATTACATGATTCAGTACATAGGTCAAGTGCAATGCCTTTAAACTCCATGAATGACGGGAATGTTCCGAGCTTTAGAGTCTTTTGCAGGGTATTCCATGTGTACGGAGCATCGTAGGAGAAGGCAGACTTTCCAAGCTCAGACCGAACTCGAGGCACCCTGAGCACAAGCCGATCATTCGAATGAGTTTGGTAGGTGACAGCACTCCAGACCAACAAAGATGTAATATAAGGTGGAAGTTTGCCAATAATTGCTTTGTAGATAAAAAGATACCCATGATAACTACGTCGCAACGAGAGAGATGGCCAGCCTACCCTCTCATACAAAAGACAATGGTGAGTATCATATTTGTCACCCGTAATAAATCTTAGGGCGGAGTGGTAGGCAGAATCCAAAGGCCTTAATGTAGACAGAGACGCATGCCTGTAAATGACATCACCATAGTCCAATATTGACAAAAAAACAGCCTGTACAATTCTTTTCCTACAGAACATAGGAAAACTAGCGCGGTTACGGTACAAGAAACCAATCTTTTGCCGTAATTTTGTAGCTAGGTTATCTATATGGAATTTAAAAGAAAGTTTATCATCCAGCCATATACCAAGATATTTATACTCACTAACTCTTTCAATATACAAACCATTTGCTGTTGTTAGGTGTAGCATGTCATAATCTATAACCCTGGCTCTAGAAAACATCATAGACTTGGTTTTACTAGCATTAAGCACTAACTTGAGCTTAGCTAGAGAATTTTGGAGAGTGTCAAACGCAAGCTGCAGGTTCACAATAGCTTCCTGAAAAGTATCCGCAATGCAGTAGACAACTGTATCATCCGCATATAGATGAGCCTGACAACCTGCTAGTGCTGAAAGACTAGAAACAATATCATTAATATAGATTGTAAAGAGGACCGGCCCCAATACCGAACCCTGTGGTACACCCTTAGACAATGGCAGGAAATCAGATTGAAAGTTACCTGAATTCACAGATTGACACCTTGAAGATAAATAGTCCTGAAACCAAGCACAAGCGGCTTTATCCAGGCCAATGCTAGCTAGACTATTCAAAAGCAAGTGATGGTCTACTGTATCAAACGCCTTTGAGAGGTCTACAAAGAGAACTGCACAATGCTTCCCATTGTCCAGGGCTGAAATAATGTCATTAGTGACCAAAGTAACAGCTGTAATAGTACTATGATTTGCTCTGAAACCTGATTGGTGACTACTTAGCACTGAGCAACTTGAGAAAAAGGTTTTTAATTGGTTGTTTACCAAGGTCTCCAGTGCTTTGGCTAGGCATGATAGTTTGGAGATAGGACGATAGTTATCCATCTTATCCCTATCCCCCCCTTTATGCAAGGGGAGCACCTTGGCAGATTTCCACACTTGCGGGACTATGCCAGATGCAATAGAAAGGTTAAAGATGTGTGACAATGGCTTACAAATGACAGGGGCTGCCAGTGCTGGATGTCCGAAAACTCCCTGACATTGAACGAAGGGAAAACCGAGGTCATTGTTTTTAATAGTGCCCCCCCGCCCCCCCTCATTGACGCACTTGGTCCCCTGGGCCCAAACCTCTCCACCTCTGTCAGGAACCTCGGGGTCATCTTCGACAGTAATTTTAAATTCGATAGACAGGTCAGCGCCGTAGTGAAAAATAGCTTTTATCACCTTAGACTCCTGGCGAAGACAAAGGCATACCTCTCCCAAAGTAACCTAGAGACGGTGATACATGCCTTTGTCACCACCCGCCTCGACTACTGCAATGCTCTGTACACTGGCATTGACAAGTCCCTCCTCCGCCGCTTACAACTGGTGCAGAACGCAGCCGCGCGCCTCCTCACCAAAACAAGAAAATACGAACACATCAGCCCAGTTTTGGCCTCGCTCCACTGGCTGCCTATTAGCTTCAGGATCGATTTTAAATTAGCACTAAATGTTTTTAAATCATTAAATGGCACGGCTCCCTCCTATCTGTCCGAGCTCCTGCACCGCCACACCCCCCACCGATCCCTCAGATCAGCTGACCAGATGCTATTGGTAGTACCCAGAACCAGGCTCAAAACTAGGGGAGACAGAGCTTTCTCCACCGCAGCGCCTAGACTGTGGAACAGCCTCCCCCTCAGCGTACGGACTGCCCAGACCGTACAGGCTTTTAAATCACTCTTGAAAACCTACCTGTTCTCCTTGGCCTTCCCCCCTACCTAACTACCACTAGACCCCTGACCCTTCTATCCTCTTTGTTTTACTGTGTCCTACCAGTTTTTATTACTTTCATTGCTTTATTATGTTTTTAATCTTATATCTTGCACCATATTGTTTGTTTTGTTGCTTTCATTGCTTTGCCATGTTTTTTTTATTTCTTTCTTTTAATCTTATACCTTGCCTCACACTAATTTGTTTTTATCAACCTGCTTGTGAAGCACTTTGGTGTCAGCTACCGCTGCCTGGAAATGTGCTATACAAATAAAACTGACTTGACTTGACTTGACAATAGAAAGGTTAAAGATGTGTGACAATGGCTCACAAATGACAGGGGCTGCCAGTTTTATAAAAAAAAAATTGTATAAATTGTCCACACCAGTAGAACACTTAGGGTCTATGGATTGCAAGATATTGAGAGTTTCACTAGATGAAAATGGCTGGAAGGAAAATGTAGGTACACACGAGGCATGATCGAAGATTGGGCTAGGGTCAGAGTCAACATCCAGTGGAGCCAGCCCAGTAGACAACCTGTCAAATAAGGACCCAGCCTCAATGAAGTGTTTATTGAAAGCAAGACAAATTTCCTGAGGATCCGAGATTTTACAATCAGCCACATTAATACACAATGGCAATGTAGCAGGGTTATTTTTTGACAGGTTTACTGCACCCCAGAATTTAGCTGGGTTAGAGTAGGAATTCGAGACTAAGTCTAAAAAGTAATCAGATTTTGCCTTCCTCACAGCTGCAGTAGTTCTATTTCTAAGTTGTCTGAAGGAAAGCCAGTCTTGCGTATCCCCAGTGCGTCTAGACTCTAGCACGCGACCATGCAGAGTTCCGCTCAGAAAATAATGCTGACAGCTCACTTGAGAACCACGGTGCCACCCTATCCTTAATTATCAGACCCTGCTAACATAGACTATTATTAGTAGCAATGTCCTCCAAAAAGGTTTGGGGGTTAAAGATTTTAAGATTTCTCCTTTGAACAATACACAGACCGTAGGACAATGATCACTAATGCCTAAATCAAAAACACCACTAGCAGAGATCCTGTCACATCTGTTAGAAAATATCAAGTCAATGAGAGTGGATTTAGCATGATCTTTAGGGTTTGGTCTAGTGCTCTCAGTAATCAACTGAGTAAGGCAGAGGTTACCACTCACCTCCTTCAGGTAACTAGAAGCAGCATTTCGCCAGTCCAAGTTAAAATCACCCAGCACTAGCATCTCTGAATTAGAATATAATGACAGTATATCCATAATTTTATCAGTAGCACTAGCCTCAGCTTTGGGAGGCCTATAGACACCAATCAAAACTAAAGAGTTACAAGGCCCCAAATCAACCTTCAGCACAAGTAATTCGAAACACTTTGGAACTGTGATGGTATTCAATACTGAAACAGACAAACAGGATTTTACATGCATTGCAACCCCACCCCCTCTGCCAGCTCTGTCGCTTCTATATAAATTATAGTGCTGTAAAGCTGCAGATGAGTCATTGTCAGATTTTTTTAACCAGGTTTCCGACAAAACCAGAACATCAGGATCAGCCTGAGATACTAAAATGTTCAGATGGTCTAACTTATGTTGTTGAAGGAGGCTTCGTATGTTTAAATGGATTAGGCCAAGCCCTTTCCTATCCTTGAAGGCAGATGGGCTGTTCAGACTAACTGTGGCAGAGACTGTATCATTAGGTACAGAGGTTATGGGAACAGAAACCTGAGACAAGGGGTGTACATATCTCTCATTTTTAAGATCCACCAGGTTACTCCTGACCACACCCCTCTCTTCTACATAACTGCGCCTCTTCCCCCCGGCCTCCGCTGTCGGGCCCCTGTCTCCGTACCAGGCCTCCGCCGTCGGGCCCCTGTCCCCGTGACAGGCCTCCGCCGTCGGGCCCCTGTCTCCGTGCCCGGCCCCCGCTGTCGGGCCCCTGTCTCCGTACCAGGCCTCCGCCGTCGGGCCCCTGTCCCCGTGACAGGCCTCCGCCGTCGGGCCCCTGCCTCCGTGCCCGGCCTCCGCTGTCGGGCCCCTGTCTCCGTGCCCGGCCCCCGCCGTCGGGCCCCTGTCCCCTTGCCAGGCCTCCGCCGTCGGAACCCTGTCCTCATCCCTGTAAGCAGCCCTGGCCCGTAGCCCTGACCCTTAGCCTTTGTCCCTGACACTTAGCCCTGTCCCTTAGCCTGTTCGCCTCTTAAAGGCACAGTGCCGCATTTTCCTTATTTCCTTGACTCTAGTGTTTTGTGTTCTCCCCTGTTCCCCTCTCCAGTGCCCCTGGTCCTAGTCCTTGACATTTAGCCCTGGCCCTGTCCTTTAGCCCTAGTCCCTTAGCCTGTTCGCCTCTTAAAGGCACAGTGCCGCATTTTCCAGTTTTCCTTGACTCTAGTGTTTTGTGTTCTCCCCTGTTCCCCTCTCCAGTGCCCCTGGTCCTAGTCCTTGACATTTAGCCCTGGCCCTGTCCTTTAGCCCTAGTCCCTTAGCCTGCTCGCCTCTTAAAGGCACAGTGCCGCATTTTCCAGTTTTCCTTGACTCTAGTGTTTTGTGTTCTCCCCTGTTCCCCTCTCCAGTGCCCCTGGTCCTAGTCCTTGACATTTAGCCCTGGCCCTGTCCTTTAGCCCTAGTCCCTTAGCCTGTTCGCCTCTTAAAGGCACAGTGCCGCATTTTCCAGTTTTCCTTGACTCTAGTGGTTTTGTGTTCTCCCATAAAGGGACTGTGCCGCCTTTGTTCTATAATAAAGATTTGCCCTGTTTTGGCTTACTCTCATACCTGTCTTGTGTTGTGCGATTGGGGTCGGTTACAAACCATAACAGTTGTAGTTCACTCAATATAGAATAGATTTCACTCAATATAGAATATCATATTTCACTCGATATAGAATTAAATAATAATTTACTCTGGAATAATACATTTAAAATAAACAGGGTCAAAGCAGAAATCAGTATTTAACAATGCACTTTTATTTGCAACAGGCATATCCTTTGGGATGCAAACAGTTTTACAACAGCGTGTGAACAAGAATCATGACTTCAAGGGGCGATCGATAGAAAAAAAGGTCATAAATCAAATAAGATTTATCAATAAGCTTGTACAATCTTGTTTTGTCTTCAGTTGCCAAGAAATTTGAAATTCCTAATACCTTGGACTTAAAGGTCTATGATGACTTAAAACACTGAAGTCGACAAGGAGGCGTTTCAGTTTGTTATAAAGAAACCAGACATGGGTGTGTTGGACATTTGTTCACCCCAAGTTGCTTATTAACATGGAGCCTATAGCCTCATCCAAAATGTCACACATCCAAAAAGCGCCTCTATGTCACATACTGTATATGTTTGTACTTTGAAATGATCTTTGTTTCTATACGCCCAATGTAATGTAACATAGTAAAAAAATATTAAAAAAACGAGTCTGAGGAAGAACTTGCTTGGTGTGGATCCTTCCTAATCTAATGTGATCTTTTTACATTACACTTGTCACAAACATTCCTCTCTTGCTAATCACACTTGGTATATGTCTACGTGATTGTTAGATTCAGTGAGCCCCTCTGCAAACAACTCCATTATATACAAAAATCACCATGACTTCAAGGCTTCATGGGGAGAGTAATCGATAGAAAAAAGGTCATAAATAAAAGACAATTACATTTTGGCCTCTGTAAAGTGACAGCAGCATCTGTACACTCTTTTAAAAAGGGATAGCTCGCCCAAAAAAAGAAATCTATCAATTACACACCCCATGAATCCTTGAATTCATGGAGATTTGTTTGTTTGTCGCATTCCTGAGCCAATAATTCAAGCCAGTCATCAAATTATTGGCTCAGGAATGCAACAAAAAGAAATCACCATGACTTCAATTAAGGCTTCATGGGGAGAGTAATCGATCAATTACATTTTGGCCTCTGTAAAGTGACAGCAGCATCTGTACACCCTTTTAAAAAGGGATAGCTCACCCAAAAAAAGAAATCCAACACCATCACCCTGAGCAGGGCTGTGTTCTGAGCCCCCTGCTGTACTCACTCTACACACACGATTGTGTGGCCAAGTTCAGCTCCAACTCCATAGTGAAGTTTGCAGACGACACGGTGGTGGTGGGGCTAATCTCGGACAACGACGAGAAGGCCTACCGGGAGGAGGTTGAGGTACTGGAACGCTGGTGCCAGGACAACAGCCTGCTCCTGAACATTGGTAAAACCAAGGAACTGATCGTGGATTATAGGAGAGGACAGCAGGAGACACACACCACTGAAGATAAACGGGGCTACCGTGGACAGGGTGAGCAGCTTTAAGTACCTGGGGGTCCACATCTCAGAGGATCTGACATGGACAACACACATAGACTCAGTCGTAAAAAAGGCGAAGCAGCGCCTCTACCACCTGAGACAGTTATGGAAGTTCAGAGTATCTGGGAAGATACTCCAGTCCTTCTACTCCGGAGCTGTAGAGAGCATCTTGACTGGAAACATCACTGCCTGGTATGGAAACAGCACGGCACAGGACAAGAAGGCCCTACAGCAGTGGTGCAGTGCTGGGCAACCGCGGTCAAACGGCGTTTGGGCTTCGAAGTGCGCGCATCCTATTATTATGCAAAGTCTAGGTGATAAGTGCCTAGACTTTGCATAATAATAGGATACCGTTTGGCCTCCGCCCATATTACGACTGCACCCCTGCCCTACAGAGAGTGGTGCACTCAGCCGAGCGTACCACGGGTATTGCACTACCTCCCCTGCAGGTTCTATACAACAAGAGGTGCAAATCCAGAGCCTGCAGAATAATGAAAGACCCTCACCACCCCAACAACAGCCTGTTCCAGCTGCTGAGGTCAGGCAGACGCCTGCGAACCCCAGCTACTAGGACAGAGAGACTTCGGCTCAGCTTCTTCCCCCAGGCCATCAGAGCCTTGAACACTGAACTCTCCACACACAAGCACACATGAGCACACACACGACACGCACGCTGTACACGCTCACACACTAGCAGCCACTTTAACATGAGCAAGCACACACGCATGCTGCACATGCCCACACTTATGGCCACTAAGGAAAGGTCACTTTAAAAATAGTATAGTAACAGTAACAGTGTATTGCACTACCAAAGGACCTAGCATGTCCTCCATGCTCTGTAAATAACTTATGTACAAATACCGATATGCCCTACTATGTTACCTGTTTATTGCAGAATGTTGTTTTATTGGACTCTATTATATGTTGTTACTACTGTATTGCACATCGTTGCGGGCAAGACCACCCGTATTTCATTGTATACTTGGATGCCGTGACCAATAAAACTCTTAACTTGACTTATCTATCAATTACACACGCCATGAATCCTTGAATTCATGGAGATTTGTTTGTTTGTCGCATTCTTGAGCCAATAATTCAAGCCAGTCATCAAATTATTGGCTCAGGAATGCAACAAAAAAGAAATCACCATGAATTCAATTAAGGCTTCATGGGGAGAGTAATCGATCAATTACATTTTGGCCTCTGTAAAGTGACAGCAGCATCTGTTCACCCCAAAGAAATAAAAGAAAACTAATAGTGTTCATCCCCAGTGCAATAGTTCAAGAGCTTAGTGATTTTCTCTTTTCCTTTTTTAAATCACAGGAAACAGCATGGAACAATAAATGAGCTTGAATCGTCATCACTGTATGACATCTGTATATCGAATGCTTTGTAAAACAAAAGCTCTTTGACATCAACTACATGAGGTCCATCCATCTGTAGTACACACAACTTTAAATGCATAAAATGGTCATCCAGAGACACGGTTTGTAGTGCAAATGTAAACAACAGTAACCTCTCATCTTTAAGAACAACACGGTGGATTTTGTGAAAAACTGGAACCTCACTAAGAACTTTAAGACAAACAACTAAACCTGGACGATACATATTTCCATGGTGTCTGGCCCATCTAACATTTAACACCTTGGTGTCACTTGGTACCTGATATATCGACCCACAGTATTCATGCTATTTATTCAGGTGTTAAAGTACATTTTCAGACACAGGAAACCTATGATGGTGTTTACGCTAGGAATGGCTACCACACGAGGCATATTGAACACAGGTTTGATACGACATCACATCGTGACTAAAACGGGGAGGACGTGACCCTCTTTGCGCCGCCCCTGTGCCTCAAATAGATCCGCTATCAACTCTATCTTTAATCTTTCAAAATGTTCAGTTGCTATCGCTATTAGCTCTATCTTTAATTTTTCAAAATGTACAGTTGCTATTGCATGCACTCATCTGTGTTTCACCACACACATGAGTGCATGCTTACCAACTGTCCGTCTGCAACACTATTATCACCAACATCTAAGAAGGGAGATCCCCCCTTGAACGGCCCTTCTAAGGTTTCTCTCCTCCACACTGCCTGTGGAGCTTTTTTCCCTATTGTTAGGTTTTAGTGAGTTTTTCCTTACCTTCGCGTGGGGTATGTCTGGGAGTGCTTGCATTCTTTCTTTTATTTGCATTCATCTAAAAATGTTTGGACCTTATGGTGTTCTTGTTCTGTTCTTGACTTATTGTTATGTTTTCTTCTTGACTTGTTTAAAGAAGACATGTACGGCCCATGGGGACATTAACGTGTGTTGTCGGGCCTTATAAATAAATTTGATTTGATTTTGATATCAAGACAAATATTTAATTGGAACCACATATCAAAATGAGTGATCTGTACGATAGTATTTTTAAGATTCAACTGTTGTCCCCAAGTTTATGCTTGTTCTTCCATGTCTTACCTTTCAACATTCATCTGTTATGGAATGTTAATATTCTCGACCATGTCCTGAAAAACATTAGTATTTGTGTGTCAACAAAGGATGTTTTTAATGAAGGGGAAACTAGTCTTCCCAATCCCAACTGTTGTCAATTGAACACATTTCAAATGCACCAAAGAATGGTTTGCGCCTCAATTAGAATGAACAGAGTAGAATGCTTAATATTGTTATTATCTTAAATTATTTTGATCTATTTTCCTTCACCTGGTGATTGACAGAATGTATAATAAACTTTATATTGTTATTTCTCACAAGTGATGTTGAAGAGTGGAAGATTTTCTCAATACATCACCAACACACTGATTGTAATGACACATGACATCACTATAACACTGGTTGTAATGACACACATAAGACAAACTCTAACCTTAACCAACTTCGAAAGAGTGCCTAAGCTTAACCGTCGGAATCAGGGCAGGCGTTCTATCGCCACGCTCTAAGACAAACTCTAACCATAACCAACTTCGAACGAGCGCCCAGCCTAACCAGTGTAGAAACTTGCGGTCCCACGATTGGGCGTACATGTCACATGACCAGAAATGACCTGGCCAATCAGAGACGCGGAAATGCAGTAAAAAGCATTCAGGCGGCCAATCAGAGACGGGGAAATGCAGTTGTTACAGCCTAGGATGTTTTTAATGAAGGGGCTGGACTTCGCTTGGGAAATAGCGCCGCTCAGTGGTGACACTGTGTACCTCACACCTGTATCATCAATAGAGGGTACCAATATCAAAAGCCGTTGGTGTACTCTCTGTATATCAGTAGTTCGGTTAGAACTTAGAAGTGAACCAGTTGGTCATCACGACAGAAGACCGCTTCTGCAAATTGTCTGATTGTGTCGTGAGTAAATACCAATGTAACTTGTTTTATAGTTTAAATCAGTCCGAATTGATTGATAAGTTCAATCAAACTAAAGTAAATCAAACTGTTTAAAAGTGTCTAAGTGCTAATGTGACCACAATGACGGGTACTACTAGCTAACTTGTTAGCATGTCAACTAATTAACATCTTATGCTAACGTTTTTTAAGTACATAAATCATATACAAAGATAACTATTTCATAACGGATTCCAAATTAACATCCAATATTATCTCCTCCAAATATCACAACATTTTAATCTCAAGACCACAGTAGGCTATATATACCTGGCGTTTCAATCAGACTTTGCTTAATGATGATTTTCTCAACACACTGGTTGTAATGAAAACTATCACTGGTTGTAATGTATTCCTGATGAATTGAAAACGGGGGACCCTGATGTAAACAAGACGAAAGTCTTTCTCTGGTCTGCATCCCCTTAACAATTGTGTGTATTGAGCTGTACTGTATTGTACCCATTCTGCAATCTGTTAATAAAGTTTTCAATCAATCAATGTTCAGTTCTGTCAACGATTTTCTACCATTGTCAAAGAATATATCGGTTTGTAATGTTATTAAAATTAAAGCACAAAAAGTTGAGTTAGCAGATAAACCAAGCTCATTATTGGCACATCAGCTGAGAGGTACCCAGGCCAAAAGAGCTATTCATAAGATAAAATCAAGCTCTGGGTCCCTCATTACCAGCCCAGAGGAAATTAACAAATGTTTTAAGGACTTTTATGAGAAGCTCTACACAACACCCCTGCCCACTTTGTCGTCTACTCTAAGCCATCCTAGGTTGTCAGAGTACAGCAACTTGCAATGGGCCTGGTCTACAACAAGATACACTACACGTCAGTGAATACCACGATCACAACACCAGGGGGAGCTCCACAAATCATGTTAAACCCAGATTCGGCTCAAACGAGGGACTGTGGGTCGATACTCAGGCAGAAACGGGTGTGAGAATGTTTTTATCAATGAAGCAACTTCAAAAATGTCACTTTAGGTCATTTTCAACAGATGTGAGTTTGAGCATCAACAAGGTGTTTTTAAAGTTCATTCATTGTAAACCTACAACAGCGACAAAATGGCAAGTGAATCCCTCTACAGGGTTAAACGCATGTTGAAAACAAGTAATACAGAAATGAGTATCGAGGATAAATAGTTGTTATATTGTGTATGTACTAGTGCTGTACCATATTCATTGGTTCTAGTTTTTTCTTGTAATCTTTTAATATAAGTAAAAGTATATTCTATATTGTAATATACTAAATTATGTTATATCTAGTAAATTTAATGGAGGAACAAATATAAATGTAAGGGGGTAGGGATCAATAAGCTTAGCTTCCCTCTACTATATGAATTGAAAATGGGGGACCCTGATGGAAACAAGACAAACGTCTTTCTCAGGTCTGCATCGCCTTAACAATTGTATGTATTGAGCCGTACTGTATTGTACCCATTCTGCAATCTGTTAAATAAAGTTCTCATTCATTCATTCATACTCCTTTTTTGGACATGTCTGCTAACCAAACATTGCTCTTGACCTTTTGTTTATAATTCTTTTTTTCTTTTCTTTTTGTTAATGTTTTTTTTATTTGTTGTTACGATTGTTTGGTTTGACGGAGAAATATGGAGAACATGTCCAAAAATAAACGTTTTCATTCATTCATTACCCACTTTCAAAAACACTCTCAAAGAACACCTACGGGAGACTGCAAAACACACCGTATTTCCAAAAATCACCTGTGCAAGCCTACAAATATGGGAGGCCTTGCCTTGTTTCAACACTACTACTGGGCAGCCAATGCAAGAGCTCTGGTCTACTGGCAGGACTCATACCCTGGTGAGACCACCACTACATGGCTGGCCATAGAACAGAATTCTAGTAGTATCTCTCTCCCAGCACTTCTCTTTGCAACAAAAAGATCCCTTGGGGCCGCTATAAGAGACAACTTTATGATAAAGAACTCGTTGAAAATATGGTACCAGACCAGAAAAGTATTTAAATTACCAGACATCGGTCTGTACGCCCATCTGTCATAACCACAATCAGACCAAATTTTTTTCAAATGGAAGGAAAAAGGAATGTGTTAATTTTGGCAGCTATTTTCATTTTAGTTTTAGTCTTAGTCATGTGTCAAGAGCTCCTTTTTCGTTTATCATATTTGGTCATTTTCATTTATTTTTCGTTTAGTCAGTTTGTCAACTAAATGTCTGAGCATTTTAGTCTTAGTCAGTTTTTGTCTTTTTTGTTTTAGTCGACGAAAACGGATGACATTTGTCTATTTTTAGTCAATGGAAAAAAACTTGTCAGAAGTCAGAACTAGTCAACATATTCTGATTTAAATTGCGTATTTATTTTTTAAACTAGGGGAATCTGAGTCTGCGGCAAGTACTACACAGGAAGGGTGCACTCAGTCACTCACTGTCGATCTGTGAATGGATAAATAACTTAAGACAGTCACATTATCTCTTGCCTTGCTCACCTGGCAGAGATTTATTTGAAATATTAAATAACCGTAGCAGCCAGTAACAGTGTCAAACACTAACTAACAGGATACGGTCTGTGTTGTAAACAAACAAACAAACACAGTACAGTAGTAGTTGAACTTACTTGAGTAGATAATAGTACAGTACAATAGTGTATAGTACACACAGTAGCAATATGATTGCAATCTGCTTGCATAAACATATAAAATGATAAATCACATTTGGACAGCCCTTCTTTGTATTTCAGAATCTCCTGTCTAATGTTAGTGGTCTTGGGCATCTTTGGCCTTGCTGGACGACTGGCACTGAAAATCTCTGCCGAGGGCGTCTCTCCTGAAGCCACGTTTTCCAGTTACTCCTCATCGGTCACCTGCTCCACTCGCACTTCCACTCTTCGTGGCATGCTGTGAGCAATGTAGTCTTCTGCCTTTCGTAGAAGATCCTGCATTCCCTCGTCTTCATTCTCAATAAGGGTCTCAGCTGATACATGGGGGTCAAGAAAACATGCTGCTGCAGCAAGAGGAGAGAACTTGGCGGCTGTGACGTCAAGGAAGACTCTGAAACGATTGTGCATGTTGAAAAGCATCTTCTGTGTCACAACTCTACCACTGTGACGTGGTCCTTGAGTTGAAGACAACGCACCATCATGGCGTGACAACTGGACCATCTGGTGAGCCAGTCTTTGATGAGGATGAGACCAGACCTCTGCAGCAAGCGCTCTGTGGCGACAGATGATTTGCGGAACTGGTTGACCAGGTCACCAGCAGCATGTTTACTACAAGCTGGAGGGTGTGCACAACGCATGGGGTCCTCTCCATTGCTCCATAGGCATAGTCGTCCCTACATGATGGAGATAAGAAAAAATACAAATGCATAGTTCAATCCATTAATTCTTTTTAACTTATTTATTCAATTTACAATGTTTAACCTTTTAACGTATTAACTTATTTATTATGTAAATGAAATTCAATTATAACCAGGCAGTTACCTATTTATTATTATTCGAATGAATATAGAATTATTTCAACTTCAAGCAGACTGACCCGTCAATGTCATCCTCTCCTTCCTGCAGCACATCGTTGTTGTTCTCGTCAATGTCATCCTCAGTCCAACTCCTCAGAAGTTGTGGCCTCTTCTGCAGTACGGAACGGGAACGCAGCCACCATGTTGCTGCCATTGTCAGTGATCCTCGTGAGGATTTTCTCTTTTGGGATCCCCCAGGCTTCTATGCACTCCTCCACAAGCGCACTTATAGCTTGAGCAGTGTGGGGGTGAACCATTTCCTTTAGGTTCAGGAGAATATGTTCAGGCTTATTATCCTCTGGTTACTTTGCGTGCCATGGACAACCTTGTGCCTGCATTTTTCTCGTTGTTCCACATACTTTGTTTTAGTCTTTTTTGGCACTCTGAACCTTTTATCAAATGTTCGCAACATCATTATGAAATCGTCATCTTCCACTGTACGTGCAGGGAGTGCCGTGCGGCTGATCCAGGCGGCGACTGCCTCCTCTCTGCTTAGTTGCTTGAGGGAGTTCTGTTTGTACAAGGCGCCAAAGAAATCACCTGTGGATGGAGGCTTTGGCTGTAGTGTCTTGGGTTTCTTCACATCTGCAATCTAAGACAGGAATAAATAAAGTCAGAACAGAATATGCAACTTCTGAAAAGTCTAACTCTTCCACTATAGGTCAGAGGTTACATAGTAGTAACTGGGCTGAGACTGTATATTCTAGGGTGACCAATGTCAGGGAGCGAAATTAACTGTTTGACTCACCGGCCAGTGGCGGGTAGATGGGAAGAGTCTACCCGCCAAGCATATTTCTTACCTGCCAATATATATTTTATATATACAACTTTTTTTTAAAATAAAATATATATTATATAATCATACTTGTAGTTGTATTATCTGCGAGACATCGCCACCACGCAATAAGTCAAAATGCTTGCTATCTGCAAACAGCTCCACTGTCTGTTTTGGCTGTGTTGCTCTTCTAGAAAAATAATCCTTTCAGGGTTGCCTATTGAAATACTGTACACTTTCCTACTGTACACTTTCCTGATTAATTGAAATGGGGGACCCTGATGTAAACAAGACGAAAGTCTTTCTCTGGTCTGCATCCCCTTAACAATTGTGTGTATTGAGCTGTACTGTATTGTACCCATTCTGCAATCTGTTAATAAAGTTTTCAATCAATCAATCAATCACACCTCCAGTACAGAAACATTGTTTGAGTTTGCGTGTCAGGTAGACCATTGATTGACAGTCGAGTCTGCCAATTACATCACATCGCTTGCACTCCGGTGCTGCAGCTGGACCCATTGCCCACCTCTGCTGTTGATAACGCTAGCCAAGTTATTATACACACAGATACACAGTGGGCCAGTGACTTTGGTGTAGGGGTGTAACAATGCATCGATCCTAAGGGGGAAATTCAACTGCATCGATTTGAAAATGTTAGAATAGATTATCGCAATTTTAATGTGTACACGTTATGTTATTGTCATGTCCGTTACAGCCAACACACCGACATACTGCATCAACGTTATGATTAACAAAGCAAGGCATTCGTTTTGTTGCATTAACGTTATATTACTATTGCTATCGATAAATCTAGGTGTTCTAAAATCTATTGCTATTGGTAAGAGAGACTATAATAAGTTGGTGTCTCGGAAAACGAGAGCCCTGATCGCGGAGTTTCAGGAAGTAAACAAGAAAAATTAGAGCTTCCGATTGGTCATTTGCTTTATTTCCCATGAAACCAGTCACTTCACTCTACTGTGATTGGACCGTTGGCTTGAGTGCAATGTGGGACTTGTAGTTTTTTAACGATCTCGCAGCGGAGGAAAAAAAAGACGAGAGAGGCTATAATCTGTATTCGCACAGCGTGCGCGTAATTGATTTTTACCGTTCGCATACAAATATTTTTAGGGGCCTGCTTATGAACTACACGTCTACACGCCACACGGCGGGCAGCCCTCTAAGTGTCATGCGCCAAAGGTAAAAACAGACCGCCCCTGGCGGGCGGCGGGCTTTAGTTTCGGTCCCTGGTGACCATATTGTGATTTCCAAAAAAGAGGACGGTGCCCACAGCCTCAAGATACTTAAAGTTGACTCAAAGATATGCCTTATAATTTTAATATATTTAAAGTATGCCTCCTCTGTAACCAACTATGGATATACAATTATTATTTATATAACAATTATATCTCTATAACCAAAGTTACTCAACATGCTTTATTATGCTTAGTCATCTGACAAATCACAAGAAAATAACTTAAAAAGCAACCTATAAATAACAATAGCTCTTTTCTTTCAAGCCTTACTACTAAATATTAATTCATGTAAATAATACCTCTTTCTGTATAAATTTTTTTTTTAGTTCAGAGGAAAGAGACATTCACATCAGCATTTCATATTAATTCCCAGTGGCATAAAAAAGTGTCTTTTCAGTATATAGATTGTCCGTCAGTATAGTCATATACTGTGTAGCCTGCCTGCTTGCAGTTGTGATTTTTATATATGAATCATCGTTTAATAATAAAATGTGTGGCAAAACAAGGTACGTTTATCTCCGTTATATTAGTGAGAAATAACGCAACCTTGGCCCAAAAAGCGAGTACTTATATGTATGTATGTTCCTATGACTTTTTGCGGACATAAATTTTATTTGACAGTTTCCTGGGTGACAGATAAAATCTTTGTATCAGTTTGTAATAAGTTAATTGATTATTATAATTACGAGAGGTTAACGGAATATTATCCCATACATTCTGCCAATTTATGCAGGCGTTGTAATCCTTTAAATCTATGTTCCAGACAGTGGTATTACCTGTAGTTCCGTTTAGTTTTACTTGTATTTTATTATATAACCCAGAAACAAAACCATTTTTAACATTTATGCCACTCACTATAATCATTAAAGGATGAACTGGTAAAGGCTGATTCCATGGGACACCATAAGTGCGCATTGCAGTGCGCAACTGTAAATAAAAAAAGGATGTACT
Organism: Notolepis coatsorum; assembly: GCF_963971535.1. NCBI lineage: Eukaryota > Metazoa > Chordata > Actinopteri > Aulopiformes > Paralepididae > Notolepis > Notolepis coatsorum. The sequence goes on from NC_140171.1 coordinate 16,323,942, forward strand.
AGGGACATTATAGATTTGTTTGAGCTCTTGAAAGGATCTGAGACCGTATTCACTGTATATGTCAGAAAGTTTGTTCACAACTACCACAACTACCTTGTCTTTGCCAATTGGGAAATGTAGCTGGTTTCCCTCCCAACGTTAGGAACTTGTTACATTCACCCACACAAGAGCTGAGTAATCACACACCCCACCTCTCTCACAGCTCTTTCCCCTTCCTCAACACACACAACAGGGGAGGAAATTAGGCCACTTTACTGGCCAAATGCTGGTATTTTTTACGTTTGGCTGGTAAAAAAAATCAGATACCCGCCAGTTGGCTGGTAAGCCAAAAAGTTTGTTTCCTCCCCTGCTGGCGAGTATACAAAAAAATTAAACATTCTGCAATCACTGCACTGGCAAACGGTGCGCGTCTTCCGAGTGTTCGCTTTAGTTGACAGTGCCACGAGAGCACTGCACAAGACCACCCGCGGACATATAATGTTTAATAAACGTTTGCGGAGTACTGGCCAACCCGCGGACATATAATAATAAAAGTCCCGCGGTACTAGGCTAGCCATCAGGAGCACTCTCAAACAGATAACGTTAAACACAGCAGAAGATGGAAAACAGACAGACTGACCAACGGGGAACTGCATCCAACCCTAGTACAACCCTCGAGTATAAGTTACTAAGGACACATTTAAATCACAGAGGTGTAATGTTAGTCTACTGGAACTGTATACAGTGGTTAGCTTCTAGTTAGCGTTTTTAGCTATAGCTGCTTGCTAGCTAACGTTAGCCCCGTGTGCTCAAAGCAGCCAGCTAGGTGTATCTGTTATGACTATAATGTTTCCAAAAAAGCACCGGACTACGACGTAAGGTTAGACATTTTATTTCATGCTCAAAAGCCCCTGGCTTGCACATCGCAGTCACGAAAGGGGCTAGCTCAACCAGTGCACTGTGCACAACAGCACACCAACCCAACTGACGTTACCACAACACTTGACGGTACTTCACAGCACTGTCGTAAGACCACCGTGCTGTCTTAAAGGCACAGTGTGCCTACCCAGATGCATACACAACATTGACACGGCTTGACATACAAAGAAGTAATTATCACAATTAGCGATTTTTTTTGTCTGGTAAAAAATCTGTTTGGTTGGTAAAAAAAATCAGATACTCGCCAGTTGGCTGGTAAGCCAAAAAGTTAGTTTCCTCCCCTGCACACACACAACTATTAATTATATATCCTGGGGATCACCACTACATCTACTAGCTAGCAACAGACGGGCTAATCCACCACAAATGGCTCCATGATATATACTAGTCCATACAAATTCACTCAAGTCATACTCATATGGTGCTAATGCATTTTTACATTTAGTCACAGGGTGTACGTTAGCTAGGTTTAAGGGGAGACACTGCAGGTGAATAGGCAAATATACTTTTTTTGTTGATTTTGAGATTGTTATATTTAGCTTCCTAAACATGTCTTCTATGAAACTAGTGACAATAAAACATCAATAACACACATTTAGTTGTTTATTTTACTTCATTTTGCCTTATTGCATCCATAAATGTGCACATATTTAATGGGGAAGTGCCTCATTTGCATATATAAACATAAAATTCTGAAAACTTGCAATATATTTTTTCTTAGTTTATATGTACATAACCAACTGGGAAAGTTACATAGTGATATCTATTCAAATATTTTTGCCTATTAGGGGGGGTACTACACTGTTTGTAGCCTGTGTGTAGTTCTGTTCAGTTCAATAACATCATTATTATTATTCAGTTATCAGGCATGTGTTTAGGTTGTCTATTACTAATGGTTTGATTAGGTATTGTGTTTGTAAATATCTGTTTCAAAAAAAAAGTATGGCATTTTACAATACAGAACTTTGAAGGTGTTTTCCCAAAAATGAGTTTTAAGAGTTTTTCCTCATACTCTGAGCCAGAAATATCCACTTCAGTAACACTCATACACCAAACCTTCCAGTTCTATTCATATCTATGTTCTGAAGGTATTTACATAAGGGTTCGTTGATATCGCATTCATACCCTGATTTATATCACATTTTATTCCTAAAAACATGGCGAAATATGGAATTTTACCATAAAAATTGACTGAATGGAGTATTTTCTGATTTATGGAGTGATAAAAAGAGATCCAAAATCCCCTCTGTAATAACCTTTGGCTCTAATACGTCAACAAAATGAAACTAATTTTGAAAATGGCTTTATCCAATGTTCAGATTTCTGTCCTGGAATTATATGCAAATTATTGCATATTTAAGTAGAGCATGCCTCATTTGCATATTTAAACATACAATCAGAAAACTTGTAATACAAAAAAGTCTCGTCTTAATATAAGTAATCAACTGGGGAAGTTTCATTGTGATATCTATTAGTTAAATCTTTTACCCTATTCACCTGTAGTGTCTCGCCTTAAGCGTACTTATACTTCGTGAGCCAACCCCGGGCCCTGTGAGTAGCTAGCAACAGACGGGCTAATCCACCACAAATTCACTCAGTCATATGGTGCTAATGCATTTTTACATTTACCTGGATTTCCTTGTGGAATGTCTTCAGATGGCGTCTGAGATTAGTGGTGTTTTTCCCTTCATCCGATGACCACATTTCTCCCCGGGCGGAGCGGGCTCTCCTCGTGTTTCACTTTTTTCAACAATACATTCAGTCAGTCCTTCGAGCTATATATAAAGTATGCCCACCAGAGGTCTGGTCTTCGTTTTCTTCCAAGCCCACGAGATAATTGATCATTGTTGAGACGACCCTGTTGCTGTTGGTTCGCGGTCGCCATTGTCTGACTGAGTGAGGGGGGCGGCTCAGCTGAGCTATTTGATAATTCCAGTATACCACCTACTGGTCTTTCTACCTCCGTGCTTGTGCTGTGTCAGGGAAAGAATGAAAGCCCCACGCGCTGCGTCCCCTGCCTGCTGCAGAGACCTACGTCACAGCCGGAAACGGAAATACTGAAATAATAATTCAAAAAGTTATAATTATTTTGTCTCGTCTTGTTTTAGTCAACAATATGAACATACATGAAGAGAAATTTCGTCCTGGTTTTTGTAAATTACATTTTCGTGTCCTTAGTTGTGGTCAACGATATATAATTAACTATTTAGTAGCGTTGGCGTCACGTGGTCTTCAATAACGTGACGTCACTTCTCGTTGTCGTCATGAAAAAAACCTGATTGATTGATTGATTGAAAAGTGTATTAACAGATTGCAGAATGGGTACAGTACAGTACAGCTCAATACATACAATTGTTAAGGGGATGCAGACCAGAGAAAGACTTTCGTCTTGTTTACATCAGGGTCCCCCATTTTCAATTCATCATAACATAAATGACACACATGACATACAGCTGGACAGTACTGCTACATCTATACATTTATGACGTACCAGATTTGCAAATACAGTACTGTTTGTGATACAAAAAGTGTCCAGAAAAAGAGTGTATATACATTTGACGTAGAAACTGTACATTGGAGGAGGTTGGGTAGGTGGGGTAGGGTTGGGTGGGTGGGTGGGGGGCTGTACATTGGAGGTGGGGGGGGGGGGGGGGGGGGGGGGGGTTGGGTAGGGGGGGGGGGAGACACACTGTACATTGGAATACTGACAAAGCCATACTTGGTCATTTACTGTACAACTGGGTTAGGACATTTGTAGGGGCCAGTTTCGAATTGCAGTCTCCCGTAGGTGTTCTTTGAGAGTGTTTTTGAAAGTGGGTAGTGATTCACATTCCTTTACAGCTTTGGGTAGTGCGTTCCACATTGATGTGGCATAATTGCGAAACGTGTTTAGTCCCTTGTTTGAGCCGAATCTGGGTTTCACATGATTTGTGGAACTCCCTCTGGTGTTGTGATCGTGGTATTCACTGACCTTTGGGAAGTATTTTGACATGTACATGGGTAGCTTGGTCGTGTAGTGTATCTTGTAGACCAGGCCCATTGCAAGTTGCTGTACTCTGTCGTCTACTCTAAGCCATCCTAGGTTGTCAAAGTGGGCAGGGGTGAGGTGGGTTCTAGGAGTCAGGTCAAGCAGTAGTCTGACTAGTTTGTTTTGAGATGTTTGTAATTTGTTTTTTAGTGCCTTTGAGGTGCTTTGGTACCATGAGGTGCAAGCATAGTCGTAGTACCCTTGAATGAGTGCTCCTGCCAGAGTCTTCAGGGTATTCTTGTTTACCAGAGAGGAGATCCAGTACAAGAATCGAGTTCGTTGGTTGACTTTTTTTATTACATTGGATGCCATTTTGTCACAGGAAAGATTAGCCTCTAGGATGGAACCCATGTAGGTAATTTCATCTTTCCTTGTGACAATGTTGTCACCCACTGTAACTGAGAAGCCGTCGGTCTTGCTGAGTTTGTTATTTGAACCGAAGAGAATGGACTCTGTTTTGCCCATGTGTAATGATAGTTTGTTGTCTGCGAGCCATATGCAGATTTTGCCTAGTTCCGAGCTGAGGGCTTTTTCAACCTGTAACTTGTTCTTGTCAGAGACCAGCAGGGCTGAGTCGTCCACAAACAGGAACAAGTTGCAGTCACAAGCTGACGACATGTCATTTGCATAAATTAGGAATAGTAGCGGTCCTAGTATGCTTCCTTGTGGAACACCACAGCTCACTGTGAGGGGGGGGATAGGGTACCGTTTACCTCCACCATCTGTTCTCTCCCCTCCAGGTAGGATTGTATCCAGCTCACTGATAGACTATCAAAACCAATTGCTTTTAGCTTGTCAATCAGAATGGTGTGATTGACAGTGTCGAAGGCCTTTTGTAGGTCCAGCATGACCATGCAGCAGTATTTGCTCCCTTATGAATACAGAGCCCAATACCAAAGGCCTGATATCCAAGTTTGTAGACTCATTTACAGAACACTATATTCCATCTACACACAATGCTTGAGGAGGTCCTGGGAGAGAGATATTCAGGTGGACATTCCAATAGACACCTGGGATGAGGGCTTCCGCAGTATCCACTCTTGTTCTATTAATTCCAGACATCAGTTAATTCAATTTAAGGTGATGCATAGACTTCATTATTCTTGTACAAGATTGCACTCAATATACCCCTCAGTCTCACCACTCTGTACCAGATGTAAATCTGCTGAGGGCTCACTGGGTCACCTCTTCTGGTTTTGCCCGAAGCTCCATAGGTTCTGGAGTGAGGTGTTCCAATGCTACTCAAACATCTACACCCATGACTTTCCCCCAGACCCAATAGTGGCTATCTTTGGCTGCCTGGTCACATAATATGACAACACTCAATTACTCTGAGATACAGACTATACAGTATGGCATGGTAATTGCAAAGAAATGCATTTTAATGCTGTGGAACAAAGAAACAGTACCACTTTTCCAAACCTGGTTGACAGAACTCATTAATATGCTACACATGGAGAGAATACGCTATGAGAACGCAGGGCAACCCAGCACATTTAAAGACATTTGGCAACCTTTTCTTGATTATCTATCTTAAAACTAACAAACAACTACATATATACTGTAGATATCTAAAACAATGTGAACTTATAGAGCACCATTTTTTTTATTTTTCTGTGTTTTGTTTTTGCTATGTGATTGTTGTGTGATGTTTCTTCCCTCGGCTCATTCCTCTATAGGCATCAACTAAAGGGACTCTTGATGACCTGATGGTATTTTGTACAAAGACTATAAATGGACTATGTGGACTGAATGTCTATTATAGATATATATTCTCAATATCTGATTTGATGTGTCTAGGTCTAACACTGGTAAGAGACACGAAGGAGTGACTGGTTGTCTTGTTTTTTATTTTTTTTATTTTTTTATTTTGGGAGGGGGGTAATTTTTTATTTTGTCGCTGGGGTGTCTTGATTTTGTCTGTCCTGTCTGCTTTGTTTGTATCTGTTAAAACACTGAATAAAAATAATATCAAGAAATATATCAGTGAGAAATATAAATATTTGGGAAACAGCATTTTAATATGGTCTGGGTTGAAAAATAGTGAACCTATTCTTTAAAAGCTATTTACAACATTCATTTTACAGGATATAAAACAGTTTAACAGTTGAAGTTAATTTTAGTGCTGGCTGAGCTTCTTCTTATAAATATATGAACATCTGCAAACTAATTCCTTACCAATCAATTTCATCACTAATGTGTTTGTAAAGGTGTGTAGTAAGATGTATTAAAAAGTTGAAGTTCAAATCCTGTATGTTTTTTCAACTGCTCAAAGTTGAGGTACCGAATACCGATTTCCGAAAAATCTAAAATGTTCTGTTTGGCATTGGGTAACTTGTGAGGGGTCAAACTAGGGTTTTACCATGATTCTGAGTTGATTGCAATCATGTATTTTTCACTAAAATCATTCCTTGGTTGAAAAAATCTTCCTTTCTCTCTCCTAACTCTCCTTCTCTCCTCCCCTTCTCTCCTCATGTCCTCTCCTCCTGTCCTCTCATTCTCCTCTTGTACTCCCACAGTAGTGCCGGATAACCGCTGACCACTTAATTACAACTGAAGACAAATTGTCCAAAGTGTGTCGTGAGTAAACACCTATTTAACTTGTTTTTAAAGTTTTACTAAGTCGGAATTGATTGATTGAAAAGTTCAATCAATCAATTCCGATTTAGTACATCAAACTGTTTAGAATTGGCTGCTAACACTTTCACACAACCGATCCACCATCAATAGGGTCTACCCTATAACGGTAGTTAGACAGTGCTAGCATGTCAACAAATTAACATGTTTTGCTATGCTAATGTGCTAATTGTGAATGATTTTCTGTAATGTATTGTATGCAGTGGCGGACTCAGGCTGTAGAATCGATTTATCATGGTGTTTGAAAAGTAAATTATCATGGTGTTTGAAAAGTAGATTATGGTGGTGTTTGAAGGCCTGCCCTAAACCATTGCTGCAGTGGTACAGTGCATTTCTCAATGCTAAATATATCAGTGAGGAATATAAATATTTGGGAAACAGCATTTTATCAAATCTTCAAAACGGGTAGTTCAAACCGACAACATCCCAAAAAACTGGATTAACTTGATCCCACCAAAGGGGTGGATTTCCAGTGGATTACAAGAGCAAAATGTACTATACAATTTATTTTAAAATATGTTTCAATATAAATAAGATGGCAAAGTTTGTTAACTGAAATAATACAAAATGTTAGCCTTCATGGCAAATCAATTAAATGTTTATCTTTTGATCACACTTGTGGTGGCCTATTTTGTTTTCAACCAAATGCTGATTACATAAATGTTTATGCTCATAAAAGCATCACAACACAGATTGTCAATCACAAATGTAATTTAGATTAAAGAATAAATATCTTCAACAAAAAAAGTCCGTCATCACTCATCACCTTCAGCAAACCTCACTTAGAATTCAGCCCCTCAAAGCACGCCTGAATCATCTGGTTTAAAAAAAAATGTATATCCACTAGATGGAGATCGGTAGGATTAAAGCACTGATATTCAGGATCTAGTCATCTTGAAAAGTCTGAATCTGGATCAGGGTGATCCTATCCTGGATTGCTTTGAAATACCGGGACAAAATCTGTCCGATTTGTCTGATCCTGGATCACAAAAAATGGGATTTAAAAATCTGATTGGATCAGATAGGGATTCAAAGTTTTGAACTCCAGGCCGGTTGTTCAAAAGTTTTAATCCGGATAAAACTGATCGGGATTTGGAAATCCTATGTTTTGCTATCCAGGATCACGTAATCCAGTTTATTTTTGTGCCGTTTTTTCAAAGCAACATCGGATTGGATTACTCTGATCCGGATACAAACTTTTCAGGATTATCAAATCCGGATAACCAGTGCTCGAAAGGGGATAGGCTATCACAATGTAGGCTACTATGTAGACAGGTAGAATAGCCAGCGTGGGGTCACTTCAAGTGTTTTAATTTTTTTTATTTTAACAGAAAACCACACAATAAAACAAAAAAAGTATTCTATTTTTGGAAACCGGCAGTCAGCTCATCTGAGACCTACAACAAATAAATTAAAATATACATTACTCACAAATACTGTACATTGTGGATATTTAGAACAAGTTTCAAATAAAGATGTATTGAATTGAATAAAAAAGCTAAATGTCCAATACTTACCAAAAATAAATAACTTCAGAGTTCTTCATCATCTGCTGTGGAGAGACCAGCTTGTACAAGCTTGGCTTTTAGGAGGCGGATCTCAAGTCTAGCCTTGCTTTGCTGTAGTCAGGTAAGAGTCAGTTGTTCCTCTGCCAGACGAGTCTGTACTTCCGCCCTTTCAGTCTCTCTTTACAGAAGTGCCTTATAATCACCATCTCCGTTTGCCAAAGGACACTTCAAGCCTCTTTTCTGAGCTCCTGTGGCAACTACTGGCTCTACCAGTGAGGATTCACCTTCTTCCTCAATGTTGGGGCTGAGATCCAAAATAAATGTGTCCTCTGGATCAGGAGGAACTGGCTCACTTTCCTCTCCAATCGCAGGCTCACCATCCCCTACAACACCTTGAATCCCATGCAGTTTGTGACGTCTCACCTCCAATAATGTCAAGTACCACACATGTGTAATCACCCCTCTTAAAGGGCTTGTTGCCTGTTTGGGTGTTTTTGGCTTCAGCGTGGTCCTTTGTTGCGCTGGCCCTAAAATTCTTCCATCTAGCTTTCACTTGCTCTGTGGTCCTCTTCTGGCCAGACCCCATGGCATTCACATTCTGGGTGATTTCTACCCAAATATAATTTTTCTTTTTGTTGGTAAGTTCTCCACCCTTAGCAGAACTAAAGCTCCCTACTATTGAGTCAAAATAAGATAAGATAAGATATTCCTTTATTGATCCCCTTGGGGAAATTCAGGCATCATAGCAGCATGGGGGAAGGGGGGGGGTACAGGTAGTAAAAACAACACAAGCAGTGTAAACAAATAGGTCAATATAATTTACTATCTAACTAGCTGAAAAATATATTCACAGTATTCACAGTGTCACATAAGGTGCAGTATGCATAAGGTAGTGTTATAATTTACTATCTACTGAAATATACATTATTCACAGTATCACAGTATCCACTGAAATATACATTATTCACAGTATCACAGTATCCACATAAGGTGCAGTATGCCTAAGGTAGTGTTATTGTCCTCCTTGGGTTCCTATTAGTCCCAGGTCAATGTCTGGCAGCAGTCGCTGCCCCCTGTTGTGGAGCCTGGAGGCAGCTAGTCGCTGCCCACTGTTGTAAAGCCTGATGGCTGCTGGTATGAAGGACTGTCCGAGGCGGTTAGTTGAGTGTCGGGGGGTATGAGTCTGTGGCTGAACGAGCTTCTCATCTTGACTAGCTCGTCGTAGAGGGGGTGGTAGGGGTTCTCCATGATGGCAGCCAGCTTCCTTCTCATCCCCCTCTCTGCCATCACCTCTAGTCTAGGTAGCTCGACTCCCACCACGGAGCTAGCCTTCCTCACCAGCTTATTGAGCTTGTTGGTGTCCCTTGAGTTGATGTAGCCTCCCCAGCATGCCACAGCATAGAAGAGGACGCTGGCCACTACAGACTGGTAAAATGACTGCAGCAGTCTATTGCACACGTTGAAGGACCAGAGTCTCCTCAGGAAGAACAGCCTGTTCTGTCCCTTCCTGTAGAGGGCCTGTGTTATCCGACCAGTCCAGTTTATTGTTCAGGTATACCCCAAGGAACTTATATGAGTCCCCCACCTCCACCTCCACCCCTCGGATGGTGATGGGAATCGGGGGGGGCCTCTTCTTGCCCCTCCGGAAGTCCACCACCAGCTCCTTGGTCTTACTAGTGTTGAGTTGGAGGTGGTTGCTGTCGCTCCACCCCACAAAGCTCTCCACCAGGGCTCTGTACTCCTCTTCATCATCGTCGGTGATGTAGCTTACGATGGAGGAGTCGTCTGAGAACTTCTGCAGGTGGCACCCGCTTGAGTTGCGGCAGAAGTCTGAGGTATAGAGGGTGAAGAGGTAGGGTGACAGCACAGTTCCTTGGGGGGTGCCGGTGTTACTCACAAGTACGTCAGACTGACTGCGGTCTCTCAGTGAGGTAGTCATTGATCCAGGCCACCAAGCCGTGCTCCAGCTGCATCGCAGAGAGGTTCTCCGCTAGCAGTGACGGCTGGATGGTGTTGAAGGCACTGGAGAAATCAAAGAACATAATCCTCACTGAGCTGCACGGTTTCTCCAGGTGCGTGTACGCTCTGTGGAGCATGTAGATGATGGCGTCTTCCACCCCGATGTTTGCCTGGTATGCAAACTGCAGGGGGTCGAGGGAGTCACGCACCAGGGGCTTGAGGTGTTGCAGGACCAGTCTCTCAAACGTCTTCATGACGTGTGACGTCAGAGGAACTGGCCTGTAGTCGTTGAGGGTGCTGGGTCGTCCCTTCTTGGGCACCGGGACAAGTGCAGATCGAGAAACATCAAAATGTTAGCTAGATATTAGCCCATCGGTTCCTTGCAAAAACTCAGAAAATATTTGCTAATGGCCATATAATGTGTTTAGAATATAAGCAGGGTTTAACTATTTTGCAACATCCCTATACTGTCTTCATCATGTCACCCACTTTGGGAAAGCCTGCCCTAGTAAGCGGCATCACATTTTATCCACTAACAGAGCAGTCATTAAGACACGTTATTTCATTTTCTTGCTATGTTTTCACCACTCAATAGGGCACTTTAGCATGATGTTTTTCAACCGTGGGGGCACATGGTCAAGTTTAGACCATTGGAGGGGCACCAATAGGGCACATCCTAAAATTTTTGCCACTCAAAAGGGCATTTTAGCGTGATGTTTTCAACTCTGGGGCACATGGTAAAATGTAACCATTGGAGGGGCACCAATGGGCACGTCATCTCATTTTCGCCACTCAAAGAGGCATTTAGCGCGATGTTTTCAACTGTGGGGGCACATGGTAACTTTTAACCATTAGAGGGGCACCAATAGGGCACGTCCTCTAATTTTGTTCACTCAAAAAGTCACTTTTGCGTGACATTATTTAACCGTCAGGGCACATGGTCAAGTTTAGACCATTGGTGTCATGGTTTTTGCCTTATTGCACCTTTCTGTGAGGGACAGCTGTCTATTTTTGCTTTATTTCACCTCTCTGTGAGGGATAGCTGTCAATCCCTGTTCCCTGTGGTTAATTGCCTCATGGGTCGGCAGGTGTGTGGGCTTGATTGCACCTGATGCAGTGCAGCTGTGCCTATGGCCATGTGGAGTCTATTTAAGTTTGGAGATCGCAGTGTCAACTGCTTTTAGATTTCCTAGTGTTGGCTGTCCTTTTGGTCACGCTCATTATATTGAAGTGTAGTCTGATCCTTTTTTTTTTTTTTATATTTCTTTCCCTCTTTTTTCCCGATTTTTCTCCCATCCCACCCTTCCTGGTTGTTGCGTACTTTCCCCTACTGTTGGTCCGGGAGACCGGAGACTGTCACATGCTTTCCTCCGACGCATGTGCAGCCTGCCGGCAGGCCAACCTGGCCGCGCAGGTTCTCACCGGGGAGAGTGTAGCGTGTGGGAGGCCACACTATCTCTCCTTAGTTCCAACCCTTGCTGAGCAGGCGCCCCGACCGAACTGCAGGGGTCGCTGTCCACAACCCCCAGGACCCACCCTTCAGCTTTCCCACCCTCTGATACAGCCAATTATACAACGGCCTGCAAATTTCTCGATTCTGATTGGCTGAAACAGTCCATTTACACGTATGTATTGGGAACAGTCCACGCTGGCTGGTCCTAGGACCCGCCCACAACCGAATCACTTCACATCACTCCGCCGGATCACAAGATGGCGGACAATAATCTTTAACAATGATAGCGTCCTAACGACTAAATATGAAGCGATTCTGTCACGGCGAATGTCGTAGTCCTTTAAACAATGTTGGACTACTGCTTGACCTTACTCCTAGAACCCACCTCACCCCTGCCCACTTTGACAACCTAGGATGGCTTAGAGTAGACGACAGAGTACAGCAACTTGCAATGGGCCTGGTCTACAAGATACACTACACGACCAAGGTACCCATGTACATGTCAAAATACTTCCCAAAGGTCAGTGAATACCACGATCACAACACCAGAGGGAGCTCCACAAATCATGTTAAACCCAGATTCGGCTCAAATAAGGGACTAAACACGTTTCGCAATTATGCCACATCAATGTGGAACGCCCTACCCAAAGCTGTAAAGGAATGTGGATCACTACCCACTTTCAAAACCTCTCTCAAGGGACACCTACGGGAGACTGCAATTCAACACTGGCCCCTGTAAATATCCTAACCCAACCCCCTCCAATGTACAGTCATTTACCTAGTATGGTTTTGTCAATAGTCCAATGTACAATTTTGTTTGTTTGTACAGTGTCTCCCCCCCCCCTCAATGTACAGTTTTGCTTGTTTATACAGTGTGCCCCCCCCCCCAACCACCTCCAATGTAAATTACCCAGTATGGTTGTCAATATCCCAATGTACCCAACCCCCCCACCCAACCTCCTCCAATGTACAGTTTCTACGTCAAATGTATATACTCCCTTTTCTTGACTCCTTCTGTATCACAAACAGTACGGTATTTGCAAATCTGGTATGTCATAAATGTATAGATGTAGCAGTACTGACTATCTGTATGTCATGTATGTCATATATGTCCTGATGAATTGAAAATGGGGGACCCTGATGTAAACAAGACGAAAGTCTTTCTCTGGTCTGCATCCCCTTAACAATTGTGTGTATTGAGCTGTACTGTATTGTACCCATTCTGCAATCTGTTAATAAAGTTTTCAATCAATCAATCAATCAATGATGTAATTGATGGGTCATGAGTCAATACAGAACAAAAGAAAAATCGCGGATTGATTGATTGATTAATTTGCTATTTTCTTTTCAATTTCTTTTTCCTTCCCTCTGACTCCAGCGCTGGCTCTAGTCTCCACCCACCGCCGCCACCCCCCCCCCCCCCCCCACACACACACACACACACACACACACACATACACACACACACACACACACACACACACACACACACACACACACACACACACGCACACACACACACACACACACACACACACATATTCACACACACACACACATTCACACACACACACACACACACACACACACACACACACACACACACACACACACACACACACACACACACACACACACACACACACACACACACACACACACACACCTGTCTGCAACAGCGGGGGAAAGTCAGACTGAGAGAGGAGCAGCTGAGTGCTGCGCTGTTTTAAGTGAGCATGGTCTATTGAATTGATTGATTGGTTGATTGCTAATTTTATTACTGTACGCCTGGTTTCCAACTGGTTAAGTTTAGGCTAAAAAAATAAATAAAAAAATAGGGCGAAGAAAACTTTTCTTTCCTATAGGGCAAAGAAAACGTTTTAATTTGTTTTACCTACTTTCTATAGAAGCATCTAAGAATGAAGTTCTATAGAAAGTAGGTCTGCATCCCCTTAACAATTGTGTGTATTGAGCCGTACTGTATTGTACCCATTCTGCATCTGGTAATAAAATGTTCAATCAATCATTCCAATAATACACAGTTGGATGTGATAGTTGGTTGGATGCACTTCCGAGCTGCTTCCACATGAGGCAACTTCTCTCAATCATTCCAATAATACACAGTTGGATGTGTTAGTTGGTTGGATGCACTTCCGAGCTGCTTCCACATGGAGGCAAATTGTCTTTTTTGTAGTTGTGGGAACAACTTTTTCTGGCGGATGGTTTTTTCAATAAATCTTCGATTAATGTGTGTTTATTGTATAGCAATAAGGTTGAATGAATCTGGCAGTTGTATAAAAGCTTTACACCACTTGCAGTCGTGATTTGTGAACAATAAACCATGCCTAGGGGGGTCTAACGACCACCCCTAGGCATGGTTTATTGTTCACAAACCACTCCTGCGCGTGATGTAATGCTTAATTGTATCAGTGTGAGAGGCCAGCCAAGCTGATAGCAACGCCGGGAGCTGGATTCGAACAGGCGAATCCAGTGTCTCCCGGTGTTGGTGACGAACATAATCTCCGTGCGCCACCTGCCCCCCCGTAGTCTGATCTCTGATTCAGAATTGAGCTTTATGGTAGTCATTCTTATTTTAGGCTACTCACGTGATTCTACACATAAACTCCCTTAGTGGAGGTTTATTGTTTTACTTTTTCCAATATAAACTCCTTTATTAGGAGGTGTCCTTGTGGCTTATTTACTTTTATACTATACCTCTTTATTGAGAGTAGTCCTGTTTTTTGGGGCTTGATTTATTTTCTTAATTACTCACTTTGAGATTTCCACCTGTAAAGGTTGTTTTCTGTTTAATTTTTCCCCTCTCCTAAAATATCTGCGTAAGCAGTCTAGTGGTTGTCCGTTTCACAGATAACTTTAAGAGTCCGTTATCTGCTCATGACCCACACACACACACACAGCCCTCACAATTGGAGGGGCACCAATGAGCATGTCCTCTCATTTTCGACACTCAAAAGGGCATTTTAGCGCAATGTTTTCAACCGTCGGGGCACATTGTCAAGTTTAACCATTGGCGGGGCACCAATGGGCACATCCTCTCATTTTCGCCACTCAAAAGGGCACTTAAGCGCGATGTTTTCAACTGTGGGGGCACATGGTCAAGTTTAACCATTGGAAGGAGCACGTCCTCTAGTTTTCTTCACTCAAAAGGGCACTTTAGGTTTAGCGTAATGTTTTCAACTGTGGGGGCACATGGTCACATTTAAACCATTGGACGGGCACCAATGGGCACATCCTCTAGTTTTTTCACTCAAAAGGGCACTTTTGCGTGATGTTTTTCAACTGTGGGGGCACATGGTCAAGTTTAGACCATTGGAAGAGCACCAATAGCGCAAACCCTCAAATTTTTCGCCACTCAAAAGGGCACTTTAGCGCGTGTTTTTCTACCGTAGGGGCACCAGGGGGGGCGATCGCCCCCCTGCCCCCCCCTGAGTCCGCCAGTGTATGGGTGTATCTTTTTTATTTCTATTACCCTTTCTCTGCCACATGACAATGGGTTAATAACCCTTTCACAACCACACCACAGAAGGTCAACCCCTTCACTACTACACCACAGACGGCCAAGCATCTGTATTGTGGTAGGTTAACCCAGGGGCGTATCTAGACCCAGCACTTCAGTAGGGCACAGAAGGGCACCAAAAACTACTGTATGAAGCGGGAGCGCGTAGCTCGACCGCGGAAAAAATTTGGCCGGTTTTGGCCGGTTTGTGGGCGAAAATGGGTGGATTTTGTAACAATTTTTTTTTTACTTTATTTCGGTTTTAGGGTTAGGTTGGGGTTATGTTATTTAATTATTTTGGGGAGCCAGCCCCCCAAACTCCTGAAATGCATAGAAATCTACGTATGAAATAAATAAAACAATCTGACATTTATATTAAAAAGAGCTAGCCACCCAAACCCCTAAAATACATAGAAATCTATGCATTTTGGAACAGTTACTATATATATAGTCAAGAAAGCATTTAGTCATACTTAAAGTTTAAAGTGCTTTACTTGCATTGAACATTGCATTGAACATTGAGGAGACATCATTAGAAAGCACAATGTATGTTTCCATAGTTACGCAGATGACACACAATTGTACATCTCCGCTGAACCAAATTATCACACAGCTATAAACTCCATTTCCGCCTGTCTCTTAGCAATAAACAAATGGATGACGAACAACTTCCTAAAATTAAATGAGGGCAAAACTGAAATCCTACTAGTCGGTCCTATAACAAAAAGAGAAATGTTACAGAGCAATATGGGGCAACTTACTCCTTGGATCAAACCCGAAGTTACAAGTAAGTAACCTACACTGGCTTCTGGTAACATTTAGAATTGATTTCAAGGTCCTCCTCCTTATATACAAAGTATAAACATTGCGATCATCTACTACTGGTCTATTGAAGGTTCCAAGCCACAGTCTAAAGAAAATCAGGGATGCAGCCTTTGCTAACTATGCACCAAAGTTATGGAACACACTACCTATGGACATTAGGGAAGCTAGATCTCTTAATATTTTCAGAAATAAGCTAAAAACGTACCTCTTCACCATAGCCTTCTAATACACCCCGCTGTTGATTGTACTGTAGCATTATTTTACTCTGGCCATTCTATTGCATAATTTTACTATCTATTCTACTATTCTATTATTGCACTGTATTATTGGTGTGCAAACCAGTCAACTTACAAAAAAGAGCCTGTTGGAGGATTTCAACAAGATAAATGCAGTGTAAAATATTTCACTATAATATTTCAAAGCGAAGTAAACAATATTATAATAATGATTTGATCATGTTAAATGATCATTTGATCATGTTAAAAAAGGGAAAATAAAAAACATTTGTTTAAAAAAAGATTTTTTTTTTTTTTATCAGTGGGGCACAGATGCTCATCAGCCCTACTGATAGTGGTCTAAATACGCTGATGGGTTAACCATATGTAGTGTGGTAGTGAAAGGTTAACCTTCTGTAGTGTTAGTGAACGGGTTAACCTTCTGTAGTGTGGTAGTGAAAGGTTAACGTTAGGTTATGACTATAACCAAGTTCTGTTAGTTAGGGGCGATGCTTGGCATCGCCTTCTGCACTATCTCGCGTACGTGCACGCGTACTGAATAAACCACAAATGTACCTCTAATACCAGTATTAGTCTGACCACACCCCTCATCAGCTTACCTTCATAAGCAGGTGTGTGGTCACCTGCTCTCCTCCTTCCCAAGCTTTCACCACAAGGTGAGGACAAGGGCTGCAGCGGCGTCCGATGCCAAGCATCGCCCCTAACTAACAGAACTTGGTTATAGTCATAACCTAACGTTCTGTATCGTTAGTGGCTTAGCTTGGCATCGCCTTCTGCACAAGGGAGGCCAAGCGGAGCCACTTGGCTGACAAATACACCCCGCTGACAGCCCCCCAAAACCATCAGAACAGGGAGGGCCGAGCCCCCCCGACCCCCCCTAATGGAGGGTAGCCCCCCTATTAGGGACGTCACGGGAGGGCGACGGACCCGACCGTGCGAAGAGGCACTCAAGCAACTCAACGCACAGGGTGAGCAGACCGTGGCTTGACCCACGACTACACACACGCACAACCCGCATGCCACCCGGGAACGAACGGAGGAACAACCTCGTTACTGCCCCCAGAATCACGGGGTCAAGGGCAAACCCAACCCCGTGGCAAGGCCGTAGCAGCGGAGCACGAAGGAAGACCCAGACCCACCAAAAGGACTGGACTCCCTGGAATGGGGGCCCGGAGAAGTCCATGATGCCAGCATCAAGACCCCACCAGGTGGGCACGTAGTGCCCCGCCCCCCACATCGCCAGCGTATTCGGACAAAGGCCCCTCAGCTACTGCACCTGGTATTCCCAGGCGGAACCAACCAGGCCAGAACCTGCCCAGCTTCCGAGATCGGACGAGACCGGGCGTGTTCAGGTCGGTATGGCCGTAAGCCGAGCGGGCCCCGTCCCCCCAATAGTACACCGCCTGGCACACTGACCCTGCAGAATAGGCAGTCAGCATGGCCGTAAGCACACAAAAAAGGTTAACCAACGGAAGCAGGCAGCGCACCGGGGAAAAACCAGGCAACAGGCTGTTAACCCTAGCCTGGAGACTGCGGACGAGACAGGCGCCAGAGGGGACAGCTGAACACAGCCGCCCCGGCGGAAGGAGCGTAAGCTGGCGGTGTTGCATGACCAAGCCTCCATTGAACAACCCCCACCCAGAGGGGTCGAGGCAGAGAAGGCTGACACGATTGGCAGACGTCATGAACGTGCAGGGGCACCCTCAAACGGTGAACCCGGGAGTTGACACTGCTCCAACACACCAGGGAATCAACCACCTCGGTGTTACCCAATGCGGTGGTTGTTCCTATAACCCCTCAAGAAAAAACTCCAAAACACACCTGCGGGTATACACCGGCTATACCGCAGTACAAGTGTTTCAGTTTCCAAAAAGGGTTAACCCAGGCCTACGGGTCGCAAACATCACTTCGGACCGGGCCTGGCGGTACGGGAAGCACAGGGTCACCAGAGGAGGTCAAAAAACCACCCCCACAGGCCCCTCTTCGCCATGCGTGAGAGAGGAGCGAAAAATAATGGAGAACCAGCCCCTAAGCACACCGTACCTGGTATTCCCCGGCGGTCTCCCAACCAAGTACTAACCAGGACCAACCTGTGTAGCGGCCGAGATCCGACGAGATCGAGCGCGTACAGAATGGCATGGCTGTAAGCCATGACGACAGTGCTGAGTAAAAACATACCCAACCAGGGTCTCCATAGCGCTTAACCCTGTGACACCCAGACCGACCTGGCATTTTTCCCCCTGAAAAAAGCCCAAGTCCCTCAGGGTACCAGAACAGCAGATCTGCATCCCCGGCGGACAACGGGTTCAACTGATCTGGACCAGCGTGACCAGAACCAGTCCCGTGCCCTAACCACGCCGACATGCCCCAGGAGAAGGGCAGATATGCGTGTTGATCTTAACATGAAAAGAAGGCGCCACCCAGACGTCGGGACGAACCGCGCCTGGTGGCCCACCCCAAGGGCGTGAGACCCCACTACATATGTTCAGATCCATCCCGTCATCATCCCCCAGACATGAACGAGAATCCGTCGACAACCCACCCAGGTCATGGGATGTGGTCGCCGGAAGAGGAAAAACCCCCATCTCAGTTGCTTTATAAAAACGCTGTTTCAACCACAAGCAACTAAGGCGTGCCAGTCAATCGCCTGTTTACAGCGAGCTAGCACTATACGTGCGTCGGGACACACCCCCATCAATGAACAGGCTATTTAGACCTGTCATTGAATCCCCAAGGCGCCCAGGGGAACGACAAGAGGGGTGTGACACTCCCTAACTCCAACACTTCTGGAATAGAAAGAAGGAAGCATCAACAGTATGTATCCCAGTCTACACAGCCGGGGTAAAAAATGTTCACATTTTTACATCCCACCACCCTCCCATAGGAAAGAGACGGGGATCCCCAGAGAGACTTCCCACGCGAGCTGTACAGATTGAAAAGAATATATTGCACCTTGAGCCATGTAAAAAACTGGTTTTAGGGCCTCCGGGGAAGAGGCACCGAACCCATACACACTCAATAAACGAATTGAATCGAATATACATACAATAGAAAAGGACCCTTCTAGAGGGTCCACTCACTTTGACAATCTGAGGAGGAAGGCTCTGTACTCTGATGGAGGCTTCCTCACATGGAAGAAGGAGTCCGAACTCACAGAAGGCCTGAGTAGGCGCTTGGTGAGGAGGAGCCCTGACCACCCCCCCTGAAAACAGATCCATCACATGGACCTGAACAGCACACGGAAGTCCTACCAACAGAGACGCGCACGGTGACGTACTCTATGGCGGGGGAATTCCTGCGGTGCACACGCCCAATATACCAGGCCGTGGGACCAGGAACTCCCTCCCCCCCCCCCCCCCCCCCCCCCCGTAACGTGCCGAACCGCCACGTGACGGGAACCTTGAAGGACAGGGGGTGTACCCCTGACCGACAGAACAATGGGGAGAGGAAAGGTTACCAGTTCACCCCTTTACGACCCCACACCCATGATACGACGTAACGACAAAAAGAGAATATGACACAGTCATAGTCAGCTCTATGAAGCGTTTCACAGCTCCACACAGCGCACGAGCTAACCTGCTATCTGATTTTTACTAAGGAAAAACACAGAATAGAGAGGGCTCTAAGAACCCCGGTCCAACATACACATGTGCTTCTGTGGCCAGTACAACCCAGTTGTAGGTCACATGACACACACAACCCATCATCACCTACAAAAAATGGCAAAAACACTCAACAGAGGAACGCCGTTTTTTTCACAATGAGAGAATACATCATTCTTGATTAGTATCGACCACAGGCCTTGCTAAGCACACATGACAGCAACCAAACCAATTTCCCTTTAGGAAATAAGTTTCTCCAGCAGATTTAGCACAACCTCAGCAATCAAGCTGAGAGTTACATCGTATCCCTACCACACAAAAGACACAATTAATGCACAACATGTCTGATAGGAGGTGATAAAGTCCCCAGGGAACCGGGGGGGGAAAACACAATCCTCCTATTTTACCCTCAATACGGCCAGTTAAAACAGGAAAACCTGTTAATGTGTGAACTCACTGTTCATTGTCATTACAGTCTGAGAAAGAACATTCTTTTACTCACTCGTCACCAAGCATAGCTTCATAGGTTAGTTGCCTTAGTAGTGAGTACACGGTACACATAAACACCATGATGTTTCTCACACAACAACCAGATCAATACATCACGATCTGCACGGAGAAGCTACTGCCAGTGACAAAAACAGCTCACACACAACCCGCAACGTATCTCAAATGCATTGCAACAACACACGTTTTGGGAAAAAACACCGTTATTCACAATACATTTAGCAAGGTAAAACCAGAAGACGTGTTTATGAGGTCTGGCCAACCCCGTACCTGCCCGGAACGCAGATCAGCGAAGTGCAGTCACAAGCCACCGTAGAACACAGCCGTCCCGTGTTGTTCGATCCGGGCAGCGTCGCCGCTCCACCAGTCGCTACAGTCCTCTTTGTTGACGCAATCCCCGTCTAGGCTCAGGCAGGGTTGACGAACATCCCCTGTCAAGGATGACGTCGTGGTCAAGAGTGTAAAACATGTTAAAAATCAAAGCACGTTCAACAGAATAGCATCAAGCTAACGGCTGCTCCAACCGTTCGGGTGCTATTGCTTCCGCTCGCGAGACGCCGATCTACGACGCACGCGATCAGGAGCGAGCTCCCGGCGGCGCGCGAGAAGCCAAGCTACCCCGCGCCAGGCCACCGACCGGCTAACCGTAAGCTATGAACATGTAAACAATGACATAACACTCACCCAGACAGGCCGCCGTTCTGAACCCTCCTCACTTTTTAAGAGAAAAGAGAAAACAAGACGTCAACACCGCTTCACAACGGTGACATTAACACGTCCGGCGGAATCAGCACAGTACCAACTGGCCTGTATAGCTGACTTTGAACATGAATCTGCCGCTATCGCACATTACATGCACATATCCCCTCGTGAAGGAATACTCTCATTTGGATATGAAAGATGGGGTCTTAACACGGTGACAGAGAGAATCCACTCGTCCAGAACACACAGGGATCACCAGTGTCAATGGTCGCGGCCCACTAGTTAAAACTATAATGGTCGCCAGACCAAGGCCTTCTGTCGCCTAGACGGCTAAACAAAGGACCCTAGCCTGGGGCCGGTTTCCATAAACTTTGTCAAGTAGCCCCCATAGCACTAACAGACAAGTGGAGCCCGCCAGCAAACACTACTCACCCAACCTGGAACGCACCGCTCCTCACAACAGCGGCATGTCCGACAGTTCAGCTGTGGCCTGACAGGTTTCACCCCAACAAACACAGCAAGGAACTGCAGTTGAGAAGCATGCAGCGGCGTGCTCCCAATACGAAAACCGGTGGAGGGTTTGTAGAATGATCATCATCTTCTAGACACTCCAGTACGAAGACAATATCGCCGTATTTTCTCGAAAATAGTGAGAGAGAAAATAAAGATATGATGTCAACGTATCCTTGTTTCCCAAGCTGTTCCTAATCCAATTTCTTCCATCATGGTGTCAAGTGTGGGGATCTACCGAGGCACCTCTTCCTTGTGGTGAAAGCGAGAAGGAGGAGAGCAGGTGACCACACACCTGCTTATGAAGGTAAGCTGATGAGGGGTGTGGTCAGACTAATACTGGTATTAGAGGTACATTTGTGGTTTATTCAGTACGCGTGCACGTACGCGAGATAGTGCAGAAGGCGATGCCAAGCTAAGCCACTAACGATACAGAACCTTCTGTAGTGTGTTAGTGAAAAGGTTAACCTTCTGCAGTGTGGCAGTGGAAGGTTAAGTATAGGGTGTATCAAGCATCATTGATAGTGTTTAAGAGAAGTTTGTGTGTGTGTGTGTGTGTGAGTTAGCTGGGCACAGTGACATATATATATATTTTAAGACCTGTACGGCCCATGGGGACATTAACGTGTGTTGTCGGGCCTTATAAATAAATCTGATTTGATTTGATTTGATTTATATCCTACAGGAGATGGCGCAACAGGGAGGACACCATGATGTATGGTTATTCATTTAAAACATCTTTAAAACTCACATTTCACCTCAAAATGCAGCTAATTATAACATCACATTTATTACAAGACTTGTTGTAAAGTGATGTTTTATCTGTTTAAAAAAAAAATTCTTACCTTGTATTTGCAGTTTAACATACCCGGTCGAAGTGGACAACGCCCCCGGGCCCGTCCCAAGCAAAAGATACAGCCCGAGGCCCCCAAGGTGTGTGACATTCAAACGTGTGACTTTTAAACAGCACCGCCGGCTACTGGAGATGAAGAACACGCTGCCGTCAAAACTATTGCGTGCAAATGTGTAGAGCGTTTGTAGAGCAGCTAATTATAACATCACATTTATTTACAAGACTTGTTGTAAAGTGATGTTTTACATGTTAAAAAAAAAGGTTTCTTACCTTGTATTTGCAGGAAAACGAGCCATCGTTTCATCAGAAGTGGGGTGCGATCAATCGGACCAACGCTGAACAGGTGTGTGACATTCAAACGTGTGACTTTTAAACAGCACCGCGGGCTACTGGAGATGAAGAACGCGTTGCCGTCAAAACTATTACACGCTTTGAGTCTAGAAAAGCGCTATATAAATGTAATGTAATGGATTATTATTATTATTAATATTATTATTATCATCTTACTTCCAGGAAGCGAAGGAGCACAAGTACTATGAAGGGCATAGGGATGCCTGGAATGCCTACAAGGACAGCCAACAGAAGAGATAATTTACATACTGTACCTCTCTTGACTTGTAATAAATTTTATTCAAGTTGAAGTTCAAGTTGAAGTTTCTTTATTAATTGTCATACAGAAGTACATGTGTGTGCTGTGAGTGCATTTGATGGTTGTTACATAGTGTTATTGTTCGTTGAGCATCCTGATGGCCTGGGGATAGAAGCTTCTTCTGAGTCTTAAATGTCTTACTTTTAATGCGACTTCTGGTGCTGCATGGTTACTTTTGAGAGGTTGGTTCGGGCTCAACCCGGTACCAGTTCCTGGAATTCGGTATCGGTACCCAACGGTACCTTTTTTCGGTACATAACTCTCTTTATTCAGAACAATGATTTGAAGAGGCTTGGTGGCAGTGTGTGGACAGAGTCACCTGGGGAGCCAAAATAACTGGTCATGACAACGAGGTCCTCTTTAGCCTTAACTGCCGTGGTTTATTTTCATATGTACATTTGCACCACGAGACCTGCTCTCCTTGAGAGCTAGAGTGAGAGAGACAGAGGGGGAGGGAACATTCCCTCTTATACCTGCTACCTGACGTCAGCTGCTATAGCTGCATCTCCTTACGCCTATAGCGCCCTCTTGTGGAACAGTTAAAGTGCAGTTATATTCAATCATATTATTACTTACATTTAACACTCCCACTTATGAATGACGTGTATACTGTACAAACTTTTCCAAGAAAAAATACAGTTCAAAACATCAAAAGAACATGGCAGTCAATATTACATAACAGGCAATATTTTACACACCAAACATGACCTCTGCAAATCTTTTCAATTTCAGTTTGGAGACAGGCTTGGTCATAGCGTCTGCAACCATGTCGTCTGTAGGACAGTAAACAAGTGTCATCCTTTCTTCTCTGATGACAGATCTAATGAAGTGATATTTTATATCCACATGTTTACACCTCTGTCAGCACACAGGGTTTCTAGCAAGTGCAATGGTTCCCTGGTTGTCTGTATAAACAACAGTTTTCTTATATACATAGGTATCCATTCCTTCAAGCAGTTGTTCTAGATAAATACATTCCTGTATTGTCAAAGCTAGAGCCATATATTCGGCTTCACACGTTGATAGTGCCACTGTGGGCTGTTTCTTTGTTTTCCATGAAACCAGTGAGCTGTCTGTACCCATACTCACACAATACCCTGTGGTACTTCTTCTGTCTGTGGCGTCTGCCGCCCAATCTGCATCACTATAGGCTTGAAGCCCTAAGCCCTCGCTGCTCTTTCTGAAACAAAGCTGTTTATCTGCTGTGCCTTTGAGATAACGAAAAACATGTTTTGCTGTAATCCAGTGCTCTTCTGTGGGATCAGCAAAATGCTGTGATAATTTACTCACTACAAAACATAGGTCAGGGCGAGTACATGTTGTCAAATAAATGAGGCTACCTACAGCTTCTCTGTACATTTTTACATCTGTCAATTTCTGAGCATCCTCTTGGTCAGGGGTCTCAAACTCAATTTACCTGGGGGCCGCTGGAGGTAGAGTCTGGGTGAGGCTGGGCCGCATCAAATATTCCACAAAAAAAGGGTTTCAAGTATTCCAAAAAAAAGTACAACTGATCCAATCTTCTCAATCTTTAGCAATAACAATTCAGAACATGAACAGTTCTTCAGAACATGAACGGTTCTTCAGAACATAGGCTTCTCAGTGGTGTCAGTGGACTCATCCACAGCTATGGAAATGCACTGTGCATTTTTTTTATTCTATCACAAAGCTGTTTAATCAAATCACCAGCCAGTATTTCAGTTATTCTGGTTGCTGTGCGATCTGAGGGGGATTTGCTTTTGTTTGCCTTCAAACATGGTCTCCATCACTTCAGTCATACATTATTTTATTACATGCATCAGAGAGAGAGAATGGCTTCTTGCCACTGAGTGAGGACTTGGTATCTGTATGTATATGTCCTGATGAATTGAAAATGGGGGACCCTGAGACTAAAGTCTTTCTCTGGTCTGCATCCCCTTAACAATTGTGTGTATTGAGCTGTACTGTATTGTACCCATTCTGCAATCTGTTAATAAAGTTTTCAATCAATCAATCAATCAATCAATCAATCAATACACGTCAATTCTAGCCTCCGATCCCATGACGTCATTTATCTCCTGCGGAGAGTGAGGATTATAAAATGAACATGTTTTAAAGTGTGATGCTGTTTGTCATTTTAACAGCAGATACACTTTCTTAAATTCCATTGTCCCCGACAGAGCGTGTGACTGACAGGGAGCTCGGACGGGATGTGTTTTGCTTGGTGTTATTATAGCATTAGCTGAAAAGCTAGCGTTAGCTACGTTACATCAAATCAGATGATGGCCTGTCCTTTCTCCAGGACCTGACACTGTCCGTCTATCAACAATAATGCACCCACGGTGAATCGTATTTAAGTCAAGTAGCTACTGACTAGCGTTAGCTGACTAACGTTATCAAATGTCAATGTGAAAACCTTGCGGGGAAGACGAGCTAGGTCAGCTAGCTTAGCTTGACAACGGTACCGTGGCTAAAGTTGGTGCTATTCATAATCCAGCAATAATGGCTGCAGACTTGCAAGCAAAGTACAGCAAGTTCCAAGTGCCAAAGGATAAGAGTCTGAGGCGGAGTCTCAAAAGAGAATGGTGATATTTATTTTGCATCGAAAATCACAACATTCGAACGTCACTACTAGCCAGAGCCTCTACGACTGCTACAGACTGGGTAGCGAGTGCAACACCGTCTAATGTCCGTGCGGATCATTGGAGTAGGGTATATCTGCAGTGCCGCAGCCCCATAAAACGTCCAACTCTCGCGCAACGACTCGGCAAACAGTTGCGCGCGGGCCGCATTAACACTAAACTTTGACGTCAAGTAGGGGGCCGCAAAATATCATCCCGCGGGCCGCAAATGGCCCGCGGGCCGCGAGTTTGAGACCCCTGCTTTAGATAGAGGTAAGACTGCTACTCTGCTACAGTAGTTTACTTGTAGATTACTTTAGATGGGGGTAAGACTGTTAAGGTTACTTGTAGGTGACTTTAGATAGAGGTACATCTGCTGAATTTGGTTCTACTAAAGTGAAAATGTCCCTTTGTTCTTCTTCCTGCTGTATGAGATGTGTCCGGTAATAAAGGAAGGATTGTTGAATCATAACGGGGCTGCGAGATGAGCTCTGTGTGTTGCAGGTTCCTGTAAAGACCAGTGTTGAAGATGTGTTCATTCCTGCTCCGTGTAATGATGTTGTAGATGAAAAAAAAATAGCAATACCTTTTTATAGGGAACTGCTACCTTATCAGTTCATGGAACTGTAATTAACACAACACAAGGATTCAATGTCCCAGATGACATCGCTGGTGGTCATATTCACACTCATTTATACTCAATAACTGTCAAACTAAAGGAAGGTGGTCAAAACCTTTTTGGACGTGTGTGAGGTTATATAAATACAAAATGAATCATGGAAGAAGACTAACCTTCGTACTGTCTTCTACTATCATGCACTCTTCCACCAAATACTCTTCCTTGTCTATATTACTACCTACTATACTAATATGTCTCTACTACTATGCACTCAACACTGTTTGATGAACATTGTTACTCAGCTGAAAGAGTTGTACCCTTCCTGCTGACTTGTCGTACAGAACTTGTAAGTCACTTTGGATAAAAGCGTTCAGCTACATGACTCAGCATTGTTGTTTTTTTGGCGAAGTGCCCCTTTAAGTGCAGGATCGTTTTTATTTTATTTCATCATCAATAGGAAGTGAATTGCATTATAGCCCAATAAAATTAGATGACTGGACCATCAATTTGGAGAAAAATACAACTTAAACAATGATATTAATAAAAAATATATATAGACCGTACATTGAATATCGATGACCACCTACATTTAAAACATTTAGTCATTTAGCTGACTCTTTTCTCCGAAGCAACCTACAAGTTCTGTACAACAAGTCAGTAGGAAGGGTACAACTCGCAGCTAAGAGTAGGTAAGATTGTCAAACAGTGTCTAACTTGAGTGCTTCACTCTGAGTGCATAGTAGTATAGACATTAGCATAGTAGGTAGTAGTATCTTAGGCATAGTTGATAGTAAAGACATAGTAGGTAGTAGTATATATAGACATAGTAGGTAGTAGTATAGGCATAGGTAGTAGTATAGACAGTAGGTAGTAGTATAGACATAGTAGGTAGTAGAATAGGCATAGTTGATAGTAGTATAGACATAGTAGGTATAGATAGTATACTACTGTTCTTCCTGAATAGACTCAGGTCGTTCAACGTGTGCAACCGACTGCTGTTATCCTTCTACCAGTCGGTTGTAGCCAGCGTCCTCTTTTTTGCTGGGGGGGGGCAACATCAGCTCGAGGGACTCCAGCAAGCTGGTGAAGAAGGCTAGCACCGTAGTGGGTGGTGAGCTGGCTAATCTAGAGGTGGTGGCTGAGGAGGATAAGGAAAAAGCTAGAAACCATCCTGGAGAACCCCTCTACGAGGACCTAGCCAGAATGAAGAGCACGTTCAGACTCATCTCCTCCCCGACACACTACAAACCGCCTAGGCCGGTCCTTTATACCAGCAGCCAGGGGCGTAGCTGGGGGGGGGTAGCTTAGGATGATTCCAAGGGCCCAGCACTGGGGGGGGCCCCCAAACTTTTTTTTTTTTTTTTTTTACTAGACATCACTCAGGTGTATTATTGATGCTCTCATTGATACTATGTTTGTTTCTGATGTGTGTGTGTGTGTGTGTGTGTGTGTGTGTGTGTGTGTGTGTGTGTGTGTGTGTGTGTGTGTGTGTGTGTGTGTGTGTGTGTGTGTGTGTGTGTGTGTGTGTGTGAGATATATATAGAGAGAGGGGGGGCTTTGGTAGACTATTGCATTGGTCCATTCATTGAAGATGAACGCAATGCGACATCCTTTACTAGGCTCACCCACCAACAGTGCAGGTGCTGAACTGCTGATCCGAATGTATAGGTAAAAACCATATTATGCGTTTTCATCAATAAAAAAATGGCAAAAAAAAATTCCACTCGCGCGCTTACGCGCGCTCGCATTCACTGGGGGCCTACAAATACATTCTTTCATGGGGCCCAGAATCTGGAGCTACACCCCTGCCGGCAGCCATCAGGCTCTTCAACCAAGGGCTTGGATTAGAGTGCTTTCCTATAGTCTTTCTTTCGAATTATCAACTACTACTAGGATTCAGCACCCAGCTGATTCGCGCTACGGCAGCAGTTTTCAAGGAAGCAGTAGAATTCGGCAGAACACAGGCTCTGCTGCCAGGAGAACTAACGGCGTCAGAACTCGAGAACAACTAGAAAGATGACTCCTTTTCTCTGCACACGCGCACACACACACCACTTCAAATTGCACTATCTTGTACCTTTTATATTGTATCGTATAGTATATTATTGGACTGTGAAGTTCTGTATCCCCCCCACCCATGCTGCTTTGACACCTGAATTTCCCCAAGGGGATTAATAAAGGATCATCTTATCTTAGTAGTAAGGATCATCTTATCTTAGTAGTATAGACATAGTAGGTAGTAGTATAGGCATAGTTGATAGTAGTATAGACATAGTAGGTAGTAGTATAGACAGTAGGTACAGTAGTAGTATATGCATAGACATCCACAATAGTACAAGACAGTAAGGTTATTTATCTTAATTCAGATATTGATTGAAAAGGTGTTTTTAGTTGGCCAGGAAATAGCTGTCCAGGACGCCTGTATCAGTTCCGCAACCGTTCCTATTTCCGGAGTAGGCCTGATTGGCCCCCACAGGCACTTGACCCGCCGCGGCCACGCCCCGCGGCAGCCCCAGGACGCGGCAACGAGGCTGCTGTGGTTCACCGCCGCTTTCCGCCTTCAACGCCGCCCGCAGCAGCAAATTTGCGAGAGCGCAGGATTATTTCAGTGTGTATCATGCAATCATTTATCATTTAACATTTGAAAGACATACATTGTTGTATGAAATAAAATAGTATAGAGACATATGTACAGCGTTCGATGCAGAATAGAAGTAACTGAGTTACCATACAATATACAATACGCTATAGTGCAAAGCAGAAATGGGATGAGGTACAATTTACAGTAAGGTGTATGCGTTGCAGTGCAAATGCTTCTTACTGTTGCGCTCCAGAGACCGTTACTGTACCATACAATATACAATATACAATACGCTATAGTGCAAAGCAGAAATGGGATGAGGTACAATTTACAGTAAGGTGTATGCGTTGCAGTGCAAATGCTTCTTACTGTTGCGCTCCAGAGACCGTTACTGTACCATACAATATACAATATACAATACGCTATAGTGCAATGCACGTTAAAAAAAAAATATATAAGGGAATCCAACTTGTCACAAACGGACCATAGGATCCACAGCCAAGCAGCGTTACCAATTGAGCTAGTGGTCAATGGTAAAAAAGGGGGGATTACTGCTACATAATGCTGCCGCGACGGAGCTCCGCCGCGACAATATTATTAAACAGCGGCTCTGTCATTGAAGTGGGAAAAGTGAGCCGTATTGTATATTAGTACATTGCATAGTATATTGTATAGCGTATGGTAACTCTGCGGCGTTGAAGGCGGAAAGCGGCGGTGAACCACAGCAGCCTCGTTGCCGCGTCCTGGGGCTGCCGCGGGGCGTGGCCGCGGCGGGTCACGTGCCTGTCGAGGCCAATCAGGCCTACCCCGGAAATAGGAACGGTTGCGGAACTGATACAGGCGTCCAGGACAGAGAATATTCTACTTTGTTTCAATGACCCAGACCAAGAAAGACTGGTTGAATAATGTGAATCTGCTGCCATCCATCTGACTGGTCCTAAGTAGTTACTTTGCAGCTTCCATCCATCTGACTGGTCCTAAGAAGTTAATCTGCAGCTTCCATCCATCTGACTGGTCCTAAGTAGTGAATCTGCTGCCTTCCATCCATCTGACTGGTCCTAAGTAGTGAACCTGCTGCCTTCCTTCCATCTGACTGGTCCTAAGTAGTGAATCTGCTGCCTTCCTTCCATCTGACTGGTCCTAAGTAGTGAATCTGCTGCCTTCCTTCCATCTGACTGGTCCTAAGTAGTGAATCTGCTGCCTTCCTTCCATCTGACTGGTCCTAAGTAGTTAATCTGCTGCCTTCCATCCATCTGACTGGTCCTAAGTAGTGAATCTGCTGCCTTCCTTCCATCTGACTGGTCCTAAGTAGTGAATCTACTGCCTTCCTTCCATCTGACTGGTCCTAAGTAGTGAATCTGCTGCCTTCCATCCATCTGACTGGTCCTAAGTAGTGAATCTGCTGCCTTCCTTCCATCTGACTGGTCCTAAGTAGTGAATCTGCTGCCTTCCATCTGACTGGTCCTAAGTAGTGAATCTGCTGCCTTCCATCCATCTGACTGGTCCTAAGTAGTGAATCTGCTGCCTTCCTTCCATCTGACTGGTCCTAAGTAGTGAATCTGCTGCCTTTCTTCCATCTGACTGGTCCTAAGTAGTGAATCTGCTGCCTTCCTTCCATCTGACTGGTCCTAAGTAGTGAACCTGCTGCCTTCCTTCCATCTGACTGGTCCTAAGTAGTGAATCTGCTGCCTTCCTTCCATCTGACTGGTCCTAAGTAGTGAATCTGCTGCCTTCCTTCCATCTGACTGGTCCTAAGTAGTGAACCTGCTGCCTTCCATCCATCTGACTGGTCCTAAGTAGTGAATCTGCTGCCTTCCATCTGACTGGTCCTAAGTAGTGAATCTGCTGCCTTCCATCTGACTGGTCCTAAGTATTTAATCTGCAGCTTCCATCCATCTGACTGGTCCTAAGTAGTGAATCTGCTGCCTTCCATCTGACTGGTCCTAAGTAGTGAATCTGCTGCCTTCCATCCATCTGACTGGTCCTAAGTAGTTAATCTGCTGCCTTCCATCTGACTGGTCCTAAGTAGTTAATCTGCTGCCTTCCATCTGACTGGTCCTAAGTAGTGAATCTGCTGCCTTCCATCCATCTGACTGGTCCTAAGTAGTTAATCTGCTGCCTTCCATCTGACTGGTCCTAAGTAGTTAATATGCTGCCTTCCATCTGACTGGTCCTAAGTAGTGAATCTGCTGCCTTCCATCTGACTGGTCCTAAGTAGTTAATCTGCAGCTTCCATCCATCTGACTGGTCCTAAGTAGTGAACCTGCTGCCTTCCATCCATCTGACTGGTCCTAAGTAGTTAATCTGCAGCTTCCATCCATCTGACTGGTCCTAAGTAGTTAATCTGCAGCTTCCATCCATCTGACTGGTCCTAAGTAGTGAATCTGCTGCCTTCCTTCCATCTGACTGGTCCTAAGTAGTGAATCTGCTGCCTTCCTTCCATCTGACTGGTCCTAAGTAGTGAATCTGCTGCCTTCCTTCCATCTGACTGGTCCTAAGTAGTGAACCTGCTGCCTTCCTTCCATCTGACTGGTCCTAAGTAGTGAATCTGCTGCCTTCCATCTGACTGGTCCTAAGTAGTGAATCTGCTGCCTTCCTTCCATCTGACTGGTCCTAAGTAGTGAACCTGCTGCCTTCCTTCCATCTGACTGGTCCTAAGTAGTTAATCTGCTGCCTTCCATCTGACTGGTCCTAAGTAGTGAATCTGCTGCCTTCCATCTGACTGGTCCTAAGTAGTGAATCTGCTGCCTTCCATCCATCTGACTGGTCCTAAGTAGTGAATCTGCTGCCTTCCATCCATCTGACTGGTCCTAAGTAGTTAATCTGCTGCCTGCCTTCCATCTGACTGGTCCTAAGTAGTGAATCTGCTGCCTTCCATCTGACTGGTCCTAAGTAGTGAATCTGCTGCCTTCCATCCATCTGACTGGTCCTAAGTAGTGAATCTGCTGCCTTCCTTCCATCTGACTGGTCCTAAGTAGTGAATCTGCTGCCTTCCTTCCATCTGACTGGTCCTAAGTAGTGAATCTGCTGCCTTCCTTCCATCTGACTGGTCCTAAGTAGTGAATCTGCTGCCTTCCTTCCATCTGACTGGTCCTAAGTAGTGAATCTGCTGCCTTCCTTCCATCTGACTGGTCCTAAGTAGTGAATCTGCTGCCTTCCTTCCATCTGACTGGTCCTAAGTAGTGAACCTGCTGCCTTCCATCCATCTGACTGGTCCTAAGTAGTGAATCTGCTGCCTTCCATCTGACTGGTCCTAAGTAGTGAATCTGCTGCCTTCCATCTGACTGGTCCTAAGTATTTAATCTGCAGCTTCCATCCATCTGACTGGTCCTAAGTAGTGAATCTGCTGCCTTCCATCTGACTGGTCCTAAGTAGTGAATCTGCTGCCTTCCATCCATCTGACTGGTCCTAAGTAGTTAATCTGCTGCCTTCCATCTGACTGGTCCTAAGTAGTTAATCTGCTGCCTTCCATCTGACTGGTCCTAAGTAGTGAATCTGCTGCCTTCCATCAATCTGACTGGTCCTAAGTAGTTAATCTGCTGCCTTCCATCTGACTGGTCCTAAGTAGTTAATCTGCTGCCTTCCATCTGACTGGTCCTAAGTAGTGAATCTGCTGCCTTCCATCTGACTGGTCCTAAGTAGTTAATCTGCAGCTTCCATCCATCTGACTGGTCCTAAGTAGTGAACCTGCTGCCTTCCATCCAT
Organism: Notolepis coatsorum; assembly: GCF_963971535.1. Lineage (NCBI taxonomy): Eukaryota > Metazoa > Chordata > Actinopteri > Aulopiformes > Paralepididae > Notolepis > Notolepis coatsorum. The sequence goes on from NC_140171.1 coordinate 16,356,351, forward strand.
CTGACTGGTCCTAAGTAGTTAATCTGCAGCTTCCATCCATCTGACTGGTCCTAAGTAGTTAATCTGCAGCTTCCATCCATCTGACTGGTCCTAAGTAGTGAATCTGCTGCCTTCCATCTGACTGGTCCTAAGTAGTGAATCTGCTGCCTTCCTTCCATCTGACTGGTCCTAAGTAGTGAATCTGCTGCCTTCCTTCCATCTGACTGGTCCTAAGTAGTGAACCTGCTGCCTTCCTTCCATCTGACTGGTCCTAAGTAGTGAATCTGCTGCCTTCCATCTGACTGGTCCTAAGTAGTGAATCTGCTGCCTTCCATCTGACTGGTCCTAAGTAGTGAATCTGCTGCCTTCCTTCCATCTGACTGGTCCTAAGTAGTGAACCTGCTGCCTTCCTTCCATCTGACTGGTCCTAAGTAGTTAATCTGCTGCCTTCCATCTGACTGGTCCTAAGTAGTGAATCTGCTGCCTTCCATCTGACTGGTCCTAAGTAGTGAATCTGCTGCCTTCCATCCATCTGACTGGTCCTAAGTAGTTAATCTGCTGCCTTCCATCTGACTGGTCCTAAGTAGTTAATCTGCTGCCTTCCATCCATCTGACTGGTCCTAAGTAGTTAATCTGCTGCCTTCCATCTGACTGGTCCTAAGTAGTTAATCTGCTGCCTTCCATCTGACTGGTCCTAAGTAGTGAATCTGCTTCCATCCATCTGACTGGTCCTAAGTAGTTAATCTGCTGCCTTCCATCCATCTGACTGGTCCTAAGTAGTGAATCTGCTGCCTTCCATCTGACTGGTCCTAAGTAGTTACTTTGCCCCCAGACAGTATCACCTCGTAATTATTACCACTTTGTCACAAGGTCAATTTGACTTTACGAGTCAACGAGGACTGACTGAATGCACCGTTATGAAACTAACAGAGTTTACTACTTCAATGTACCACCAAGTCGTCCTCGGAGGTGTTGGAACGTGCCATATTTTAGTATCTTTTTCAACAGTGGTATGCAACTTCCTCAAACAACTTGACTTAACTGGGCGGTAAATTTAACGGTTTAAGGACTAGAACACAATATAACCCCCGAATTTCCCCAAGGGGATCAATAAAGGAATATCTTATCTCAAACCTTTGCACCCCTTATTGGCAGAAGGTCCATCCAATAACAACGGTTGGGAGGGGAAAGATGGCACGTGATTGGCTTTGAGGCCTGTGGCCCTGACCCCTTACAAGCAATTAAGGTTACGACCACTGAAGTTACATTATCCTCTTGAGGGAACAGGACACACATCCTCCAATGTGTAGCTGAAGCAGTGAGCAGAGAGGGTGGTACAGCTTTTACAATTAAATGACATTCATCATGTTAAAGATGATAGTAATAATACACTTTATTTGTATAACATACAAGAATTGCAGCCCAAAGTGCTTCACAGCAGTAAAATAGACATAACATGAGCATGAAATAGACAGAATAAAAGCAACGCAGAGAATAAGAAAAAGGGTAAAAGCAATGCAGGTAATAACAATACAAATATTGACTCACACAGTTTAAAACCTGACAGTCTTTCTTCCTGTTTGATACCCACAGAGTTTAAAACCGGACAGTCTTTCTTCCTGTTTGATACTCACAGAGTTTAAAACCGGACAGTCTTTCTTCCTGTTTGATACCCACACAGTTTAAAACCGGACAGTCTTTCTTCCTGTTTGATACTCAGTTTAACCGTTTCGGGGCCAACCACGGATAAATCCTTGTTTCGAATCCAACGGTTGAGGACCAACCACGGACATGTCCGTGGCAAGGTTGTTTTGGCTTTTATTCCATTGTAATATCCTACTCGATGTCACGAGCTGCACTGCAGATCTACCCTCCTCTTCGAATTCTGAAAAGTGCATTACCGGCCAGATCCTCTTAGGGGCGCTGTCTCGATAATGCAGTGTGCCCTGTGGCAGAACGGTGCATTCTTTTTTTTTACTTTCAATGGAGTTTCCAGTTAGCTGGATTCTGAATGTGCAGCCTAGTAGCTTGGAATACCTTTTGCGACGCCGAATTCACTATGCAGTAAAGGAATATATCATCAGCCAATGGCGATATGGATCTACCAGATGGCGATCGATAACTGGGAAATGCTTTGGGGGATCCAACCGGCCCACGGTAAGATCTTTTTCACGTAAATTACATGCTGATCAGGGCTTGTTATGATAGCCATCCACCCGATCAGCGAATGAGGCTAATGAGGCTAACGCGGTTATTGGTAATCAATAATCAGAAACAACGTCCCCCGCCCCCGATCATATGCAGTTTGAGTTTTAACTAGCTTCTGTATATCCGAAATGCCATTGGATTTAACGTTAGTAGCTATTAGCCCTGTATCTCGCGTTCCAGGAAATATCCCAGCCGAAATCCCCTATAACGCTTATATTCAAGATGCTATAAAATGAGAACGTATTGATGAAAAAATTCTTTCTTTAAGCCATTTTGAAGGGACGGTTTATGGTCTCAATTGACAATGAGAATGGACAGGTAGCAATAATATAAAGTATAGATTTAGCTCTACAAACAGCCCCACGGACTATGCAAGTCTGTTTAGAAATGCTGGCCGTCTACAGTGATTTTAGACGGATCCAAATGGCCATGAATGTGTTAAAACCTGACAGTCTTTCTTCCTGTTTGATACTCACAGAGTTTAAAACCAGACAGTCTTTCTTCCTGTTTGATACCCACACAGTTTAAAACCGGACAGTCTTTCTTCCTGTTTGATACTCACAGAGTTTAAAACCGGACAGTCTTTCTTCCTGTTTGATACTCACAGAGTTTAAAACCTGACAGTCTTTCATGATTTTCATCCCTAGAAGCATCCAAAATGTTCCCACAAGTATGCAAACTGTAATTAAAGGTGCTATAGATAACATTCACCACTAGATGTCGAACTAGAGCACCAGCATGTCAGTTATCCAATCAGGTGCATTCCACGTGGGGAAATGGGAAGTAGGGAGGGGATACATGCAACAATGTAATCAACAACATTGATTTGATTCCATAAGGCCTAATTCAGGCCCCTGACTTGTAAAATGTAAGAAACGATTAACTTTTTGACGATATTCTTCTCTACTTTATGAAAATGTTCATTTGCATCAAGAATATCACCTATTTGGAGCGGTCAGGTGGCGTAGCGGAGATTGCGTTTGTCACCAACACCGGAGACGCTGAATTCGCCTGTTCGAATCCAGCTCACAGCTCCGGCGTTGTCACCAGCTTGGCTGGCCGTTCACACTAATACAAGTGGCTGTATTAGAGGGTGGGAAAGCTGGCGGGGTGGGTCCGGGTCGTTGTAAACAGCGACTCCTACAGTTCGGTCGGGGCGCCTGCTCAGCGCGGATAGGATCTAAGGGGGGTAGTGTGATCCTTCCACACGTTACACCCTCTCAGTGAGAGTCCGCACTGCCAGGTGAAAAGAAGCGGTTGATTGGCTAGACGTGTGTCGGAGGAAGCACGTGATAGCCTCCACTCTCCCAGACCGACTGTGGGGGGTACGTGTGCAGCGACCAGGAAGGGGATTGGGAATTGGCATAACGGCTAACATTGGGATGGGAGAAAAAATCAGAGGAAAAAGGAGGGGGAAAAAGATCAATAAAAAAAAAAAAAAATATCACCTATTTGACTATCAGAATCCATGCCTTCAGTGTTTGTTTAACGCAATTAGTATGTTAAGAATGTGCACAAGGTGTTGGAACGTCCCATATTTTTGTATCTTTTCAACAGTGTTATACAGATTCAAGGAAGTTGTATAACATGTTTGGAACGGAACAGAAGAAACCAGTCTAAATCAAATTGTATTTATTTTCCACAACCTTTCCTCCCTTGTATTGAGCATGCATTATTTCTGTGTGTTTTTTTGACCGGGGGGTGGCACACCTGCACCGAATTCTACATGAATTATTCCCATCCCTGTCTGGCTAACCCACGCTAATTGTGTCCTGTAATGGTGTGATGCCACAAAGGGCAATGCTTCTTCTGAACAGCTCGTTAATCTGAAGGCTCAGGTAACAATCCTGGCCAAACAGCCAGGAAGCATCTGTGTAATTCGTCCCCCAGTGCCTGAATAACTATTTCAGATGGACAAATCCACACCAGGAGGACATGTGTCCTATATGCCTGTGTGTAGCTCAACGCGTGGTATGAGAAAGCACTATAGAAACGCGGCGGTATGTCAGCAGAGGAAGAGTTGCAAAGTTAGTCCCTATTGTAACTGAGGGGTTACAAAACCCTGACTGTATTAAAGATTGTGATAGATTAAACCACTGCTAGTTATGTACTTTAATTACTGGCCAGACAGTACATCAAATATAGATGGTGAACACCCACAAGAACACGGCATTGACACAGAAATAGTTTTTGAGGGTAATTTATTATTATTAGGCAACGTTAGGTTACAGAATGAGAATTAGGGTCGCGCTTGTATGGCGAAGAATATACGTAAAGTCAGTCAAGAGCATGAGTCACTAAGAATAGCAGGAATCCTACGATGGGTCTAAGTTGACACCACCTGTCGTATAGTAGCAACTATATAGGGCAACACTGGTACCGACTGGAGACAATGGGTTCCCTCCGGGGGTGTAAGGCCTGGAGGGTAGAGGAATGTTCGGGTACTCCGTCTGATTCAATGAGGAATAAAGAGACTCCAGGTACAGGAGTCGGTCCTTGTAAACTCCCTTGATCAGCAGCAAAGTAATAATTGTAATCCAGATGCTCGACAGCATTGATGACAGCTAGCCAGCCCCGTCCACGAGGCCGACCCGAGTTGTAATCCTCACAAGGTTGAATCCCAAACGATAGTGGAAATCAACGATGCTCTTCTCCGGGTACCACGTTCCAAATCAATATAATCCAACCAGGAATGGTTCTGCAATCGCCAACGTCGATTCTCCGGTGTACATGTCCAACGGTTCTCCGCCTAGGACTCCTCGGGTGTGGGCGACGTATTTAGGCCACACAGCCTGGTTAAGTACACTAGCTAAAGACACGACGAACCGCTGGGTAATGCTACACACGGACAAACTGTGGCCGCACAATATACAATAAATGAACGACTATTTACTTCACATTAGATTAAGTCGAACTCAACGTTACTTCATTAAACTCTGACACTTTTACCATTCTATTCGCACGCGGTTCTCAATGCTCTGTTAGACGCAAGGTTGCTCACTTCACTGCACGTTGACTCGTGGTGAAGGTGGGTAAGGTACTGAACGTAACTGAATTGAACTAAGCAAAACTAAGCTGAATATCTAGTCCCAACCTCAGTCCTTGTCTGGTATCACTACGCTGACTCCGGGCATGTTCTGACATGCCTGCAGTTGTCTTTGAACTTGCCGTTGGGGGCTTGCGCGCTGGCGCCTGGGGGCGCTGTCCAATAGGAGAGCGAATATTACTCTGGTCTGAACGCAGGTAAAGGGATATTCCGTGTATATATATAAATAATATACAAAGTATATCAAACAATAAAGGTAGATTCTCAGTTTAATCTGGCCCTTCACAACAGCCGCCTCCTAATTAGTCCGCACCTAATTAGTTAAAGGGAGACAGATTAATAGTCCAGTCAACTGCTCAATGTCTGTTGTGGGGAGTAGGGCAATCTACAAAGTCAGTGGGTCATGATCGTCATCAGGGGGGTCAGGGAGCCTCGGCAACTCTATCAGCCTCGCCACGGGTCGGGTGTAGGTCCGCCCCTGGACAATAACTTCTGCCGCTCTGACCTTTCCGTCGGCACCAGTGATCACTTTGCTTACGCGGCCGGCCGGCCACATAGCTCGGGGTAGTGACTGGTCTATGATCATAACGACTGTGTCCACTTGTAAGTTGTCTCTATCCTTTACCCATTTCTGGCGGGTTTGGAGAGACGGTAGGTAGTGGAGGAGGAAACTGTTCCAAAACTTGTCAGCCAATACTTGACTGTACCTCCACATTCTTCGGCCTTTCGCTTCTTCGGGTCTGTACACCGTCTGTGGAAGCGCGGGGTCCAGCCGCACCATCAAGAGAGTGTTGGGGGTGACTGGGTCGACATCTGCTACATCACTTGAGACGTACTCGAGGGCGTTGTGCTCGCCACTTGCAACAGTCTAGACGAGTCCGCTGGAAGCGACGTACTGCTTCTCTTCCATTCAGTATCCAATAGCGACGTCGGATCTCAGCGAAGACTCTCTCTGCCCCAGCGTGGTGCACATCCTCGTCGTATTTCTTTATGATGAGCTCAGTGACCTTGTGTCAGCTGTTGAGGACTATAGGAAACTTGACGTCATCCGTTAAGTCCGGGGCCCGTCTCAGACGACCACCCACCCTGATGAGGCCATGGGTGTCGCGCTCGGGGGCCAAGTGGAGCAGTCTGCTGTCTGACGGGATTGGCTTAGTTCCCTGCAGGCAGTCTAGCTCGTCGGGGAACGAGTCTCTTTGGGCTCGCTGTAGCAGAAGGAGTTCTGCCTCTGCGTAGTTCGATGCGTCAATGTCGGTAGTGGGGGGAACCTCAGGGTGGTGCCACAGGAATGACTTTAGCTGCGCACTCTCAAAGGTGAGGCAGTCGTCTATGTTAGGGTCAGTGGGGACTGGGGTGTGCGTCAACCCACAGAACATAGATTTCTTGATCTCTGCCTCCTCTTGACTAGCCTCCCGAGGGGTGGGGGTAGGCCACTCTTCCTCCGGGAGCTTGAGGAACTCAGGACCGTCACTGTAGATATTGTGACGTGTGAGGTCATCTAGGGACATCCCCCGTGTGATGACATCGGCTGGGTTCTGTTTCGTGTCCACGTACCTCCAGCACGCTGATCCTACTAGGTCTTGAATCTCTATGATTCTGACTCCCACGAAGACCTTGTATCTACAAGAATCGGACTGGATCCATGTGAGTACGGTCATGGAGTCTGACCACAAGATTGTTCTTTGCACCGGGATGGTGAGTTCACGTTGGATTAACGTGGCGAGTTGCGCGCCTACCAGAGCTGCGCAGAGCTCTAGACGCGGGATCGATTGTTGCTTGCGGGGGGCTATCCTTGAGCGAGCCAGGATGAAGGCTGTGTGTATTTCTCCTCCCTCCTCTCGAGCCCGCAAGTAAGCCACCGAACCGTAGGCCACTTCCGAGGCGTCGCTGAAGACGTGCAGGTCCATCTGGCACGTCTCCAGCCGCACTGTGGGTGGGAAGTAGCTTCGGCGTATGTTCACATTTTGGAGCAAGCTGAGTTCTCTCTCCCACTCTCTCCAGGTGGAAGCTAGGTGGTCGGGTATGGGGTCGTCCCAGCCCTGTTCCTTGTCCCACAGCTCTCATACAATCATTTTCGCCCGAGTGGTGTAAGGTAGGATACACCCCAGCGGGTCGTACTGACTTGCGAGTGTTCTGTATATGCTCCGTCTGGTGGTCGGTAGAGGGGTCGACCTTCCCTGCTCCGTGGTCAGGGGTGTGTATTTGTAATGGAGCGAGTCTGTTTTGAAGCGCCAGACTAGGCCCAATGTCATTTCCTGTGCTTCACCTGGGGTGGTCGCCATCCAGGTCTCGCTGCTTGCTGCCTTTGTCTCTGGGGAGAGGCTGCGAAGTACTTGAGGGTCACTGCTGGCCCACTGCCGGAGATCAAAGCCGCCTTTGATCAGTGAGGCGCGGAGCTTGAGTAGGAGGGCTTCGGCATCTTCTGGCGTCGAGACGCTTTGCAGACAGTTGTCCACGTAGAAACTCCTCTCTACACTTTGTCTGACCTCCTCGTCAGCTTCAGGGTCTTCTGTCACATGTTTTTGCAGTGCGAACGTAGCACAGCATGGGCTGCATGTGGTTCCGAAGGGGAGGACCTCCCATTGGTAGATGGATGGTTGCTCATCTTTGATCCTCTCTCTCCATAGGAACCGCAGCAAGGGCTTGTCCTCCTCCACTAGTCGCACCTGCAGGAACATCCCTTTGATATCGCCGCTGATGGCCACCTTGTCTTGGCGGAAACGTAGTAGTACGCCGAGGAGAGAGGGGCCGAGTGTCGGGCCGAGCAAGAGTTCTTTATTCAGATTCTGTAGTCCGATCTGGTAGCTGCAGTTGAATACAATGCGATCCTTGCCGTTGTGGTGGACCTTGTGGTGGGGCACGTACCAAGATTCGATCGTCTGGTCGGCCTCTTGAATGTCAATTTTCTTTATGTGTCCCGCTGTGATCAGCTTGTCGATCTCAGCGCGGTACACAGTGGCTTGAGTGGGGTCTTTGGCTAGACGCCGCTCGGTGTTCAGTAGATATCGCTGTCGCTTCTTTTGAGGCGTGGAGGGTGGGCATACCCTCTCGCCTCAAGAGTGGAGTTGCGTATCTCATCACTCCATTGACCTCGACTCTCTTTGTCCTCTGCTCGAGGAGGGCTATGGCATAAATGTCTTCCTTTGAGCGAACAAGTTTCTTTTCATTCTTAAAGGGCATCGCGTCTAGTGTCCATAGCCTCTCGACGTGCTGTAAGAGGGTGGTGTCTTCTTCGTTTATCCTCGTGTAGAGACAGCGAGTGGCTGTCGGTCGGTTGGAAGACCCGGAGAGGGGGCCTTGTAGTGTCCAACCCAGGCGGGTCTCGACCGCTGCTGGACAGCCTCTGGGCCCGATGTGGACCCGGTCCGTTGGGACGATGAGGTGTGCGTGGTCGGATCCTATGAGCAGGGTCGGGGTGGCGTCGTCGATGAGCGGTATAGGTAGTTGACGTAGGTGCACGTATTTCTCCATCAGCTTTGGGATGGGGTAGGTGTACTGTGACAGGCCTATGTCGTGGCTGGTGAAGGCGTTAGTGATGCTATACTGCTTCTCGGGCTGCCCGACCGCTGCTATCGTGAAGGAGACATTTTCACCGTTTATGGTCTTCAGGTCTCTTCTAATGGTACGGATTGTCATTGTTTCTTCGCTCCCCCGCAGACCCAGCCGGGCTGCGGCGGATGCGAGGAGGAGAGTCTTTTCTGACCCATCGTCTAGGACGGCGTAAGTGTCCATGACCTTGTCCTCGTAGCTTAAGATCACTCGGACCACCTTCAAGAGCACTCGGGAGCTCCCGCTCTTCGCAGGGTCTATGTACATGACGTTCACTCTCGAGCTGCTTGGGGGTACGGGTTTCTTCTTGTTGCTGTCGTGTAGGACCTCCAAGTGGGCGCCGTCGCACTTGCTGCATCTTTTCTTTAGGCGGCACTCAGCTGCCATATGGCTGCGTGCGCAGCGGAAGCAGCGGCGGTTGGCTTTGATCCACTGACTCACCTCGTCAGCGGTCAGCTTCTTGAAGGTGTCACATTGAGACAGCCAATGTTCATTTTCACAGTACTGGCATACAATCTTCCACTTCCCCTTGGTCTGGGGGGTGCTGTGGTTCTTGTGCTGCGGCACTGACTCGGCCTGGTGCATAACGGTCACTGACCGGCGGTTATCGTTGGACCTCCGAGGTCCATCTCTTGGGCTAGATCCACTCCACACGAATGTGTCCAGTCGTAGGCTGCTAACTTCCCTTGCGAGGAAAGCGGCCAGGTCTAGGAGGGATGGCTCTGGGCCGTTGGGATCACAGTGGTCTCTCTGCCACCGAAAACGCTCTTGGCGGGCTGGAGGGAGCTTCTCCAGTATTCGCTCCACATTAGAATTTGCATACAGTTCATATCTCCCCTTCTCCTTTTGGGACCCCAGCATCCCCACGAGGGATTGTACCTTGATAGAGAGGTCATCCAGTGCTCTATTGTCTTTGGCTGGGGGGAGGCGGTCGATATCCCGTATTTCTTGGATCACGTAATCCCATATGCGTCCATAACGCTGGTCGAGGGCCACCAGAGCCGCGGAGTATGGGGTGCTTGAGTTGGAATATGCCAGCGCTATGTTATGCGCTCTGGGCACCTTGAGATGCTTGAGGAGGATGGCATATTTGTACGACTCGTCGGGGACATCGGACATCATAGTCTCCAAACACATGCGTAATTCCGTGTACTGTGCTCTGTCCTCGCGCGTAAAGTCTGGGAACGTCGGTGTGCCAAGGTACGATGCCATGGATGGCTGGTACATTGGTGAGCGTAGGGGAAGAGGCCTCCTGGGCGAGTCTCCCCGTACGTGTGGTCGTGGGTTAGTACTTGGTGGGTACCAGAGGCCGGGTCCCCAGGTGCTGTTCCTCGGTGCTGACTGTACGTCAAACTCACCCGTGAGTTGGGTCGGGGGTTTGTAGTGCAGTGACTCGGGGCTGAAGTCGGGGCTGTACTGGGCCTCCTGGTCCAGAGTACGTTCGTGCTGGTGGGCTTGATATTCCTCCTCTTCCTCTTCCTCTTCTAGGTCCTGGAGTCTTCTAGTTAGTCTCTCGGCGACGTAGGCCGGTTCTCCCCGTTGGCTGGGTCTCGTATGGACCGGTCGGGGAGGGGGCTCGGAGACGTAGACAGGTTCCTCCTGTTGGCCGGGTCCCGGGTCGCTTTGTCGGGTAGGGGAAGGTGCCCTAGACCCTTGTCGTGATGATCTCCGGGAGCTCCGTGCGGAGAGAGGGGGTGTCGCCCTGGCGATCAATTGTTCTATCATCTGCGCCTGCAGCCGGTCGCGCTCTGCTTCGCGCTGTGCATTGGCGCGTTCTCGTTCGATGTTCTCTTCCGTCTGAAGGCGCCTCTCCTCCAGTCTTATGCGGTCGTCCTCACTCCTTTGTTGCGCCTGGAGGCGCTCTCGTTCGGTTGCAGAGTGTTCGCACTCACTAAGGGCTTGCGCTTGGAGTTGCGCGTGAAGGCGCTCTCCTTCCGCTGCAGAGTGTTCGCGCTCGCTTAATTGTTGCGCCTGGAGGCGCTCTCGTTCCGCTGCAGAGTGTTCGCGCTCGCTTAATTGTTGCGCCTGGAGGCGCTCTCGTTGTTCGCGCTCGCTCATCTGTTGAGCCTGGTTCTCTTCTCTTGGTGGTGTGTCGGGCTCTATCCCTGGAGCGCGTTCTTTATCCTGGAGCGCTCCGGGGTCTATCCCGGTGACGCTGTCTGGAGGTATAGTCACGTCATGTCCCACCTGGTCCCCCCCGTGAGCTGAGTCAGTTTCGTTTGAACCCACTGGGGTCTCTACTGGCAGGGTCGCCAAGTCGATAGGATTGGACATGCTTAGACTATCCGATTTATCCGTATTTAACGTCTGTTTAGATAAGCTAGGGGGTAGAACGAAAGCGAATTCCTCCAGATATGGAGGTAGCTGACGTTTGCGCTGCGGGCGTTCTAGCTTAGGGGAGCCGCTTGGGGAGTGTTCACCGCTGGCCATGTTAATATTAATATTATATTAAATATTACACTGATACCCTCCGGCTCGAAGGACCAATTGTAACTGAGGGGTTACAAAACCCTGACTGTATTAAAGATTGTGATAGATTAAACCACTGCTAGTTATGTACTTTAATTACTGGCCAGACAGTACATCAAATATAGATGGTGAACACCCACAAGAACACGGCATTGACACAGAAATAGTATTTGAGGGTAATTTATTATTATTAGGCAACGTTAGGTTACAGAATGAGAATTAGGGTCACGCTTGTATGGCGAAGAATATACGTAAAGTCAGTCAAGAGCATGAGTCACTAAGAATAGCAGGAATCCTACGATGGGTCTAAGTTGACACCACCTGTCGTATAGTAGCAACTATATAGGGCAACACTGGTACCGACTGGAGACAATGGGTTCCCTCCGGGGGTGTAAGGCCTGGAGGGTAGAGGAATGTTCGGGTACTCCGTCTGATTCAATGAGGAATAAAGAGACTCCAGGTACAGGAGTCGGTCCTTGTAAACTCCCTTGATCAGCAGCAAAGTAATAATTGTAATCCAGATGCTCGACAGCATTGATGACAGCTAGCCAGCCCCGTCCACGAGGCCGACCCGAGTTGTAATCCTCACGAGGTTGAATCCCAAACGATAGTGGAAATCAACGATGCTCTTCTCCGGGTACCACGTTCCAAATCAATATAATCCAACCAGGAATGGTTCTGCAATCGCCGACGTCGATTCTCCGGTGTACATGTCCAACGGTTCTCCGCCTAGGACTCCTCGGGTGTGGGCGACGTATTTAGGCCACACAGCCTGGTTAAGTACACTAGCTAAAGACACGACGAACCGCTGGGTAATGCTACACACGGACAAACTGTGGCCGCACGATATACAATAAATGAACGACTATTTACTTCACATTAGATTAAGTCGAACTCAACGTTACTTCATTAAACTCTGACACTTTTACCATTCTATTCGCACGCGGTTCTCAATGCTCTGTTAGACGCAAGGTTGCTCACTTCACTGCACGTTGACTCGTGGTGAAGGTGGGTAAGGTACTGAACGTAACTGAATTGAACTAAGCAAAACTAAGCTGAATATCTAGTCCCAACCTCAGTCCTTGTCTGGTATCACTACGCTGACTCCGGGCATGTTCTGACATGCCTGCAGTTGTCTTTGAACTTGCCGTTGGGGGCTTGCGCGCTGGCGCCTGGGGGCGCTGTCCAATAGGAGAGCGAATATTACTCTGGTCTGAACGCAGGTAAAGGGATATTCCGTGTATATATATAAATAATATACAAAGTATATCAAACAATAAAGGTAGATTCTCAGTTTAATCTGGCCCTTCACAACACCGATAATGGATTTAGTCAGGACAGTTCATTGTGTCGGGACCGGTCCTCTTCCACTTCTCATAGTATGAAAGGTATAATGGCTTTCCTGGTCCTCGGGTAATCCTCAAATTTCTGCTTGTAGTACCTGGAAGAGAGCAAGAGTAGAGATAGTCTTCAAGGCTGACCCGTGGTTTCCGCTCTGCGAGGCTCGAGCATTCATGCTTAATGCACTTTATGCAATGGCATGCAAATTTCTTGATTCTGATTGGCTGAAACAGTCAAGTTACCGGTTGTTATTTTGTATAACACACTCCACGTGACCCCAGATCCCTCCCACAACCGAATTACTTTTTTTTCTGTCTGAATCAATCCGCCATAGATAGAAAAATGGAAGTATGAATAGCTTTTGAACAAATCCTCCAAAAAAGATAGTCAACTGGAATATGTTAGTTCGTTACATACACATGGATTATGTAATTGATTTGTCATGACCCATTGTGAAACAAAAGAAAAATCGCGGACATTAAAAAAGATAGATATTTTTTTAATTTAAATTTTTTTTTATTTGATTGATTGATTGAAAATTGTACATTGGATTATCAACGAAACCTTACTTGGTCCAAAGAAAAGGGACTTGTGTATTATTGGGTTAGGCCTAGCGATGTCCGATATTATCGGCCTACCGATATTATCGGCCGATATTGGCATTCAAATGTGATATCGGAAATGATCGGTATCGGTTTTCAAAAAAATATATATATATATTCTTTTTAACATTTATTTAACCTTTATTTACCCAGGCAAGCAAGTAAGAACAAATTCTGATTTTATTTATTGTCAAAAGTATGCATAATGTTGTGTTAACCCTGCATATATCGGTATCGGTTGATATCGGTATCGGAAATTAAGAGTTGGACAATATCGGTATATCGGTATAGGTAAAAAAGCCAATATCGAACATCCCTAGTTAGGATTGATTGATTGAAAACTTTATTAACAGATTGCAGAATGGATACAGTACAGTACAGCTCAATACATACAATTGTTAAGGGGATGCAGACCAGAGAAAGACTTTCGTCTTGTTTATATCAGGGTCCCCCATTTTCAATTCATCATAACAATGACACACACGACATACAGATAGACAGTACTGCTACATCTATACATTTATGACATACCAGATTTGCAAATACAGTACTGTTTGTGATACAAAAAGAGTCCAGAAAAGAGAGTATATACATTTGACGTAGAAACTGTACATTGGAGGAGGTTGGGTAGGTGGGGTGGGGTTGGGTGGGTGGGGGGGAGACTGTACATTGGAGGTGGTTGGGTGGGTGGGTGGGGGGGGGGTACTGTACATTGGAATATTGACAAAGCCATACTTGGTCATTTACTGTACATTGGAGGGGGTTGGGTTAGGACATTTGCAGGGGCCAGTTTCGAATTGCAGTCTCCCGTAGGTGTTCTTTGAGAGGGGTTTTGAAAGTGGGTAGTGATTCACATTCCTTTACAGCTTTGGGTAGGGCGTTCCACATTGATGTGGTATAATTGCGAAACGTGTTTAGTCCCTTGTTTGAGCCGAATCTGGGTTTAACATGATTTGTGGAGCTCCCTCTGGTGTTGTGATCGTGGTATTCACTGACCTTTGGGAAGTATTTTGACATGTACATGGGTACCTTGGTCGTGTAGTGTATCTTGTAGACCAGGCCCATTGCAAGTTGCTGTACTCTGTCGTCTACTCTAAGCCATCCTAGGTTGTCAAAGTGGGCAGGGGTGAGGTGGGTTCTAGGAGTAAGGTCAAGCAGTAGTCTGACCAGTTTGTTTTGAGATGTTTGTAATTTTGTTTTTAGTGCCTTTGAGGTGCTTTGGTACCATGAGGTGCAAGCATAGTCGTAGTACCCTTGAATGAGTGCTCCTGCCAGAGTCTTCAGGGTATTCTTGTTTACCAGCGAGGAGATCCGGTACAAGAATCGAGTTCTTTGTTGACTTTTTTTTATTACATTGGATGCCATTTTGTCACAGGAAAGATTAGCCTCTAGGATGGAACCCAGGTAGGTAATTTCATCTTTCCTTGTGACAATATTGTCACCCACTGTCAGGGCCGGACTGGGGAAATAATTCATACCGGGAGATAATTATAGCAATTTTTTAAGCGGGGGGTCTGGGGGTCCCCCACCCGGAATTTTTTTGTTACAAAGACTTAATTTCCTGCATTCTGGTGAATTTTAGTGCATGTGAATCACAAACTAATGAGCCAACAATTGCTTAGTACAATGTACTGTTATGAACCTCAAATAAAACTGTTGTGGCACTAGCAATGCTACTCTCTCCACCTTCAAAAAGAAAAAAGCAAGAGCACAACGTATTTTTCTATTTACTATTATAATACAGTTATATGCCGTATTTGCTATCGCGTTCCGCTCTGAGCCTTATGAGATATTCTATATTCTATGATACCTATTGTATCCCCTTACGAACAAAAAATACATGCACCACACCTGTATGGGGCTCCGCCCCCATGGCGGCACCGCCCATATAGCAGTGACGATAGTCACCACACACCCTTCCTCTATTTTCGTCCCAGCGTACTCGGATGCGTGCACCGTACGATAAACTAGTAGGATGAAAAGATTAGATTCATAATGTTGGAAGCTTACCGGAGGTTGCTGGCCCCTGGCATCTTCGACGCATGTTTTCGGCGACACGACGGGCCTGTGTTGATGTTCCTCGTTTGATGACAGCACATCGAGGTTCAGCTGTACAAGGCTGGCTGTCGGGCCAGCTTGTACTCAGGTAGGCCCTGTGTCTTCAGGCATGGGTATTAGTGTTAGTAATGCTGGTTTGTTTTGTTAACACAACCATGTTGTGTGTTGGCGCCGGGGGCAGGATGGTTTGGTGAACGTTCTCTGCAGGGAACGGTTTCCAAGCTGTCTTGGGCGTGCTGCTAAAACATCTAAAGCTATGCTACATGCTATCGCTACTGCCGCATGCTATTACTACTGCTAATTGCTATGCTGTTTTAATGTCTCCGCCGTGAGATGTTGTCACTCTCCCTCCTCTTGCCCGGTTCATCAATGAAGGTCAGTCGGTAGCTGTTGTGGTTTTTTTTTGAGTTCTATTTACCTTTTTCGGATAAATGGGTTGACAACGGGGTAGGTCGTGGCTAGGTTCCTAGCCAGGTATTTTACCTTGTGTTCCGGCGGGGTTTGTTGAACGGTGTTCCCATCTGGGTTGGCGTCGGGTAGTGGGGCTATGGGTCCAGCCGACATGGTAAACATGTTGCGTGTCTGTGCACAGGCAATTGTTGTCTTGGGTCCCACATTGCCTGGCGTTAGGCTGCAGTAGTATAAGGGCAGGGCCGCCTGGGAGAAATGTGAGGCCCTGTGCGTTTTTAGACGCGAGGCCCCCCACCTCCTGGGGCGGCCCTGTGTAGGGGGCTATTGTTTCGTTTTGTCACTCTGCTATGAGAAGGTCTGTCTTGCTACAGTTTTCTCTCCTCTCAAACCATTCATACTGACGGTCAATCGGTATACTGGGGGAGTAGTGCGGGGGGGGGGCTTTGTTTACCTTTTTTGGTAAATGGGCTAAACTGGGGCTGGTGTCCTGTTGTGAATATTTTGAATGAAGACGGGTCTGGTCCGTCTCCCCTTAAACTTTGTGTGTATGGGTTTGCTCATTCTACAGTTTTTTGTGGTTTAGCTCTTTTATTCATTTAACCCTTTCATGGTGCACACCACAGTGGAGGGTGCTGTTTGCAATCACCACTGGTGCTCCATGTTAACATCAGTCCTTTGTTTTTGATATATTGAAACAATGCCCCGCCCGGTCGACACCATGGGTGGGTCGGCCTGGCGAGTGGCTGGTGGGCTGTTAAGGCTTGTACCGCCACGGTATGGAATTGGCAACGATTAGAACTGTGTTCGAATTGCTGTTTTTTTCTATTAAAAAAATGGTGTCTGGTGGAGGGGCCTTGAGGGCCAGCCGACGTCGACACATCGCGCGAGGTTGTTGACGTTATTAGCTTTGACCCAGCCGCAAGCTATAACCGCTCAGGGTTCCCCTCTCCGCAGGGGATTTTGGTCTTCTGCTGGAGCGCGGGCGGTATTGTCCTAGGCCCTACACCGCCTCACACCGCGCAGCCAGAAGAAGAGAGAGCACGGCCTCGTCAGCGGCGATGACGGGGCCCTCGACAGGCGGCCATGTTTTTCCCCCGCCAGAGGTATCCTGGGCGTTGATTCGACAGGTGTCCACAAGGCCGACAGCCTTGGCGGCCAAGGGATCGGCCATGTAGGATGGGTTCGGCTTGAACAAACAAGCCGTCACCGTCCTGCCGCGAGCAGCCCGCTCTCCGATCACTCCCTTCCCCAACACCAGCGGAAGAAGTGGGCTCTGATTGTTTCCTTTGGCTGCGGGCCGCGTGCCTTCGTTGATGCGCGGGCGGCCCCCCTTTTCGCTTCTCATGGGGACAGGGGCTGACACCCAGTTGATGGCTGAGCCTGGGTCTGTCCGTGAGAATGTTGTGCTGTCAAGCGGCTCCCACACCTTGAACTGTGTTGGTTGAGCCTGGTGTTACGTCTGTCAACTTAAGTGTTGTCAGCAGGGGGGCTCGAAACCTTTTGAGGCACACAGTGCGGGCTTCCCCGGCCTCGCCTTCGCCAGGCCAGGTATCATGTTGGTGCCTCCCACTCCTGAAATATTGGCAAGTGGTCGCAGCTCACATGGTTTGGGGTGGTAGTAATATCACTGCAGGGTTACGGTGTGTAGGAACCCATGGGGGCCTTACACCTTGCATGCCCGGCTGCAGAACAACTCCTTCAGGATGTTCTGGAGGGGTGTTCAGTGGGGGGGCTTTTTTCATCGGAAGCCCCCCGTATCAGACCGGCCCTTTCTGTCGGGGTTCCCCCTTGGGTGCGATTGCCTCGTGGGTGGTGTCAGGGTCAGGTGTTCCGACACGGAACGCGCTCCTCGCACGGTTCCAGGGTTGTCTACGCACAGCGGGGGGACCGGGCCAGCTATCTACAGTTCCTGGCGGACCTGCGCCATGTGACGGCGGGTGCGTTGGGAGTGTCGTCACATATGACTACGGCAGTACCATATGTCGAGGTAGATGGAGAGAACGGTGAGGCGGGGACTTGTGTTTACACAACCCCACCCGTTTTCAGGTTTGGTACAGACCCTGTTGTCGGGGTCTCCAGCAGGGACAGCTCTGGTCAACGAGATCCAATCTCTGTGGACGAAGCAAGCCATCGTCGTGGCGTTCTCCTCCCGGTGTTCTCAGCCCGAGAAGTCGGGAGGGAGGGGTGTAAGACCCAGGCTGGACCTGTCCCATGGGAAGGTTCAGCATTTTTTGGATCGTCTCCTACCTGTTGAACACTGTCAGGTGGGGGTCTGGTTCTCCTCCATAGACCTGT
This sequence comes from Notolepis coatsorum, assembly GCF_963971535.1. Classification (NCBI taxonomy): domain Eukaryota; kingdom Metazoa; phylum Chordata; class Actinopteri; order Aulopiformes; family Paralepididae; genus Notolepis; species Notolepis coatsorum. The sequence continues at coordinate 16,374,309 of NC_140171.1, forward strand.
AGGATGCGTATGCGCATCCCCGATCTTCCATCCTAGGGCTTACCTACGCTTCCTTTGCAGGGTTAGCGTATGAGTACCAGAGGCTGCCGTTCGGTTTTCTCTGGCTCCCCGCATCTTCACCAAGTGCGTGGAGGCCGCACTGGGGCCTCTGCGTCGTCCGGGGTTACGGAGTGTTCTGCCCTGATGACGTTCTGGTCCTTCGCGGTCAAGGTGGATCGTCAGGTCTCGTACCAGGCAGGTCTCTACCAGCCTGGGGTTGCTGTAGACTGGATGTAGAGTATTCCTCTTCCCAGTCAACGGTTGGAGGGCTATGGGCATCCATCTCAGAGCGTGTTGTCAACAGGACGTCAGGTTCTAGGACGGTTACGGCGCTGTCTCACGTCGCGTTTTCACCGACGCCTCCCTCGCTGGTGATGCGTCGGGCCAACGCAGTAGGGGGCAGCTGGCAAACCATGCTGCCCGGTCTGCGCTACGTTCAATGTGTTGGTGTTGAAAGCGGTCCTTCTGGTCCACAAATGGTGTTGATCAGGACGGACGATACGACGTCAGTGTCGTGTATCGACAGACAGGGAGGAGTACGCTCCCCCTGTCTGCACCAGGCGGCGGGCGGCTGGCTATGGGCGTCCTCCATCTGCGCGGCCTGAGGGCTCCCCACATCCCCGGCAGGGAGAATGTGGGTGCAGGTGTACTGTCGCGGGGCGGCCCTCATCCTGACGGGGGAGGATTGCGTCTGGACATGGCCAGGCAGGTCTGGGACCGATGCCGTGCCGCCAGGGATTCTTCCCCATACATCTGTTAGGTCAGTTGTTGGGACGGGTACGTTGAGGGGCGCAGGTTCTTGATCCTGATGGTGTTACCATCTGGAATGCGCATGCTCCCTCCACTGTCGCGCTTACGCGGGCAGATGACGTATGTTCCAAGTGTGGTGTAAGGCAGGGGGCCGGGACTCAGTCTCCTGCCCCCTGGATGCTGTCCTTGGTTACCTCCAGTCTCTCCTTGATAGACTGTCGGCTTCGACGGTGAGGGTATATGCAGCAGCTATATCCTCCTATCATGAGGGGTTTGAGGGGATGTCTTGTTCAGCCACCCTCTTGTGAAGCGTTTCCTGCTTGGCGCTCGACGCGTTAAGCCGGTGCAACGCTCCTTGGCTCCGACTTGGGATCTTCAATTGGTCTTCGGTCGGTTGTCCTTGGTCCCGTTTGAGCCGCTCGAGCAGGCGCCGTTGGGACAGCTGTCCTTCAAGACCGCGTTCCTTCTGGTTGTCACTTCCGCTAAACGCGTAGGTGAGCTCTGTGCTCTCTCGGTACGTCCAGAGTGCCTGTCTTTTCGGACCGATTGCGGTGTCACTCTGCGACCTAATCCTGCTTTCGTGCCTAAGAATATCCAGAGTTCCTTCCGCTCCCGGGATATTGTGGTTCAGGCGTTTCGTCCTCCTCCTCACACTAGTGAGTTAGTTGCGGGCCTTCACCTGTCATGTCCAGTCCGTGCTTGGGGATTTACCTCAGCCGTACTCAGGATTTCAGGGTTACCGACCAGCTTTTTGTCTGTTACGGTGGGGCTCGTGCTGGTAAGGCACTGTCGGAGCAGCGCCTGTCCCATTGGTTGTGCGAGGGTGTTACCCTCTGCTACACGTTGGCTGGGCAGGATCCCCCTGGGGGCGTCAGGGCGCGCTCCACTCGTGGGGTGGCTGCCTCTGCCGCTCTCCTGGGTGGGGCCTCGGTGGAGGCCATCTGTGCTGCAGCTTCATGGTCCTCCCCGGGCTCCTTTGTAAGGTTTTTCCTCATGGACATGACCGGGGGTTCTGTCTCCCAGGCGGTTCTGGGGTCTGTGGCCTTTCCTGCTTCCCGTCCTTTGGTCGGGTAGCAGGAGTGTATGGGTATGGGCCACAGTGTGTTGAGTCACACGTGGTTCCGCCTGTACGGTGTGTTCAAGGGGTTCTAGTTTCCCTCTTGTTCGCATTCAGGTGGAGTTGACTGCGCCCCCCCTTCATTAGGGAGGATGGGGTGACAGGGCTCCCCGCACCCCTTGATGTGGGCTTACGGGTCCTCAGGGGGTACATTTGTCGGGCTTCGCGTCCGCTCTTCCCCATATCTCATAAGGCTCAGAGCGGAACGCGATAGCAAATACGGCATATAACGGTAGGTTATGTAGATAACCTAGTTATATTAGTATTGGCTGAGCGTTCCGCTCTGCACGGCCCTGAGTTCCCTCTTGAGGAATCTTTTTCCTGGGACGGGTTATTGGCGAGGAAGGGTGTGTGGTGACTATTGTCACTGCTATATGGGCGGTGCCGCCATGGGGGCGGAGCCCCATACAGGTGTGGTGCATGTATTTTTTGTTCGTAAGGGGATACAATAGGTATCATAGAATATAGAATATCTCATAAGGCTCAGAGCGGAACGCTCAGCCAATACTAATATAACTAGGTTATCTACATAACCTACCGTTAACCACTCTCTCCACCTATTCAAACAGAGCAAGAGCACAATACCATATTCACTTTACTGATGCACTACCCATCAACATAGTTAAAATAGCCCTGTACACAAACATTAAATAACAGACCTTTCATTACAATACTATAATAACAGTAGCCACTGCCAGAATAGTGACACATGTATCGCGTGTGGTGAGCACACACATGCATGCACAACGAAGACAGAAGATTGCATTGTCTCAATCATTTTAACTATAAAATGAGCTCAAAGTATGAGCTCACTGACTGAAATTTCCAACAAAAAGCATAAATTGTCAAATAATATTGATCACAAGACTAGATGTTTTTGAGGAAATTAGAAAGGGAACAACAACTTAACCCTTGTGTCTGATCAGATTCTTATTTTTTTGATAACTTTGCAGTGATTATGTTTGTAGCCAATGTGGCAAAGGTGTGTAATCTTTGAATTATCTTGGAATCATTTTTACTTTCTCTTTCATAAATTGTTTATTCAACTTCAGCCCCAATCATAACCACCACATATTGTTTTTTGTAATGTCAGATTTAACAACTCCTTTCAGAAAAGTGGGAGTGTGCCATCTGCCATTCCATTCGCCGCCTCCGCTGTCAATCAGTTGTATCGCCTGGTCCCGCCTCTACCAATCACAAGCGGCAGCACGGCTCCATTGTGTGTGTGTGATCCGCGTGAGGGAGAGAGAGTCAGATAGTTCTCCAACTCTGTCGCAGACAGTGAAATCCTGGTTGTTCCCCACACACCTAGGTTATCTAACTATCACGCCGCGCCGCCACCACAACTAGAAACAATGGCCTGACAAAAAAAATAAAAAAATTATAATAAATAAAAGAAAAATATATATATATATATATATATATATAATTATTTTTTAGCGTTTATCGCTTTTCTGGTCAAGTATGACCGACAGATGTAGGGTGAAACGGGAGAGAGAGCAGGGGAAGACATTCGGCAAATGACGGCGAGTCCGGGAATCGAACTCGGAGTCAACCAGGTCCGTGACGCAGCACGGTATTCCGCGACGCAGCGCGGTACATGGTGTGCTACTGGAGCACCCCTTATATATATTTTTTTTTATATGATATTATTTTTTTTTATCTGTGCAGGCCAGGCCACCGGGAAAACTCCCGGTGCTCCCGATGGCCAGTCCGGGCCTGCCCACTGTAACTGAGAAGCCATCGGTCTTGCTGAGTTTGTTATTTGAACCGAAGAGAATGGACTCTGTTTTGCCCATGTGTAATGATAGTTTGTTATCAGCGAGCCATATGCAGATTTTGCCTAGTTCCGATCTGAGGGTTTTTTCAAGCTGTAACTTGTTCTTGTCAGAGACCAGCAGGGCTGAGTCGTCCGCAAACAGGAACAAGTTACAGTCACAAGCTGACGACATGTCATTTGCATAAATTAGGAACAGTAGCGGTCCTAGTATGCTTCCTTGTGGAACACCACAGCTCACTGGGAGGGGGGGGGATAGGTTACCGTTTACCATCTGTTCTCTGGACATTTACTGTACATTGGAGGGGGTTGGGTTAGGACATTTACAGGGTCCAGTTTCGAATTGCAGTCTCCCGTAGGTGCTCTCTTTTGGTTTTGAAAGTGGGTAGTGATTCACATTCCTTTACAGCTGTGGGTAGGGCGTTTAGTCCCTTGTTTGAGCCGAATCTGGGTTTAACATGGTTTGTGGAGCTCCCTCTGGTGTCTACTAGTGGATCTACTATTGGATCTACTTTCTCTGTGGATGGTTTTGTGAATAAATCTCCATTATGCTTCAATTACTGTGTGTTTATTGTATAGCAATAAGGTTGGGTGAATTCGGTCATTGTATAAACGCATTACATCACTTGAAGTCGTGTGTTATACAGATTAGATCACGCCTATGGGGGTCTAACGATCCTCGGCTGTGCCTCGGGCCTAACAACCACCCATAGGCGTGATCTAATTTGTATAACACACTCCGTCGCGTGATGTAATGCTTAAGCGTGCCTCGCCATGAAGGAGCAAGGAGGTCACCATGTCATGAAGGCCTTTAATACATCAAGTATATTCATGAAGGAGCAAGGAGGACACGTGTCATAAAGGCCTTTAATACATCAAGTATATTCATGAAGGAGCAAGGAGGACACTGTGTCATAAAGGCCTTTAATACATAGAGTCTATCCATGAAGGAGCAAGGAGGACACCGTGTCATTCTCAAAGACACTCTGAAGTCACGAGACCGCCGCCATCTTAGTGTAGGGGACAACCAACAGGTGTGTACCAGCAAAAGTGAGCTCCGTTTTTAAATAGTATAGTAACATATGTGAAAAAGGCATGTAGGCTACTTGAAGCCTCCAGTGCACATACACTGAGAATGGAATAGATGGCGAAGTAACTAGCAGCTAACATTTATCTGCTGTTTACAGCCTCACAGCCAATAATTAATTTACGATATAAATATTTGTTCCTTATTCTCACCTGTTATGAAATGGGTAGAGCAGATATATGTTACGTTCTGGACACCGACTGTGGTCGGTGACCACCCACATTCCTGGCATATGTCACTGGGCTTGTCACCTGTCATTTCCCTGTCAATTAGTGCTGTCACTTAGGGGTGGTTCCTGATTGGCTGTCACAGGGGTGTGTGTGGAATGTTGGTATTTGGTGTCTATGTAACATACCTCTCTTCTGCTTGTTCATTGTCAGGTCTTCACTAATTGCGTTCGGGGATAACGCGGACGGTTCTACTCTGGACCTCCAATAAGCTCCCATTTACCTTATTTTCCACTTGTGCTATTAGCACTTGTCTCTCTTATAATTTACTCTGTGTTCTTACTATTAAAGTCGAACCTGTTCAAGAGTAAACACTCTCTGTCTCTGTGATTGCCTTCACCCATTGGAATTCACCTACCTCCATTCTGACAGATATATACGTATGATTTGACTTGGGGGACCAGTGTCTGCTTTGATCGACTCTCCCGATGTGCTCCAGGCGCAGGGAGCAGCCCAGACACGGATGGAGGAACATCAACAGCTGGTCAGCGCCGAGTTAATCCGACTCAACGGGGTCGTCGGATCATCCCAAGCGGTGGCACAGTCGGCGTTGGCCGCAGCCCGACAAGCCCAAGACGGAGTGGCTGGTGTTCAGTCGGCGACGGGAGAAGCAGCGCTCCACGCAGAGGAGAGTCGGGGGGTGTTCGGGGTCCAGGAACGGTCCCACGAGCCACATCTGCAGGCGCCCGCTCGCTATGACGGATCACCGGATTGTCGGGAATTCATCGGGAATTCATCACCCAGTGTCTACTCGTTTTCCGGCTGCAACCACGATAATTTCCATCGGGGACAGCGCAGGTAGCGTATATTATCACACTGCTCACCGGTCAAGCTCTCTCCTGGGCTACGGCGGAATTAGAGGCGGGGGCGATAATCTGCGACAGTGTGGACGCCTTTACCCGGGAATTGAGAAGAGTATTCGATACTTCCCGGGTACTCTCGATCTTCGAGGCTGGTGGTCGTCTTCTCGACTGCCGGCAGGGCCTCCGCACAGTCGCAGCTTACGCTATCAATTTTCGAATCTTGGCTCGGGAGACAGCTTGGGCGGAGAACGTCTGCGTGGTTCTGTTCGTCAGGGGACTCTCAGCGCGGATGCGAGATGCGCTCTCCGCGCGTGAGATCCCCGAGCAGCTGGAAGTGCTGATCAACACCACCATCAAGATGGACAATCGGCACCGGGAGAGGGAGAAGGAGCATGTCAACAACACCCAGGTATGTTTTCCTTCTTCTCCTGGTGTTGATAATTCCATGCATTACACGAGTGGGCCACTGGGTGATGAATCCATGCAGCTTGGAGCGCTGTCGCTCTCGGACGACGAGAGGCAGCGCTTCATCAAAGAGCGACGCTGCTTCCGGTGCGGCCGCACCGGTCACCGCTTCGGCAGCTGTCGGGTCCAGGCTGTATCGGCTCGGCGCCAATCGGGAATGGAAGGTGCGCCGTCTGGCTTTGAGAAAGCGCCAGCAGGTGGGCTCATTCCTGCCAAAACCACGGATTCTCGTACATTTTTTGAGGTGGCGATCAACTGTGGGGGTGACATTAGGGGAACTAAGGCTCTCATTGACTCAGGGGCGGTGGGCAATTTTATTCACGTGGGATTGGTGAAGGAGTGGGGAACCCCAGTGGAGGATTTAGGGGTTCCCTTACCAGTTTATGCCCTGGACGGTCGGCCTCTGGGCAGTGGGAGCGTCACCCAGCACACAGTTCCTTTACACATCCGGGTGGCGGGTGGGGAGTGGGAGTGGGTTACATTTTTTGTCATCTTTTCCCCCTATTCTGTCATGGTGTTGGGTCATCCCTGGTTGTCGTCATGTGTTCGTGTCATTAATTGGAGCACGGGCGAACTCTCAACGGCGACCGACGTCAAGTCGATCGTCAGCGGGAGTTTGCCCAAACCCTTGTCTCCCCCACTTCCTGGGCTTTGTGTTGACGAAGGGCGATCTGCGCATGGATCCAGCCAAGGTGAGTGCAGTTTTGGACTGGCCACGACCTTCGTCGCTCAAGGGGTTACAACGGTTTTTGGGCTTTGCAAATTTTTACAGGCGCTTTATTCGCAACTTTAGCGCCTTAGCCAATCCTTTAACAGCTCTCACTAAGGCCTCTCTCCCTGGCTTTGAATGGTCGCCTAGGGCTGAGTCGGCCTTCTGCGATCTTAAACGTCGTTTTACATCCGCTCCTGTATTGATCCGCCATGACGCGGAGGTTCCGTTCATTGTGGAGGTGGATGCCTCTGACGTCGCGGTGGGGGGGGTGCTCTCTCAGAAATGCTTAAAGGATGGGAAAGTGCACCCGTGTGCTTTTTTTTCTCGCCGTCTGTCACCAGCCGAGCGTAATTACCACGTGGGTAATCGGGAGTTATTGGCGATCAAATTGGCACTGGAGGAGTGGAGACATTGGTTAGAGGGGGCGGCACATCCTTTCATTATTTGGACTGATCATAAGAACTTGGCTTACATCCAAGGGGCTAAACGCCTTAACGCTCGCCAGGCCAGGTGGACGTTATTCTTCACACGATTTCGATATACCATCTCCTATAGACCCGGCTCCAAGAATATCAAACCTGACGCGTTGTCGCGCCAGTTTGATCTTCCTGGTTGGGAGGAGCAGCCCCATCCCATTATTCCACCGGCCTTGATTTTGGCACCCGTGTCTTGGGGCATAGAGAAGGTGGTAAGGTCGGCGCTAACGCGGGAGCCCGATCCTGGTGGGGGTCCTCCGGGACGGTCGTATGTTCCCAAGGTGGCGCGCTCACGCCTGCTACAGTGGGCGCATGCGTCATCCCTCACCAGCCACCCAGGGGCAACCAGGGACCCTGGAATTTATCCGTAGGAGGTTCTGGTGGCCGACAGTGGAGGGGGATACGCGTTCCTTTGTGGCGGCCTGTCCGGTGTGCGCACGTAGTAAGACCTCTCGACGGGCACCGGCGGGTCTCCTCCGACCACTTCCTATTCCTAAACGACCCTGGTCACACATATCTCTGGACTTTATTTCTGGTCTTCCCCTTTCGGACGGGTTCACCACCATCTTGGTGGTGGTGGATCGGTTCTCTAAGGCGGCTCATTTTGTCCCTCTCCCCAAGCTTCCTTCGGCCCGGGAGACTGCTGATTTAGTTATACAGCATGTCTTTCGGGTCCACGGGCTGCCAGTAGATATCGTGTCGGACCGGGGTCCTCAGTTCGCCTCCAGGTTCTGGAAGGCGTTTGCCGCCGGCCTCGGCGCCTCTGTCAGTCTGTCGTCTGGGTTCCATCCGCAGTCGAACGGGCAGACGGAGAGGGTCAACCAGGATTTGGAGGGGGTCTTGAGATGTTACGTTGCCGGTAGTCCGGCAACGTGGAGTAGGAGGTTGGCTTGGGCTGAGTACGCGCATAATACCCTTCTCTCCTCTTCTACCGGTATGTCTCCCTTTCAGTGCCAGTATGGTTTTCAACCTCCTCTGTTTCCCGAGCAGGAGCAGGAGGCGGAGGTGCCCTCGGCCCAGGCACATGTGGCTCGCTGTCGCAGGACATGGAAACAGGTTCGGAAGGCGCTACAGAAGGTTTCGGTTAGTACCCAACGGCAGGCTAACCGTAAGCGTCGTCCGGCTCCAGTTTACCGTCCAGGGCAGCGGGTTTGGCTTTCCACCCGGGATCTCCCTCTCCGGGTGGAATCCAAGAAGCTGGCTCCTCGCTTTATAGGACCATTTAAAGTGATTCATCGGGTTAATCCAGTGGCTTACAAGCTACGACTTCCGAGCTCTATGAGGGTTCATCCGACGTTTCATGTGTCCCTGTTGAAGCCATTCCTCTCATCGCCCTTGGCCCCGCCACTGCCTGTGGTTCCTCCGCCCCGGTTTATTGGCGGTCAACCCATTTACACGGTGCGGAGGATACTGGGTTGTAGGCGGAGGGGTAGGGGGTTTCAGTTCTTGGTGGATTGGAAGGGGTACGGGATAGAAGAGCGTTCTTGGGTGCCTCAAAGGGATATTTTAGATCCCAGCCTGATCGTTGATTTCCGGCGGCTGAATCCCGAGGTTCCTAGGTGAACGTCTGGTGCCGTTCGTCGGGGGAGGGTACTGTTACGTTCTGGACACCGACTGTGTGTCCCACATTCCTGGCATATGTCACTGGGCTTGTCACCTGTCATTTCCCTGTCAATTTGCGTTCGGGGATAACGCGGACGGTTCTACTCTGGACCTCCAATAAGCTCCCATTTACCTTATTTTCCACTTGTGCTATTAGCACTTGTCTCTCTTAGAATTTACTCTGTGTTCTTACTATTAAAGTCGAACCTGTTCAAGAGTAAACACTCTCTGTCTCTGTGATTGCCTTCACCCATTGGAATTCACCTACCTCCATTCTGACAGATATATACGTATGATTTGACTTGGGGGACTAGTGTCTGCTTTGATCGACTCTCCCGATGTGTGCCCTCTTGATAGCCGCCAGCCACTTTTTCCTCTGTGATGCCTCAGCTGGTATTATATAAAACATGCGATTCTGATTTTTTATTTAGTTATTAGTACAAAACGTAACACAGCAGCTCTTTGGCATTGTGATGCACTGAAGAAAATTACCCTTGATTGTGTTTAATTTGCCGCTTTTCCGATCAGTTTTCTGCACTAAATGAAGCGTATACAATGTACCCGGGGTGAATGTTTCCCCCAAGCCGTAGTTGCGTAGCAACAACAGACAGGAAGTTGACTTCGAGAATAAAGGCCTTTAATACATCGAGTCTATCCATGAAACATTCACCAACATTTCCTGTACAGGGTCATGTGTGAATGGGAGCAAGGGATAAATGTCCCAGGAAATCTGTACCGCCAATGTCCTCAAGACCTGGTCACAAGGTATGGCTGAAATCAAAGCAGCAGTGCTCACATATGTAGACACGGACTGGTTTTGTTGTTTTGATCATGGACTCTTGCTCTGGAAAATATTTGTTCTGATTTGTTATTTTAATTCTGTATTTTACTGTTAATTTTATTATATATTTTAGAAAAGCCTCAATGGACTAGTGTTGAAAACTAGCACTTGTGCTATAAACACGCAAAACAACGCATCTGGTCTGTCCACTGTGCGTGTAGCTTATTCCCAGCGTAAGAGTACGTCGCGTGCTTCCGCGTTTTCTCTGATTGGCCATGACGCCCATGTGACCACGGCAGCGCGAGAGAGCTGCAGCGCGGAAATAGGCTGTCTATTGCCTCGCGCTGCAGCGCGGAAATAGGCTGTCTATTGCCATTCTCTAAGACAAACTCTAACCTTAACCAGCTCCTTAACAGCGCCTAAACTTAACCCTTCTAACCATAACCAACTCCGAAACAATGCCTAACCTTAACCTTAACCTTAACCATGCCTAACCTTAACCTTAACCATAACCAACTCCGAAAGAATATTGCCATTCTCTAAGACAAACTCTAACCTTAACCAGCTCCTTAACAGCGCCTAAACGTAACCCTTCTAACCTTAACCAACTCCGAAACAATGCCTAACCTTAACCTTAACCTTAATGCCTAAACTTAACCGGCGAAAGAATGCACGTTAAAAAAAAAAAAATTGAAGGGATTCGAACTTGTCACCAACGGACCGCAGCGCTGCCAGTTGAGCTAAGCTTCGAATGAAAATCATCTGGGATTACGGCTACATAATGCCGCAAGCTCTGCCGCTCCGCTCTGCGGCTGCCGCGCCTGCTGCGGGGCGTGTCGCAGCCAATCAGGGAAAACGCGGAAGCACTCGGGCGTACTCTTCCTCTGGGAATAAGCAATAAGCGTCCACTGTGGCTGGTCCAATGTAGCTGTGGTGTCCATTTTAAATAAAGGTTTTCATTCATTCATACATATCAGGGAGAACCGGTCTGGCTGAGTTATGAATGAGAGCAACACCATCGCCAGGACAAGCATGCAAAGGTGTTTCACGTGGAACAAGTGAAACCAATGTTTTTATGCTCCATGAAATGATGTAGATGAAAAAGAAATTGATGAATAAACACATTGTCTTATAGCTAGGGACTATCATTCCATCGGGCTGTAATTAACACAACACAAGGATTTAATGTCCCAGATGACCGGTGGTCATATTCAAACTCATTTACTCTCAATGAACCGTCAAACTAAACAAATGGGAGTAGAGTTTTTGGACATGTGTGAGATTATGTGCAACAATTTCCCCAATTTGACCTCACTCCTTCACAATCTGCAGACATCAGTAAGTCAGTCCGAAACGATCGCTGCTGGTTTGAAGGTGCACGTATGGCTGACAGAGGAGGGATTAGGTTACCTGCGGTGATGGATTGAAGGTGACAGAGGAGGGGGTTGTGGTGATGGTTTGAAGGTGACAGAGGAGGGATTAGGTTACCTGTGGTGATGGTTTGAAGGTGACAGAGGAGGGATAGGTTACCTGTGGTGATGGTACGCCCGCGGCGCGATGTTACCGATGGTGGAGAAGGCGAAGGAGAAGGTGGGCAGAGACCAGGTGGCGATGGCGTAGCCGCTCCACTCCAGGATCTCCCCCAGGAAGTTTGCACCGGACACATACTCAAACATTCCCCCTAAGGAAGAGGAATTTCACGTTTTTAAATGATTGGAAAGACCAACCAAATATGCGCATGGAATAATTTCACCAGATATTAGATTAGACTAGATTTGATTTGATTCAATTCGATTAAATTCAAATGTATTGTCATTATACAGCACCTTCTTACAGTCTTTTACCAGTATGTACTATGCTATTATGTCTATACTACTATGTACTATGCTACTATGTTGAGTTGAGTACGTTATTATCTAAAGATAGTATGTTAGAAAGATGTGTTCATTCATAGTTAAAGACAGTAGAGGTTGAGTACTTTATAAAGATGGTAAATTAGAGTGTTGTGTTCATTCATAGTTAAAGACAGTAGAGGTTGTGTGAGGTTTCTGTCCTTGCTCACTTACTCGCTCTGTTCCTTTAAACCACCTCGCTCTGTTTTCCATTTGTTTCTGTTAATCATTTCATTCCCCCATTCACACGCTTCTTCCCAGAGACGTCGTTGATTGGTTCTCTCCCGTCCACACGCTTTTCAATCACATCCCCCAGCTGTCACTGCTTGTCAATCAATCAATCCCGTATTATTTATACCCCGTTTCCCCACTCAAGTTTTGTTGGATCGTTTTGATATTTCTGTTTGCATTCGCCGTTCCTGCTGCCTGCTGTTGTTCCCTGTGCTTTACCTCCAGGATATCCAAGAAGCATTCCTCTTGGACACCTTTTTCCCGTGGCGACGCGCTCGCTCCGCTGCTGTTCCAGCGCTCTTTGCGCACAACGCCTGGGTGAGTTTTTAATGACTGTCTTTGATCAGATTCCGTTTTCGTGTGTTTTTATAACACTGAAGATTACCACCTTTTTATCAGACAGTCACTCACCCAGCGGTTGCCTTTTTTGATTGTTTCACTGGGATAATATTTTGACCTAACATCTCCCACTGTGTGTTTTTCACACCGAAGATATTATCACATTGGATTGTATTTTGGACTTCGCTCACAGTGTCTATTTTTGCACCGAAGATATCTATCACTTGGGATTGTGTTTTGGAACATTGCTCACTGTGTGTGTTTACACGAAGATTAGTTCACTTGGATAACTTTGTTTTTGGGTACAAGTCACCTCTCCTGTTCTCCTGCTCGTTTCCACCTGCACCCTGAGTTGACTCGCTCCCTCCCTCTCTCTCTCTCTCTCGGTCCCGCATCACCTCGGAGATTCTGCCGAGAGAAGTCTGCAGAGCGGCTCTGATGTCAGCATCTGCTACCCCCTACTACCACCTCGGGAGAAGCTGCAGAGCAGCAGAACATTTCATCCTTGCTTGTATTCCAGTCTTGTTTAGACTCTTCCTATTCTGTGCTGTTTTATTAGTCTCAATAAACAAGCCCCTGTTTTTGGCAACTCTGAATCCTACTCTCTTGTGTCGTTGCGTTTGGGGTCGGTGTCAAACCATAACATTACGATCCAACCAAAATGACGACCCCAGCCGACACAGAGAGGGTCAGAACCGCACTTGCTAATCAAGTCGAGTTGACCAGGGATCACAGTCACCAACTAGAGAGGGCTGCGGCTGCGGTGCAGGATCTCAGGGAACAGGTCCTGCCTATTCAAGGGTCAATGGCCGCTCTGGCGGGACAACAATCCGGTATTCTCGCTCAGCTTCACTCGCTGAGCGACACCGTTAATGCTTTACTTCCCTCACATCCTTCAGGAGCATTCACCGCAGCCCCAGCAGATCCCGCACCTCGGGAACCCCGTCTCTCCGTCCCACGGCTGTTCGACGGCAATCCCGAGGAGTGTGCCACATTCATCATGCAATGTGAGTTGGTTTTCCGTCATCAACCAAGCCGTTTTACTGCTCGAGGGTCCCAAGTGGCTTATATGACGAACTTGCTTTCAGGCCATGCTGCCCAGTGGGTCACTTCCTCCTGGGCAATGGATGCAGATTTTGTTTTCTCCTATCCAGACTTCGTGGCGGAGCTCCGCAGAGTGTTCCACCATCCAGCCCGAGGTCTGGACCCTGGAGCCCGGTTGGGGACTTTCCGACAGGGGAGCGGCAGGGTGACGGACTATGTCCTGGAGTTTCGACTGGCGGCGGTGGAGAGTGGATGGAACGACCCTGCACTTCGCCTAACCTTCTTGAGGGGGCTCAGTGACGCAGTCCGGGACCAGCTCGCTACCCGGGAGTTGCCCGACTCCCTCGAGGACCTGTTTAGCCTCGTCATCCGCATCGACGGACGCCTCCTGGAGAGAAGGCGCGAGAGGACCCGACTGTTACCTCCTGAGGTACCCCGGATTCCCCGGACGCATGACGTCACTCCTGGACGCCCTGTCCTCAACACTACTGGTGGTAGCAGGCCTCCCCGTTCGGTTCGCGAGGAGGAACCCATGCAGCTGGGACGCTCTCATCTGAGCCAGGCGGAGCGTGAGGCAAGGCTCAGGTCCGGTCTCTGCCTCTACTGCGGAGGTGCGGGACACCGAATCGCCGACTGCCCCACCCGGCCAAAAGATCAGGCTCGCCGAGACCCCGGGAGATCCTGGTGAGCCGTTTTTCCCATTCCCAGCGCCGCGCACCACCTGACCATCTGATGAGCGTCACCCTGGCCTGGGGGGACCAACGTGCCACGGTGGAGGCCCTCATCGACTCTGGGGCAGACGAGAATTTCCTCGACTTCGAGTTCGCTACCCGAGCCAACATTCCACTTGAGGACCTTGTGAGGCCCTTGGAGATCTTCTCGTTGGACCAACACCGCCTGGCCGACATCTCTCAACGCACCGGCCCAGTCGTGCTGACCATCGCTGGGAACCACGTCGAGAGAATCCAGTTCCTCATCACCCAATCCCCCCTTGTCCCGGTGGTCCTGGGTAGGCCCTGGCTCGCGCTGCACGAGCCCCACATCGCCTGGTCCTCCGGTACCATCAAGGGCTGGAGCTCCTCCTGTCACGCCCTGTGTCTGCAGGCGGCGTCCTGTCCCCCGCCCCGGAGGCCCGCTGGTGAGTTGCCTCCGGACCTCTCGTCCATACCTCCCGAGTACCACGACCTCTTGGAGGTTTTCAGTAAATCCAGGGCTCAGGCCCTTCCACCTCACCGCCCCTATGACTGCGCCATCGACCTCCGCCAAGGGGCTCCCCTTCCCGGCAGCCGCCTCTACAGTCTGACCGTTCCGGAGAAGAAGGCGATGGATCTCTACATCTCTGAGTCATTGGAAGCAGGACTCATTCGGCCTTCCTCCTCCCCGGTGGCGGCCGGTTTCTTCTTTGTTGGTAAGAAGGATGGGGACCTGCGACCCTGCATCGACTATCGTCAGCTCAACGAGATCACCATCAAGAACAAGTACCCTCTACCTCTCATGAGCTCCACCTTCGAGCCACTGACCCAGGCCTCTTACCCAGGCCACTTACCAAGCTGACCTCCCCCGCTCTGCCGTTCGACTGGTCCCCAGCGGCATGCGCTGCGTTCCGCTCCCTCAAGAAGAGGTTCACTTCCGCCCCTATCCTGCTCCACCCTGACCCCAAGAGACAGTTCATTGTGGAGGTGGACGCCTTGGATACTGGCCTGGGCGCTGTCCTATCCCAACGTTCTCTTTCGGACCAGAAGGTGCATCCTTGCGCCTTCTACTCGCGCCGCTTCCTCCCTGCCGAGAGGAACTACGACACCGGCAATCGGGAGCTGCTGGCGGTCGTGGCTGCGTTGGAGGAGTGGCGTCATTGGCTAGAGGGTGCCGAGGAGCCTTTTACCATCTGGACGGACCACAAGAACCTGACGTTCATCCGCGCTTCCAGGCGCCTCAACGGTCGGCAGGCGAGATGGGCCAGTTTCCTCAGTCGGTTCGACTTCTCGCTGACCTTCCGCCCCGGTTCCCGCAACACGAAGGCCGACTCCCTGTCCCGGTTGCACTCCAAGGGGGCTCCACCCTCTGAGGACCCTACTCCCATCCTCCCGGAGGCCCGAGTGGTTGGAGCCATCACCTTGGGCATCGAGGGTGTGGTTAGGCGTGCCCTACGCTTCCAGCGTGCTCCTAGCAACGTCCCTATGCATCGTCTCTTCGTCCCCGACTCTGTCCGGTCCCGGGTACTGCTTTGGGGCCATACCAGCCGGTTCGCCTGCCACCCTGGCGTCCATCGCACGTTCTCCTTCCTGGCTCGTCGTTTCTGGTGGCCCACCATGCGGAACGACGTCAAGGAGTTCGTATTGGCCTGCGCGGTCTGTGCCCGCAGCAAGGCCTCTCACCAGGCACCCTCCGGGCTCTTGCAGCCACTTCCCGTTCCGAGCCGTCCGTGGTCACATGTGGCGCTGGACTTCGTCACAGGTCTGCCCTCCTCCCAGGGGAACACCTGCCTTCTGACCGTGGTGGATCGATTCAGCAAGGGGGTTCACCTCGTGGCCCTTTCCAAGCTTCCCTCGGCGGCCGAGACGGCGGACCTCCTGACTCACCACGTGTTCCGCCTTCATGGGTTTCCCCAGGACATCGTCTCTGACCGGGGGCCCCAGTTCACCTCCCAGGTATGGCGGGCCTTTTGCAAGGGATTGGGGGCAACGGTCAGTCTTTCCTCTGGTTATCATCCCCAGACTAACGGGCAGACGGAGAGGATGAACCAGAGCGTGGAGTCTGCTCTTCGGTGTGTGGCAGCCGAGAGACCGGCATCCTGGAGCCGTTTCCTTCCCTGGGTTGAATACTCCATCAATTCAATGGTCAGTTCCGCCACCGGCCTCTCACCCTTTGAGGTTTCCCTGGGCTACCAACCCCCTCTTTTCCCCGCACAGGAGGCGGAAGTGGCAGTTCCCTCCGTGCAGGTCCACCTCGACCGCTGCCGACGAGTTTGGGAGATCACCAGGACCGCGCTGCTCCGGACATCTGAGCGCGCCTGTCGTGGTGCCGACCGGCGCCGGGTTCCTGCGCCGACTTACCGCCCTGGGCAGAGGGTGTGGCTCTCCGCAAAGGACCTGCCGCTACGGTCCTCGGCCAAGAAACTCAACCCCCGTTTCGTCGGACCTTTCGAGGTCCTGAAGGTACTCAGTCCGGCGGCCCTGCGCCTGAAACTTCCTGCGTCCATGCACATCCACCCCGTGTTCCATGTCTCCCGGGTTAAGCCCGTCTCACTCAGTCCCCTTATGCCTCCAGCTCCTGATCCTCCGCCTCCCGTGTTGGTGGATGGTCACCCCCAGTGGCAGGTCCGCCGGTTGATGGGCGTTCGTCGGCGGGGCCGGGGGTTCCAATACCTGGTAGACTGGGAGGGTTACGGCCCTGAGGAGCGTAGCTGGGTCTCCCGGCAGCTCATCGTGGATCCCAGCTTGGTCACTGACTTCCATCGTGCCCATCCTGACGAGCCGGGTCGGCCTGGTCGCCGGGTGGCTCCTGTGGAGGAGGGGGTACTGTGAGGTTTCTGTCCTTGCTCACTTACTCGCTCTGTTCCTTTAAACCACCTCGCTCTGTTTTCCATTTGTTTCTGTTAATCATTTCATTCCCCCATTCACACGCTTCTTCCCAGAGACGTCGTTGATTGGTTCTCTCCCGTCCACACGCTTTTCAATCACATCCCCCAGCTGTCACTGCTTGTCAATCAATCAATCCCGTATTATTTATACCCCGTTTCCCCACTCAAGTTTTGTTGGATCGTTTTGATATTTCTGTTTGCATTCGCCGTTCCTGCTGCCTGCTGTTGTTCCCTGTGCTTTACCTCCAGGATATCCAAGAAGCATTCCTCTTGGACACCTTTTTCCCGTGGCGACGCGCTCGCTCCGCTGCTGTTCCAGCGCTCTTTACGCACAACGCCTGGGTGAGTTTTTAATTACTGTCTTTGATCAGATTCCGTTTTCGTGTGTTTTTATAACACTGAAGATTACCACCTTTTTATCAGACAGTCACTCACCCAGCGGTTGCCTTTTTTGATTGTTTCACTGGGATAATATTTTGACCTAACATCTCCCACTGTGTGTTTTTCACACCGAAGATATTATCACATTGGATTGTATTTTGGACTTCGCTCACAGTGTCTATTTTTGCACCGAAGATATCTATCACTTGGGATTGTGTTTTGGAACATTGCTCACTGTGTGTGTTTACACGAAGATTAGTTCACTTGGATAACTTTGTTTTTGGGTACAAGTCACCTCTCCTGTTCTCCTGCTCGTTTCCACCTGCACCCTGAGTTGACTCGCTCCCTCCCTCTCTCTCTCTCTCTCGGTCCCGCATCACCTCGGAGATTCTGCCGAGAGAAGTCTGCAGAGCGGCTCTGACGTCAGCATCTGCTACCCCCTACTACCACCTCGGGAGAAGCTGCAGAGCAGCAGAACATTTCATCCTCGCTTGTATTCCAGTCTTGTTTAGACTCTTCCTATTCTGTGCTGTTTTATTAGTCTCAATAAACAAGCCCCTGTTTTTGGCAACTCTGAATCCTACTCTCTTGTGTCGTTGCGTTTGGGGTCGGTGTCAAACCATAACAGGTTGATTACTTTATTATCTAAAGATGGTAAGTTAGAGTGTTGTGTTCATTCATAGTTAAAGACAGTAGAGGTTGAGTACTTTATTATCTAAAGATGGTAAGTTATAGTGTTGTGTTCATTCATAGTTAAAGACAGTAGAGGTTGAGTTAGAGTACTTTATTATCTAATGATGGTAAGTTAGAGTGTTGTGTTCATTCATAGTTAAAGACAGTAGAGGTTGATTACTTTATTATCGAAATATGGTTGGTTGATTGATTGATTGCTTGATTGATTGATTGATTGATTGATTGATTGATTGATTGAAAACTTTATTAACAGATTGCAGAATGGGTACAATACAGTACGGCTCAATACACACAATTGTTAAGGGGATGCAGACCAGAGAAAGACTTTTGTCTTGTTTACATCAGGGTCCCCCATTTTCAATTCAGGTGGGTTTTAGGAGTAAGGTCAAGCAGTAGCCTGACCACTTTGTTTTGTGATGTTTAAGGGACATAAGGGACATCCACTACAGTAGTCTTGTTTTTAGGGCCTTTGTGGTACCATGAGGTGCAAGCATAGTCGTATTACCCTTGAATGAGTGCTCCTGTTAGAGTCTTCAGGGTATTCTTGTTTACCAGAGAGGAGATCCGGTACAAGAATCTTGTTCGTTGGTTGACTTTTTTGATTACATTGGTTGCCATTTTGTCACAGGAAATATTTGGATTTGGATGGAACCCAGGTAGGTAATTTCATCTTTCCTTGTGACAATATTGTCACCCACTGTAACAGAGAAGCTGTTGGCCTTGCTGAGTTTGTTATTTGATCCAAAGAGAATGGACTCTGTTTTACCCAGGTGTAATGGATAGTTTGTTATCAGCGATAACATTGATGTTATCAGCATTAACATCAGGTAAGTTATAGTGTTGTGTTCATTCATAGTTAAAGACAGTAGAGGTTGAGTAGTTTCTTGAGATATATCACATTCACACACCAAGTGATTTAAATCAACTTCACAACTGCAAATACATGGGGTTGTCCAAAGGTTTTATAAAACACACTTCTGTGGTTCTTCAGGTCAAAGGTTAAATGATAAAATGAGTGTAATGTGGCAGGACCTTGTGGAATCCTATAGACCGTCTCTCCAGGTCTTCTTAGGTTGCGAAGGATATGGTCACTGTGGATGTTGATGGCCATTCCAAGGAAAAACACAAGTAAACCTTAATAACAAAAACAAAAGAAAAATGGACAGTGTTATACAGTGTTCCCTGGCCTGCTTTCTGACAGACATTTTGTTATTGAATGCATTATGCTTGTAGAGTTTCGCATAACAGCATATCCCCGTTATGTTTTGCGATGCACTGCTTAATAAATGCATTGTCATATCCAGCTCATATGAATACGAAATTTAAAGGTGCTATAGATAACATTCTGCCACTAGATGTCGCACTAGAGCACACAGCGTGTAATTGATCCAAATCAGGTGCATTCCACGTGGGGAAATTGGAAGTAGGGAGGGGATGCATGCACGCAAAACACATGTAAACAATATTAGCTTTGAACCTGCAAAAATCTTTTAAATTATTAATTCATTAATCAATCATTATTGGGAGTAAAATAAATACTTTTATTCCGCACCTTTCTAAAAGCTCTGTGGATGTATTATTACAATTCTTTATCTATAACATCTATAAAGCTGCACTATGGAAGACTGGCAATGCTGTGGCTGTGAGAGGTAACTGCACCAGGCTCAAACATGGCCGTGAGAGGTAACTGCACCAGGCTCAAACATGGCCGTGAGAGGTACCTGCACCAGGCTCAAACATGGCTGTGAGAGGTAACTGCACCAGGCTCAAACATGGCTGTGAGAGGTAACTGCACCAGGCTCAAACATGGCCGTGAGAGGTAACTGCACCAGGCTCAAACATGGCCGTGAGAGGTAACTGCACCAGGCTCAAACATGGCTGTGAGAGGTAACTGCACCAGGCTCAAACATGGCCATGAGAGGTAACTGCACCAGGCTCAAACATGGCCATGAGAGGTAACTGCACCAGGCTCAAACATGGCCGTGAGAGGTAACTGCACCAGGCTCAAACATGGCCGTGAGAGGTAACTGCACCAGGCTCAAACATGGCCATGAGAGGTAACTGCACCAGGCTAAAACATGGCCGTGAGAGGTAACTGCACCAGGCTCAAACATGGCCGTGAGAGGTAACTGCACCAGGCTCAAACATGGCCATGAGAGGTAACTGCACCAGGCTCAAACATGGCTGTGAGAGGTAACTGCACCAGGTTCAAACATGGCAGCTTAGAGAAAATGCAAGCAAGGTTTGATTGATTGAAAACTTTATTAGGTAACTGTAGGCACTGTTTTACAGTTGTGTCCTTCACATTTTTGCTCTAGAAATGAGACTGAAGTCTTACAGATGTTACTGCACTAGCCGTGCCCGACCGGAAGAGCTCACAAGGGCAATTACACTGTGTTTCATGCATCACTGTTGGGAGGGTCTCATTGATACTTATTGGTAGATAGGTAAACAGGGTGAGGTGTATACTTATTGGTAGATAGGTAAACAGGGTGAGGTGTATACTTATTGGTAGATAGGTAAACAGGGTGAGGTGTATACTTGCTCACACTGTGACACTGACAGTGTCCTTATTCATATCTCAATTATTATATATATATATATATATATATATTTTACCATATTCAGAAAATGTAGCTTTGTGGAGTAGGTAGGCTATTGTGTTGCTGGCACTAACTCAGAAAAAGGTTATGCCTGAGAATCGTGTAATCGGTGTGTAGGCTACACATGAACCAACAAATGAATCAAAATGCATTCTTGTCAGGAAAATGTATTTCACTGAACGCTTTCCAGTCCAGTCCAGTCCAGTCTAGTCTAGTCTAGTCCAGTCCAGTCTAGTCCAGTCTAGTCCAGTCTAGTCTAGTCTAGTCTAGTCTAGTCTAGTCTAGTCTAGTCCAGTCCAGTCCAGTCCAGTCCAGTCCAATCCAGTCGAGTCTAGTCTAGTCTAGTCTAGTCTAGTCTAGTCTAGTCTAGTCTAGTCTAGTCTAGTCTAGTCCAGTCCAATCGCGATAACAAAAGTGTTTTGGGAGGGGCGCCCGAGTGGCACACCGCATACAGCACTACGGTGCAACACGGCCGACCCGGGTTCGACTCCCGGACCCAGTGATCTTTGCCGAATGTCTTCCCCTGTCTATCTCCCATTCCTCCTCTCTCTCTCTCTACCGGACTGTTCGGTAGCAAAAATCAATAAAAACCTACAAAAACATAACTTGTCCAAAAAGACAAGTAACATAAAAAGAAAAATGGAAAAAAAAAAAGGGTTTTGGGAGACCTGGCCTCATTAGGTTCGACCCGATGAACAGGAGAGGGACACGATAAAGAGAGAAGACAGGAGAGGGACACGATAAAAAGAGAGAACAGGAGAGGGACACGATAAAGAGAGAAGACAGGAGAGGGACACGATAAAAAGAGAGAACAGGAGAGAGACACGATATAAGAGAGAGGACGGGAGAGGGACACGATAAAGAGAGAGGACAGGAGAGGGACACGATAAAGAGAGAGAACAGGAGAGAGGGACACGATAAACAGAGAGAACAGGAGAGGGACACGATAAAGAGAGAGAACAGGAGAGGGACACGATGAAGAGAGAGAACAGGAGAGGGACACGATAAACAGAGAGAACAGGAGAGGGACACGATAAAGAGAGAGAACGGGAGAGGGACACGATAAAAAGAGAGAACAGGAGAGGGACACGATAAAGAGAGAAGACAGGAGAGGGACACGATAAAAAGAGAGAACAGGAGAGAGACACGATATAAGAGAGAGGACGGGAGAGGGACACGATAAAGAGAGAGGACAGGAGAGGGACACGATAAAGAGAGAGAACAGGAGAGAGGGACACGATAAACAGAGAGAACAGGAGAGGGACACGATAAAGAGAGAGAACAGGAGAGGGACACGATGAAGAGAGAGAACAGGAGAGGGACACGATAAACAGAGAGAACAGGAGAGGGACACGATAAAGAGAGAGAACGGGAGAGGGACACGATAAAGAGAGAGAACCGGAGAAGGACACGATAAAGATAAGATAAGATAAGATAAGATATTCCTTTATTGATCCCCTTGGGGAAATTCAGGCATCATAGCAGCATGGGGGGGAGCGGGGGGAGGGGTACAGGTAGTAAAACAACACAGTATACAGGTAGTAAAAGACAACACAGGCAGTGTAAACAAATTGATCAATATGGTCAATATAATTTACTATCTGACTAGCTGAGGAATATTCACATTATTCACAGTGTCACATCGTCACATAAGGTGCAGTATGCATGAGGTAGTGTTATAATTTACTATCTACTGAGTATACATTAATCAAAGTACCAGGGTAGTCTACGTTGTCCCCCTTGGGTTCCTATAAGTCCCAGGTCAATGTCTGGTAGCAGTCGCTGTCGCTGCCCCCTGTTGTGGGGCCTGGAGGCTGCTAGTCGCTGCCCACTGTTGTGGAGCCTGATGGCCGCTGGTATGAAGGACTGTCCGAGGCGGTTAGTTGAGTGTCGGGGGGGAATGAGTCTGTGGCTGAACGAGCTTCTCATCTTGACTAGCTCGTCGTAGAGGGGGTGGTAGGGGTTCTCCATGATGGCATCCAGCTTCCTTATCATCCCCCTCTCTACCATCACCTCAAGTCTAGGTAGCTCGACTCCCACCACGGAGCTAGCCTTCCTCACCAGTTTGTTGAGCTTGTTGGTGTCCCTTGAGTTGATGTAGCCTCCCCAGCATGCCACAGCATAGAAGAGGATGCTGGCCACAACAGACTGGTAAAAAGACTGCAGCAGTTTGTTGCACACATTGAAGGACCTGAGTCTCCTCAGGAAGAACAGCCTGCTCTGTCCCTTCCTGTAGAGGGCCTCTGTGTTGTCCGACCAGTCCAGTTCAGTGATGTCACAGATTACTTGTAAAAGTAATCCGATTACTGATTACTCCTTTAAAAAGTAATCCAAGTTACTTTACTGATTACTTGATTATCAGAGTAACTTAGTTACTTTGAAAGTAACTAGGTTACGAAGTCGTCGTCGTTCCCCCAACAGTTTTTTTAAAACGCTTTATTGAAAGTGCATAAATTGTTTTTAACTTGTTTCTCTGCACATAACGTAAATTGTTAAACTAGTGCTTCAGCTTCTGTACCATCAAGTATGGTAAAGCAACAGTCTATGATGCTCACAGCATTAGAGCAGCCAGCCAGTGGTTTTACAAAACCAGTGTATCCATTCACATCTAACAAATGCAGGCTGAACTATTCAATTATATCAACTGTAACTATTAAATTGTTTTTATAAATGTCTCTCTATAAACATACAATCAGTCTCTCTTTAACATGTAAATTAACTGTAAATCTGGCAAATAAGAGCTTTTGCTCTGCCACCATCAAATATACATTAATCAATAGGGAAATAAACAATCTCTCTCTTTTGCTGTTTGGCTGGCCTCCGAGTCCTCCTGTACCTAGTCGAAGCGTCGTAGTGTTGGGAACTATGTGAGAATGCTATTCATCGACTACAGCTCGGCATTCAATACCATAGTCCCCTCCATACTCATAGCCAAGCTCAGGGACCTGGGCTTGGGCTATGACCTCTGCCAGTGGGTCTTGGACTTCCTGACTGGCAGACCCCAGGTGGTGAGAGCAGGCAACTGCACCTCCTCATCCATCACCCTCAACATAGGGGCCCCCCAGGGCTGTGTTCTGAGTCCCCTCCTCTACTCCCTGTACACACACGACTGTGTGGCTCAGCGGAGTAGCAATACAATCGTCAAATTTGCTGACGACACAGTGGTGGTGGGCCTGATCTCTGCCAACGACGAGAGGGCCTACCTGGAAGAGGTCAAGGTCCTGGCGGGATGGTGCCAGGAAAACAGCCTCTCCCTGAACGTCAGCTAAACAAAGGAGATGATTGTGGACTTCAGGAGGTCGGGGGTCAAGGACTACAGCCCCCTCAGCATCGACGGGGCACCGGTTGAGAGAGTCAACAGCTTCAAGTACCTCGGAGCCTACATATCCGAGGACTTGACATGGACCACACACATTAACAGTGTGGTGAAGAAGGCACGACAACGCCTCTACTTCCTCAGGCGCCTAAGGAAGTTCCAAGTCAGCCAGAAGATCCTTAAGAACTTCTACTCATGTACAATAGAGAGCATCTTGACCGGCAACATCACCTCCTGGTTTGGGAATAGCACTGCAAAAGACCAAAGCAGACTACAAAGAGTGACACGTTCAGCCGAACGCACAATTGGAGGGGGGCTCCCCACCCTCCAGAACATTTACTACAAGCGTTGCAAGGGCAAGGCTAAGAGAATCATTAAAGACTCCAGTCACCCGAACAACTGCCTCTTCGAACTGCTGCGGTCAGGCAAGCGATACAGGAGTCTCAAGGCGAGCACAGAAAGACTCAGAAGTAGCTTCTATCCCCAGGCCATCAGGCTGCTAAACGAACAATGAATGAACACTACACAACAACAACCACCAAACGCACATAGCACACACATCCACACGCACACACCCACTTTAAACAAACACACTGTAGCACCCACTCCACACACTTTATAGCACACACCCACTTTAAACAAACACACTGTAGCACCCACTCCCCACACTTTATATTTATGGATGAAGGATTGCACTACAACTCGTACACCTTACTGTAAATTGTACCTAAAATTGTACCTCATCCCATTTCTGCTTTGCACTAGATAGTACTGTACATTAGTACACTGCATAGTATTGTGTATTGTATATTATATGGTAACTCAGAACATTGTACATATGTCTATACCGAACACTGTGACCTCATTTTCTTCTTCTAAATTCATGCTATATTATGTTATTATGTTATTTGATACTATCTTGTCTAGCACAGTCTCTGGAGCGTAACAGTAAGAAGCATTTTGTATGAAAGTATTCTGTACTTCTGTATGACAACTATTAAAGAACTTGAACTTGAACTTGAGTGTTGTGATTCCAGATGCTTTCAATGCAATTGGATGTGCTGTTTTTAGCGGTAGACAGTATTTACGTTTAGGTCGCTTTCACATATAGTTTTGGTGGACTCGGTGCGGTTCTGGGGGTGAAGTTGAAACATCTGAACAATGTCACGCGGTCGAAAAGGGCGCTTGTCTATTGGACAGTGGAAATGTGTGTGTGGCTGCTGCGATCCCGTGTGTGCGCGCGCGCGCGTGTGTGTGTCTGTGTGTGTACTGCGGAGCCCTTCAGATCAGGGGAGCCGAGTTTTGACATGGCATTGATCCATTGTTCTATTGAAGCACATTACCACCATCCTCTCGCTAAACAACTTGTAGACTGTCATGTGAATGATTGTACTGGAAGTACAATTGTGGGTGTGTCTCTAAGACCAGACTATATTAGGCGCTCATGCGCCGGAAGTAGTTAATTCCATGTATGCTACCGAAACAACGCTGTGTGGAAGTGTCTACGAGAAGGATAATAAACACCACAACCTATGGAGTTAAAGCAGGTCGTCAAGAGTGTTTATTATATCGGTCATAACTTGAACATGGTGTCAGAAGTAAACCAGTGAGGATGGCCAAGTTTAACCCTCCCGACAACTTTGATTTCACTCGCCCAGAACTGTGGCCGGAGTGGAGGCAACGGTTCCAGCGCTACCGGCTAGCCACAAAGCTAGACAGGGAGGATGGACCTGTGCAGGTTAGCACGTTGCTATATGCGCTCAGCAAGGAGGCTGAGCAAGTTTTCAACATGTTGCATTTCGAGGAAACAGGCTACGAGGTACGGGAGGACGTTGATGACAAGGACAACTATGTGATTGTGTTGGACAAGTTGAATCGTTATTTCACTCCGAAAGTAAACATTATCCACGAACGTGCTCGTTTTTACCTCCGCTCGCAAAAGAGGGGCGAGTCTGCAGAGGAATACATCCGGACGCTCTACGAGCTGGCCGAGACCTGTCAGTTTGGTCCGGTGAAGATAGAAAATATTCGGGATAAACTGGTGATAGGAACCCTGGATAAAGAGATGTCAGAAAAGCTACAATTAATGGCAGATCTGACGCTGGAGAAAGCCATCGAGATGGTGAGACAGTCTGAGCAGATAAAGGGGCAAATTAGCCAACAGTCTAGAGCGGGCTCGGCAGATGCAGCATTCCTCAGTGAGGTCACACACAGCTGTTGTAACTGCGGAGATACTACATTCCTGAGTGAGGTCAGAGACAATGCGCGCGCTGCGCCTTTCCAACAAAACAGAGGGCGGGGAAGAGCGCGGGGCAGTGGCGGCTTCCAAGCAGCAGGTGGTGCTACAGGAACGAAGTGTTGTAGGTGTGGAAGGGACCACCCGAACAGTGTGCAGTGTCCAGCCAGGCAGGCAAAGTGCAGACACTGCCAGAAGATTGGACATTTTGCCGCCGTGTGTCGCTCTGCAAGAGTGAATGAGCTGACAACAATGGAGCAGCAGGATGACAGTTACAGTGAAGGACACTTCCTTGGTGAGATAAAAACAAAATACCTCTACGTGACAGATTCCAATAGGCCATGGACTGTTGAACTGAACGTCTGTGACACTCCTCTCACTTTCAAAATTGACACGGGTGCAGACGCCAGTGTGATTTCAGATGACACCTACCATCAGCTCAAACACCTGCCCCAGTTATCCAGTGACTTCACAGCTTTCGACAGCCCCGGAGGTAGACTTGAATGTCTAGGACTGTTCACTACCACATCTAAGTACAAGGGCCGGCAATATAAGTTCAACATCCATGTGATTAAGACAGCAAATGGCAGCAACCTGTTAGGCCGTGATGTTGCGGTGGCAATGGGACTGGTGAAGAGAGTGGAGGAGGTACAGGGCACATTCGGGGCGGATCTGGGCCTCTTGAAAATAAAACCTGTGAGAATATGCCTGCGGGACGATGCTGTCCCATACAGCATTAACACAGCGAGGAGAGTGTCTGCTCCTCTGCTTCCCAAAGTCAAGAAGGAGCTGGAGAGGATGCTCAAGTGCGGCGTCATAGAGGAGATCAGTGAGCCAACAGAGTGGTGTGCTCCCATGGTTCCAGTCCCCAAGAAAACTGATGAGGTGAGGATCTGTGTTGATCTAAAACGACTGAACGTGGCTGTGAAGAGGGAGAGATATGTTCTGCCCACCATAGATGACATATTACCAAAGCTGGCGGAGTCTCGAGTGTTCTCCCTACTCGACGCGGAAAGTGGTTTCTGGCAAATTCCACTAGAGAGAGAAACAGCTAAACTGACCACATTCATCACCCCAGTGGGTAGATTTTTTTTTAAGCGGCTTCCTTTCGGGATCTCCAGTGCACCGGAGATCTTTCAGAGAGAAATGTCTCGGCTGTTCAGAGGCCAAGAGGGAGTGGAGGTGTACATGGACGACATCCTTGTCCATGGTGCAGATGATAAGGAGCACGAGGGGAGACTCCAGAATGTTCTGCGTATCCTGGAGAGTGCAGGTCTAAAGCTCAACGACAAGAAGTGCGTTCTGCGCCAAAGGCAGCTGAGCTACTTGGGGCATCGAATTGACAGTGAGGGCATCCAGCCTGACCCCTCAAAAGTAAGCGCCATCACAGAGCTACAGCCACCAAGTGACGTGCCAGGCTTAAGAAGGTTCCTAGGCATGGTCCATTATCTCGGGCGCTTCTTGCCTAACTTATCGGAAGTGATAAAGCCACTCAACGACCTGCTGAAGTGCGAGGCTGTGTGGATGTGGGACGCAGCACAAGACAACGCATTCCACAAGGTAAAGCAACTCCTCTCCACCGCACCTACACTGGCATTCTATGATGTAAACAAACCTACCATAGTGAGTTCAGATGCAAGCAGCTACGGGCTGGGCAGTGTACTGCTACAGAGACACTCAGATGGACTGAAACCCGTTGCATTCTGTTCAAGGACACTAACTGATGCTGAGAAGCGCTACGCGCAAATAGAGAAGGAGTGTTTAGCTGCTGTTTGGGCCTGTGAATGATTTTCCACTTACCTCTATGGCCTAGACAGCTTCATAGTCCATACAGACCATAAACCGCTGGTCCCTTTGATCAACAACAAGGACCTCGATAGAGTTCCCCTGCGGTGCCAACGATTGCTGATGCGTCTGATGAAGTACAACCCCATTGCAGAGTACGTGCCTGGGAAAACACTGACAGTAGCTGACACACTTTCCAGGCAGCCATTGCCTGTAATTCTGAGTGAAGTGTCAGAACTAACCTCTGATGTTTCAGCGTTCGAGGACGCAGCTCATGCAGCGTGGCCAGTGTCGCCATCCAAACTGGACCGGATCAAGCAGGAGACAAGCGTAGACTACGACCTTCTGGTGGTGAGCAGACTGATCACAGATGGATGGCAGAAGCACGTGAGCAGTGTACCAGCACAAGGCAAAGCATATCACCACTGTACAAAAGGCCCAAGGACTGGGCAGACATAAGGACTGTGGGGTGCTGTGCTGCTGTTCTGCTGCTCTGCAGTGGGACGCCTCTCAGTCAGACATAAAGGCTGTGGGGGGCTGCTCTGCTGTTCTGCAGCAGGATGCCTCAGACATGTCTAGACATGTCTGTCGATAGCCAGCATCCATATATACTAGTGGGCTTAGAGATTCCTTCAGTTCATGTGTGCGTCACTGATCACAAGTAAGTGTTAAATATGTGTATGATGAGGACGCTTAGTTATTGTTGGTGATTTATATGGTTAAGGCCTATACTAATGTTATAATTTTACCAGCTGTTTAGGAAGCAATTTACCAGTATGTTTATAGTGATAATCTAGCCTATTGGGTATAATCTATGTTGTTGAGTATAGTAGCTAGTATCTGTTTAGCACAGTTTATCCCTGTAACTAGTATAGGTAAAGCACTGCTTATCCCCATTGGTAATTCCACTCGTGAGGTTTATGTTACTTGTAGCAACAGTATATTGTATAGTATATAACAGACTGATTAATGAGTACTAGTAACGCTGATGTCTTTGTTTCCTCCCCATTTAGAACCACACACACACACTCTCACAAATAGAAGTAGAAATCGCCTGTGCATCATCTGTCTGACCATTGATAATAAAACTCATCAAAGAACGTTCCTGCCTCCCGTGTCCTGACTAGACACCCCGTGTTGTTGACTACCTTTCCTAACCACAAGAGCTTCACTACAAATGGTCCTTCGAGCCGGATAGAGTCAACGATATGGCAACCAGTCAAGGAGGGATGAGCCTCCCCGCTTCACCATCCGTGCGCCCCAGACGCACCGTGCAGCGCCCGAGATGGCTAGACGATTACCTAGTGGACAGTACACGCCAGCGTGACACAGAGCAGCTGCGCAGGCATGAAGAGGATAAAGCACAGCCCAGTCCCGCTAGAGGCACATCCCCCATGCCACCAATGCAGAATGTGCACGAAACAATAATGCACCAAGTTCTGGAGACTGCGCGGCAACAGAGTGAGACGGCTCAGAAGCAAACCGAGCTTTTGGAGCTTGTTCTGCAGCACCATTCCTCCCGATCCTCAGCTCAGTCATCAAGGAGGTCATCACGGCATCAGACTCCAGTTCGCCAACTCCACCCAGAAAGAGTAGGTGAAACGCAGGTCTCCCCTGCCCGTGCACCTCACTACTCCCCAGCCGAGGATCACCCAAGTATAGCTGCAGTGGAGCTTGTTCTGCAGCACCATTCCTCCCGACCCTCAGCTCAGTCGTCAAGGAGGTCATCACGGCAACAGACTCCAGTCCGCCAACTCCACCCAGAAAGAGTAGGCAAACCGCAGTTCTCCCCTGCCTGTGCACCTCACTATTCCCCAGACGAGGATCACCTAAGTATGGCTGCAGAACTAACCGCCCAGCTAGAAGATTTGAGTATCCATGAGCCAGAGTGGACACTTCCCCCACCTCTCAGCCGAGCCACTCACCCCCTCCAACGTGCAATCGAAGTACCCCACGGCCTTCAGGCTTGCAAGCAGGAGAACCAACATAACCAAGGCTCCCCTCGTCAGCCCAGCCAGCCCAATAGGCCAACCCAGAACCTGCCGCAATCAGAGGGCCTGGCAAGAAGCGGACCCTCATACTGGCCACCGACCTCCTACCCGAACCCACGAAGCACATCCAATGTGGCTCCGCCTAGCCGCAAGTACGAGGAAAGGAATGAGCCTCAGCAGAGTTACCCGCCACCAACCTGGGCGACACCTCAGGTCATGCAGCAACCCATGCATCAGCACCTGCCTCAGTCTGCACACCAGTCAGCACACCAACCTCCGTATGTGCCCTACCTCGCCTACCAAGGGAACCCAGTCATAGCGACACCATATCCCTCCACAGTATACCAGCATGCACCCCCCAATATAGAAGGTCCAACATTCCCGGACTTTAACAAGGAGGATAGAGCCCAATACGTGGAACTACGCCTTTCCCTCAGTACACTCCTCAATCCTTCCCATTCCGAGCACTACAAGTATGCCATTCTGCTGAAGCATATAAAGGTGCCGCGTGCCCACCGCCTGGTGCTGGCTTACGCAGAGTCAAGTATGCCCTACTCTGAAGCTCTGAGGGCACTGGACGAGCGATACGGACGCCCATACCAGTTCGCTCTGAAGGAGATAGAGGACATGGAACGCTTACCACCCATTCGAGACGATAGAGCCCTCGACGAATTCGCCATCAGAGTGCAGTCGCTGGTCGGGATGCTGAGGTCCCTTCAAGGCGAAGGTCACGAGGAACTCCATTGTGGCTCAAACGTGAAGCGCCTCCTCAACAGGCTTCCCAAACACCAACAAGAGAGGTTCCGTCGTCAACAGTACAGGGAGAACCCAGACGAAGCTGTCCCTCACCGACTTCGCAGAGTGGCTGAGGGTAGAAGTCAGATGCCTGGACATTGAGCCCTCCCTTCATGCTCACAGTGAGAATGACAGGAGAGACCCCAAGTATCAGCCCAAGATAAAGGTCACTACGGTGATGCATGGTACAGACAACCCCCAAGATCCTCCACCCGAAAGGCCCTCCAAGGTATATCAACCTGTCCAGACCCAAGGGAAGGGAAGGATATACTGCCCCTACTGCGAGTCAGAACACTACCTCAGCCAATGCGAACGCTTCGCTAAGCTGACCAGAGGGGAGATAGTGGACTGGATCAAAGCCAAGAGAAGGTGTTGGAGATGCGGTCGTCCTCACCTAGCCTCTGCCTGCGACCTGAAGAAGCCGTGTCGACTCTGTAAGTCCAAACACCTCTCCGTCCTGCATGAGGTTAACCAGAGGAGTGGGAACGAGCCCACCATCACCTCAACAGCAGAGACTCACGACCTGGATCAGCCAAACGGATACAACCGAGTGCTCCTGAAGATCGTCAGAGTCAACCTGCACTACATGGACAGAGTCTTCAACACCTACGCAGTGCTGGATGATGGCTCAGAGAGAACCATCCTGCTCGCTTCAGCAGCACGCCACCTGGGAATACAGGGTCAAGCGGAAGACTTGACCCTTCGCACTATCCGCCAAGACGTCAAGACCGTGTCAGGCTCACGTGTCTCCTTCACCATTGCCCCAGTATCCGAACCAAGGAAAAGGTTCCCTATTCAAGGTGCCTTCACCGGTGAACAGCTAGGTCTGTCTCAGTACAGCTACCCAGTCACCCAGCTCCAGGAGAAGTATCGCCATCTGCGAGGCTTGGTGATTCCACCAATCGACGGAGCTCAGCCAACCCTCCTGATTGGATCTGATCATGCCAACCTGCTCGTAGCGATCGAGCCGGTGCATCTGGGCCCCCACGGTGGCCCTGCGGCAGTCAAGACTAACCTCGGCTGGACACTCCAAGGCCCAGCAAAGTACATGCAGCAACAGCTTCAGACCACCCAGTGCTTCTTCACTGCTGCTCCCTCCCCGGCTGCCGAGCTATTCAGCCAAGTCGAACGGCTGTGGCAGCTGGATACACTGCCTTTCAAGAGCGAGAGGTTAGTGAACAGATCCAAACAGGACAAGTACTCAGCGGAGCTGTTGGAGGCCGAGACCACCCGTGTAGAGGTCAACGGAGTGCAGCGGTATGCCACCCCCCTCCTGCGAGTCCAAACCATGCCCAAGCTGCAAGTTTCAAAGGAAGTTGTAATGAAGAACCTGCGGAACACAGAGAAGAGGCTAACTCAAGATCCACAGCGTGCATCTACCTACCAAGAGGAGATCAATAAGCTAGAGATAGCTGGGTACATCACCAAGATTAACCCCAGCCAGGCCGACGCATCTGAAGAGTCATGGTTCCTGCCCCATCACATGGTCAGGCACAACGGCAAAGACCGGATTGTCTTCAACTGCAGTTTCCAGTACGGCGGGCAGAACCTGAACAACTACCTCCTTCCAGGCCCAACACTGGGACCCTCACTCCTTGGAGTCCTCCTGCGATTCAGAGAGCATCGAGTCGCCATAAGTGGGGACATCAAGGGAATGTTCCATCAGGTTCGCCTGTTGGACAGAGACAAGCCCCTACTGAGGTTCCTCTGGAGGAACCTAAAGACAGACGAACCTCCATCAGTGTACCAGTGGGAGGTCCTGCCCTTCGGGACAACATGCAGCCCCTGCTGTGCAACCTTTGCCCTCCAGAAACACGTCATCGAGTCTAGCCAAGAGGATGTTCGCCACAGTGTAGAACAGTGTTTCTATGTGGATAACTGTCTGCAGAGTCTGCCCACCAAAGAAGAGGCAAGCAGCCTCGTGAACAAGCTGAGAGCCCTCCTAGCCACAGGCGGCTTCGAGATCCGCCAGTGGGCCAGCAACCAGCCAGAGGTGATCGGCAACCTGCCCAAAGAGGCCAAGGCAGATAGCAGTGAGAGATGGGTCTCCCAGACCCACGGGGAAGCTCAAGAAATGACACTAGGACTCAGTTGGCACTTCATGGAGGACACGCTCCACTACAAACATCGCCCGGTCTCCCCAAGCCAGACGACTATGAGAAACATCTACAAGATACTAGCAAGCCAGTATGACCCCCTAGGTCGCATCGTGCCCTTCACCACAAGGGCCAAAGTCTTGGTCCAGAAACTATGGGCCAAAGACCGCGACTGGGATGACCCACACTTACCGGCCGATATCCTGCAAGCCTGGACCACATGGGAAGAAGAGCTCCCACAGCTCCCAACAGTCAGCCTCTCCCGGTGCTACTTCCCACCAGACGTCGACGTAAGTGCGCTCACCCTCGAGCTCCACGTCTTCTGTGATGCTTCCGAGTCCGCCTATGGGTCAGTCGCCTACCTGCGTGGCGAAGACCTCCAAGGCCAGGTCCACGTATCCTTCATGCTAGCTCGCTCTAGAGTAGCACCGAAAAAACAACAGTCAATACCCCGCCTCGAGCTTTGTGCCGCTCTGACAGGAGCCCAACTTGCCCAACTGATCCAGAGAGAGCTCACTCTCAAGTTGAAAGAGGCGGTGTTGTGGTCCGACTCCACCACAGTGCTTACCTGGATACAGTCCGAGTCATGCCGATACAAGGTGTTCGTCGGGACCCGCGTATCTGAGATACAAGAACTGACCGACCACCGGTCATGGAGGTACGTGGACACAAAGAATAACCCAGCAGACACTATCACCAGAGGAATGACAGTGTCTGACCTAGCCAAGCCAAATCAGTTTAGTCATGGTCCCGCCTTCCTCCAACAACCACGCACCGGTTGGCCACTCAGACCCTCGGTCACAGAAGTTCTGGATGAGACGGAGACAAGGAAGCCTGTGTTCTGTGGCCTCACTTCAACCCTTTCAGCTCCAAAGACCCCAACCACAGAAGACCATTCCACCTTCGAAGACCTCCTTGAGGCCACAAGTAGATCACTGCACGGGGCGGCGTCTCCGTCAAGTGCCCCCAGTGCGGACGACTATGCCGAGGCAGAACTCAGAATCCTTCAGAGAGCACAAGGTGATAGCTTCTCAGAAGAAATCAAGTGCCTACAAACCGGGAAAGTGATTCCACCAAACAGTAGGCTCCTGGCACTTGCCCCAGAGTACGATGTACCTAAAGGCCTTATCCGCGTAGGCGGTAGGTTGCGCCGTTCCACCAGCCTGGAGGAAGACACTGTGCACCCGATCCTGCTAGAACCCAAGCATCCTGTCACTAAGCTCATCATACGACAGTACGACAACAAGCTACTCCATCCTGGAGCCGAGAGGGTCTTTGCTGAACTCCGGCGCAAGTTCTGGATCCTCAGAGGGCGTGAAGCAGTGCGCCGCCATCAGCGATTATGCCCGGAGTGCCAAAAGTGGAGGGCAAAGCCTTCTATTCCCAAGATGGCAGATCTGCCCCCATGCCGTCTCCGCCTCATGAAGCCTCCATTCTACTCAACAGGAGTGGATTGCTTCGGCCCGTTTCAGGTCAAGCGAGGTCGGGGTACTGAGAAAAGATGGGGAATAGTTTTCAAGTGTATGACCACTAGGTGTGTCCACCTAGACGTGCTACACAACATGGATACCGACTCATTCCTTATGTCGCTCAGAAGGTTTGTGGCACGACGAGGAAACCCCTTCGAACTCCTCTCCGACCGTGGGACCAACTTCCGTGGAGGAGAATCGGAGCTCAGAGCAAGTTTCCAGAACATGGGTAAAGAGCTGCAGACCCAACTGGCAAAGCGCCAGATCCGCTTCCAGTTCAACCCCCCAAATGCACCCCACTTTGGCGGGGCCTGGGAGCGGGAAGTCAAGTCCATCAAGGCTGCACTCTACGTTTCTCTTGGAGCACAGACAGTGACCGAAGAAGTCCTGCGGACAGTACTGACTGAGGTAGAAGGAATCCTCAACTCCAAGCCGCTGGGATATGTGTCGACAGATGTAGCCGACGTGGACGCGGTGACCCCCAACTACCTCCTCATGGGGCGGCCCGACTCCTCACTCCCTCCAGTGGTGTACCCTGAATCCGAAATCCTCAGCCGGAGAAGATGGCGACACAGTCAGGTGTTAGCCGACCAGTTCTGGACCCACTTCCTGCATAACTACCTACCCTCCTTGCAGTCCAGGCAGAAATGGGTGAAGGACACAGAGAACCTCACTGTCGGCACGGTGGTGATGGTGATTGACCAGAGGCTACCTAGAGCACTGTGGCCTGTAGGACGGGTCACGAAGACCATCAGGAGTGCAGACGGGAAGGTGCGGTCTGCAGAGGTGCAGGTGGACGATAGGACCTACACCAGACCAGTGGCCAAGCTTATTGAGTTACCAGCCATCCCAGAGGACGCCCCGACAACGACTCCGGAAGACAGTTGAGCCTTTCCATGAACTAATCCACACCGTGGATTAGGGGGCGGCTGTACAAAAGGCCCAAGGACTGGGCAGACATAAGGACTGTGGGGTGCTGTGCTGCTGTTCTGCTGCTCTGCAGCGGGACGCCTCTCAGTCAGACATAAAGGCTGTGGGGGGCTGCTCTGCTGTTCTGCAGCAGGATGCCTCAGACATGTCTAGACATGTCTGTCGATAGCCAGCATCCATATATACTAGTGGGCTTAGAGATTCCTTCAGTTCATGTGTGCGTCACTGATCACAAGTAAGTGTTAAATATGTGTATGATGAGGACGCTTAGTTATTGTTGGTGATTTATATGGTTAAGGCCTATACTAATGTTATAATTTTACCAGCTGTTTAGGAAGCAATTTACCAGTATGTTTATAGTGATAATCTAGCCTATTGGGTATAATCTATGTTGTTGAGTATAGTAGCTAGTATCTGTTTAGCACAGTTTATCCCTGTAACTAGTATAGGTAAAGCACTGCTTATCCCCATTGGTAATTCCACTCGTGAGGTTTATGTTACTTGTAGCAACAGTATATTGTATAGTATATAACAGACTGATTAATGAGTACTAGTAACGCTGATGTCTTTGTTTCCTCCCCATTTAGAACCACACACACACACTCTCACAAATAGAAGTAGAAATCGCCTGTGCATCATCTGTCTGACCATTGATAATAAAACTCATCAAAGAACGTTCCTGCCTCCCGTGTCCTGACTAGACACCCCGTGTTGTTGACTACCTTTCCTAACCACAAGAGCTTCACTACAACCACTGCTGTAACAGCCTGTCATTGTCAAAGGGTCTTGTGCTGTACGGAGACCGCATCGTTATTCCTCACAGTATGAGGAAAGAGATACTCAACCGGTTGCATGACGGGCACCAGGGCATCACCAAGTGCAGGGAACGGGCACGCATGAGTGTGTGGTGGCCCGGGCTGGAGAGAGAGGTCCAGGAACTGGTGACAAAATGTCCCGAGTGCATGCAGGTCAGACCTACACAGAGGAAGGAGCCTCTGATTACAACGCCACTACCACAGAGGCCCTGGCAGGCGATCGGGGCGGACATCTGTGAGTACGAGAAAGAAAACTACTTGGTAGTTGTTGACTATTATTCTCGCTACATAGAAATAGCTCATCTACCAAACATGAAGAGTGAGACCACAATTGCTCGTCTGAAAAATATCTTCGCCAGGTGGGGTTGTCCAGATGAGCTTCACACTGATAATGCTAAACAGTTCACGAGCAAGATGTTTGAGAGTTTCACTGTGACATATGACTTTAAACTCATCACCTCTAGTCCTCACTATCCTCAGGCCAACGGTGGGGCTGAGAGAGCAGTGCAGACTGCGAAGAGGATCCTACGGCAGGATGACCCGTTTCTGGCTCTCATGAGTTACAGAGCTACACCAATACAAGCCACGGGTGCCAGTCCTGCACAGCTGATGATGGGCCGCCAGATCAAGACGACGGTGCCTACAGTCGATAAAGTGCTGTTGCCTGTGTGGCCCGACTTCGCTAAGGTGCGTGAAGCTGACGCCAGGGCGAAAAGGAGCTACAGGCATGCTTACAACCGACGCTATGGTGCCAGAGCACTTCCACCTCTCAGGCCAGGGCAGAGCGTGGCAGTGAAACTCGACGGTGAGTCCGGCTGGACGACAGCAGCAACAGTTCAGCAGCCACACTCAGCTCCGAGGTCCTATCTGATCCAGACAAACCACGGGACCTTGCGGAGGAACAGGCGCCACCTACGACCTACATTCCTTCCTGGAGAGGCAGAGGACATGCAGGCGAGCGAGCAACCATCGCCACCCCAGCTTACACCTCCGAGTGACGTCACGCCGCTCTGCACCCCGTCCTATCTGGAGCGGAGGAAAGCCATGGTGATCGACGACGACGACGTAGACGACGAGATCATCATCGGGGTTTCGGCTCTCGGAGGGGCCGTGTCACCTGCTAGGGAGCCTGTTTCCCCTGTTCGTGAGACTGTCCCGGCGCCGGCAGGGCCTGAGAATCGTCTTCCAGAACCAGCTCGGGTGACTTCCAGGGGCAGAGTCATCCGTCCACCTGAGAGATTTAAAGACTTTGTGTGTTATTAGACATGTGGCTTGCCTCAATGGAGCAGAATAACCTCCGGCAGCTACAGAGGTGACTGGGTTGTCTACCCCATACCCTCAGTAAAAAAAAAAAAAAGTAACACACAATGTTGGTTTATGTTCTATTGTGACTTTCTCTGTTAAAAGAAAAGGGGGGAAAGGAAGTATTGTTATGATGACACTTTGGTTAATGGCACTTTTCTATTTATTATTATAGCACTTTGATTAATGGCACTTTTCTATTTAAAAAGAATGAACTGATTGAGATTGTGGTTACAGTATTACCTTGCACTTCTAAGAGCTCAGATTATTTGCTCGTTTGAGAGGACACTGCACTAATTTTGTATTCAACAGTATACACTGTCTCTGACTCAAAGAAGGGGAGATGTCATGTGAATGATTGTACTGGAAGTACAATTGTGGGTGTGTCTCTAAGACCAGACTATATTAGGCGCTCATGCGCCGGAAGTAGTTAATTCCATGTATGCTACCGAAACAACGCTGTGTGGAAGTGTCTACGAGAAGGATAATAAACACCACAACCTATGGAGTTAAAGCAGGTCGTCAAGAGTGTTTATTATATCGGTCATAACTTGAAAAACAGTGTTTTTATGAGTGCCCACAAGTAGCTGTTTTAATAATATAATAAGCTGCGCGCCTCGGTAATAATAATAAGCCGCGTTTTTTCTTCCTGTAAGCGTTTTGGGGTGGAATTCTCAGACGAATGCAACGGAGCCCTGCTGTCACACGATTGGCGCATATGTCACATGACGTGCTGTGAAGACCCGCCCTACTCTGCCTCTGATTCGCAGACTGTGGATGGGGAATGTGATTGGGCCAAAGCAGAGTCACTCACAGACAGAGAGTCCAGTCACGCCGCGGGCCACATTCTTGTGTAACCCTTTCACTGCCACACCACGTCACTCCCAAATAAGAAAAACAGCTCAAAAATGTATTTTTGACTCTCGAAAACGAAATAAAATACTGCATTCCGCCTGCATTATGAATTTATGATGAGATAGTAACGGAATAGTAATGCACAGCCACTTGGACAAGTAACTGCAATCAGATTACTGGCTTTTAAAGATTAACGCGTTAGATTACTATTTTCGGGGGAAAAGTAATCAGATTACAATTACCGGCATCACTGGTCCAGTTTATTGTTCAGGTGTACCCCAAGGAACTTGTATGAGTCCACCATCTCCACATCCACCCCTCGGATGGAGATGGGAATCGGGGGGGGCCTCTTCTTGCCCCTCCGGAAGTCCACCACCAGCTCCTTGGTCTTACTGGTGTTGAGTTGGAGGTGGTTGCTGTCGCTCCACCCCACGAAGCTCTCCACCAGGGCTCTGTACTCCTCCTCATCGTCGTCTGAGAACTTCTGCAGGTGGCACCCGCTGGAGTTGCGGCAGAAGTCTGAGGTGTAGAGGGTGAAGAGGAAGGGTGACAGCACAGTTCCCTGGGGGGCGCCGGTGTTGCTCACCAGTACGTCAGACTGACTGTCCTTTAGTCTGACGTACTGTGGCCTCTCAGTGAGGTAGTCCTTGATCCAGGCCACCAAGCCGTGCTCCAGCTGCATCGCAGAGAGCTTCTCCGCTAGCAGTGACGGCTGGATGGTGTTGAAGGTGCTGGAGAAATCAAAGAACATAATCCTCACTGAGCTGCAGTGAGAGAGGACAGGAGAGGGACACGATAAAGAGAGAGAACAGGAGAGAGGGACACGATAAACAGAGAGAACAGGAGAGGGACACGATAAAGAGAGAGAACAGGAGAGGGACACGATAAAGAGAGAGAACAGGAGAGGGACACGATGAAGAGAGAGAACAGGAGAGGGACACGATAAACAGAGAGAGGACAGGAGAGGGACACGATAAAGAGAGAGAACAGGAGAGGGACACGATAAAGAGAGAGAACAGGAGAGGGACACGATAAAGAGAGAGAACAGGAGAGGGACACGATAAAGAGAGAGAACAGGAGCGAGACACGATGAACAGAGAGAACAGGAGAGGGACACGATAAAGAGAGAGGACAGGAGAAGGACACGATAAAGAGAGAGAACAGGAGAGAGACACGATAAAGAGAGAGAACAGGAGAGAGACACGATGAACAGAGAGAACAGGAGAGATACACGATGAACAGAGAGAGGACAGGAGAGGGACATGATAAAGAGAGAGAACAGGAGAGAGACACGATAAAGAGAGAGAACAGGAGAGAGACACGATAAAGAGAGAGAACAGGAGAGGGACACGATGAAGAGAGAGAGGACGGGAGAGGGACACAATAAAGAGAGAGAACAGGAGAGGGACACGATGAACAGAGAGAACAGGAGAGAGACACAATAAAAAGAGAGAACAGGAGAGGGACACGATAAAGAGAGAGAACAGGAGAGGGACACGATGAACAGAGAGAACAGGAGAGAGACACGATAAAGAGAGAGAACAGGAGAGAGACACGATAAAGAGAGAGAACAGGAGAGGGACACGATGAAGAGAGAGAACAGGAGAGGGACACGATGAAGAGAGAGAGGACGGGAGAGGGACACGATAAAGAGAGAGAACAGGAGAGGGACACGATGAACAGAGAGAACAGGAGAGAGACACGATAAAAAGAGAGAACAGGAGAGGGACACGATAAACAGAGAGAGGACGGGAGAGGGACACGATAAAGAGAGAGAACAGGAGAGGGACACGATAAAGAGAGAGGACGGGAGAGAGACACGATAAAGAGAGAGAACAGGAGAGAGACACGATAAAGAGAGAGAACAGGAGAGGGACACGCTGGACTAGTCGTCACAGTACAAACACACACAAGTCTCAACAAGCCTCCTCGCCTGAGCTGCCGCTAAACTCTATATAACCTTCGCCAGCTGTTGCTTCCTCTCTGTGTGGTCCTTATTAATCCGTCTATCTTGAGTCTATCTTGAGTCTATCTTGAGTCTATCTTGAGTCTATCTTGCTCATACTGTATGTAACCCTGTCTGCAAAGTTGTTTCTCATGGGTAAGAATAACAACCTTTTGACAGTAGAATGAAAGACGTCTAAATTGTAGCAATTATACCGTGAGCTGAGCTTGTTCTACTTTTATTATATGTAATTACACTCAATTACATTTCAGAGAAAGAAAACATACTTTTTACTCCTTACATTTAAAATGCAGACCTACAAATCACAAATCTCGCAGGTCCAACCATTTTAATTAGTGTATTTGTTTCTCTGGCCAAACTAACGTTAACGTTATTAATCCCTGCGGCCGGACTTTATTTAAAGACAGCCAATCAAATCCCCATCAATGGAAAATGAACCCGCCCATACCCATGCTGATTGGTCCTTGTGCAAGACTAGAAAGCGGGGATCTTTGATTAAACACCTGCCATCAGAAGAATAGACAGTCAGAAAAAAGGTTTTTACTTTGACTTTTTAGTACTTAAGTACATTTAAAAGTAGAAACCTTTTGACTTTTACTCAAGTGTGTTTTTAGCCAGATACTCTGACTTTTACTTGAGTACGATTTTGAGACGGTACCCATACTTTCACTTAAG
Source organism: Notolepis coatsorum (assembly GCF_963971535.1). Classification (NCBI taxonomy): domain Eukaryota; kingdom Metazoa; phylum Chordata; class Actinopteri; order Aulopiformes; family Paralepididae; genus Notolepis; species Notolepis coatsorum. The sequence goes on from NC_140171.1 coordinate 16,415,139, forward strand.
TATAATTTCTGGGTACTTTTTACACCCCTGCTCACCCGTGACCAGGCGGACGTTAGTAAGCCGCGTGTCGTCGTACTTGGCACAGTGGAGCAGGAAGTGCCCCTGGAGGAAACCGTTGGCGCCGCAGAACAAGATGGCACAGGCCACTAAGAGGAGAGGGACCGGCCGTCCTTTAGTCAGCGCGGCGTAGATGAACGTCCTGGGAAAAACAAGGGGTTATATCTTCAGGTAATAATAATAATATAATAATAACTGGACTTTGAAGAAGTCTTTATTCGTCATGCAGTGACACACATGTAATGGGCGGCACACACTCATGCAATTTTTTGGGGTCGCCGATGAGATTGAGTCTTGACCCATCCCATCGTCCTTCCCCCCAAAGGCAGCCAGGAGCAGATAGGGGCTGCGACGTGGGGCCACGCCCCGGGGACCAATCCAAGTGCTCCTGTCCGTCTTTGTCAGGGACGCGACAGCGTCAGCGATCTGTTGTGCATGTTTTTCCATTGGGTTTATCTTATCGGGGGGGAAACACTTGTGAGCACGGGGAGAACGGGCAAACTCCACACAGAAAGGCCCGGGAGATACCCCACCTGATACCCCACCTGGAACCCGGTCGCCAAGCGGGAATCGAACCCAGGACCTTCTAGCTGTGAGGCGACAGTGTTACCCACTACACCACAGTGCCGCCTGGGTACAGGGTGGAGTGTGTGGTTCAACGTTACGTACCTTACCTCAGCCTTTTAATGCACTCTGCCACTGTGATTACTGTACTGGAAATGAGGGCTATTTTATTGAATTACTTTTCCATTTGTATGCAAATTTTATGTCTGCACTCATGTCTATTTTATGTCCATTTGTGTCCTTTTTGGAGCTTTGCAGGGTTGACCTACAGTCATGGAAGCCCTGGAAAGTTAAGTTATTTTCCCGGGCCTGGAAAAGATATGGATAATGACGTATTATGTGTCAAAAAAAGATTTGGGAAATATTTAATTGAACCTGTATCTAACCAGGCAGGTTCATTAAGAACAGTTTATTATTTAGAATGACGGCCTGGCGAGAGGACAAAAGGACCTCTCGAAGGGTAACGGGGGACAAAACTGTAATAAAATAGACAGACGATATACACATCACAGATGTAAGGGAAATAATTAACACAAACAAACAACCCCCCCCGATTCCCATCTCCATCCGAGGGGTGGATGTGGAGATGGTGGACTCATACAAGTTCCTTGGGGTACACCTGAACAATAAACTGGACTGGTCGGACAACACAGAGGCCCTCTACAGGAAGGGACAGAGCAGGCTGTTCTTCCTGAGGAGACTCAGGTCCTTCAATGTGTGCAACAAACTGCTGCAGTCTTTTTACCAGTCTGTTGTGGCCAGCATCCTCTTCTATGCTGTGGCATGCTGGGGAGGCTACATCAACTCAAGGGACACCAACAAGCTCAACAAGCTGGTGAGGAAGGCTAGCTCCGTGGTGGGAGTCGAGCTACCTAGACTTGAGGTGATGGTAGAGAGGGGGATGATAAGGAAGCTGGATGCCATCATGGAGAACCCCTACCACCCCCTCTACGACGAGCTAGTCAAGATGAGAAGCTCGTTCAGCCACAGACTCATTCCCCCCCGACACTCAACTAACCGCCTCGGACAGTCCTTCATACCAGCGGCCATCAGGCTCCACAACAGTGGGCAGCGACTAGCAGCCTCCAGGCCCCACAACAGGGGGCAGCGACAGCGACTGCTACCAGACATTGACCTGGGACTTATAGGAACCCAAGGGGGACAACGTAGACTACCCTGGTACTTTGATTAATGTATACTCAGTAGATAGTAAATTATAACACTACCTCATGCATACTGCACCTTATGTGACACTGTGAATAATGTGAATATTCCTTAGCTAGTCAGATAGTAAATTATATTGACCATATTGATCAATTTGTTTACACTGCCTGTGTTGTCTTTTACTACCTGTATACTGTGTTGTTTTACTACCTGTACCCCTCCCCCCCTCCCCCCCATGCTGCTATGATGCCTGAATTTCCCCAAGGGGATCAATAAAGGAATATCTTATGTCTTAAATAAATACATGAAGCAGAACAGACAAATGACATGTCAGTTAACACTTTGGGTGCCGGGAGCCGTCTTTAGACGTCTTTGCTGGCCATGCTAAAGTTGCCGGGGGACGCTGTACGTCGTCTTTATATCAATATTTCAAAAATCTGCGATCGGATTCATAATGTCCCTCCGCTGGCCTGAGATCCACCAGCAGGACCCACTGAGCTCTCTGGCGGTTCAGGAGCGCCATCTGGTGGCCGATCGGCGCAAGCGCTTAACAGGAAGCGCACTAGAGGTTTTGCTAGACGTCCGTATTGCTTCCGGCCACTCGGTACATGTCCCGTGACTCTAGCTCGTCACTCTACATAGCGATCGATTGCCAATAACTCGATAAACAACATGATTTGGACGTATATACCATTATACAAGCTGGAGATGGACCGGGTAATAATATATCCCATAATGATAAAATTTCTACTCGACGATGATCGCCCAACGGCGCGCGGAGACTGGGGTGAGTTTCAGCGTGTAACGTTACCGTCTTCGATAATAACTGATATTATCAACATTTGACCCACATTAGATGATTGGTATAACGCTGCCCACGGAATTATAAACGCCCCCTCGCCCATCCGGTCAACATCAGATGACGTGTAGTAACTTCTAGAAGTACGTCTAGTTGGAATTTTTTATATCGCGCTGATTGCCATCAAACTGTATTTCATCATCAATATAATGCATTTGGGGCTATATATCACGTTCTGGAGAAAGCTGCAGAAAGAGATGAAAACATACTTATACATTAGACCATACTTTACTATGAATATGTGAATGAAAAAGTTTAACGTTGCTACACAATGAACAATACATATAGGACTTTGAATGGGCCCTAATAATGGCAATGTAGCAATAGAATTTAAAAAGTTATAGCCCTGCAAAAAAGGGGACTTTCTCCATAGACAAATAGCGCTGGCAATCTATGGTATATCATTAATTTAACCTTAGGCAACCAAAGTGTTAAAGGGTTAGGTGACAGTTGCAGATGTGTGTAAACAACTCTGCGACAGAGTCCTTAAAAGTATGTTGTGCAGTGGTGTTCCTAGCCCTGGGCGACCCCCCCCCCCCCCCCCCCCCCCCCCCCCTCCATGGATGTTTCCCTCTATGGGATGAGTTATGATGCTAAACCAGAAGGACACCATATTTACAGTTTAATTATGATTACAAGGCTTTGCAACTGATCAAAATATTTAGCAGCTCTCTCTCTCTCTCTCTCTCTCTCTCTCTCTCTCTCTCTCTCTCTCTCTCTCTCTCTCTCTCTCTCTCTCTCTCTCTCTCTCTCTCTCTCTCTATCTCTCTCTCTCTCTCTCATGCTCAAGACATGCTTAAGACATTAGGTTTGGAGGATTTGGAACAAAACAAGATAGTAAGGTCTGTGATACGTGCTAACAAGGTCACAGGTGGGGGATTAATGATGACACCCAGGAGGAAGTTCCGACTGAATAAGTGGGCTACTAATGTCAGGAAAAGAATGTCATCAAATACAGATGTATAATGTATAAACTGTATGGTACACATCTGCTGGTGGGTGTATTTTTCTGGTTCTTGTTCTCTGTTTTCTCCCTCTTTTTTCACATGGAAGTTCTTCGGATAGGCTCCCTTAATATTAATGGTGCTAGGGATGGTGTGAAAAGGGGGCTGTTTTTTAATTATGCAAAACAGAAAAATGTTAGTGTTATTTTTGTACAAGAGACCCATAGTGATGTGGGTAATGAGGTTGACTGGGGACTCAGTTGGAGGGGGGGATTGGTGATGAGTCATGGCACTAATAATAGTGCAGGGGTGGCTGTCCTGTTCTCTCCTGGACTTGGGGTCAATATTACATCACAGAAGGAGGTTTACAACGGAAGGCTGCTTGTGGTCAAGGCTACCATTAATAACAGGGGGTTTGCATTTATAAATATATATGCGTTTAATATGGGAAGGGAGAGGATATCCCTTTTTGGGTTGTTAAGACAGGAGCTGGCGGATATGAATCCTGACACAGTGTTAGTGATGGGGGGGGACTGGAACTGTACCTTAGATCCTACCCTGGATAGAAGCGGGGGGGAACCTCATGTTGGGTCTGCAGCGGTTTTAAAAGATGTCATTAGGACTTGTGATCTTGTGGATACATGGAGGCTGATGAATCCACAGGGGAAACAGTTCTCGTGGGTCAAGGTGTTGGGGGACAGGGTGTGTGCAGCTCGGCTTGACCGCATTTATATTGTGAGAAAACAGAGTAATAGGCTGGTGAAAGCTGAAATCTGCCCAGTCAGTTTCTCAGACCATCATTTTGTAATAGCACAGCTGGCCATATCATCAGGGCCTCGTCACTCCGCATATTGGAAATTCAATGTAAAGCTTTTACAAGATGCCACCTTTTGCTCGAGTTTCCAGGAGTTTTGGGAGAGGTGGAAGCAGAGAGAGGGAGAGTTTGAGTCTCTGAGGCAATGGTGGGATACCGGCAAAGCGCACATAAGGCTTTTTTGTCAGCAGTACACTGCTTTCTCCTCAGCTGAGTACAGGAGGGCCCTGGAGGCTCTGGAGCAGAGCATACGGCAAGTGGAGGTTGAGCTAGTGGGGGGTGACAGTGGGGGGCTACGGGAGAATCTGTCAGAGCTATGCAGGGACTTGGGGGTTTTCCTCCAGGACAGAGCAAGGGGTGCGCTTGTGAGGGCTAGGTTCACCATGCTGAGAGAGATGGATGCTCCTAGTTCTTTTTTCTTTGGCCTGGAAAGGAAAAAAATGTGAGGAAAAACAAATGCACTGTCTGCGTCTACCCAATGGACACGTCACGTCTGTGATCGGGGAGATGCGGGCAGAGGCTGTGCGGTTTTATTCTGTGTTATATGGTGCTGAACAATGTGACCCTGTGTCTACGGACACATTACTGAGGGATCTCCCTCGTCTCTCTCAGGAACAGAGGACGGAACTGGATACTCCTTTAACGTTTGGGGAGCTGTCGAAGGCAGTCTCCCAGATGACTCCTGGTCGTGCCCCAGGGGTAGATGGTCTGCCTGTGGATTTTTACAAAGGTTTCTGGGACACTATTGGACAGGATCTTTTTCGTGTCTTGCGCGAATGCATTGAGGTGGGGGAGCTGCCGTTGAGCTGCCAGCGGGCAGTTCTGGCTCTACTGCCGAAGAAGGGGGACCTCAGTGAGCTCAAGAACTGGAGACCTGTAGCAATTCTTTCAGCGGATTACAAGTTGGTTGCAAAGTGCCTGGCCAACAGGCTTAACATGCACCTTGAGTCTGTGGTGCACCAGGACCAGTCATATGGTGTGCCTGGGCGTTCAATGACAGACAATTTGTTTTTAATAAGGGACATGTTGGACCTGTCAAGGCAACATAATATGAACTTTGGAGTCATCTCTATTGATCAAGAGAAGGCGTTTGACAGGGTGGACCATGGGTATCTGTATAATGTTCTTGCCGGGTTTGGGTTTGGGGAGAGTTTTATGTCAATTGTAAAAATGTTATACAATGGGGCCTCCTGTCTGATAAAAGTGGGTGGGGGCCTGAGCAGGCCAGTCCAGGTGGGGAGGGGGATCCGCCAGGGCTGCCCACTGTCAGGTCAGCTCTACACTTTGGCCATTGAGCCTTTTCTGTGTTTGTTGAGGAAGAGGTTGAAGGGTGTGGGTTCACCCGAGTTGGGGATCGACAGGCCAATATGTCTGTCTGCCTACGCGGATGACTTGACCATCTTTGTCAGGGATGGGGAGGATGTAAGAGCCATAGAGAATAGCCTAGAGGTGTATGCGAGAGCAGCTTCAGCGAGGGTGAACTGGGGTAAGAGTGAGGCGCTGCAGTGTGGGGCATGGAGGGGCCTGACATTACCACAGTTACCGGGGGGGCTACAGTGGGGTGTGAATGGGCTCAAGCTTTTAGGGGTATATCTGGGATCAGAGGGGTGGGTCAGTAAAAATTGGGAGGGAGTAGCACAGTCAATGGTGGCTAGGTTGTCAAGGTGGAAGTGGCTGCTAGCGCAGATATCCTATAGAGGGAGGGTGCTAATAGTGAATAACCTGGTGGCTTCATCCCTGTGGCATCGGCTGGCTGTTCTTAACCCCCCCAGAGGCTTCCTGGCGGACATCCAGAGGAAGCTGGTGGATTTTTTCTGGTCCGGACATCACTGGCTGAGGGCCGCAGTCCTTTATTTGCCGGTTCAGGAAGGAGGACAAGGCCTTATCGACCTAGAGAGCAGGATGAATGCTTTCAGGCTCCAGGCAGCACAGAAGCTGCAATACAGTACAGGAATATGCTGGAGGGGGCCAGCATGTGCACTGCTGCGGAAGGCTGGTGGTTTAGGGCTGGACCTGCAGTTGTTCCTGATGGAACTGGAGGAGTTGAACACTGTGGGGGTCTCGGTTTTCTACCTGTCGGTGCTGAGGGCTTGGCGGCTGCTGAGAAAGACTCGGGTGGAGGATGAGGCACAAGGACCGTGGGTATGGGAGGAGCCTCTTTTCTATAACACTTTGTTCCCCCTAGAGGCGGTGCGTTCTGTCACCCTGAGACAGCGGCTCATGAGAGGGGGCATCAGAAAACTTTCACATTTACTGTCGCCAGAGAGAGGGGAGTGGAAGACCCCGCAGGAGCTTTCGCTACAGACTGGAATAACATCTCTGAGACTGCTGGAAGGGTTTATCAGAGAAGTGCTGGGGGTTCTGCCGGACTATGTTAGAGACCGCACAGTGATGCCACAGGGAGGGCAGGCGCTGGAGTTCCCTGCATTGCAGGTATCGGCAGAGAATGGGGTCTGGCAGGAGGGGGGAGGGTTACTGTCCTTTTCCACCCCCAGCTTGGGGCAGTTTAGCCTGGCATGTGGCAAGGCTCTGTACATAACATGCATGAAGGTCAGAAACATCAGGTCCCTGCAGGACGTCAGGCAGCATCAGTGGCAGGGGGTGCTGGGTGATGGCAGCACTGCTAGCTTTAGGTGGAGGGTTTTTTACAAACAGCCACTGCGTAAGAGGTCAGGGGACCTGTGGAGGATAGCGCATGGGGTGTTGGCAACGAATCGGTTCCTGGCTCGGGTGGATCCAGGGGTGGGTGATGGGTGCCCCTTTTGCGGAGTATCTGAGACTGTAACCCATGTTTTCCTAGAGTGTCAAAGGATTAATAGGGTGTTCCTAAAAGGGTTGTGTGTGAAGCTGGGGGTGATGTTCTGGGTGGAGAGTTTCATCCTTGGCCAAACATATTCATTAAGTAACAAGGTTGTGAGCGTTTTACTGAACTTTGTTTACGGGCAGGCTAAGTTAGCCATTTGGCTGACCCGTAGGAATATGATCAAGGGCGTTGGTCCTACGGAATCGGTGCCTATGTTGAGGGGTATGATTTCTGCACGCCTTAGATTAGAGTTCATGTATTTCTCACTGAGACATAATGTTGATGCGTTCGTGAATGCTTGGGGATTGGGGAATGCAATGTGTACTGTGGGGGAGGAGGGGCTGAACATATGCATTTGAAGGTCAAGTGGGTTTTATGTGCTGAAGGAGTTTTTGGGGTGTGTGTGCGTGTGTGTGTGTGTGTGTGTGCGTGTGCGTGTGTGTGTGTGTGTGTGAGTGTGTGGGTGTGTGTGTGTGTGTGTGTGTGTGTGTGTGTGCGGGTGAGTGTGTGGGTGTGTGTGTTGTTTTTATGAAGATGCCGTGAGTTTTTTGTGTCTCTACTGACTGTTTTTAGTTGACATGTTTTAATAAAGAACATCAAAAGTCAAAGTCTCTCTCTCTCTCTATCTCTCTCTCTCTCTCTCTCTCTCTCTCATGCTCAAGACATGCTTAAGACATTAGGTTTGGAGGATTTGGAACAAAACAAGATAGTAAATCATTTCACGGGCACACGCTCTTGTACACTCTCTCACACTCACAGACATACTGTAAATGAAGTTAGCAAGAAGTTAGTAGCACATACTCAATATACCATCATCGTCATTTCTTAAGTGGTATTTGTTTGTTAAAATAAGTGGTCTACATGTTAAAATAATAACTCATTATATATCCGACAGCCATCACTGATATAGAGTGTTTGGTCAGTAACATGGGTCTCCTTTTCATATATGTTATGATGAATTGAAAATGGGGGACCCTGATGTAAACAAGACGAAAGTCTTTCTCTGGTCTGCATCCCCTTAACAATTGTGTGTATTGAGCTGTACTGTTGTACCCATTCTGCAATCTGTTACAGTAATACGATTTTCAATCAATCAATCAAAACTCCCAGTCCCTCCGCTCTGCAGTAAACACAAAATACACTTTATCCAATCAGGAGAGAGAACTCCACACTGAAAGAAATGGTCTGACGAAAATAAGAAATAAAAACTGATCTTGGCGATAACAAGCCACATTTTTGTGATATCTTATGATATCTTGCAACGGTAACAGGTTTGTGTATAACATAAGGTATGTGGGAGATAAGACCCCCTTCCACCCTCTCTCTTTGATCTCCCTCTACCCATCTTTCCTTCCTACCCCCATCCCTCCCCCCATTCCAGTTTTCTATAAAGACGTTCCAAGATCCGGTGGGGGGGCTCTCTTCTCTGGTGTCCTATAGCTATAACCACCTCGTTGAGAGTCATCTAGCCTAACTCTGCCTATTCTGTATTGATACTTTGATTTGATTGGCTATATTTTCCACCACAGGTACCAACCCTGGTAGAACATGTACTTGTTAGGTGTATAAACTGGCAGACGACCAACGATGTTGAATTTCCTCTGGTGCACAAGGACGTTGTCTTAACAAGTGGTGGGGACACCTTTTTCAGATATAAGAGAACAACATTCAGTGGATTCTTCCACCAATCACACACACTAATCAATTTATTCTGCATATATGTAACGGTTGTGACATCGTCACCTTAAACTTCGGTGCCCCGAGGGAGTTTCGAACCCGTGGTCTCCCACGCCGCGGGCAACAGCACAGGCCGCTATACCAAGAGGTGAACTCACTGCTTTGTAACGTGTCTATGTGTCTTTTAAGGGTGAGAGTGAGTTTTAACCCATAGCACCACCGCTACTCACCCCAGTCACTTCACAACATCTGAAGACCATCGTGACTGCGCTTCGCGGTACCATCCGTTACAGATATAGACATATCTATATTTAATATATCAACCTGTATTCCCTATCATATAAGACTTACACCATATCAACTAATGTTTTCCAAAAAACAACCAATGTATTTGTATAAAACACCTGGGAGACAGACTACTCAAGAATTACCACAATATTATGGGCAGGGGTGGGGAAAGGAGTGAAATAACCTCATTGATGACGTTCTTCCACAGCCACAGCCGTGCAGGAGAAGTTTTCTTTCTGTGTTTTTAGTTCTTTCTTTACTTCTTTGTATCTAAATATTTGTGCGTAATACAGATAGGTCTGATTGATACTATTATTGTTTTTTGTTTTTGTTTTTTGTTTTTCTTTCCCAGTAGCATCTATGCTGTATGTTTGGATGTTTTGCAGATGTGTCTTCAACAACCTCGGTGTGTGGGGGGATGGGGTGGGTATGAGGGAGGGGAAGGGGAAATGAAAGGGGAAGAAAAGAAGAAAAGATGGAAAATGTATAATATTGACGATTGTAAATGTATGTACTATTTTTCCTGCAATAAAGAAATAATAAAAAAAAAAAAAAAACCTGGGAGACAAGAATTAACATAAGCCTATCTTATGAGACAAGAACTAACATAATAACTAGAACTAACCTATCTTATGAGACAAGAACTAACATAATAACTAGAACTAACCTATCTTATGAGACAAGAACTAACATAATAACTAGAACTAACCTATCTTATGAGACAAGAACTAACATAATAACTAGAACTAACCTATCTTATGAGACAAGAACTAACATAATAACTAGAACTAACCTATCTTATGAGACAAGAACTAACATAATAACTAGAACTAACCTATCTTATGAGACAAGAACTAACATAATAACTAGAACTAACCTATCTTATGAGACAAGAACTAACACAAGCTTATCTTATGAGACAAGAACTCATCTTATGAGACAAGAACTCATCTTATGAGACAAGAAGTCAGCACCGTCCTCCTCGCCAGGCTCTTTAAATGTTTGACAAAATGTTTCACTAACATGAAAGACTATGAAAAAAACAACGACACGTTGACTTTTGTATCAAAGCAAGAATGAGTTGGAAGACCCACGTGTAAAAAGGACTGGTATGGTCCTATAAGCCAATTGATTGAATCAATGCAATACATATTACAGAATCTTATTTCAGAAAACACACTTGACACTTTCAGCCTGGCCTCCCTCTTGCTGTTAATGGATAATAGCCTCTCAGCTACCTGGTTTGGTTGTGTATGAATTATTCAAACTTGATTGATTGATTGAATTTATTTGAAAATCTAAAATCACATACAATACCGGTACACAACATGTACAGCCATCACATAATAATCTAAAATCGTAGAGGATTAAAACACAATAAAACCTTACGGTTTATTTCCATTGTGGTCCTCATCAAAGGGGGGGAGACAAGATGACTAGTATGCACTATGCACAAATAAGACATATAAATACAATTTTCAAGCATTGTGAAAATGTAAATATTTTTTTACTAGCCGAGGTGCGTGAGATTCAATTCCATGATATTTGAATGGTGCATTACTCATGCCGGCTTGAGGCTGACAGCTAACTAGCTAGTTAACATATACAGACTAGTTAATGGGTGATTGTAGTTTGACAACCCACATCTGTTCTATAGGCCTACCTTTGGGTATGAGAGGCACTAGCTAATTGTTGTTAGCAAATAGCAATTGTTGTTGCTAGCATTCCATACATTTACATGAATGAATGAATGAATGAAAACTTTTATTTAAAATGGACACCACAGCTACATTGGACCAGTCACAGTGGAGTCGACAGACCAGATGTGTTGTTTGCGTGTTTTTAGCACGAGTGCTAGTTTTCAACACCAGTCCATTGAGGCTTTTCTAAAAGATAGAATCAAATGAACAGTATAATACAGAATTAAAACCACAAATCGGAACAAATAGTTATCAGAACAAGAGTCCATGATCAAAACAACAAAACCAGTCCACGTCTACATAATATGTGATCACTGCTGCTTTGATTTCAGCCATACTTTGAGTCCTCTGTTGAAAGACGTTGGCATTGGACTCCAGTTTTAAACCAGTAGGCAGAGAGTTCCATAAGATTGCGCCTTTAACGGAGAAGGCAGACTGCCCAAACAAACTCTTGCACATGGGAACAGTACATCACCATTATTGGAAGCTTGTGTGTTTGCTCTGCTAGAGCTCCAACGATCTGTGAAGTGTTATTGACGACCCCAGCTGGCAGGCGAGGCATGCCAATAAGCATGACTCTTGTTTTTTTATTTTGTTTTTTTTACTTACACTGCTCCTTGGATGTGTAGAACTAGGAGAGATATCACCTTCAGCCTGGCTGATAGACTGATAAGATAACAGTGCTTGACCTTCAACCTGGCTGATCACAGTGCTTGACCTTCAGCCTGGCTGATAGACTGATCACAGTGCTTGACCTTCAGCCTGGCTGATAGACTGATCACAGTGCTTGACCTTCAGCCTGGCTGATAGACTGATCACAGTGCTTGACCTTCAGCCTGGCTGATAGACTGATCACAGTGCTTGACGCAACAGTGCTTAGTGGTTTGAATTGCATTCTGACAGGTTTCGAAATGACTGCAGAGCGGAGGGACGGGGAGACCCATGGTACTGATCAAACGCTCTATCAGTGATGGCTGTCAGAATGTAGAGCTCTTATTTTAATACTGCTTACAGCACCTTTAAATAATAGATAATGACTCTGTGTGTGGTGTGTCACTTTGGCAATAATATTGCTCATCCCAAAATGTAAATACACTACGCTCAATTAAAAGAAAACAATCAGGACCTCAGTCATTTATTTCTAAACCTGCCCACTAACAGTCAGAATGCAATTCAAACCACTATAACCACTGCTGCGTCAAGCACTGTGACCAGTCTATCAGCCAGGCTGAAGGTGAGTAGTTCTACACATCAAAGGAGCAGTGTAAGTAAAAAAAAATTATATATATATATATCTGCATGCTTTTGGCTGCCTCGCCTGCCTGGTGGTTTGAGAGCTACTGGCAGACAGTGGTAGAGGTGGGGTCGCCAAACAACAGGTTGTTGATTGTGAGCTACCCTTTCACCACCACAAAACCAAATGGTTAACCCTTTCACCGCTACAATACAGAAGGTTAACCCTTTAACGTTTCGCAATTATGCCACAACAATGTGGAACGCCCTACCCAAAGCTGTAAAGGAATGTGAATCCCTGCCCACATTCAAAACCGCTCTTAAAGGGCGGTTAGGTGGTCGAGCGGAGAATGCGTTCGTCACCAGCCCCGGAGCTGTGAGCTTGGTTCGCCTGTTCGAATCCAGCTCACAGCTCCGGGGTTGTCACCAGCTTGGCTGGCCATCTGCACTGATACAATTGGCTGTATCAGAGGGTGGGAGAAGCTGGCGGGGTGGGTCCGGGTCGTTGTAAACAGCGACTCCTATAGTTCGATCGGGGCGCCTGCTAAGCGCGGATTGGACGTGAGGGGGATAGTGTGGTCCTCCCACACGCTACGGCCTCTCAATGAGAATCCGCGCTGCCAGGTGAAAAGAAGCGGTGATTGGCTGGACGTGTGTCGGAGGAAGCACGTGGTAGCCTCCACTCTCCCAAATGATCTGACTGTGGGGGGTAAAGCGCAGCGACCAGGAAGGGACTGGGAATTGGCATACGACTAACATTGGGATGGGAGAAAATCGGAGGAAAAATGGAGGGGGAAAAAGACCAATAATTTTAAAACCGCTCTTAAAGAGCACCTACGGGAGGCTGCAATTCGAAACTGGCCACCGTAAATGCCCAAAACCCCCACCACCTCCTAATAGACAGTCTCCTCCCCACCGCATGTATATATTCCCTCCCCGCCGTATGTATATTTCTCTCCCACCCACCCACCCCCTCCTAATGTACAGTCCCCTCCCCATCATATGTATATACTCTGTCAGGATCTAGGGGTAACAGTACTGTATATTTGAATACCGTTTATGTCACAAATGTATCAGTACTAAATACCTATATGTCCCTATGCCATAAATGTCATGTATGCTGTGTATGTCATAAATGTCTATATGAATTGAAAATGGGGGACCCTGATGGAAACAAGACAAACGTCTTTCTCAGGTCTGCATCCCCTTAACAATTGTATGTATTGAGCCGTACTGTATTGTACCCATTCTGCAATCTGTTAAATAAAGTTTTCATCCATTCATTCATTCATTCATTCACTGCCACGCGACAAAGGGTTAACCCTTTCACTACCACACTACACACTACACAAGGTTAACCCTTTACTATCACACTGCAGACGGTCGGGTTAACCTTCTGTCGTGTGGTAGTGAAAGGGTTAATACTTATTTGAACAAAAGAATACCACATTTTAAAAATTTAAATAAAAAAAAGAGAGAAAATTATTCTAATAATTTAATGAAAGAATTCCAGCAGTCACGACCTCTTGCCTGGTTACGGGGGCCACCCGGGACGATGGAAGATAGATGCTCACCTCTGAAAGTAATGCAGACAAAAGGTCCCGAGCAGCAGGTCCTTCCCCAGGCCTGGCCGCGTCTCGGTGGTCACCAGGAGAAGCAAGGGCACCAGGAAGGCTGGCAACTCCTGGAGAAACCAGGCCAGTTTGGCCGGACAGGTCCTCCCCCCCGGGAGGGGCCCTGCGTCCAGGTACCGTCCGTACAGGCACCCCGACTGCAACCTCCACTGTCGGAAGACGATGCCCGCCGCGGAAATGATGAACCCCCAACTGAGGTACCGTACGACTCCCTCCCTGCACTCCATCCTGCTCCCTCCACGTCTGTCCTGCTCTCTGCCTGAGCTCCTCTGCCTCTCCTCTCTGTCTCTTCTCTGTCTCTCCTCTCTGTCTCTCCTCTCTGTCTCTCCTCTCTGTCTCTTCTCTGTCTCTCCTCTCTGTCTCTCCTCTCTGTCTCTCCTCTCTGTCTCTCCCCTCTGTCTCTCCCCTCTGTCTCTCCCCTCTGCCTCTCCTCTCTGTCTCTCTCCTCTCTCTCTCTCCCCTCTGTCTCTCCTCTCTGTCTCTTCTCTCTGCCTCTCCTCTCTGTCTCTCCTCTCTGTCTCTCCTCTCTGTCTCTCCCCTCTGTCTCTCCTCTCTGTCTCTCCTCTCTGTCTCTCCCCTCTGTCCTCTCCTCTCTGTCTCTCCTCTCTGTCTCTCCCCTCTGTCTCTCCTCTTTGTCTCTCCTCTCTGTCTCTCCTCTCTGTCTCTCCCCTCTGTCTCTCCTCTTTGTCTCTCCTCTCTGTCTCTCCTCTCTGTCTCTCCTCTCTGTCTCTCCCCTCTGTCTCTCCTCTCTGTCTCTCCCCTCTGTCTCTCTCTCTGTCTCTCCTCTCTGTCTCTCCTCTCTGTCTCTCCTCTCTGTCTCTCCTCTCCGTCTCTCCTCTCTGTCTCTCCTCTCTGTCTCTCCTCTCTGTCTCTCCCCTCTGTCTCTCCTCTCTGTCTCTCCCCTCTGTCTCTCTCTCTGTCTCTCCTCTCTGTCTCTCCTCTCTCTCTCTCCCCTCTGTCTCTCCTCTCTGACTCAGCTCCTCGGTCTCTCCTAACTCAATCCATGTGAGAGTCAATGAGAAGAATTCCTGCTACTCCCCCACTCCTCCCCCCGGGACCTCGCCTCCCACAATGGGAGGGTATCTGTGCCTCATGCACGGCTGTAACATGAGAAGCTAGACTCTTCCCTTATCTGTGTTTACTAGCGGCATGTTCTAAAGGACTCAAATTGAACAAAATTTCACTGGAATATTTAATGCAAAGTCCAAGAGTCTCCTCTGCTCTCCTCTGCTCAAATTTAACAAAATGTCACTGGAATATTTAATGCAAAGTCCAAGAGTCTCCTCTGCTCTTGTGTGTTGGTTATTCTTCCCTGCTGGAGTCTGACCTGCTGGAGTCTGACCTGCTGGTCACTCGGACACGTCATGGCCTTTTGTTTTTACAGCAAACAAACACAGATACAGTTCACTCAATCACAATTACATACTTCAATAGTGACTAAAACAGGGCTCATCAACTATACCGTTGCCACTGTGGGGGCCAATATTTAGACCTAATTAGCCTAATATTGTTTAATATTTTCACTAAATACAACAAAAGCCAACGTTCCTTCATGTTAAACCCGTAGGCCTCATTGTGAGGATTCGCCTGTTCCCTGGACGCGTGTGGCTTTATGACAGGTCATGAGTGCAAGAATGTGACAATTTGACCATGTGACCGCGGCAACGCGGGAGAGCGGCAGTGCGGAAATAGGCTGTCTCTAAGACAAACTCTAACCTTAACCAGCTCCTTAACAGCGCCTAAACTTAACCGTTCTAACCTTAACCAACTCCGAAACAATGCCTAACCTTAACCTTAACCTTAACCATGCCTAACCTTAACCATAGAAAGAATATTGCCATTCTCTTTGACAAACTCTAACCTTAACCAGCTCCTTAACAGTGCCTAAACTTAACCGTTCTAACCTTAACCAACTCCGGCGAAACAATGCCTAACCTTAACCTTAACCTTAACCATGCCTAACCTTAACCGGCGAAAGAATACACGTTAAAAAAAAAATCACGTTAAAAAAAGAAAAATCATGGGATTCGAACTCGTCAACAACGAACCGCAGGACCGTGGACCGCTGCTATGCCAGGTGAGCTGAAGCGCCGAATGAAAATCATGGCGGATTCCTGCGGCGGTTACCTAATTCCGCTCGCGCTCTGCCGCTCCGCCGCTCCGCCGCTCTGCCGCTCTGCTCTGCGGTTGCCACGCCTGCCGCGGGGCATGGCGCAGCCAATCAGGGAAAACGCGGAAGCAAAAGCAGCACTACTGACCTGTCATTAAGGAATAGGCTCCCTGGACCTTTTTTCCTGTCTCCTCACTTCACCAGCCCCCACCCTTGCGAGAACTTTTCCCTGTGTCCTACTCTCTTCACCAGCCCCCACCCTTGGACATTATATTCCTCTACCTTCACGCACCTGTTGGGAGTTTGCAATCTGCTCGGCAGAGTACTTAGGTTGCAGGCTCCCCTCCAG
This sequence comes from Notolepis coatsorum, assembly GCF_963971535.1. NCBI lineage: Eukaryota > Metazoa > Chordata > Actinopteri > Aulopiformes > Paralepididae > Notolepis > Notolepis coatsorum. The sequence goes on from NC_140171.1 coordinate 16,431,335, forward strand.
TCCTTGTCGGGTCGTTCTGTGTTCTGTGTCTGTGTTCATGGAGTTCGGTGTTCATGGAGTTCTGTGTTCATGGAGTTCTGTACGTTACCATCCTGTACGTCACCATCACCTGCCGCGTCTCCGGCGTGAGACGACGGCCCAGCCATCACCACCTGTCGCCGTTTGCCTGGAGTGGGACACCGTCTTCGCTCTCTAATTCTCTACGGGAGGTTTTCTAGTGTTCCCACTCCAGACAAGGCGGCACGCCATCGCTCCCGATTCCACGGGAGGAAGGCGTCTCTTCGTGATCCTCGTTCCTGGGGTGAGGCTCGTCGTCGCTCCCTAGTATTCCACGGGAGGACGGCGTGTTCCCATCCCGGTCCCCTGGGACCCCCTTTGTTCTACGCTGCCCGTCTGCAGCATCCGAAGAGGATCTCCGTGCCTGGCCCCCGCTGTCGGGCCCCTGTCTCCGTGCCCGGCCCCCGCTGTCGGGCCCCTGTCCCCGTGCCAGGCCCCCGCCGTCGGGCCCCTGTCCCCGTGCCAGGCCTCCGCCGTCGGGCCCCTGTTCCCGTGCCAGACCTCCGCCGTCGGGCCCCTGTCTCCGTGCCCGGCCCCCGCTGTCGGGCCCCTGTCTCCGTGCCCGGCCTCCGCCGTCGGGCCCCTGTCCCCGTGCCAGGCCTCCGCCGTCGGGCCCCTGTTCCCGTGCCAGGCCTCCGCCGTCGGGCCCCTGTTCCCGTGCCAGGCCTCCGCCGTCGGGCCCCTGTCTCCGTGCCCGGCCCCCGCTGTCGGGCCCCTGTCTCCGTGCCCGGCCTCCGCCGCCGGGCCCCTGTCCCCGTGCCAGGCCTCCGCCGTCGGGCCCCTGTTCCCGTGCCAGGCCTCCGCCGTCGGGCCCCTGTCTCCGTGCCCGGCCCCCGCTGTCGGGCCCCTGTCTCCGTGCCCGGCCTCCGCCGCCGGGCCCCTGTCCCCGTGCCAGGCCCCCGCCGTCGGGCCCCTGTCCCCGTGCCAGGCCTCCGCCGTCGGGCCCCTGTTCCCGTGCCAGGCCTCCGCCGTCGGGCCCTTGTCCCCGTGCCCGGCCTCCGCCGTCGGAACCCTGTCCTCATCCCTGTAAGCAGCTCTGGCCCTCTCCCTGTCCAAGGCCTTAACCCTGTTCTCTGTCCCTGTCCCCCTCTCCAGTGCCCCTGGTCCTGGCCCTGACACTTAGCCCTGGTCCTTAGCCCTGGCCCTTAGCCTTAGTCCCTTAGCCTGTTCGCCTCTTAAGGGCACAGTGCCGCATTTTCCATATTTCCTTGACTCTAGTGTTTTTGTGTTTTCCCTTAAAGGGACTGTGCCGCTTTTTGTTCTATAATAAATATTTGCCCTGTTTTGGCTTACTCTCATACCTGTCTTGTGTTGTGCGATTGGGGTCGGTTACAAACCATAACACTCATTTGCGTTCGCATTCCGTTAAAGAATTTAATTACGTTCCAAAAACTCAAGACTGGAGTTAATTTATGTTCAGGCATGCACCCCAGGGCTGCACACACACCCGAACAGCGCTGTCCATGGTTCTGAAACAACAGCACACATGTATATCGGCCAAACGGCGCTGTCCATGGTTCTGAAACAACAGCACACGTGTATATCGGCCAAACGGCGCTGTCCATGGTTCTGAAACAGCGTGTATCTGGCCAATAATGTTGTCATTTTTGTTCTTTTGGAAAACCAGCAGTCATCATGCAAACTTTTATTAAATGTTAAACCCATATGCCTTATTTGTCACAACTTCAGTCAACCCAATCCAATCCACTTTATTTATAAAGCACATTTAAAAACAACAAAGTTGACCAAAGTGCCACAACATAAGATAAAACATAAAAACTAGGGCTGTCAAAGTTAATGCTTTAACTTTGGAGATTAATTAAAATGATTTAAAGCATTAAAATAAATTAATCTAGATTCATCTATGGAGTGAAAAATCTTCAATCTTAGCGCCTCGGATATAAGAAAGAGGTCTAGCTGAGTCAATGTTGATGGTTTTGTTGAACATTTGTATTTCACAGGAGAGAAACTATTCAAAGAAAGCTATTAAAATAGTCTTTGAATCTAAATATACTTTCTTTGTGTTGATTTTACATTAATTCCATGATTTTACTCAAGTAAATATCTGTTACAAGCTTCGGTCTTAAGTAGAAAAATGCTATTTTTAATCTAGATTAATCTAGATTAATTACAGAAAATTGTGAGATTAATTAGTTACTTTTTTTGTATCTATTGACAGCACTAATAAAAACATAAACATTTTATAAGTCAGGCTTTAACCCCTTAAGCCCGACAGGCCCGGTACAAGGCTTATTCTATTGCCCTTCTCCTCCACTGCCTTCTCTTAGCCATCTGGTAACCAGAAGGTTCCCGGTTCGATTCCAGCTCCTTCTGGTAGCTTGTCGAAGTGTCCTTGAGCGAGACACTTAACCCCTAACTGCTGCCGATGAGCAGGTCGGCACATTGCACGGTCACCTCTGCCGTCGGTGAGTGGATGTGTGAGTGAATGTGTGAATGAGAGGCACAAGATGTAAAGTGCTTTGGATAAAAAAGCCTTTGCTGCTTTGTGAAAAGGGCCTTTTTACTTCCCACACAAACAACAGCCTAAAGGTTTTGTTCAATTCAATCCCCTTAAGAATGTGGCTTTGCTTTGAGTGTGACCTGAAGCAAGACAAAGGTCATCCAGTAGCCTTTCACGAGTTCAACCCACACAATGACAACAGACTCAAAGGATAAGTTTAACGGATTCCATTGAAATCGTTAGTGTATTAGAGCAAAGATGCAACAGCCTGATGCAGGCGGCTTGGGGAGGATGCATGGAGCCACACGCTCCTGGGACAGGTGAGCTCAGTGGGGATTGGATGAGGGAAGGGAAAGGAAAGGGGACCTTTTACCAGAGCACTGAAACTCCTGAAACTCCTAACACGCCCGATTTAAAATGGTTCTCTCCTCTTTGTATACTTTTGTCCTCACAAACAAAGTATTCTGCCAGGGAACTTATGGACACGACAGTAGTAGTAGTTATAAGGTTTTAGAGTAGCCTCTGAAAGAGGACCTTTCACCAGAGCACTGTCTCTAAGCGTTAGAGTAGCCTCTGAAAGAGGACCTTTCACCAGAGCACTGTCTCTAAGCGTTAGAGTAGCCTCTGAAAGAGGACCTTTCACCAGAGCACTGTCTCTAAGCGTTAGAGTAGCCTCTGAAAGAGGACCTTTCACCAGAGCACTGTCTCTAACCGTTAGAGTAGCCTCTGAAAGAGGACCTTTCACCAGAGCACTGTCTCTAACCGTTAGAGTAGCCTCTGAAAGAGGACCTTTCACCAGAGCACTGTCTCTAACCGTTAGAGTAGCCTCTGAAAGAGGACCTTTCACCAGAGCACTGTCTCTAAGGGTTAGAGTAGCCTCTGAAAGAGGACCTTTCACCAGAGCACTGTCTCTAACCGTTAGAGTAGCCTCTGAAAGAGGACCTTTCACCAGAGCACTGTCTAAACATTAGAGTAGCCTCTGAAAGAGGACCTTTTACCAGAGCACTGTCTCTAAGCGTTAGAGTAGCCTCTGAAAGAGGACCTTTCACCAGAGCACTGTCTCTAACCGTTAGAGTAGCCTCTGAAAGAGGACCTTTCACCAGAGCCCTGCCTCTAAGTGTTAGAGTAGCCTCTGAGAGAGGACCTTTCACCAGAGCACTGTCTCTAACCGTTAAAGTAGCCTCTGAAAGAGGACCTTTCACCAGAGCACTGTCTAAACATTAGAGTAGCCTCTGAAAGAGGACCTTTCACCAGAGCACTGTCTCTAAGCGTTAGAGTAGCCTCTGAAAGAGGACCTTTCACCAGAGCACTGTCTAAACATTAGAGTAGCCTCTGAAAGAGGACCTTTTACCAGAGCACTGTCTCTAAGGGTTAGAGTAGCCTCTGAAAGAGGACCTTTCACCAGAGCACTGTCTCTAAGCATTAGAGTAGCCTCTGAAAGAGGACATTTCACCAGAGCACTGTCTCTAAGCGTTAGAGTAGCCTCTGAAAGGGAGACTCCTTTAGCATAAAGAGCCTCCTGATGGAGCGGCAGGGGAAATATCACGTTGGCCGGTGATAGACTCCACTCGGTGGAGTGGCCTCAGTGGGGGAGCTGAGCGCTTGCCCGATAGGGGTAGATGTTATATTTAATTTTATGGGAAAGAGACCCCATTCTGGGGGGAAGCAAAAACCCAGATATCCCAAGCCAATAGGGAATCCCTGGGGGGACTAAAAGGCCGACTGAGCTCGGGGAATGTGGCCTATAAACATGGGGGTTGCTTTTGGAATTGGATCAGTCTGGATAAAATGACAAGAAAGCATACGTAGACAAGTGACATGTAGATGGCGAAGGCAGGATATTCAGGATAACTTAATCATTGCATTGACAATATACTTGCGCTTATCGTAATTCTAAACTTCAGGATAACTTGTAATTATTATACTAACAATATAGTTACCTACGCTTATCGTAATTCTAAACTTCAGGATCCACCCTCTGTTCCACTTAATGTATTTCCCCATTGACCATTTCTAAATCGGCTCGTTTTAGATAAATAAAGCATTAACGTTGGCATGGTGTACCTTTCTGTGCGTATTTATCCACAATCTATAGCTCAACATGAAAATATTCGCAATTAATTGTAAAGGTAGCAAAATAACAACGTTTATGTTTTTGTTCGCTGGGAAACTACACTGCTATTTGGCGCTGCTGACTGACGTCACCACAGAGTAGACGCCTGGCTTTAGTCGCAGACCTAGGATCAGATTTCCCTTACATTCCATAAGCTTAACAATTCGTACAATGGGAAAATAACTGACCCTGAATCTGTGGCTATATAGTCTCTCTCTGGTGACCATATTTGTATTTATATTTTAAATCGTATAACGTTATTTCGCTGCATATTAAATCACTGTAAAACTAAATACTAATGTTAATCATTGTTTCGTTGTACATATTGTGTATAGTTTATAACGTTATTGTTTTTTACATGACGTTAGTAGCTAGGTAGCTAGTTAGCTTGCTAGCCGGCATTCCTGAAACTCCTAACATGCCCCCATTTAAAATGGTTCTCTCCTCTTTGTATACTTTTGTCCTCACAAACAAAGTATTCTGCCAGGGAACTTATGGACACGACAATAGTAGTAGTGTAACTGAGGGGTACAATTCCCTGACTGTATTGATAAGTATGGTATTATTAAACCACTACCTCTTGTACTTTAACTTCTGGCCATCCAGTACATGATATAGATATGATGAACACTTTCCCACCTGATGAAACGAAGTCCACACAAATGTACAAATCGAATATTTTATATAGCAAAGGGTATATACAACGTTCACTTGATGACATTTATGATTTGAAATGCACTTGTATGGCAAATGAGTATTCGTAGGTAAATCAACATTGAATGTCCAATCTCTGGTTACGCAGGGAGTAAGTATACAACCTGGTTCTTTAGGGAACTATAGCGATGGTACTTAAATGATTATAGCTGGATACACTAAGGGGGGGGGGGGGGTCCCGCTGGTTGTAAGACAGTAGGATGGGGGGTTAGAAGAGCCGCTGGCGGTATCCCATCTGGCCGACGATTTCTTGGGAGAATTCAAAGTCTTGAACACGGTGCCCACAGAACCTCGGTCCGCAGATGAATACAGCTGGACCCTCTGGTGGACGGTAGCTGCCGGTCCACAACGGAGAGACGTGAGGCGACCTCACTGGTGTAGAGCGCCGTCTCACCTGGACTCCTCTCCGGGGGGTAGTTCCAACACTCAGCAGTGTTGGCCGTTATCCATGGAATAATCAAAGCACCCAAAGCATGTAGATAATCCAAGCCGTGGCAGGCTCGCCGTCGTCCGGGTAAAGTAATCCAATGTACAGGTCCGCTCGTCCTGGCCCGGAGCTCCTCGGATGCAAGCACCACTAGTGGTCTGCCCAGCCTGGTTAAGACTCCAGATAACGTCAGGAACGATGGGGGTGCTGCTCACTTTATAACTCTAACCGAACGATGCACCATACATAATAGACTATTATTAGCTTAATAGAAATACGTCCAACTCGACGGTATAGTGCCAAACTATGACAATTCAACTATTAATCCACACGATATCTCAATGCCTATTCTGAGGCCAAGTAGGCCTTACTGCACCACACGTGCGTCGTGGGTGAGGCTTCGCGTCTGTTACTCGGTTGGAGGGTAAAGAACTAATGGACTAAAAGAAAGTTCTACTTTACTTGTGCCATATATATATGCGCTGTGAACAAATAGTACCATTCGTATTTCGCCAGACGTATTCCTACGCGTAACCGGGCTTGCCACGACATGTTGGTCGGCACGATTGAACTTGAACCTAGGGGTATGGCTGCTGGCGCCAGGTTCTCGTCCAATGGTAGAATGAAACTAGTATGGGCTGTTTAGTAGACTAAAGGGATATTCAGTGCATATTGTACAAGGAATATACAGGGGATATCAAACGATATACAAATACTATTAAATATATATCCATAAACAAATATATATATTCGGTTTAATCTGATCCTTCACAACAAGTAGTTATAAGGTTTTTGAGCTTGTAACGTTAACGTTAGCTATCGCGGTATCAACGGGCCGTGTAGCTAGCTAGCTTGCTAGCCGGCATGATGCGTGTGCAGTGCTTGCCCCACATGTCTGAGAAGAGGACCTGCACATTTGACTCGTTCCCGAAACTCCTCTACATGCCCCGATTTAAAACGATTCACGACAGTAGACATAATGCTAACGTCTAGTATGGTTAGCGGGGTAACGTTAACGTTAGCTAGCTAGCTAATATGTATCAGCTTGCCGTGACGTGAGGTAGGCGAGAGCTGCCTACTTAACAACAGGCTGCATACTGGTAAATGTAGTTATTTTTTTATATATATAGCTACCACGTGTAGGAAGGGGCTGAGGTGCGCTAGGTGTGGCGGGGAACATGAATTATGGGAAGTGTGGAGAGGGAGTGAAGCCGATGTGCTGTAGTTGTGGTGGGGAGCATAGTGTAGCGTTTAGGGGGTGTGAGGTGATGAAGAAGGAGGTCGCGGATCGGAGAGTGAGAAGGGAGGGTAAGTTGTCGTATGCTGAGGCGGTTAGCAGGGTAGGACAGGGCAGCCAAGAAAGGGTGCAGGGGGTTGAAGGAGGGCATTTGGCAGAGAGGGTAGAGCAGGAGGAAAGAGAGAGGGGAAGGGAGGAGAAATTAGGTATTGTGGCCTTCGTGGCAGGGGTAGTTACTGGTATGGCAGAGGCTAAGGGTAAAACAGCGATGGTGAAGATGATTGTTAGGATAGCGGTTCAACATCTGGGAATGGAAGGTCTGGACTGGGAGGAGGTGGTTAGCGAATTGGCTGAGGGGGCTGAGAGGGACAAAGCAGCCCAGAATAAGATTGCAGGGGGCAAGGAGGGTCCCGCGGAGGGGGGCTCAGACAGGAAGTAGCAGCATTAGCTGCACTCCAATGGACAATGTAGGTGATGACGGGGTCCAGTAGAAGAAGAAGAAGAAGAAGAAGAAGAAGAAGAAGAAGAAGAAGAAGAAGAAGAAGAAGAAGAAGAAGAAGAAGAAGAAGAAGAAGAAGAAGAAGAAGAAGAAGAAGAAGAAGAAGAAGAAGAAGAAGAAGAAGAAGAAGAAGAGCCCATAAAAAGAATTGCGGAGGGCAGTAATACGCCACGATGCGTCTACACTGCCGGAAATTCAAATAAGAAGAAGAAGAAGATCTCATTGTGCATCTTGGAACAGGACTGAACAGATAGACTAAACAACATAAGATTGAAGCCTGCATTTCTCAACCAAGGTGCCTTGCCGACCGTTTTGCTGTGGAAAGGTGAGTGTCCACAACGGCTAGCTAGCTGTTCTACTTGAATACTGAATGTTAATATTGAATCAGACAATATTGAATACTGAATGTTAATATCAGACCATATTGAATACTGAATGTTAATATCAGACCATATTAAATACTGAATGTTAATTCAGGTTGACAGTTGACATCATTTGACAGTTGACAGGGGGCTGGAAAGTTGATTTAATAAAAGAAAAAACTCATTTAATCAGATTATTAACTTTATTCAAATTGAGGATTTAGTTTGAGGATATAAAAAAAATTAAATAAAAAAATGTATAAAATAAATATGAGAATACATTTTTTAATTTAAATTCTTTTATTAAAAACGAAGGTTCGAACGTCCGTTCGAAGAACCCTGACGAAGTTTGACTCCCAAAAACAGGCTTCAGGGACAGCCTTACCATACATAATTATTTATATTATTCAAATGGTACTCAAACATGTTTTGTTGTGATGTCACAGTATGATGTCATAATAGAACATTCTAGAACATTTGTGATGTCACAGTATGATGTCATAATAGTACATTCTAGAACATTTGTGATGTCACAGTATGATGTCATAATAGAACATTCTAGAACATTATGTCACAGTATGATGGCATAATAGTACATTCTAGAACATTTGTGATGTCACAGTATGATGTCATAATAGAACATTCTAGAACATTTGTGTTCTATATATATTCAACAATTCTACTTTCTCAAGTGTGGGCGAAGCAAGAATTGTGGAGGGCAGTAATACGCCACGATGCGTCTACACTGCCGGAAATTCAAATAAGAAGAAGAAGATCTCATTGTGCATCTTGGAACAGGACTGAACAGATAGACTAAACAACATAAGATTGAAGCCGGCATTTCTCAACCAAGGTGCCTTGCCGACCGGTTTGCTGTGGAAAGGTGAGTGTCCACAACGGCTAGCTAGCTGTTCTACTTGAATACTGAATGTTAATATTGAATCAGACAATATTGAATACTGAATGTTAATATCAGACCATATTGAATACTGAATGTTAATATCAGACCATATTAAATACCGAATGTTAATTCAGGTTGACAGTTGACATCATTTGACAGTTGACAGGAGGCTGGAAAGTTGATTTAATAAAAGAAAAAATACTCATTTAGAACATTTGTGATGTCACAGTATGATGTCATAAATAGCACATTCTAGAACATTTGTGATGTCACAGTATGATGTCATAATCAAACATTCTAGAACATTTGTCATGTCACAGTATGATGTCATAATAGAACATTCTAGAACATTTGTGATGTCACAGTATGATGGCATAATAGTACATTCTAGAACATTTGTGATGTCACAGTATGATGTCATAATATAACATTCTAGAACATTTGTGTTCTATATATATTCAACAATTCTACTTTCTCAAGTGTGGACGAAGCAAGAATTGTGGAGGGCAGTAATACGCCACGATGCGTCTACACTGCCGGAAATTCAAATAAGAAGAAGAAGATCTCATTGTGCATCTTGGAACAGGACTGAACAGATAGACTAAACAACATAAGATTGAAGCCGGCATTTCTCAACCAAGGTGCCTTGCCGACCGGTTTGCTGTGGAAAGGTGAGTGTCCACAACGGCTAGCTAGCTGTTCTACTTGAATACTGAATGTTAATATTGAATCAGACAATATTGAATACTGAATGTTAATATCAGACCATATTGAATACTGAATGTTAATATCAGACCATATTAAATACTGAATGTTAATTCAGGTTGACAGTTGACATCATTTGACAGTTGACAGGAGGCTGGAAAGTTGATTTAATAAAAGAAAAAATACTCATTTAGAACATTTGTGATGTCACAGTATGATGTCATAATAGCACATTCTAGAACATTTGTGATGTCACAGTATGATGTCATAATCAAACATTCTAGAACATTTGTCATGTCACAGTATGATGTCATAATAGTACATTCTAGAACATTTGTGATGTCACAGTATGATGGCATAATAGTACATTCTAGAACATTTGTGATGTCACAGTATGATGTCATAATAGAACATTCTAGAACATTTGTGTTCTATATATATTCAACAATGAAAAGTGGGGGTGAACAGCAGATACGCAGGAGTGGTGCACTAGGGGCAAAGGAGAAGGAGAAGAAGGAGAATGAGAAGAAAAGTGGGGGTGAACAGTGGGGTGCACTAGGGGCAAAGGAGAATGAGAAGAAAAGTGGGCAGATAGGCAAGAGTGGGCAGCGGAAGGAGCGGCCAGGAGGCAGGAGGGGGCGGGCAACAGACAGGGAGAGTGAGGGGGCCAGCAGCATGGAGGAAGAAGAAAGTGGATTAGATCACTGATGTTCTATATTCTTCAGTGGAATGCCCGGAGCCTGATCGCTAATGGACAGGAGTTAAAAAGATTTGTGGAGGAAGTCATAGTGAAACCTGAGTTAATTTGCATTCAGGAGACGTGGCTGAAACCTTGCCTTGAGTTTGTTATTCCAGGATATGAGTGTTTAAGAAAAGACAGAGTTGATAGAAAAGGCGGAGGGTGTGCAACTTTCGTTAGAGAAGGGATCCAGTATAGGGCATTGGACATAACATCTAACCTTGAGTGTGTGGCAGTGGAAGTTTGGAGTAATCAGAGCCATAGTCCCATAACGGTGCTTAATTTATATAATCCTTGTAAACAACTTATTTTGTCTGAATTTGATGAAATTATGCAGAAGGTGAGATGTCCAGTTATATGGGTCGGTGATTTTAATGCTCGTAACCCATTGTGGGGAAGCAATAGTAAGGACAGTAATGGAGTCGTGGTTGAGGAGATCCTGGATAAGCATGAGCTAGTTATGATAAATGATGATAGACCGACTAGGTTTGATGTCTCAAGGAATACTTGCAGTCATATAGATTTGTGTTTTGCATCCTCAAATTTAGCTAGAATTGGAGAGTGGGAAGCGCTGGATAGTTATAATCTGGGTAGCGACCACTGTCCTATTCTGTGCACATTTGGAAGGGATCTGATAATAGAAATTGAGGAGAGAGTGCCCAGGTATAATTTCTCGAAAGCTAATTGGGAAGAGTTCTTGGAGGCGGCCCGAAAGTGGATAGGAGAGATTGACTCTGAGGGGAGTGTAGACGAGTGGAATGCTTCTCTTAGTGAGATGATACATAGGGCAGCGCAGGACACAATCCCTATGAAGGAGGATCCCAGAGCTAGAAAGATGGTTCCCTGGTGGAATAAAGAATGTGACATAGCTGTAAGGAATAGGAATAAAGCATATAAGAGGGTGAGACAGTATCCAGGGTTGTGCCAGGCAGTAGAATATAAGAGGTTAAGGGGAGTAGCACGAAGAGTTATTAAAGATGCTAAAAAGAGTAGTTGGAGGAAGTTCTGTGAAACACTAGGCCCTGAGACTTCTGTGAGGCAGATGTGGGCAGTCGTACACAGAATGGCTGGAATATATAAAAAAAAAAAAAAAAAAGCTTGATTCCAATGATTCAGAAGGGGGGGGGGGGTAGAAGCAGTTACCAATAAAGAGAAGGCAGACATGCTGGTGGAGGCATTTCAGGCAGTGCATAGCTCTGGGAGTCTGGGGGAGGAGAGAGGGAGAAAGAGGACTGAACTGCTATCGCAGAATGAGTGGAAGTTGAGAAGGAGCTCAGAAAATAATAATCTGATTAATTTGTACTTTACAATGAAAGAGTTAGGGGATGCTATCCAGGCTGGTGCAAATACGACGCCTGGCAGAGATGGATTACCCTATGAATTATTTAAGAATTTGGACGAATTTGTAATGGTTGAAATACTGGGTTTGTTTAATAATGTGTGGCTAGAAGGCTGCTTGCCAAAGGAGTGGAAGCATGCCGTCATCATTCCTATTTTGAAGCCAGGTAAAGTAGCGGCTGACCCAGGGTCATACCGACCCATAGCCTTGACGTCTGTATTGTGTAAAATTATGGAAAGGATGATTACTAATAGATTAGTTTACTTTTTAGAAAGTAAGGATCTTTATGTTGGGTATCAGAATGGGTTTAGAAATGACAGGTCTACAATGGAATCAGTAGCTGTTCTAGACCAGGACATTAGACAGGCTTTTGACAATAAGGAAGTAGTGATAAGTGTATTTTTGGATATTGAGAAGGCGTATGACTCTTTGTGGAAAGAGGGGTTGCTTTTGAAATTGTATGACTTAGGAGTTAGAGGGAGATTGTTTAATTGGATAAAGGATTTTCTATTAGACAGGACGATCCAAGTACGTGTGGGGGGGGCAAACCTCAAAAACTGTAAAAATAGAAAATGGCACCCCGCAAGGAAGCGTGATTAGTCCGGTCCTCTTCGATGTTATGGCTATCAGTGCCATTTTGGCTAGTGCCTGATCGAGTCATTGAACTTAGGTTCTTGAAGGAGGAGGATAAGGGCGAGATTGTGGAAGAAATAGAGAGGTTCCTTCTGGAATCAGGGGCTCTGGAGGTGTACTCTGATGGCTCTGTGGATCCTGAAAGTGGGAGGGCAGGATTTGGGTGGTGGGTGCCTCGGTTAGGGATCGGTAAGGGACAAAGAATATCCGATGGCAGCTCAGTATTTGTGACAGAGTTGCTTGCCATCCTCTGGGCATTGTGGTGGGTGGAGGAAGTGGGACCAAGCCAGGTGATTATATGCTCTGACTCGGCTGCTGCACTGATGGCTCTGAGTGCAGGTGGGTCTAAAGCTCGCCCTGATCTCATTCAGGAAATAATGTTGGTTTTATATAGGATTGCGAAAGCAGGCTGGTCAGTGGAGTTTTGTTGGGTCCCGGGGCACGCTGGGATTGCGGGGAATGAGATGGCTGACTCCCTTGCCAAACAGAGCCTGGGAAGGGAGGAAGAGATAGGCATTTCAATGGGAAGAGTAGAACTCAGAGAGAAGATAAAGAAAGGAGTTGAGGCTGAGTGGCAGGCCGAGTGGGAAAGGGGGACCAAGGGAAGGCACTATTTCTCTCTGCAGCCTCGGGTCAAGATCAAGGTGGATGGATATGGGTCAAGGAGTGATAGGGTGAAGATGTGTAGACTGAGGCTGGGACACTGTGGGTTGAACAGTAGCTTGTGCATTGTGGGCAAACATCCAGATGGGGTGTGTGAATGTGGAGAGCCTGAAACTGTTGGGCATGTCTTCCTAAAATGTGAAAGGTATAGGAAAGAGAGGGAAATCTTTTATAAAAGTCTGGTAGAGCTGGGAGTCTCTTCCTTCTCTCTTAAATCATTCTTTGGCATGGATAATGAGAACCACCAGCTGATCACAGAGGCAGTGCTGACATTTCTGCATGCTTCAGAGTTGTACCAGAGGATATAGCGTTAGTGTATGTATTAGTATTGGACAGGCAAGAGGAGCAGAGAAGAAGGAGAAAGTGTGAGTTGAAGAGGCCTAAAGATGGCACACCACTAGTGTAGTATAAGAACTGAGGAGGGAAGAAATATGCCAAGAAAGAAGAAGAAGAAGAAGAAGAAGAAGAAGAAGAAGAAGAAGAAGAAGAAGAAGAAGAAGAAGAAGAAGAAGAAGAAGAAGAAGAAGAAGAAGAAGAAGAAGAAGAGATCATCAAAAGAAGTGCGGAGGGCAGTAATACGCCACGATGCGTCTACACTGCCAGAAATTCTAAAGAAGAAGAAGAAGATCTCATTGTGCAACTTGAGACAGGATAGATAGACTGTCTATCCTACAACACATAGACTGAAACCTGCATTTCTCAACCAAGGTGCCTTGCCGACCGTTTTGCTGTGGAAAGGTGAGTGTCCACAACGGCTAGCTAGCTGTTCTACTTGAATACTGAATGTTAATATTGAATCAGACAATAGCGAATACTGAATGTTAATATCAGACCATATTCAAACCCAGATTAAGAATTCAGAGGCCTCTGGGCCAGACTGTTGTGGAGGCCCCCACACACACTAAAGTGCACGCACAGTGGCGTTTTTATATGTAAAACATTGGTGGGGCAGCCACCAACCAAGGCGACATACCAGGCAAACTACAGTAATCAAAATGACAGTATCCATCGAGAGAGAGAAAGTCAGTGATGGGCAAGCTACTTGGAAAATGTAGTAAGCTACACTACAAGTTACTCTCGATTAAATATAGCTCAACTACAATGGAAGCTATCCCCAGAGAAATGTAGCAAGCTACACTACAAGAACATGGCAAAAATAGCTAACTACATCAGCACTACTTTTTTTTTTCTTCTTCATGATCAAGTTTCCACCAAACAAATAGGCAGCCAAAAAAAAGGTTCAGTTTGATTGTTTATTATAAAACTGAAACAAGCCCTCGGTCTGGCTTTTTGTTCTCAAGTTAGTGCTGGGGGTGTGGGAAGTTGAGAGCAGCTTCGTTTTTGGCTGACACAATAAACACCTAAACACATGTTTTAGGCGTTTTTTCAGTCAAACTCATACATTTTTCCAGATAGGGCCATGGAGAGGCATTGTTGTTATTGACATCATCTTCATCAATACCATCAGCCCTGGAAACATCGAATCCCTCTGCCATTTCGCGCGGACTGGTTCATGTAATCTGTTTCATTCATTCAGTGGTCTGTGTTTTGATTTTCACTTCCTGATTTGCGGAGCTGGAGCGGCATGTCCCGCCATATACTGCCTCTGATTGGCCTACCCGTAATGTTTTGGCCTAACCTTACCCAATGGTGAGTCGTCATACTCATATCTAAACCAACCAACCAATCATAGTGGGTTTTCTCCTGGGAGTTTTTTTTCTCTCACAAATCTTTATTTAGTCTGTTTCTCCGGACAGTAGCGTGTAGCATTTTGCTCACGCTACTCACTACTTGGTTCTAAAAATAGCTGCACTACAGAGAACGCTACTTGGTTCAAAAGTAGCAACGCTACCATCACGCTACTGAGAAATGTAGTTAAGCTAGCGTCGCTACTTGTAGCTAGCTACTGCCCAACACTGGGGAAAGTATAGTTGAGGACTTTTTTTTAAGTATTGAAAATTAATTATATTCCCTGTCTGCCAAAGTTATTGACAGGGTACCACACATTATACTTTATTGTTCAGCTAAAAACAAGCCTACAAACATCACAAAACAAACTGGTCAGACTACTGCTTGACCTTACTCCTAGAACCCACCTCACCCCTGCCCACTTTGACAACCTAAGATGGCTTAGAGTAGAGAACAGAGTAGCAACGTGCAATGGGCCTGGTCTACAAGATACACTACACCACTAAGGTACCCATGTACTGTATGTCGAAATACTTCCCAAAGGTCAGTGAATACCACGACCACAACACCAGAGGGAGCTCCACAAATCATGCTCAACCCAGATTCGGCTCAAACAAAGAACTAAACACGTTTAGCAATTATGCCACAACAATGTGGAACACCCTACCCTCAGCCGTAAAATAATGTGATCCCTACCCTCCTTCAAAACCGCTCTCAAAGAGCACCTACGGGTGGCTGCAATTAAAAACTGGCCCCTGTAAATGTCCAAACCCCCGCCCCCACCCAACCCCCTCCAATGTACAGTTTCTTCCCCTTCGAATGTATATATTTCTGCTTTTCATGATCTACTTGTATGTGCAATATGACACATGTTGGGACATGTGCAATAATGGTTCATGTGCAATATTTTCCGCCGATGTACAGTGCAATCTTTTTTTTCTACTGTGATGATTTTGCAATGCTTTTTTTAACTGAATTTGATGGTACTAGTGATTTTGGTGACACTACACTGTATGACAGTGAAGTTATTGAATCTTTTTCTAGTGTCTCTTTTTGGTGTTGCACTTTTTAGATGGTCCCTGGCTGCACACTTGCCTCAAGGCCGACTGCACATATCAATATTATTATTATTAAATGTACAGCTCCGAGGCCGGCTCGCCTCGTTTAGGTGAAAATAAGGTTGTAGCTCATTGTTTACCTTACTACGATAGGAAAGAGGTGTCCTTTGTGTTTTAAAAACATTTTGCTTAAGAATTATTGACCACGGAAATTCAAATCTGTGAATATCTTTCTAACTTTACCTAAGTCTCCCGATTCCGATACAATAAAGCGAGTCTTCATCACAAATCATATTCTCAAAATAATCTGACGGGCAGATTATTGCTGGCGGACCTATTTCGGCCTGCGGGCCGCCTATTGCCGACCACTGAACTAGGATATCTGTTGGGACAGACCACACAGGCTATTTCCATATTATTAGGCTATTACTTCACATAAAAGATCATGTCTAAATGAAATGCACAAAACAAAAAATGTATGTATCATAACGTTACCCTGGTATAGATCTGTATGCATGTATTTATGTATTTTATTCATAACGTTTATTCATACATATTCGTTAACGTTAGATCATGCATGGCTTTTACATTGAAAAACGTACTTGTCACGTGGTTCCGTTCTCCATTCTTCACATCAAAAACTAAAAACTAACTATCAAAACGTACACAGACCAAAATCGGCCCATTATTTACTCCTTTTTTTCATTTGATTCTGACACCAAAATACGAAAAACAGCTCCGTATTTCAGTTTTTTTGGTTTAAAACGGAAATAGGAAAACACCTTGTATTACCGTTTTTTCCCCCGTTTATTTTTTATTTCCGTTTGAAACGAAAAGCGAATTATCAAAACGTACACGGACCTCCTTCCCCGCTCAACCGGGGGATGGGAGGGGGCTGTCGGGGGGGCTGCTTATTATCAGTCAGCTCCTCTATGCACCCCTGTGTAGTTCCCGGTCCTCCAGGCACAGGTCGGGCCTTGCCCTCATTACCTGTTGGCCTAGGTTAACCCTTTTTTAAACCTGAAACGCCTTAAACTGCATTGTATAGCCTGTGTATACGTGCAGTTGTGTTTCCCGGTTTTTTAATGGGTTAAGGGAGCAATCCTTTTCTGTTGGGATGGTAGTCTCCCCGGTATGCCGGTAGCAGAGTCGACTCTGGTAGAGCCCGGGTTTGACCCCGGCTCCCCGAGAGTATGCCCCTGCATGTTTTATGACATCTGCCAATTGTGTCGAACTCTTTCTCTGAACCCCGACCCCGCGGGATTAATAAATTGGCGGGATCAGGGTTCGTGGCGAGGTCAGTTTACTGGCGGAGTCCTGGCCCCACGGGATTATGACATTGTGCACGGCATGCCGAACACCCCCCCCCCCCCCCCGGTGAGCCGCCAGGGTACTGTTTTTACAGTCAGCCCTTTTAGGCGTGCCTGTGTAGTTCGCAGTCCTTCGGGCGCAGGTCGAGCTCTGCTCTTGTTACCTGTCGGCCTGGATTAAGGGATCAACCTCCTTTTTGGAGTGTTTGTCTCCCCGGTGTGCCAGCTGACCCCACAGGATTATGAGGGGAGGCCTCCTCGGAGAGCCTCGGAGCCTCCTCCTCAGGGAGTTTCAGAGCCTCCTCAGGAAGTTCTTCGGAGGTGAGAGAGGGTGCTGTGCAGTACTTGGGAGACCGCATCATCAGTGGACCTGTTTGGCCTGTATGCAAATTGCATAGGGTCCATATCACTGGGGAGGGAGGCACAAATGTGATCCTTGACCAGCCTCTCGAAACATTTCATGGCCACAGAGGTGAGTGCCACCGGTCTGTAGTCATTGAGACATGTTGGGGAGGTTTTCTTTGGTACAGGGATGATGGTAGACATCTTGAAGCAGGCAGGGACCACTGACTCCGCCAGGGATCGATTAAATATGGCGGTGAACACAGGGGCTAGCTGGTTAGCACAGGACTTAAGTATGCGTCCTGTTATTCCATCTGGGCCAGCAGCTTTTCTGGTGTTCACCTGCATAAATGCTCTTCTCACACTGTGTACCGACAATGAGAGAGCGTCCCCGCCCCCCCGCGGATGCCCCCCCTCCACAACAGCAGTCGTCGCTCCCCATTGAGGGGCCGCTGACTTTGTAGTCAGTTATCGTCCTCAGTCCCCGCCATAAGCCTCTTGTGTCATTCTGTGCCATTTGTGTCTCCATTTTGTCAGCATACGTCCGTTTTGCAAGTTTAACAGCCTTGCGCAGAGTATATACTGTAGCCTTATACTCCTCCATGTTTCCTGACTCTCTGCCCAGGTTGTAGGCAGTGGTGCGAGATTTCAGAGCTGCTCTGATAGTACTGTCCACCCATGGCTTCTGGTTTGGGAACACCCGCACCTTCTTTGTGGGGACAATACTGTCGGCAAGTGATGTTATGAAACTCACGACCGTGTCTGCGAACTCGCTGACGTCACTGGCGCTTCCTTGAAACATCCCCCAGTCTACGTCCTCGAGAGCGTCCTGAAGCGTGGCCTCTGATTGGTCGGACATTTTTTTTGCCTCACGTGACATGACGGCGTCACATGATCTCTGTCTGTAAGCAGGTATCAGGTAAAAATTCATCTACAATAATGAAAATATTAGATTATTCTAGAATAATGAAAACACTTTATTCATCTAGAATAAAGAAAATATTGTATTCATCTGAAATAATGAAAACACTTTATTCATCTAGAATAAGGAAAATACTTTATTGATCTAGAATAATGAATACTTTGTTCATCTAGAATAATAAAGACCTTATACATCTAGAATAATGAAGACTTTATTCATCTAGAATAATGAAAATGCTTTATTTATCTAGGTCTAGGACAATGAAAATACTTTATTCATGTACTATAATGTGTTTTTATAGACCCATTACATATAAAACAGGTTTAACTATATACTGTAATGTATTTATCCATAAATTCACAACATATAAGTCAGGCATTAACTATATAATGTATTTCTCTATACACACATAACATATATGCCAGGTATTAACTATATAATGTCTTTATCTATAGACCCATACCATATAAGCCAGGTATTAACTAATGTATTTCTCTATAGACCCATAACATATAAGATAAAGATATCCCTTGATTGATCCCCTTGGGGAAATTCATCATCATCATCAGCTAGGGGTGGACGGTATAAACGGTATACAGTATAAACTGTATGAATTTGCGTTACGGTATGGATTTTGACTATACCTTCATATCTTGTGACCGGTAGACTAGAGCAGCTAGTCACAGCAGTAGCAATGACGTTAACGTTACTAGACGATTCACTCGACGTTTGCAGAATGTGTTCAGTAAACAAAATGTTCAGTTGCTATCGCATGCACTTATCTGTGTCTCCTCACCCATATGAGTGCATGCTTACCAACTGTTTGCCTGTTTTACTGCAACACTACTATCACCGACATCTACAGTAATGCCTCTTTTCCATTGCATAGTACCTACTCGACTACTCTACACTACTCGCTTTAGGCACCTGGTACTTCGTTTCTTTTCCACTGCAGGTAGTACTCCGTTTGTCTCCATGAGGGGAGGCGGGGCCGCTGGCGTACAGCATGAGAGCTCCATGAGCATTGCTTGGAGCAAGCCAGAGTAAAACATAGTTTTCAAACAATCAATCACTAACAACATTAACCAGACTCTTGTTGTGTCTATTCTGCTAACGTTAACGTTACCTCTCGTGTCTATTCTGCTAACGTTAACATTACCTCTCGTTGTGTCTATTCTACAAGCTTTAACGTTACCTCTCGTGTCTATCTGCTAACGTTAACGTTAGCATTAGGTAATAACCGGTTTAAAATGGATGATGATTACCTCACGTTGTGTCTATTCTACTAGCATTAATGTTACTAGTACAAACAATCAATAGCGAGTTATATTGAACACGCTATGTACGCTAGCCATGGTAAAACGCAATCACATTAGCACATAAGCTAACAACAAGCTTAACAAATCAGCTATCTTTTTGTGAGACTAAACTCTCCACTCTTGGTGGTAAATTGTGTTGATGTTGGTTTTGTTTCATCAATAAATGAGGCAGAATACACAGTGAATATCCTTTTTTGTTTATTGCACTTGTTCCTGCTGTAAACAAATAATGAATCCTAAGCGAGGCATTAAAGATGGCGGCTTTCTGTTTTTGTGCAGATGCTCCAACGTGTGACGCTTCTCTCTTCTGACCAATCAGTGGTCTGCAGTGTTTCACGTCACTTTTCTGGTACCAGTTATACTCGCTTGGAACCTCGACAGAGCAGGGACTAAAAAAGAACCCAAAAAGTACCCGGTTCCAGGGTCCTCATTTATCAACGTTGCGTATGCACAGATATGTGCTTAACCCGTGCGTACGATCATTTCTAAGCAAAGTGTGGGACTTATCAATTTGAACTTGTGCTTGACTTTGTGCTTATATCTACGCACAGCTCGGAGCATGCGTAGCTGACGCCCGGTGGTAGAATATCGTTACTGCAGACGGACGGCATATGCGCTCCTCAGTTTCATGCATGTTTCAATGCGGAAATAAGCTTCCATGCATTACTCCCGACACTGGCGCGTGTTCTGTATGAACCGTAATTCATTATAGTTCATTGTGAAATAGCGATAGTAGTGTAATTATTGTCAAACCCTAAATAGCATGTGGAATAGGTATTTCCGAATGAATTCAGCCTGGTTCATAGCGTTATTATAGAAAAAAAAAAAAAAAGGAATACTTCTCCGGTGTGCGCTCAGATGTTTTCAGAGATATAGGGCATGTCTATTTGCAGAGAGAGAGAACATAATAATATTAAGTAGAGTTCGCTAACCGAGACACATTCTCCTTGATTTGTACCGCAATTTGAGACCCACATTGGAGCGTGGAGCAAAACGCAGTGTTTTCCCAATTTCCCCAACCCCACCAACTACATACAATATCCATATATCAATAACAGGAGGCCAAGAGAGGATTTTACGCCAGGTTACCCAACATCATCGGAGCAATATATATAGACTGTACCCATATAGCTTTCAATGCTCCATCAATAAACAAATCCAGTAATGTGAACGGGATTCCACTCTGTCAATGTACAGATAATCTGCAATGCGCATTTTGGCTGATAATGTGCCGGTGGCCGGAGTCTCATTCAGACCTAATTGTATTTAATTCAATTGTAATGTTATTACTGGGGTATCTAAAACATCACTTAAATGCAGATCAGGGTTATCCACTGAAGCCATAATGACTCTGACCAGAACCACGGGCTCATGACGAGTGCACATAATAGGCATTGTAGAGCGCAGAGTTGGCGTGCTGAAATTGATTTAATTTCAGTCATTACAGTGCTTAATGTCGGGTCAGCTTGTCATTTATTTCTGTCAATGTGCTGGTTCTGTAGCAGGACTGGGTCAGTCAACATCCGGCACGGTGGTGTAGTGGTTAACACTGTCGCCTCACAGCAAGAAGGTCCAGGGTTCGATTCCCGCTTGGGGACCAGGTTTCCATGATGCCAGGTACCCAGGTGGGGTATCTCCCAGGCCTTTCTGTGTGGAGTTTGCATGTTCTCCCCGTGCTCGCAAGGGTTTCCCCCCCGATAAGATAAACCCAATGGAAAAACATGCACAACAACAGATCGCTAACGCTGTGGCGTCCTTGACGAAGACGGACAGGAGCACTTGGATTGGTCCCCTGGCGCGGCTCACGTTGACGCCTGTCTGCTCCCGGCTGCCCTTGGGGTGGAAGGACGACGTGATGGGTTAATCGCAGAGACGAATCGCATCGGCGATTCTAAAGAGACAATGCATGCGTGTGTGTTCCGGTGTGTGTGCTAAAAAAAATAAAAACTAACCGCTGTGTGTACCACTAAAACATTGAGTGTCGTTGCATGCCGAATAAAGACCTCTGCAACAGGTCCTGCATTATTATTATATCCTTGGCTCCCGGCGCACCAAAGATAGTCTACACGCTCCCTCCTCCTCAGCGGAGTTGTCTGTGAACTTGGCAACTTCATTGGATTTATTTATTCTCTAAAAATATCTATAATCATACGATTAAATATTGTTTAAAATAAAACGCTAAATACTATTATTCTGTGTGTCATGTTTCCAAATAAGATTGTTCACAACGGGAAATGCTGTATACGTTCAATTTGTTGGTTGTACCTCGGTGATCAATCTCGCTCTCAGTGAAGTCTCTCAGAGTTCGCTCGGGTTAGACCATTATTTCACATCCCATGGGGGTGTTTCATTACCATATATGGATAATCAGGGCGGTTCTGGTATGCAAATACTTAAAACCATGCACAAGCTCCAGCGTAGGATCAAAGTGATATTTATCAAGACAGGTGTGCGTACGCACGTGTGATAAATCCCGTTTTTTTTGTGCATGCACACATTCTAAATTCTGTGCTTAAGAAAGAAAGTAGAAGACTTTCTAAGAACTGTTGATAAATGAGGGCCCAGGTATTTTGGCAATGGAAAACCAAAAATGCAGAGTAGAGTAGAGTCGAGTAGGTACCATGCAGTGGAAAAGGGGCATAAGAAGGGAGATCCCCCCTTGAATGGCCCTTCTAAGGTTTCTCTCCTCCACATTGCCTGTGGTGCATTTTTTCCTATTGCTAGGTTGTAGTGAGTTTTAATTTCCTTACCTCGCGTGGGGTATGTCTGGGAGTGTTGCATTTATTTAAAAAAAATTGGACTTTATGGTGTTTTTGTTTTGTTCTTGACTTCTTGTCGGATTTGATTTGATTTGCAGTGGTCCGTTGCATAGTGTTTAATTGTACTGAGTTTTTCTCCACTTGCTCACGGACCTTGCCATATAGTTTGGGCATTTCAATTTGGCTAAGGAGGCTGAGAGGAGACTTGCTTTAGCGCAGCAACAGGCTAACATTAGCCGCTAAGCTAACGTTCTAACGTGACTCTGCGGCACCAGTGCCATTAGTGAGGAAAGGGGGGGGGGTTATCTTGACGAGGCTTGACAACAGAGGTTCAAAGAAAACTTCACATTTATTGTCTATTCGTTTCTTTATATCGCTTTATCCATCGGGCTGCTCTCGTTTCCAACTCTGTGTGTTGACAATGACATCCTGGTGTGACATCAACTACGGCAACTTAGGACGCTCTAACCTCAAACTCAAACATATTACATCACGCTCTCTCGCTCTCTCTCTACGTTGTCAAACATGTACACTAAAGTTAAGTTATGTGGGAGTTTTATTGTGTTTGAGTTGTTTGAGGGAAAGAAACCTCCTATCCTGCAGTCGTTTTTATTTTCACTTTGGGCCGCTTGATTTTATTGTATTTCATGAAAAAAAAAGTGTTTTTCAGAGATGGAAGTAACTTGAGAAAAGGTTTTGCATTTTTCTATTGCAGTTTTACACAATAAATGTTCTTAAAATTCCTCTGTACTATGTGAAATATGTCCTAGTAATACAAGAGTACAGTAATAGCTGCCAGTGTTTTACCCCTTCAGAAGCATTTATATAGACATTTTAAGATAAATGAATATAATGTGATATATACTGTTACCATCTATGCTTCAAATGATACCGTGATATACATTTTAGACCATACCGTCCAGTCCTAATAGCAGCATGGGGGAGGGGGGGGGGGGGTACAGGTAGTGGAAGACATACAGGTACAGGTCACAGAATTATAGTACAGTGGATGCGCATAATGGGCAACAAGGTACGAGATGAGGGTATGTATGCCCTCTCAATTATTTTGCCCTACAATAAATATAGTTACAATATCTAATAATTGAAATCTAATAATCTAAAAAAACAAAATGCTAGAATGCTAAATATATGCAATATATAATCTAATAATCCAAA
This sequence comes from Notolepis coatsorum, assembly GCF_963971535.1. Classification (NCBI taxonomy): domain Eukaryota; kingdom Metazoa; phylum Chordata; class Actinopteri; order Aulopiformes; family Paralepididae; genus Notolepis; species Notolepis coatsorum. The sequence goes on from NC_140171.1 coordinate 16,454,760, forward strand.
AGTCTAAATCTAATCTAATATATCATCTAAAAATGCTAACTGCTAAACTGCTCAATTCTAAATATGATCTGATGAGGTATACAGTATTCACATTAGGTGCGGTATGCATAAGGTAAGTATATTGTCCTTTTAGGTGGGGGTCATCTACTAGGTTCCTAGTAGTTGGATGTCTGGCAGCAGTCCCTGCCCACTGTTGTGGAGCCTGATGGCTGCTGGTATGAAGGACTGGCCGAGGCGGTTAGTTGAATGTCAGGGGGGGTATGAGTCTGTGACTGAACGTGCTTCTCATCTTGACTAGCTCATCGTAGAGGGGGTGGGAGGGATTCTCCATGATAGCAGCCAGCTTCCTTCTCATCCCCCTCTCTGCCACCACGGTCTCTAGTCTGACCAGCTCGACTCCCACCATGGAGCTAGCCTTTCTCACCAGCTTGTTCAGTTTGTTGGTGTCCCTAGAGTTGATGTAGCCCCCCCCCCCCCCCCAGCATGCCACAGCATAGAAGAGGACGCTGGCCACTACAGACTGGTAGAATGACTGCAGCAGTCTATTGCAAACATTGAAGGAACCGAGTCTCCTCAGGAAGAACAGCCTGCTCTGTCCCTTCCTGTAGAGGGCCTCTGTGTTGTCCGACCAGTCCAGTTATATATTGTATATGGCTATCGCGTCCCGCTCTAGCCTAATGAGATACCCCTTATCTCCTAGTACCTACTGTACACCACCACAAACAACTTAATGCACCCATACCTGACCGGGCCCCGCCCCTATGGAGGCGTAGCCTATAAGACCATGGTTATGGTCACCAAACACTCTTCCTCTATTTTCGTTCCATCGTATCGGCTGCGTGCACCGTATGTAACTAGTAGTATGAAAAAGATTGGAGGAATTGTGTAATGTTGAAAGCTTACTGGAGGTTGCTGGCCCCTGGCATCTTCGAAGCATGCTTTCAGAGACACGACGGGCCTATGTTGATGTTTCCTCGTCTGATGGCAGCAGACCAAGGTTCAGCTGTGCAAGATTGGGCCAGCTTGTACCCAGGTATGCCCTGTGTCTTCAGGCATGGGTATTAGTGTTAGTAATGCTGGTTTGTTTTGTTACACAACCATGTTGTGTGTTGGCGCCGGGGGCAGGATGGTTTGGTGAACAGTTTCACTGCAGTGAACGGTTTCCAAACGGTCTTGGGCGTGCTGTTAAACATCTAATGCTATGCTACATGCTAATGCTAATGCTACATGCTAACACTACTGCTACATGCTAACTGCTACGCTGTTCTAATGTCTCCGCCGTGAGATGTTGTCACTTCTCCCTCCTCTTGCCCGGTTCATCAATGAAGGTCAGTCGGTAGCTGTTGTGGGGGTTTGGCTGAGTCCTATTTACCTTTTTTACGGGTAAATGGGTTGACAACAGGGTAGGCCGTGGCTAGGTAGCCTAGCCAGTTACGTTACCTTTGTGTTCCGGCGGGGTCTGTGGAACGGTGTCCCCATCTGGGGCCGATGCGTGAGCTCGGCGGTGTAGCAGTAGAGCTATATTACTGCAGGATGGGACTTAACGGCGGGTTATGGCTCAGCTGGCTAGTTCCTATCCACATTGGCGTCGGGTAGTGGGGCTATGGGTCCAGCCGACATGGTAAACATGTTGCGTGTCTGTGCGCAGGCGGTTGTTGATCTGGGTCCCACATCGCCTCACGCTAGGCTGTAGTAGGGTAGTGGGCTACTGTTTCGTTCTGTCACTCTGCTATGAGAAGGTCTGTCTTTGCTACAGCTTTCTCTCTCAACCATTTCATACTGACGGTCAATCTGTATACTGGGGGAGTAGTGCGGGGGGGGCTTTGTTTACCTTTTTTGGTAAATGGGCTAAGCTAGGGCTGGTGTGCTGTTGTGAATATTTTGAATGAAGGCGGGACTAGTTCGCTCTGGTCCGCCTCCCCTTAACGTTGTGTATATGGGTTTGCTCATTCTACAGTATTTTGTGGTTTAGTTCTTTTATTCATTTAACCCTTTCATGGTGCACACCACAGTGGAGGTTGCTGTTTGCAACCACCACTGGTGCTCCGTGTTAACATCAGTCCTTTGTTTTTGACATATTGAAACAGTGCCCCGCCCGGCCGACGCCATGGGTGGGTCGGCCTGGCGAGTGGCTGGTGGGCTGTTAAAGCCTGTACCGCCACGGTATGGAATTGGCAGCGATTAGAACTGTGTTCGAATTGCTGTTTTTTTCTATTAAAAAAGAAAATTGTATCTGGTGGCGGGGCCTTGAGGGCCAGCCGACGTCGACACATCGCGCAAGGTTGTTGACGTTATTAGCTTTGACCCAGCCGGAAGCTATAACCGCTCAGGGTTCCCCTCTCCGCAGGGGATTTTGGTCTTCTGCTGGAGTGCGGGCGGTATTGTCCTAGGCCCCACACCGCCTCACACCGCGCAGCCAGAAGAAGAGAGAGCACGGCCTCGTCAGCGGCGATGACGAGGCCCTCGACAGGCGGCCATGTTTTCCCCCGCCGGAGGTACGCTGGGCGCGTGAATATTAAAGGCAACCAACTTGTGTTCAGCTTTTCGTTCAGCGTTTCTCTGATTGGCCACACGGCCACGTGACCGCCCTAGCACACGCCCTTTTCCGCTGAGAGACGCGGCAGAAGCGCTGGTCGAACCAACGCGCTGGTCGAACCAGTTCAGACAGAGGTGTTTATTTATATTAAAAAACATATCTACTAGAAACACTGGTGTTCTGTTGTGTGAGTGTGACTGTACTAAACTCTTCCACCACATGACCGACATTTGACATACAGTACACCTCCTATCTATGTTGGGATTATGTTTGGTCATGACAAAACAATAAAAATCGCTACTGTAACTGAGGGGTACAATTCCCTGACTGTATTAATCAAGTATGGTATCATTAAACCACTACCGTCTTATGTACATTATACTGGCCATACCGTACACAAGTATATGATGAGAACACTTCCCCACAATGAATCGGTTCTACACAAAGTTGTCTTTAAGTATTTATTGCAGCAAAAGGTACATAATATACTTCTCTATATTACTTTGGATGCGCTTATAAGGCAAAGGAATGTGCGTAGGCAAATCAATAATGAATGTCCATTCTCATATTACGCATGAGATAATAATACAACTTGAATATTAGGAATTATATCTATGGGATACTGGTAGGGGGGGTTCCACCGGTTGTAAGCCAGCAGGGGGAGGCAATGCTCTAATGCAAAGTCTGGGTCAGCGGGGACTCAATAGGCTCCTGGAGGCGGTATATTACTCCCTGCTCGGCAGACGAAAGGCAGCGACTGTAATCCCAGTGTGCGCGCAGCACAGGTGGAAGCCGGTCAGCCTCTCCAATAGAGACGGGCTCGAATGATGGTCCTCACGGGCAGGTCCCACAGCAGTGGGTGTAGACGATTCTTCTCCGCTCCAACAGCATGGTTAAAAGCAATAAGAATAATAATCCAGCCGGAGAGGGGGTCTGCATTCCCCGGTGTAGATCCTCCGGTGCGCGGTACTCCACACCAACCAAGTTGAACTTGACGTTACTCAACCAAGCTCTGATACTCCACTATCCTATTCGCACGCGGCTATAAGTGCTCTATTTAGACGCACAATTGCTCACTTCACTTGGTCTTTGACTCGTGATGAAGGCTTTACTAGTAAGGAGCGAACAATACGTTGAACAAACGTATTAGGATAAAACAAGACTCTATTTTGGGGCAAAACGAGCCCTACTTCACCGCACGTTGCATAGTGGGTGAGGCTTCACTTGTTACTAAGACTGAACTGAACGGACTGCGGACTGAACTACTTCTGTATTCACCTGCGCCATATTTATATGTTGGGCGAACAAACTAGTACCAGCCCCACCTCTGTCTCGTAGTCCGGGGCAGAACCGGGCATGTACAGACATGTCCTGACGGTAGCTTTGAACTCGACTCTGGGGGTAAGACACTGGCGCTGGTGGAACGCTATCCAATAAGAGAACGAAATATTATGGTCTGTAGGCTACTAGGTTAAAGGGATATTCCGTGTATATGTACAAAGAATACACAAGGGATATCAAACGATATACAAATATTATGCAATATATATCAATCAATAAATACATATATTCGGTTTAATCTGACCCTTTGTAACAGCTACTGTTAGTAACGCTGCCAGCCTGCCACCACCCACTTCAATGACAGAGCTCTCATATTTGCGAATGCATAAACTATATCTTAAATTATGGCGATGTGTCTAATATGGCTGTCGCAAAGTCATTGATAAGCGACAGCCATATTAGACACATAGCCATAATTTAAGATATAGTTTATGCATTCCCAAAATATGAGAGCGCTGTCATTGAAGGGCTTCTACAACGGATATGTGGTTTATGACGTTAATTAATAATAAACACTGTTAGGACTATCTGACTCTTACTAATAAACACTGTTAGGACTATAAACACTGTGCGCGTGCGGACTATCTGACTCTTAATAATAAACACTGTTAGGACTATCGATTCACGCGTCACTACTGTAACTAGAAACTCTGCTGGGTGTCACTGTGCGGTGGTTTATCCCCGGCTTCCGTGCGCCGCTGCTGCGTCAAGCCACACAATTATGTCTGTATTTGATTATGGTGAAATTATGTACATGCATGCCTCTCCCTCTGAAAGCCCATCCACGCTGTGTATCATAGAGACATAGAGCACTGGGTTTTATCACTGGAGATATATTTCTCACTCACCATTGTATTTTGCGCCATCTGACAATATCATAATGATGTGTTTTCTATATTATATCCACAATCATTCATCTAAAAAATTGTATGGGCTTTGTTTATACTTCAGACGTGATGTACAGTGACGAGTGAATCTGGTAGTTGGTTGTTAAAAACGCGAAACATAATAACGTTACGCTTTCTAGTTCAGCGCATTTCATAACTGTATGGGCTCAGCGCATTTCATAACTGTATGGGCTTTGTTTCTACTTCAGACGTGATGTACAGTGACGAGTGAATCTGGTAGTTGGTTGTTAAAAACGCGAAACATAATAACGTTACGCTTTCTAGTTCAGCGCATTTCATAGCGCTCCACTGCTACCGCAGCTGAACACAAGTTGGTTGGAACAGCAGCTGACACAAGTTGGTTGGTACACAAGTTAGTTGCCCGCGCTGCCGCTTGCTCCTTGGATTTCATTTGGGATGTGGGACGGCCTGCCGCTTGGCTGCGCGTGGGGGCGGGGGGTCGCGGCCAATCAGAGAAAAGCCGAACACAAGTTGGTTGCCTTTAATATTCATGCATCCTGGGCGTTGAATCGACAGGTGTCCACAAGGCCGACAGCCTTGGCGGCCGAGGGATCGGCCATGTTGGATGGGTTCGGCTTGAACAAACAAGCCGTCACCGTCCTGCCGCGAGCAGCCCGCTCTCCGATCACTCCCTTCCCCAACACCAGCGGAAAAAGTGGGCTCTGATTGTTTCCTTTGGCTGCGGGCCGCGTGCCTTCGTTGAAGCGCGGGCGGCCCCACTTTTCGCTTCTCATGGGGACAGGGGCTGACACCCAGTTGATGGCTGAGCCTGGGTCTGTCCGTGAGAATGTTGTGCTGTCAAGCGGATCCCACACCATAAGCTGTGTTGTTTGAGCCTGGTGTTGTTGTCAGCAGGGGGGCTCGAAACCTTTTGAGGCACACAGTGCGGGCTTCCCCGGCCTCACCTTCGCCAGGCCAGGTATCATGTTGGTGCCTCCCACTCCTGAAACATTGGCAGTGGTCTCGCAGGCACGCATGATTTGGGGTGGTAGTAATATCACTGCAGGGCTACGGTGTGTAGGAACCCATGGGGTCCTTACACCTTGCATGTCCGGCTGCAGAACAACTCCTCAGCATGTTCTGGAGGGGTGTTCAGTGGGGGGGCTTTTTTCACCTAGGAAGCCCCCCGTATCAAACCGGCCCTTTCTGTCGGGATCCCCCCTTGGGTGCAAATTGCCTCGTGGGTGGTGTCAGGGTCAGATGTCCCGACACGGAACGCTCTGCTCGCACGGTTCCAGGGTTGGCTACGCACAGCGAGGGGACCGGGCCAACTATCTACAGTTCCTGGCGGACCTGTGCCACATGGCGGCGGGTGCGTTGGGAGTGTCATCACATATGACTACGGCAGTACCATATGTCGAGGTGGATGGAGAGAACGCTGAGGCGGGGACTTGTGTTTACACAACCCCACCCGTTTTCAGGTTTGGTACAGACCCTATTGTCAGGGTCTCCAGCAGTGACAGCTCTGGTCAACGAGATCCAATCTCTGTGGACGAAGCAAGCCATCGTCGTGGCGTTCTCCTCCCGGTGTTCTCTGCCTGAGAAATCGGGAGGGGGGGTGTCAGACCCAGGCTGGACCTGTCCCATGGGAAGGTTCAGCATTTTTTGGATCGTCTCCTACCTGTTGAACACTGTCAGGTGGGGGTCTGGTTCTCCTCCATAGACCTGTAGGATGCGTATGCGCATCTCCGATCTTCCATCCTAGGGCTTACCTACGCTTCCTTTGCAGGGTTAGCGTATGAGTACCAGAGGCTGCCGTTCGGTTTTCTCTGGCTCCCCGCATCTTCACCAAGTGCGTGGAGGCCACACTGGGGCCTCTGCGTCGTCAGGGGTTACGGAGTGTATTCTGCCCTGACGACGTTCTAGTCCTTCGCGGTCAAGGTGGATCGTCAGGTCTCGTACCAGGCAAGTCTCTACCAGCCTGGGGTTGCTGTAGACTGGAAGTAGAGTACTCCTCTTCCCAGTCAACGGTTGGAGGGCTATGGGCATCCCTCTCAGAGCGTGTTGTCAACCTCCTAGGACGGTTACGGCGCTGTCTCACGTTGCGTTTTCACCGACGCCTCCCTCGCTGGTGACGCGTCGGGCCAACGCAGTAGGGGGCAGCTGGCAAACCATGCTGCCCGGTCTGCGCTACGTTCAATGTGTTGGTGTTGAAAGCGGTCCTTCTGGTCCACAAATGGTGTTGATCAGGACGGACGATACGACGTCAGTGTCGTGTATCGACAGGGAGGGAGGAGTACGCTCCCCCCGTCTGCACCAGGCGGCGGGCGGCTGGCTATGGGCGTCCTCCATCTGCGCGGCCTGAGGGCTCCCCACATCCCCGGCAGGGAGAATGTGGGTACAGGTGTACTGTCGTGGGGGGGTCCTCATCCTGACAGGTGGGGATTACGTCCGGACATAGCCAGGCAGGTCTGGGACCGATGCCGTGCCGCCTGGGATTCTTCCCCATACATCTGTTAGGTCAGTTGTTGGGACGGGTACGTTGAGGGGCGCAGGTTCTTGATCCTGATGGTGTCACTATCCGGAATGCGCATGCTCCCTCCACTGTCGCGCTTACGCGGGCAGATGACGTATGTTCCAAGTGTGGTGTAAGGCGGGGGGCCGGGACTCAGTCTCCTGCCCCCTGGATGCTGTCCTTACTTACCTCCAGTCTCTCCTTGATAGACTGTCGGCTTCGACGGTGAGGGTATATGCAGCAGCTATATCCTCCTATCATGAGGGGTTTGAGGGGATGTCTTGTTCAGCCACCCTCTTGTGAAGCGTTTCCTGCTTGGCGCTCGACGCGTTAAGCCGGTGCAACGCTCCTGGGCTCCGACTTGCGATCTTCAACTGGTCCTCGGTCGGTTGTCCTTGGCCCCGTTTGAGCCGCTCGAGCAGGCGCCGTTGGAACAGCTGTCGTTCAAGACCGCGTTCTTGCTGGCCGTCACCTCCGCTGACGCGTGGGTGTGCTTTATGCTCTCTCGGTACGACCAGAGTGCCTGTCTTTCGTTCCGATTGCGGTGCCACTCTGCGGCCTAATCCTGCCTTCATGCCTGTAAATATCCGGAGTTCTTCCGCTCCAGGGATATTGTGGTTCAGGCGTTTCATCCGCCTCCTCACGGTGGTGAGTTAGATGCAGGCCTTCACCTGTCATGTCCGGTCCGTGCTTTGGGAATTGCCTCAGCCGTACTCAGGACCTCGGGGTCACTGTTCGGCTTTTTGTCTGTCACGGTGGTTCTCATGCCGGTAAGGCACTATCGAACAACGCCTGTCCCATTGGTTGTGCGAGGGCATTGCCCTCTGCTACATGTTGGCTGGGCAGGATCCCCCTGGGGGCGTCAGGGCGCACTCCACTCGTGGGGTGGCTGCCTCTGCCGCTCTCCTGGGTGGGGCCTCGGTGGAGGACATCTGTGCTGCAGCTTCATGGTCCTCCCCGGGCCCCTTTGTAAGGTTTTACCTGATGGACATGACCGGGGGTTCTGTCTCCCAGTCGGTTCTGGGGTCTGTGGCCTTTCCTGCTTCCCGTCCTTTGGTAGGGTAGCAGGAGTGTGTGGGTATGGGCCACAGTGTGTTGAGTCACACGTGGTTCCACCTGTGCGGTGTGTTCAAGGGGTTCTAGTTCCCTCTTGTTCGCATTCAGGTGGAGTTGACTGCGCCCCCCCTTCATTAGGAAGGATGGGGTGACAGGGCTCCCCGCACACCTTGATGTGGGCTTACGGGTCCTCAGGGGGTACATCTGTCGGGTCTCGCGTCCGCTCTAACCCATATCTCATTAGGCTAGAGCGGGACGCGATAGCCATATACGATATATAGCGATATATATTAGTATTGGCTGAGCGTCCCGCTCTACGCTGCCCTGAGTTCCCTTTTGAGGGATCTTTTACTGGAATGAGATTTGGCGAGGAAGAGTGTTTGGTGACCATAACCATGGTCTTATAGGCTACGCCTCCATAGGGGCGGGGCCCGGTCAGGTATGGGTGCATTAAGTTGTTCGTGGTGGTGTACAGTAGGTACTAGGAGATAAGGGGTATCTCATTAGGCTAGAGCGGGATGCTCAGCCAATACTAATATAACTAGGTTATATACATAACCTATCATTTATTGTTCAGGTGTACCCCAAGGAACTTATATGACTCCACCACCTCCACCTCATCCCCTCGGATGGTGATGGGAATCGGGGGGGGCCTCTTCTTGCCCCTCCGGAAGTCCACCACCAGCTCCTTGGTTTTACTGGTGTTGAGTTGGAGGTGGTTGCTGTCGCTCCACCCCACAAAGCTCTCCACCAGGGCTCTATACTCCTCCTCATCGTCGTCAGTAATGTAGCTTACGATGGAGGAATCATCAGAGATGGCACCCGCTTGAGTTGTGGCAGAAGTCTGAGGTATAGAGGGTGAAGAGGAAGGGTGACAGCACAGTTCCTTGGGGGGCGCCGGTGTTCCTCACCAGTACATCAGACTGACTGTCCTGTAGTCTGACGTACTGCGGTCTGTCAGTGAGGTAATCCTTGATCCAGGCCACCAAGCCATGCTCCAGCTGCATCATGTTTGCCTGGTATGCGAACTGAAGGGGGTCGAGGGAGTCATGCACCAGCAGCTTGAGGTGTCTCAGGACCAGTCTCTCGAACTTCGTATTCAACGTATTAGCCAGGTATTAACTATATAATGTCTTTATCTATAGACTCATAACATATAAGCCAGGTATTAACTATATAATGTATTTATCTATAGACCCTACTAAGTGTGTCTGACTCTTACCACCACAGACTACAATGTATAACAACGTATATCATGACGTATGATGTATATCATGCCAGTTATGGTACCTTGTGTATACTGCACCTGTGTATACTGTTTACTATACTTTACTCATAGTATATATTCAGATTCTAATTATGTATTGCCCAATTCATTCATTAAGATTATGCATCTTGGTCATAATTCAAACAAACATGCACACTTCTAATGACTGCATTGTTGATAGAAAATAGCTTTGAAATTGACACAACAAACTAGAATGAATGAAAGAGCTTGGATCCAAGCTCTCAATACTGAATTGACTCAGTTTTGGTCTCAAGATGAGAACATTTACAAGCTCTGCTCTGTTTCTCCAGTGATCAACAATGGTGTCACATCAACTCATCACCATTCTGGATGACTTGAAGGAGGAGGAGCTGAAGAAGTTCAGGTTTTATTTGAAGGATAAAGGGCATGGCTACATTCCCATCCCAACATGCCGGCTAGAGAACGCTATCAGACTGGATATGATGGAGGTGATGGTGCAGACCTATGGTCCTGATGGAGCTCTGAAGACTACAGAGGAGATACTGAAGCTGGTTGGCAGGAATGATCTGGTGGCAGATCTACAAACAGGTATTCTTGTCAGCCTGTCTAGATGAGTTCCAGCTGTCTTCTCTGTTCTGTGTAGATGTGTTCCAGTTGTCTTCTCTGTTCTGTGTAGATGTGTTCCAGCTGTCTTCTCTGTTCTGTGTAGATGTGTTCCAGCTGTCTTCTCTGTTCTGTGTAGATGTGTTCCAGCTGTCTTCTCTGTTCTGTGTAGATGTGTTCCAGTTGTCTTCTCTGTTCTGTGTAGATGTGTTCCAGCAGTCTTCTCTGTTCTGTGTAGATGTGTTCCAGCTGTCTTCTCTGTTCTGTGTAGATGTGTTCTTACTTATTTTGTCTTATTTGTTCTCCAGCAGTCAGGGATGAGACAGGATCAACCTCCAAAGCATCTGGACCCATTAAAACTGGTAAATTAAATATGAATTCTAAATTAATTGATCCTGATGTACAGTAGGTGGAGAGACTCTAGTGGTGATTGCTTTTTGTAAATGATCTGTCTGCTGAATAAAAGTGGCCATTTCTGCCTGACATCAGAAAGGAAACTGGATGAGTTTGACCTGAAGAAATATTCTGCATCAGAGGAGGGTCTTCTGGGACTGCTGCCATTGGTCAAAGCCTGCAGTACAGCTCTGTAAGTATTCTGTCTAGATAATTAACAGCTCTGTAAGTGTTCTGTCATATTTAGATAATGAATTGTTCTGTCTAGATAATATCTAGATAATTAACAGCTCGATAAGTGTTCTGTAATATCTAGATCATTTAGTGTTCCGTCTACATAATATGTAGAAAATGAAGTGTTCTGTCTAGGTACTATCTATTCTAGATAATTATGTGTGCTGTCTAGATAATGTCTAGGTAATATTCCCTTGATTAAATTCTGTGAGTAGTTTCTGAAAAAAATGCTCTGAAGATGCTCTGTAATGTAATAGCGACCTCTAGGAAAAAAAACCTGTTTGGTATTGTACTTTGTTTACATTTTTAGTTTTTTGTCTAATGTGTGGGTTGAAGTTTAGTAACTTATTATACAGTGAATTTCTCAAGACCTCTTCTCCGGAGGCTGAGGTGTGACCAGTAATATCAACCCCTCCCCCTATCCCCACTCAACTCCATCTATATAGGTAGAACAAGTTTGAGAGGTGTAGCAGGCAGATATACAGGTAGAACAAGGTTAAGAGGTGTAGCAGGGAGATATATAGGTAGAACAAGTTTAAGATGTGTAGCAGGTAAATATCGCTGCTGTCGGGACAAAACCTCATAACTCAATTTTTTTAATATTTTTTTTTTTAATATAAATCAACTCCGTAGATCATCCTCCATATGTGTGTGTGGGTTTTACAAAGTTTAAACAATGGGAAAGCATTAAACCGATCATCTGTCTAAACCTCCTAACTCTATTCACCCTCAAATCTGTGTTCATTTTTTTCATCTGCTGAAAAGTTGGGTTTTTGGAGTTATGAAGTTTTGTCCTGACAGCAGCGATATATAGGTATAACAAGTTTGAGAGGTGTAGCAGGTAGATATATAGGTGGAAACAAGTTTGAGAGGTGTAGCAGGTAGATATATAGGTAGAACAAGTTTAAGAGGTGTCGCAGGGAGATATACAGGTAGAACAAGGTTAAGAGGTGTAGCAGGTATATATACAGGTAGAACAAGGTTAAGAGGTGTAGCAGGGAGATATATAGGTAGAACAAGTTTAAGATGTGTAGCAGGTAAATATATAGGTAGAACAAGTTTGAGAGGTGTAGCAGGTAGATATATAGGTGGAAACAAGTTTGAGAGGTGTAGCAGGTAGATATATAGGTAGAACAAGTTTAAGAGGTGTAGCAGGGAGATATACAGGTAGAACAAGGTTAAGAGGTGTAGCAGGTATATATACAGGTAGAACAAGGTTAAGAGGTGTAGCAGGTATATATACAGGTAGAACAAGTTTAAGAGGTGTAGCAGGTGTATATACAGGTAGAACAAGTTTGAGAGGTGTAGCAGGTTGTATATATAGAACAAGTTTAAGAGGTGTAGCAGGGAGATGTATTGGATTTAAATAATTATAATAATAATAATAAATACTATTAATTCATTCACAAATCTCTCCTTTCCGATATAAGGAGCAGTTGAATCTGTTTGCACACAATCCTTCATGCCCTCATAAGTAGCTGGCTGGGCATTTCTGTATGCAAATTCGAACTTCTTATGAGGAAACATACGAGAATGTTAGTGAATTAGGCTGGGTTTTGTTCCTGTGGATTTGTGGGAGTAAATACTAAATTGGGGTTGACTTAGTATGGAGTACTGTATATTTGCACAGGATAGACTTAGGTTAGTTATATATAATATTGTGCCAGTAATGGACCAAGGATAGTTAGTTATATTTGTACCAAGCTTAGGTTAGAGGTATACACATTTGAACTGAGGCAGACTTAGAATAGAGTTATGTTCTGTATATTTATACCAAAGCAGACATAGGATAGCGATTTGTAGACCTGGGATAGTATGGAGTTATGCATATTTGTACCAGGGTAGACTTAGGATAGTGTTAGGTCTGTATATTTATACCAAGGTGGGCTGTACATACACACATATTTATATTATTCATTGATTATTATTATTGAGTATTCATATGCTTCACCTAGTCACTCACTCAAGATATTTTAAGAGGAAGCAGCCCTGTGTTTACTTGATCTTATTACTATATATTTTATTCATATTTAGTTTCTTATTCCCAACTGTACCTCTCCTTTGTCTTATTCTTGTTGCTGTTACTGCTTTGACACCTGCATTTCCCTACAGGGGCTAATAAAGGTGCTTCTTGTCTTATTTGAGAGCATCATCAATAACCGGTTTGATGATATTGCGAGTGGATGTACTGGGTCTGTTGCTCAATTGCCCACTACTACCGACCTATACATGCCATGTACTGGTATCAGCTGTCACGTGGCTTCTGCTTGGTAGTCAGTGTAGTGTGAAGGACAACTACAGCTCCACCTTTATCAGCTGGTCGGATTAGAATGGAGTTGTCCTACTGTAGCTCTTTGTGTGCATGATGTTTTGTTTAAAAAAGGGAATGTTGCATTTGAGTCTGGGAATGTCCTGTTGCATTTGCTTGCTGTATGTGTGTATGGCAGGGCATCTGGTGCCCATATGAATGGACAGGGGTGGATATGTATTCAAATAAAATACATGTCGTTGACGGATTTTAAAGATATTAGAGAATTGTGCGTTTGGAGTTTCATCCAAACTGGATCAGAACTGTAGAAGCTATGGCTGGTACAGACAGATATACAGACAGAATCACAGACAGGAGTGAAAACAATGATTGCTTGAAAACTTTATTAACAGATTGCAGAATGGGTACAGTACAGCTCAATACATACAATTGTTAAGGGGATGCAGACCAGAGAAAGACTTTCGTCTTGTTTACATCAGGGTCCCCCATTTTCAATTCATCGTAACATATATGACATACAGATAGACAGTACTGCTACATCTATACATTTATATGACATACCAGATTTGCAAATACAGTACTGTTTGTGATACGGAAAGAGTCCAGAAAAGAAGTATATACATTTGACGTAGAAACTGTACATTGGAGGAGGTTGGGTAGGTGGGGGGGGGGGTACTGTACATTGGAGGAGGTTGGGTAGGAGTGGGGGGAGGTTGGGTAGGAGGGGTGGGTGGGGGACACTGTACAACTGTACAAGCAACACTGTACATTGGAATATTGACAAGACCATACTTGGTCATTGTTACTGTACATTGGAGGGGGTTGTGTTAGGACATTTACAGGGGCCAGTTTCGAATTGCAGTTTCCCGTAGGTGTTTTTTTAGAGTGTTTTTGAAAGTGGGTAGTGATTCACATTCCTTTACAGCTTTGGGTAGTGCGTTCCACATTGATGTGGCATAATTGCGAAACGTGTTTAGTCCCTTGTTTGAGCCGAATCTGGGTTTAACATGATTTGTGGAGCTCCCTCTGGTGTTGTGATCGTGGTATTCACTGACCTTTGGGAAGTATTTTGCCATGTACATGGGTACCTTGGTCGTGTAGTGTATCTTGTAGACCAGGCCCATTGCAAGTTGCTGTACTCTGTCGTCTACTTTAAGCCATCCTAGGTTGTCAAAGTTGGCAGGGGTGAGGTGGGTTCTAGGAGTAAGGTCAAGCAGTAGTCTGACCAGTTTGTTTTGAGATGTTTGTAATTTTGTTTTTAGCGCCTTTGAGGTGCTTTGGTACCATGAGGTGCAAGCATAGTCGTAGTACCCTTGAATGAGTGCTCCTGCCAGAGTCTTCAGGGTATTCTTGTTTACCAGTGAGGAGATCCGGTACAAGAATCGAGTTCGTTGGTTGACTTTTTTTATTACATTGGATGCCATTTTGTCACAGGAAAGATTTGCCTCTAGGATTGAACCCAGGTAGGTAATATCTTCTTTCCTTGTGACAATATTGTCACCCACTGTAACTGAGAAGCCGTCGGTCTTGCTGAGTTTGTTATTTGAACCGAAGAGAATGGACTCTGTTTTGCCCATGTGTAATGATAGTTTGTTGCTTCCTCTCACTGTGTGCACTGGTGTAATTAATTAATAATTCACACAACCTCATCTTGTTCTATGGTTGATAAATCCTTCTTAATATTCATGTACTTTCTCATCCTTTCTTTCCCAAGACTATTTAAAAAAAATCATCTTCGTTCTATTTTCTATTTACATTCTATATCTTTTCTTTCTGCTGCAGGACAGGAAACTCTGTAAATCAGTTGCTCTACTGAGTGTTAGGGTTAGTTTAATGACTATACTTTTTACCTGTATAAATAATGAAATATTTCCTGCATGCTGGGTTCATTCTGGTTTCCTTCCCATCCATTTTCATTCAGGCTGGAGGGCTGTAAACTCTCAGAGAGATCCTGTGAAGCTCTGGCCTCAGTTCTCAGCTCTACCTCCTCCAGTCTGAGAGACCTGAACCTGAATATGAACGACCTGCAGGATTCAGGAGTGAAGCTGCTCTCTGCTGGACTGAAGAGTCCACACTGTAGACTGGAGACTCTCAGGTCAGTATTATATTGAGACACATTTTACTCAAAGAAATTTAACAAAATGTAGAATTGTAAAAAGATAATAAATGTATATTTTTATGTATGAAATTAAGTGATTTGTAAACCCAAAGCTAACTGTATCAACTACATTGCAAGGTTCACTCTGTCATTTCCATATTGTAAACTGTTGCCAGAAAGCTGATTACCAGAGCTGAGGCTTTGTGTAGCATCACCCTTGTGCGTTTATGTTTACCCTATTGATTTCAATTGACAATGGTGGAAATTAATTCAATTAAAATACTTGTCGTTGATTGATTTGAAACATATTTGAGAATTGTTGGCCTACAGTATATGTGCGACATTTCATCCAAACTGGATCAGAACTGTAGGAGCTATGGCTGGTACACAGTCAGAATCACAGACAGGAGTGAAAATAATGCTTCCTCTCACTGTATGCACTGGTGTAATTAATTCATAATTCACACAACCTCATCTTGTTCTATGGTTAATACATCTTTCTTAATAT
The DNA here is from genome assembly GCF_963971535.1 of Notolepis coatsorum. NCBI lineage: Eukaryota > Metazoa > Chordata > Actinopteri > Aulopiformes > Paralepididae > Notolepis > Notolepis coatsorum. Next base: position 16,470,410 of record NC_140171.1, read on the forward strand.
GCATGTACTTTATCATCCTTTCTTTTCCAAGATTTTCTTTTTTAATTTTCTTATTTTTTCCATTTTCGTTCTATTTTATATTTACATTCTATATATTTTATTTCTGCTGCAGGACAGGAAACTCTGTAAGTCAGTTGTACTACTGAGTGTTAGGGTTAGTTTAATGACTACTGACTACTTTTTACCTGTATAAATAATGAAATATTTCCTGCATGCTGGGTTCATTCTGGTTTCCTTCCCATCCATCTTCATTCAGGCTGGAGGGCTGTAAACTCTCAGAGAGATCCTGTGAAGCTCTGGCCTCAGTTCTCAGCTCTACCTCCTCCAGTCTGAGAAGGCTGGAGCTGAATATCAACGACCTGCAGGATTCAGGAGTGAAGCTGCTCTCTGTTGGACTGAAGAGTCCACACTGTACACTGGAGACTCTCGGGTCAGTATTATATTGAGACACATTTTACTCAAAGAAATTTAACAAAATGTAGAATTGTAAAAAGAAAAAAAAGTTGTATTTGTATATATGAAATTAAATGCTTTTAAAACCCAAAGCTAGGTGTATCAACTACATTACAAGGTTCACGCTGTCAATTCCATATTGTAAACTGTTGCCAGAGAGCTGATTACCAGAGCTGCGGCTCTGTGTAGCATCACCCTTGTGCGCAGGCACGTGCACACATAGAGGCCAAGGGGTGCTTGAGCACCTGCCTTTTTGAGCCTCATCGAAAAAGTGCCCTTTTTGAAAAATAAATAAATAAATTTGTTACGCATATAGACTGCCCTTCCCACTGAAAAATGTCAGGATAGAATCAAAATATTAAGTAAAGAGAGAGATGCCCCATATTCCATTGCAGTTTGCACAGCCTCCTCAGCGTGCCTCTCCGCGGACCTATATATTTTATGCATAGCGTGGGTGGTGATGATGATGATGATAGAAACCGCTGTGGCGCATACAGTTGAATGCTGGTATTACACTCATTTAGGGACACGAAAGAAGTCAAGTCCGATGGGATTTGGGAATCTCTACAATTTTGTTTGTTTGTACAGTGTCTCCTCCCCCCCCCCCCCCCCCCCTCAATGTACAGTTTTGCTTGTTTATACAGTGCGTGTTGTAACAAGCTTGATAATAATAAACAACCTGTTCAGCTATAAAGAATGAGAGTACTGGAACAGTGTTAAATTCAAAGTGTTGTATTAACCAAAAGAAGATCAAAATAAATGGGGCACCCCATAGCAACGTATGGTACAACAAAAATCATCTCAAACCAATAAGAACGGTCCCGTCAGCTTTACAGTCCATTAGCCCCAACATAAATGTTTACCATGTCTAATGTACCGTATGTTACCATGTCTAATGTAACCATGTTAATGTTACCATGTCTAATGCAACCATGTTATAATGTTACCATGTCTAATGTAACCATGTTAATGTTACCATGTCTAATGCAACCATGTTATAATGTTACCATGTCTAATGTAACCATGTTAATGTTACCATGTCTAATGCAACCATGTTATAATGTTACCATGTCTAATGTAACCATGTTAATGTTACCATGTCTAATGCAACCATGTTATTATGTTACCATGTCTAATGTAACCATGTTAATGTTACCATGTCTAATGCAACCATGTTATTATGTTACCATGTCTAATGTAACCATGTTAATGTTACCATGTCTAGTGCAACCATGTTATAATGTTACCATGTCTAATGCAACCATGTTAATGTTACCATGTCTAATGCAACCATGTTATAATGTTACCATGTCTAATGTAACCATGTTAATGTTACCATGTCTAGTGCAACCATGTTATAATGTTACCATGTCTAATGCAACCATGTTAATGTTACCATGTCTAATGCAACCATGTTATAATGTTACCATGTCTAATGCAACCATGTTAATGTTCAGGCCTACCCGACCATGCAGCCTGCATGGTAGAGCTAGTATTGTCCAGCAACACTCAAACCTTTGAGTGTCCAAAAGGTGATAAGTCCTGGGTTGATCCACATCTTAGAAAAAGGAAAGGCAAAAATAGTAATCCACTGGGAAGCACCACTGCAGCTGACCTGTCCTTGGTTACTGAAGAATGTTTTTGGAGGCCTGGCAAAATCCCTCCTTCCTCTCACAATAGCAGTAGCAAACAAAACTCCATGAGGCCATGATTCCAATCCAAGATGGCCCCCTGATGGTTAGGACCGCCGCTAACCACACCCATACCTGGAATCTTAAAGGTCAAGTGACCCAAATATGCTGACATTTGCACATCCTAACATATTGGGCCCACACTTCACTTATCAACACATTGACATCTTCTTCATAAAGTAACGCATGTTACAGTGTCCCCCCAACCACCTCCAATGTAAATTACCCAGTATGGTTGTCAATATCCCAATGCACCCAACCCCCCCCCCACCCAACCTCCTCCAATGTACAGTTTCTACGTCAAATGTATATACTCCCTTTTCTTGACTCCTTCTGTATTACAAACAGTACTGTATTTGCAAATCTGGTATGTCATAAATGTATAGATGTAGCAGTACTGACTATCTGTATGTCATGTATGTCATATATGTCCTGATGAATTGAAAATGGGGGACCCTGGTGTAAACAAGATGAAAGTCTTTCTCTGGTCTGCATCCCCTTAACAATTGTGTGTATTGAGCTGTACTGTATTGTACCCATTCTGCAATCTGTTAATAAAGTTTTCAATCAATCAATCAATCATCTCAAATACAAATCGGGATTGGAATAAAAAATGCATTTATATTAAACAATACAGAATATACAGCACTTCTTGGGGTCTGTAGGGTAAGCATTTATTCCCTCCTCCCTGAACATTTATGGAGATGTATGGGCCTTTTAAGTCAGTGATAAAAGTGTCTTTCAAGGATAAGTGAGCTCCTGCACTGATTATTATAGTTCAATATTCAATATTTGATCACCAAAACCCCCCAAAAAGCATAAAAAGGGGCCCCCCCGCCCGAAAAGGGCCCTTAACCCATTGCTCGCCAATGACTTGTTAACACGTCATTCTCCGCCATGCGTAATCTGCCAATGACGCCGTAAGGCGTCTTTGAGATCAATATTTCATATTTTCGTCATGGTATTCACATTTCACCCACGGAGGCTTGGCTGGTGCTGTAGGACTCCGCTCAACTCTGCAACGCTTCAATACCGCCACCTCACATTTACATTACATTTACATTTAGTCATTTAGCTGACGCTTTTATCCAAAGCGACTTACAAGTTCTGTACGACAAGACAGCAAGAAGGGTACAACTCTATCAGCTGAGTAACAATGTTTATCAAAGTGTTGCGTGTTACAGTGTAGGTTAGTTTATTAGGACAAGTGCATGACAGTAAGGTTAGTCAGGGTTAGATTTTTTTTTTTTTTTTTTTTTTATCATTTCAGTGGCCGATCGACGAGTTGCCAAACCGGAAGTGGCCGGAAGTGCTTGGTCCGTCCCCTATTTTCGTCCGGCCACTCGGTGATCGTCCGGGGGCTCAATCCAGACACCGTGGATATCGTTCCGTTGCCATAACTCAATAAACAACATTATTTGGACGTGTATTAGTAATATACAACCCGGCAATGGATCGCATTGATCAACATCCCATAATAGCGATCTTTTTGCTCCACTCTCATCACCCAACGCTACGAGGAGACTGGGGTGAGTTTCAGCATTTTTCTTTACCATTTTTGATACAAACTGCTCTGATCAATATATCACCCATACTACATGAATCATTTAACGTCGGTCATTGAATTATAAACGACCCCCCCCCACCCTCCGTTCATCCGCGCATGATGAGTCATAACGTCTAGGACCGTGTACAGTTGAAATTTTTTATCTGGCATCGATCGGTATCAAACTGCATTTGATGGTCTAATATATGCATTTATGGCTATATCTCACGTTTTATGAAATACTGCAAAAAACGATAAAAACATATTTATACTCTAGACCGTATTTTTGTATGAATGTGTGAATAAAAAAGTAAAATGTTCCTACATCCTGAACGATAGATAATTGATGTTGAATGGGCCATAGTAATGTCAATTTAGCAATACAATTTAAAAAGTTATAGCCCTGCAAAGAAGGTGAACATCTCCATAGACAAATAGAGCTGGCAGAGGATGGTTTAGGATGGGTACAATGCCCGGCGGAGAATGGGTTAAAAATCGTGCTTGCGCGCTACGCGCGCTCGGTTAATATATACACACAAGTGTAGTGCCCTTTTCAGCATTTGAGCACCTGCCCCTCTAAAGTCCTGTGCACGTCCCTGCTTGTGCGTTTATGTTTACCCTTAATATTGATTTCAATGGACAATGGAGGAAATTAATTAAATTAAAATACTTGTCGTTGACTGATTTTAAACATATTTGAGAATTGTTGGCCTACAGTATGTATATGTGCGACATTTCATCCAAACTGGATCAGAACTGTAGGAGCTATGGCTGGTACAGACAGACACAGACAGAATCACAGACAGGAGTGAAAACAATGCTTCCCCTCACTGTGTGCACTGGTGTAATTCATATAATTCACATGACCTCATCTTGTTCTATGGTTGTTGATAAATCTTTTATTTTCCAAGACAATGTTCATCTTCGTTCTATTTTCTATTTACATTCTATATCCTTTATTTCTGCTGCAGGACAGGAAACTCTGTAAATCAGTTGTACTACTGAGTAGGGTTAGGGTTAGTTTAATGACTACAGACTACTTTTTACCTGTATAAATAAATAAATAAATAAATAAATAAATAAATAAATAAATAAATAAATAAATAAATAAATAAATAAATAAATAAATAAATAAATAAATAAATAAATAAATAAATAAATAAATAAATAAATAAATAAATAAATAAATAAATAAATAATGAAATATTTCCTGCATGCTGGGTTCATTCTGGTTTCCTTCCCATCCATCTTCATTCAGGCTGAACTTCTGTGCACTCTCAGAGAGATCCTGTGAAGCTCTGGCCTCAGTTCTCAGCTCTACCTCCTCCAGTCTGAGAGCGCTGAACCTGGGTGACAACGACCTGCAGGATTCAGGAGTGAAGCTACTCTCTGCTGGACTGAAGAGTCCACACTGTACACTGGAGAATCTCTGGTCAGTATTATATTGAGACACATTTTACTCAAAGAAATTTAACAAAGTGTAGAATTGTAAAAAGAAAATAAATTTATATTTATTTATATATATATGAAATTAAGTGATTTTAAAACCCAAAGCTAGGTGTATCAACTACATTACAAGGTTCACTCTGTCATTTCCATATTGTAAACTGTTGCCAGAGAGCTGATTACCAGAGTCTAGTTAAGGCTTTGTGTAGCATCACCCTTGTGCGTTTATGTTTACCCTTAATATTGATTTCAATGGACAATGATGGAAATTAATTAAATTAAAATACTTGTCGTTGATTGATTTTAAACATATTTGAGAATTGTTGGCCTACAGTATATGTGCGACATTTCACCCAAACTGGATCATAACTGTAGGGAGCTATGGCTGGTACAGACAGATACACAGACAGAATCACAGACAGGAGTGAAAATAATGCTTCCTCTCACTGTGTGCACTGGTGTAATTCATTCATAATTCACACAACCTCATCTTGTTCTATGGTTGTTAATAAATCCTTCTTAATATTCATGTACTTTCTCATCCTTTCTTTCCCAAGACAATTAAAAAAAAATGTCATCTTCTTTCTATTTTCTATTTACATTCTATATATTTTATTTCTGCTGCAGGACAGGAAACTCTGTAAATCAGTTGCTCTACGGAGTGTTAGGGTTAGTTTAATGACTACTGACTACTTTTTACCTGTATAAATAATGAAATATTTCCTGCATGCTGGTTTCATTCTGGTTTCCTTCCCATTCATCTTCATTCAGGCTGTACGGCTGTAAACTCTCAGAGAGATCCTGTGAAGCTCTGGCCTCAGTTCTCAGCTCTACCTCCTCCAGTCTGAGAAAGCTGAACCTGGGTGGCAACGACCTGCAGGATTCAGGAGTGAAGCTGCTCTCTGTTGGACTGAAGAGTCCACACTGTACACTGGAGACTCTCGCGTCAGTATTATATTGAGACACATTTTACTCAAAGAAATTTAACAAAATGTAGAATTATAAAAAGAAAAAGAAAAGAAATGTATATTTATATATATGAAATTAAGTGATTTTAAAACCCAAAGCTAGGTGTATCAACTACATTACAAGGTTCACTCTGTCATTTCCATATTGTAAACTGTTGCCAGAGAGCTGATTACCAGAGCTGAGGCTTTGTGTAGCATCACCCTTGTGCGTTTATGTTTACCCTTGATTTCAATGGACAATGGTGGAAATTAATTAAATTAAAATACTTGTCGTTGACTGATTTTAAACATATTTGAGAATTGTTGGCCTATACAATATGTGCGACATTTCACCCAAACTGGATCAGAACTGTAGAATCTATGGCTGGTACAGACAGATACACAGACAGAATCACAGACAGGAGTGAAAACAATGCTTCCTCTCACTGTGTGCACTGGTGTAATTCATTCATAATTCACACAACCTCATCTTGTTCTATGGTTGTTAATAAATCTTTTCTTTTCCAAGACAATTTTCATCTTCGTTCTATTTTCTATTTACATTCTATATCTTTTATTTCTGCTGCAGGACAGGAAACTCTGTAAATCAGTTGTACTACTGAGTAGGGTTAGGGTTAGTTTAATGACTACCGACTACTTTTTACCTGTATAAATAAATAAATAATGAAATATTTCCTGCATACTGGGTTCATTCTGGTTTCCTTCCCATCCATCTTCATTCAGGCTGTCCGGCTGTAAACTCTCAGAGAGATCCTGTGAAGCTCTGGCCTCAGTTCTCAGCTCTACCTCCTCCAGTCTGAGAGAGCTGGACCTGGGTGGCAACAACCTGCAGGATTCAGGAGTGAAGCTGCTCTCTGCTGGACTGAAGAGTCCACACTGTAGACTGGAGACTCTCGGGTCAGTATTATATTGAGACCCATTTTACTCAAAGAAATTTAACAAAATGTAGAATTATAAAAAGAAAAAGAAAATAAATGTATATTTATATATAATAATAACTTTATTTGTATAGCACTTTTCATACAGAGGTTGCAGTTCAAAGTGCTTCACAACAGTAAAAAATACAGGCATAAGCGAGCATAAAAAGATAGACAGGTAGAATCACAGTGTTTCACATTAGGATCTAGCATCCCATAGGCTCTCCGCTTACAGTTTTCAATAACACAAATAGTAAAAATAGTTTAAAATGATTCAGTTTAAAAATAGTAAAATAAAAATAAAATAAAATAAAATAAAAATTATAAAATAGAACGGACATAAAAAATACAGGCATGAGCGAGCATAGCAAGATATGGCAAGTGACAACAATGCATAAAGTTTACAGACCATCCATGCTGATTGATCTGCCATAAGCAAGTGAAAGTTTACAGACAATCCATGCTGATTGATCTGCCATAAGCAAGTGAAAAGTTTACAGACAATCCATGCTGATTGATCTGCCATAAGCAAGTGAAGATTACAGTCTGTTCTAACAAACCAAACTGCCATGTATTAAAGTTTACAGACAATCCATGCTGATTGATCTGCCATAAGCATAAGATTACAGTCTGTTCTAACAAACCAAACTGCCATGTATTAAAGTTTACAGACAATCCATGCTGATTGATCTGCCATAAGCATAGTGTTTCACATTAGGATCTAGCATCCTAATAGGCTCTCTATTCAGTAATTAAAAAGTGCAATAACCGACGGACATAAAAAATACAGGCATGAGCGAGCATAGCAAATAATAAGAATAGTTTAAAATGATTCAGTTTAAAAATAGTCATCAGTAAGAAGTAAAAAGTGCAATAACCGACACATGAATTTGATAGGCAGTGTAAAAGAGTAGGCAGGGTAAGAATAAATACAAGTTGTGTCAGGATATCCCTGATGTTTCCTCTTGCCACTAGGTGGTAGCAGATATCTATCAGTGAAATGCCTGAGCAAAGAGATAGGTTTTAAGCTGTCTTTTAAAGATGTCTAGCGAGTTGGCTTCCCTGATGTTTTGGGGTAGTTTGTTCCATAGTTTTGGGGCATAGTTGATAAAGGCTGCATTACCGATCCTCTTTTGACTGCTTCTGGGAGCCTCTAGTAGTCCAGCAGCTGATGATCGCAGTGTTCTTGCTGGTGTGTAATTTATTAGAGTGTTGGCGATGTAGCTAGGTCCCTGTCCATTTAGAGCTTTGTATGTAAGGAGAAGGACCTTAAAGTCAATTCTAAATGTTACAGGAAGCCAGTGTAAAGCGGCTAAGACTGGACTAATGTGCTCTCTCCTTTTGGTTCTAGTTAGCAGTCGGGCTGCAGAGTTTTGGATTAGCTGAAGCCTCTCTGTGGTTTTCTTAGGGAGACCTGTGAAAAGTGCATTACAGTAGTCTAACCGGCTAGATATGAATGCATGAATTAGCTTCTCAGCATCGTTCTGATTAATAAATGGTCGTACTTTTGCTATATTTCTGAGATGGAAGAACGATGTTTTCGTCACTTTGCTAATATGAGAATTGAAGTTCAGTTCTGAATCTATGACAACCCCAAGACTAGTGACCTCAGATTTGATCCAAGGGGTTAGTCCCCCCAGGTTCTTTATTAATGTTTCTTTTTTAGTTTTGGAGCCGATAATTAGAATTTCAGTTTTGTTCTCGTTTAGTTTCAGGAAGTTCTTACTCATCCATTTATTTATTGCCAGTAAGCAGTCTGTAATGGAGCTAATCGCTGTATCATTTGGTTCAGCAGATATGTACAGTTGTGTATCATCCACATAGCTATGGAAATCTACATTATGTTCTCTGATGATATCACCCAGCGGTAACATGTAAAGGGAGAAGAGTAAAGGACCTAAGCAACTCCCTTGTGCAACTCCATAGTTGTTGTCGTATATATCAGACATGTGATCTCCTAGTTTAACATAGAATTTCCTCCCTCTGATGTATGTTTTAAACCAGCCTAGCACATGGTCTGAGAAACCGACATGGTTTTCAAGACGATCGATTAGAATATCGTGATCGATTGTATCAAATGCTGCACTGAGATCTAACAGGATAAGGATGGAGATCTTATTCTCATCAGAGTTTAGTCTGAGGTCACTGATTATTTTGGTGAGGGCAGTTTCAGTGCTATGATATTTTCTGAATCCTGACTGAAATTCTTCTAAGATGTTGTTTTCTTCAAGAAAGGAATTTATTTGAACTGAAACTATCTTTTCAAGTACTTTACTAATGAATGGTAGGTTGGATATTGGACGATAATTTGCCATTTCATTACTATCCAAGTTAGGTTTTTTTAGTAATGGCTTTACAACTGCTGTTTTAAAGGCATCCGGGAAAATACCAGTCCTAAGGGAAGTGTTTATGATATCTAGCACAGGGCTTGAAACACTATTAAATACCCGTTTGAAGAAAGCTGTAGGTATAGGGTCAATGTCTGAGGTGGAGGAGTTACATTCTGAGACAGTTTTGCAGAGTACATCTAATGTGATGCATGTGAAACTTCTCATGGTTACATTGCACGGTTTGCCGCAATCAACTTTATTTCCATCATGAGTAATGCTGGCCCTGATCAAGGTTATTTTGTTGTTAAAGAATAGTGCAAGTTCTTCACACTTAACCGTTGATGACTGAGGAGGTGTAGGGGCAGTGTTGAGTAGTACATTAATAGTGGAAAAGAGGATTCTGGAGTTTCCAGCATTTTCTGTAATGATTTTAGAGAAGTAATCTTTCCTTGCTAAGCGGATGGTTTTATTATAAGCAGTTAAAGCATCTTTGTATATATCACAGCATATGGTGGTTTTTGTTTTTCTCCATTTTCGCTCCGCTGCACGACATTTCCTTTTTTCTTCGTTGACCGTATTATAGTTTAACCAGGGCGAGGCTCTAGTTTTCTTCTTTTTCGTTTTTAATGGGGCGACAGAATTTAATATAGATGACATTGCATCATTGAGATTTTCTACCATTTCATTTAGAGAGCTGTCATGATTGTGTGGTTCATGTAGTCTGATAAGATCAATGAACTTTGATTCAGCTTTGTCGTTTAGGAGCCTCTTTTTAACTATGATTTCTTTTTTTTTTTTAGTAAGGGTTATTTGAGTATCAAAAAATATACAGTGATGGTCGGAGAGAGGTAATTCAGTTATTGAGATATTTGTTATGCTTAGCCCAGTTGTTGTTATAACTAAGTCTAGTGTATTCCCAAGCCGGTGAGTTGCATTTGTTATATGCTGTATTAGGTCAAAGCTATCCAGTAGATTTTTTAGTTCCATAGTTTTGGAGTCTGTTTTCTTATTAAAATGGATGTTCAGGTCTCCATTTAGGATCACCTTATCATATCCGGTAACACATAGTGAGATCAGTTCAGAGAGCTCCTGTATAAATACTGGTGAGTGTCTAGGCGGGCGGTATATTGTGACAATAATAGTTGATTCTGTTTTTAGTTCAATGGCAAGATATTCCATTGACATGAACTCGCCTAGTTCTGTGATTCTAAACAAGAGTTTTGAGGAGAAGATTGCTGCAACTCCTCCGCCCCTTTTATTTTTTCTGGGTATTTGAAAAAAGTTATAGTCTGGTGGACAAGCTTCTATCATTATTGATGTAGCTGTGTCATTATTTAGCCATGTCTCTACTAGGCAGATGCAATCTAAGTTCTTTTCTTTAATCAGATCATTTACTAAGAAAGTTTTATTATTCAGTGATCTGACATTTAGGAAAGCTAATTTTATTTGTTGGACTTCTTTAGAGGAGGTCTGCTTTGGCTTGACCGTGATGGCCCTGAGGTTAATAGCAGGTAAACGCATTGATGGTGTATATTTTTCACCATGCCATTGGCTGGTTAGGATTACTTGTATGTTTTATATATGAAATTAAGTGATTTTAAAACCCAAAGCTAGGTGTATCAACTCCATTACAAGGTTCACTCTGTCATTTCCATATTGTAAACTGTTGCCAGAGAGCTGATTACCAGAGCTGAGGCTTTGTAGCATCACCCTTGTGCGTTTATGTTTACCCTTAATATTGATTTCAATTGACAATGGTGGAAATTTATTAAATTAAAATACTTGTCATTGACTGATTTTAAACATATTTGAGAATTGTTGGCCTACAGTATGTATATGTGCAACATTTCATCCAAATTGGATCAGAACTGTAGGAGCTATGGCTGGTACAGACAGACACACAGACAGAATCACAGACAGGAGTGAAAACAATGCTTCCTCTCACTGTGTGCACTGGTGTACTTAATTGATAATTCACACAACCTCATCTTGTTCTATGGTTGTTGATAAATCCTTCTTAATATTCATGTACTTTCTCATCCTTTCTTTCCCAAGACTATTTTTTATGTTCATTCTATTTTCTGCAGCTCACACCACTGAAGGCCACACCAAAGCACACATAGACAACTTTTTAGGGATTCTATGACAACCCTTTGTAGTAATTACTATCAAATGTCTATATAAAGTAAAGTTTGTTAACTTTCTGTAAGCTATTATCTTACTTTTTTGTACAGTATAAAACCAATATTTAATAGGAATTTACTGTAAATAGATGGGAAAGTAAAAGCGTAATGCTGACAAGATACTTTTAAGGGATTTCAAATAGGGTAATTTGAATGTAATTTTGAGTTTTTATACAGCAGTTGGGCTGTAAAAATACAGAGAATATATAGCAAATATCTGTATTAAAAATATCTATTTCTAAATACTGAAAGTTGCCTTATTTTCACATACAGTAAAACTATGAGTATATTATGTGTTTTATAATTCAATGTAATTTAACATTCAACACAATTTAGCAAATACATGTATTTAAGAAAAAGTACCTGTAGAATAACTGAAGGTTTTTACTGTTTTAAAAAAAAAATATATTTTCTTTTTTAACATTATGTAACATTACATTTAAAGTTTAACACTTTGATCACCATGGTTAAATCCATAATTTACCATCCCTCGCCATCTCTATTTGTCTATGGAGAAGTTCCCCTTCTTTGCAGGGCTATAACTTTTTAAATTGTATTGCTAAATTGACATTATCATGGCCCATTCAAAGTCCTATAATCTATTGTTCAGGGTGTAGCAACGTTATACTTTTTCATTCACATATTCATACTAAAATATGGTCTAAAGTATAAGTATGTTTTTATCGTTTTCTGCAGCTTTCTTCAGAACTTGATTTATAGCCCCAAATGCATTATATTGATGATCAAATACAGTTTGGTAGCGATCGGTGCCAGATAATAAATTTCAACTGGAGGTACTTCTAGAAGTTACTACGTATCATCTGATGATGACCGGATGGGCGGGGGGTCGTTTATAATTCCGTGGGCAACGTTATATCATTCATCTAGGGTGGGTCATATGATCATCAGAGCAGTTTATATGGAACACGTTAGAAAATAACGCTGCAACTCACCGTGGCTTCCTCGCGCCGTTGGCAGATTAGCGTGGAACAGAATTTTTTCTATTATGGGATGGAGACATGCCCGATCCATTTCCAGATTGTATAATAGTATATACGTCCAAATAACGTTGTTTATTGAGTTAGGGCGAGCGATTGATTATCCAGTGTGTTGAGATGGAGTCCTGCTAACGATCGCGAGTGCCCAGACGAAATATGGGTGAGCACTTCCTGTCTGGCGAGTCATTTCCTGTTGGGTGATCTGTCGATCGGCCACCAGATGGCGCTCTTGAACCGTTAGAGAGTTGAGTGGAACCCAGCAGTATATCTCAGGTCCCCGGAGGAGAAATATGATTTCGATCACAGATTTTTGAAATATTGATATCAAAGACGTGTTACGGCGTCTTCGGCAGAATGAGCATGGCGAGGAAAGATGTCCTACGGCGTTTTTGGCGACCATAGTGTTAACAGCAAAAAAACAGAAAGTTGCCTTATTTTCACATACAGTAAAAGGGTGTATATTCTAAGTGTTTTTACATGTAATTTAACATTCAAGACAATTAAAGGGCAACTTGCAGGTTAAACCCTACTCTTCAATTATGGGTAGTTTACATCATTGTAAAATATCATTGTAAAAAAACTTAAAACCAGGTTCTCAAACATAAACATAAAGACGGACAACACGCTCATCACAGACAAGCTGGATGTAGCCAATTACTTAAACACTTTCTTCACAAACATAGCCACAACACTGGTAAACAAACTACCCTCCCACTCAGGGCAGTATGGGGTAGAACACATAGTAGCATACTACAAGAACCTAGGCGTCCACAAAGACGACTTCAAACTGGAAATGGTAACTACAGATGAGGTACTCAAAAAACTGAGCGCCCTCCAACCGAACAAGGCCACTGGCCATGACAACATCCCCTCCAAATTCCTCAGAGACTCAGCAGCCGCCATCACCCCAGTCATCACACACATAATAAACCTCTCCATAAAACAGGGACACGTCCCCAAGGACTTCAATTGCGAGAGTAACACCCCTGCACAAAAAGGGCAGCAAACTAGACCCAGGCAACTACCGCCCTGTTTCTATCCTTACATCCATCTCGAAAGTCATGGAAAAAATAGTATACGAACAGATCGAAAAGTACCTTGTGGAAAAAAATCGAATCTACGAATTCCAATCTGGCTACAGAACATCCCACTCCACTGACACATGCCTTCTCTATTTGAACGACCACATCAAACAAGAGGTGGACGCGGGCAAATACTGCGGCATGGTCATGCTGGACCTACAAAAGGCCTTCGACACTGTCAATCACACCATTCTGATTGACAACAAGCTAAAAGCAATAGGTTTTGATAGTTTATCAGTGAGCTGGATACAATCCTACCTGGAGGGGAGAGAACAGATGGTGGAGGTAAATGGTACCCTATCCCCCCCCCCCCCCCCTCACAGTGAGCTGTGGTGTTCCACAAGGAAGCATACTAGGACCGCTACTATTCCTAATTTATGCAAATGACATGTCGTCAGCTTGTGACTGCAACTTGTTCCTGTTTGCGGACGACTCAACCCTACTGGTCTCTGACAAGAACAAGTTACAGGTTGAAAAAGCCCTCAGCTCGGAAATTCTAGGTAAAATCTGCATATGGCTCGCCGACAACAAACTATCATTACACATGGGCAAAACAGAGTCCATACTCTTCGGTTAAAATAACAAACTCAGCAAGACCGACGGCTTCTCGGTTACAGTGGGTGACAATATTGTCACAAGGAAAGATGAAATTACCTACCTAGGTTCCATCCTAGAGGCTAATCTTTCCTGTGACAAAATGGCATCCAATGTAATAAAAAAAGTCAACCAACGAACTCGATTCTTGTACCGGATCTCCTCTCTGGTAAACAAGAATACCCTGAAGACTCTGGCAGGAGCACTCATTCAAGGGTACTACGACTATGCTTGCACCTCATGGTACCAAAGCACCTCAAAGGCACTAAAAAACAAATTACAAACATCTCAAAACAAGCTAGTCAGACTACTGCTTGACCTGACTCCTAGAACCCACCTCACCCCGGCCCACTTTGACAAACTAGGATGGCTTAGAGTAGACGACAGAGTACAGCAACTTGCAATGGGCCTGGTCTACAAGATACACTACGCGACCAAGGTACCCATGTACATGTCAAAATACTTCCCAAAGGTCAGTGAATACCACGATCACAACACAAGAGGGAGCTCCACAAATCATGTTAAACCCAGATTCGGCTCAAACAAGGGACTAAACACGTTTCTCAATTATGCCACATCAATGTGGAACGCCCTACCCAAAGCTGTAAAGGAATGTGAATCACTACCCACTTTCAAAAACACTCTCAAAGAACACCTACGGGAGACTGCAATTCGAAACTGGCCCCTACAAATGTCTTAACCCAGTTGTACAGTAAATTACCAAGTATGGCTTTGTCAGTATTCCAGTGTACAGTGTCCCCCCCCCCTACCCCAACCCCCCCTCCCCTCCAATGTACAGCCCCCACCCACCAACACCACCCCACCCACCCAACCTCCTCCAATGTACAGTTTCTACGTCAAATGTATATACACCCTTTTTCTGGACACTTTTTGTATCACAAACAGTACTGTATTTGCAAATCTGATATGTCATAAATGTATAGATGTAGCAGTACTGTCTATCTGTATGTCATGTATGTCATATATGTTATGATGAATTGAAAATGGGGGACCCTGATGTAAACAAGACGAAAGTCTTTCTCTGGTCTGCATCCCCTTAACAATTGTATGTATTGAGCTGTACTGTACTGTACCCATTCTGCAATCTGTTAATAAACTTTTCAATCAATCAATCAATCAATCAATCAATTGGTATCTAATTTCATTATTAATTTTTTTCCATTTGACGCCGGAAATGCCACTCAGAAAGGGTTAAAAAGGTCCATGCATGAATTGATTGATTGAAAAGTTTATTAACAGATTGCAGAATGGGTACAGTACAGTACAGCTCAATACATACAATTGTTAAGGGGATGCAGACCTCGAGCTGATCACAACGGATAGCAATCCGTTACCAATAACTCGATAAACAACATGATTTGGACGTATATACTATTATACAACCTGGAAATGGATCGGGTATTTCGACATCCCATAATAGAAACAATTCTGTTCCACGCTCATCTCCCAACGCCACGAGGAAGGTATGGTGAGTTTCAGCGTTATTTTTTAATGTCTTCGATACTAACTGCTCTGATGATCATATCACCCACACTAGATGAATGATATAACGTTGCCCACGGAATTATAACCGACCCCCCCCCCATCCGGTCATCATCAGATCATACGTAGTAACTTCTAGAAGCATATCCAGTTGAAATTTTTTATCTCGCACAGATTCCTACCAAACTGTATTTGATCATCAATATAATGCATTTAGGGCTATAAATCAAGTTCTGGAGAAAGCTGCAGAAAACGATAAAAACATACTTATACTTTAGACCGTATTTTAGTATGAATATGTGAATGAAAAAGTATAACGTTGCTACACCCTGAACAATAGATATAGGACATTGAATGGGCTATAATAATGTCAATTTAGCAATACAATTTAAAAAGTTATAGCCCTGCAAAGAAGTGGAACTTCTCCATGTTAAATAGGGCTGGCGAGGGATGGTAAATTATGAATTTAACCCCGGCGATCAAAGGGTTAAGCAATGGAATAATCCTGTAAAAAAAAGATAATTTCTTATTAAATCAATTTACAGATTACAACCTTTATTTAATGGTTAATATTTGTATCAAATGTTATTTACTGTATTGTTATGGTATTTACACAAGTAGAAAAACAAAAGTAATCTGTAAAATAATACAGTGAATTTCCTGTGAAAGATTTTTTTTTTTACAGTGTAGCTGAGGCTTTGTGTAGCATCACCCTTGTGCATTTATGTTTACCCTTAATACTTGTCGTTGATTGATTTTAAACATATTTGAGAATTGTTGGCCCACAGTATATGTGCGACATTTCACCCAAACTGGATCATAACTGTAGGAGCTATGGCTGGTACAGGCAGATACACAGACAGAATCTGAAAACAGGAGTGAAAACAATGCTTCCTCTCACTGTGTGCACTGGTGTAATTCATTCATAATTCACACAACCTCATCTTGTTCTATGGTTGTTAATAAATCCTTCTTAATATTCATGTACTTTCTCATCCTTTCTTTCCCAAGACAAAAAAAGATTTCATCTTCGTTCTATTTTCTATTTACATTCTATATATTTGATTTCTGCTGCAGGACAGGAAACTCTGTAAATCAGTTGCTCTACTGAGTGTTAGGTTTAGTTTAATGACTACTGACTACTTTTTACCTGTATAAATAATGAAATATTTCCTGCATGCTGGGTTCATTCTGGTTTCCTTCCATCCATCTTCATTCAGGCTGAGGATGTCTGAACTCTCAGAGAGATCCTGTGAAGCTCTGGCCTCAGTCCTCAGCTCTACCTCCTCCAGTCTGAGAGAGCTGGACCTGAGGAGAAACAACCTGCAGGATTCAGGAGTGAAGCTGCTCTCTGTTGGACTGAAGAGTCCACACTGTAGACTGGATACTCTCGGGTCAGTATTATATTGAGACACATTTTACTCAAAGAAATTTAACAAAATGTAGAATTGTAAAAAGAAAAAGAAAATAAATGTATATTTATATATATGAAATTAAGTGATTTTAAAACCCAAAGCTAGGTGTATCAACTACATTACAAGGTTCACTCTGTCATTTCCATATTGTAAACTGTTGCCAGAGAGCTGATTACCGAGCTGAGGCTTTGTGTAGCATCACCCTTGTGCGTTTATGTTTACCCTTAATATTGATTTCAATGGACAATGATGGAAATTAATTAAATTAAAATACTTGTCGTTGATTGATTTTAAACATATTTGAGAATTGTTGGCCTACATTATATGTGCGACATTTCATCCAAACTGGATCAGAACAGTAGAAGCTATGGCTGGTATAACAGAATCACAGACAGAATCACAGACAGGAGTGAAAACAATGCTTCCTCTCACTGTGTGCACTGGTGTAATTCATTCATAATTCACACAACCTCATCTTGTTCTATGGTTGTTAATAAATCCTTCTTAATATTCATGTACTTTCTCATCCTCTTTCCCAAGACAATAAAAAAAAATGTCATCTTCTTTCTATTTTCTATTTACATTCTATATATTTTATTTCTGCTGCAGGACAGGCAACTCTGTAAATCAGTTGCTCTACTGAGTGTTAGGGTTAGTTTAATGACTACTGACTACTTTTTACCTGTATAAATAATGAAATATTTCCTGCATGCTGGGTTCATTCTGGTTTCCTTCCCATCCATCTTCATTCAGGCTGACCTACTGTGAACTATCAGAGAGATCCTGTGAAGCTCTGGCCTCAGTTCTCAGCTCTACCTCCTCCAGTCTGAGAGCGCTGGACCTGAGTAACAATGACCTGCAGGATTCAGGAGTGAAGCTGCTCTCTGCTGGACTGAAGAGAGAGTATTATATTGAGACACATTTTACTCAAAGAAATTTAACAAAATGTAGAATTGTGAAAAGAAAATAAATTTATATTTATATATGAAATTAAGTGATTTTAAAACCCAAAGCTAGGTGTATCAACTACATTACAAGGTCACTCTGTCATTTCCATATTGTAAACTCTTGCCAGAGAGCTGATTACCAGAGTCTAGCTGAGGCTTTGTGTACAGTAGCATCACCCTTGTGCGTTCATGTTTACCCTTAATATTGACAATGATGGAAATTAATTAAAATATAATACTTGTCGTTGATTGATTTTAAACATATTTGAGAATTGTTGGCCTATCATAACTGTAGGAGCTATGGCTGGTATAACAGAATCACAGACAGAATCACAGACAGGAGTGAAAACAATGCTTCCTCTCACTGTGTGCACTGGTGTAATACATTTTTTATTCACACAATTTCATCTTGTTCTATGGTTGTTGATAAATCCTTCTTAATATTCATGTACTTAATATTCATGCCACATTTTACAAAATAAAAAAGTAACAAAATGGCTCAATTGTAAATGATCAATTGTAATATATTTATTATATTTATAGTATTAATAATGCTGAACTCTGCAGGCTGGTCCAATGTTGTGTTACTAGGGAAGGCTGTGCTCCTCTAGCCACAGCTCTCGGTTCCAACCCCTCCCACCTGAGAGAGCTGAACCTGAGCTCCAATAACCCAGGAGATTCAAGAGAGAAACTGCTCTCTGTTGGACTGGACAAACTCATGTATGACTGTTGTTATCTCTTGTCTGACCCAGGTACTGTTGTACTGGAGTTCTGGACCAAAACATTGAACAGTGTGGTTTCTAACTTTAAAACGATCAGTGGAGGGTGAATAAAAAGTAATTTCCACAGAGCGGAGACTGTTCTGGTCAAATCAAGTGCAAAACAACATTGTCATAATGAATAGTTTATTCTGAATCTAACCTTTTATTGAGTCATGTCAGCAGGCCAGCTAACAAACTACAGTTGGAACGGTTTACGTAAATTAATACGTTAGGGTTAGCTTTTGTGGCATGTAGGAGAACGAAGGTTATCCTATAACCCTAGTTATATGTATTATGGCGAGCGCTCTGCTCTTCGCACTATCCCATTAATCATATACTATCATGAAAAACTTTCACCACATGTACACACCTACTCACCTGCCTGACCACTCCCACATCCGCTCCTATATAAGCGGGGTCATGGCCACACTATCAGCTCCTTCCCTAGTCTTTCACCGCCGAAACGGAAGACCGTGGGGCCCTCAGTGAGTCAGAGCAGAGCGCTCGCCATAATTCATATAACTAGGGTTATAGGATAACCTTCGTTATATTTCATTATGGCTTTACGCTCTGCTCTATTGGAACACAAGAGCTGAGCAGAGTGAAAGGCTCGACAGATGTACCCGCTGAGGTCCCCTACAACCATCAGAATACCGGGGAGGATCCGGGCCCCCCCTAGCGAGGGACGGGAGGGAGATCGGACCCGACTGTGCGAAGAGGGTTTAGCGCCTCAAACGCACAGGGTGAGCAGACCGTGGGACTTACCTTTGTTTAGAAGGGTCCGCGACTACTCGGACGCGTATCCCACACGCCACCAGGGAACGGATGCAAAGCCAAAAAAAAGCGTCACAGCCCCCAACAACGCGGGGTCGGGGTTAAAAAAAACCCAACCCTGTGGCAAGGCCGTAGCAGCGGGCGCAAAGGAGGTCCCAGCCCCAGGCCACATCCCGGGGGCTAGGACCCCCTGAAAAAAGGCGCCTGGTGAGGCCAACGAGGCCGCGGC
Organism: Notolepis coatsorum; assembly: GCF_963971535.1. Lineage (NCBI taxonomy): Eukaryota > Metazoa > Chordata > Actinopteri > Aulopiformes > Paralepididae > Notolepis > Notolepis coatsorum. The sequence continues at coordinate 16,490,247 of NC_140171.1, forward strand.
ATCGAGACCCCACCAGACGGTCACTGGTGACACCACCCCCCACATAGCCAGCGTATCGGACAGGGCCTAAATCAGGTGAAGGCCCTTCTACTCATGTACAATAGAGAGCATCTTGACCGGCAACATCACCTCCTGGTTTGGGAATAGCACTGCACAAGACCGAAGCAGACTACAAAGAGTGACACGTTCAGCCGAACGCACAATTGGAGGGGGGCTCCCCACCCTCCAGAACATTTACTACAAGCGTTGCAAGGGCAAGGCTAAGAGAATCATTAAAGACTCCAGTCACCCGAACAACTGCCTCTTTGAACTGCTGCGGTCAGGCAAGCGATACCGGAGTCTCAAGGCGAGCACAGAAAGACTCAGAAGAAGCTTCTATCCCCAGGCCATCAGGCTGCTAAACGAACAATGAATGAACACTACACAACAACAACCACCAAACGCACATAGCACACACATCCACATGCACACACCCACTTTAAACAAACACACTGTAGCACCCACTCCACACACTTTATAGCACACACCCACTTTAAACAAACACACTGTAGCACCCACTCCCCACACTTTATATTTATATTTATGGATGAAGGATTGCACTACAACTCGTACACCTTACTGTAAATTGTACCTAAAATTGTACCTCATCCCATTTCTGCTTTGCACTAGATAGTACTGTACATTAGTACACTGCATAGTATTGTGTATTGTATATTATATGGTAACTCAGAACATTGTACATATGTCTATACCGAACACTGTGACCTCATTTTCTTCTTCTAAATTCATGCTATATTATGTTATTATGTTATTTGATACTATCTTGTCTAGCACAGTCTCTGGAGCGTAACAGTAAGAAGCATTTTGTATGAAAGTATTCTGTACTTCTGTATGACAACTATTAAAGAACTTGAACTCCCCTTGGCACGCCACTCCGAAGCGCTCCCAAGGAGGCTTCCCCCCCACAATATCGTGGGGCCAGCCGGCGCGCTGGAGAGACAACCCTCCAAGGAGGTTGATCCCTCAATCCAGGCCGACAGGTCCCAAGAGCAGAACTCGACCTGCGCCCGGAGCACTGCGGACTAGACAGGCGCCTAAGGGGCTTACTGTAAGAACAGTATCCCGGCGGAAAAGGTGTTCGGTATGCTGTGCACCATGTCACAATCTCCACGAACCCCTACCCTGCCAATTTATTAATCCTGCGGGGTCGAGGTTCAGAGAAAGAGTTTGACACAATTGGCAGACATCATGAAAGATGCGGGGGCATACTCTCGGGCAGACGGGGTCAGGCCCGGCCTCAACCCGAGAGTCGACTCTGCTACCAACACACCGGGGAGACAACCACCCCTATGTTTATTAACAGGAGGTGGTAGCTCCCTTAGCCCACTAAGAAACCCCAGAAACATAACTGCACATATACACAGGCTATACAATGCAGTTCAAGCATTTCAGGTTTAAAAAGGGTTAACCCAGGCCAACAGGTCATTGAGGGCAAGGCCCGACCTGGGCCTGGCGGACCGGGACCAGGGGAGGAAACTAACTTTTTGGCTTACCAGCCAACTGGCGAGTAGATGATTTTTTTTACCAGCCAAACTGATTTTTTTACCAGCCAAAAATAAATCGCTAATTGTGATAATTACTTCTTTGTATGTCTTCGTCTAAATTGATTTTCAATCATAGTAATATTATAATAATCACACTGTGTCTCTACTCTTTAAAATATTTATTAGCATAAAACATGAATAAGTGTCTCTACTCTCCACAATATTAGCATACAACATGTATTAATCACACTGTCTCTACTCTTATAAAATATTAGGATATCACATATTAACATGAAAGAGGGAACTATTCTGGACTGGGTTGGGCTGAACTGGGCAGTGAAAGATGCTGGACTGGACTGGGTTGGGCTGAACTAGGCAGTGAAAGATGCTGGGCTGGACTGGGTTGGGCTGAACTAGGCAGTGAAAGATGCTGGGCTGGACTGGGTTCGGCTAAACTAGGCAGTGAAAGATGCTGGGCTGGACTGGGTTGGGCTGAACTAGGCAGTGAAAGATGCTGGGCTGGACTGGGCTGGTCTAGGTTGGACTGGGTTGGGCTGGTCTAGGTTGAACTGGGTTGGGCTGGTCTAGGTTGGACTGGGTTGGGCTGGTCTAGGTTGGACTGGGTTGGGCTGGTCTAGGTTGGACTGGGTTGGGCTGGTCTAGGTTGGACTGGGCTGGGCAGTGAAAGAACCAAGCATTTCACTGTAATGTAATAGCTAAATAAAACAACTTGAACTTGACTTGTTACATTTGCACTCTGGTTGGATACCAAACGTATTCTGGTTGTACTGTACTTGTGCTGTATGATGACAATACATTGGAACCGAATCTCATGACAACGCTAGGGGTTCAGCAGGTGTATTCTGAATGCCAAGTATGACAACATCACCGTTGTGAAGGGCATATGGGCGAGTGGTGATATGGGGGGAAACCCGGTAATAATAAAATGTCACTCGGCTGCATTTAAGCAAAGCCGCTCAGTATAGTCCACTATGTTGAATGCGCGTTATGGTAGCTTGATGCTAGGTAGCTAGCCGGCTAATGCTGGTTAGCCTCACGTCCACTTGTCATTCTCATCCGACTCGAAGGAGAACGTCGTGTGCTGTTGTTCGTCCCCATGTCAGACCGCACTGATATCCGAAAGCGACGACTCTACATCCAATTATTTTCATCCACAATGTGTTTTTGTCTAAGTGTGTCTACGTTGTCAAGCCGGTGACAGGAGTTTGTAGGTCTGCGCGCAGTGGTCTGTCCACTTCCCCTAGATGCGCGACACCTTCTAGAAAACGAGTGTTCATTGGAGGAGCTTAGAGCGCATCTGTACAACGATGATGTTCATTGGTTATGGTCGGATTATTATGAGGCGCAAATGGGAAGAATCAAGGGGGGAGTCAGAGTTCGGCTTGTGCCAGTGAGCGAATCAGCAGATTGCGGAATGATTTTTTTGTTTTGTTTTGTAATTACTAGTACTCGCCAGACTGGCGAGTGCTCTTCATGAATTACTCGCCAAACGTAAAAAATACTCGCATTTGGCGAGTAAAGTGGCCTAATTTCCTCCCCTGACCGGGACCTACACAGGGATGCATAGAGGAGTTGACAGAAGCAGCCTCCCCGACAGCCCCCTCCCATCCCCGGTTTAGCAGGGAGGGAGTGTGAAAACAAATGGAGAAGGACCAACCCCCTAACATTGTGCAAAAGGTACAACAGGCTGCTAAACGAACAATAATCGCTAAACGAACAATAATCACTATGCAACAACCATCAAATGCACACACACCCACACGCACACACTAAACAAACAACACACTGCAGCACCCACTCTCCACACTTTAGATCACACAAACACACTTACACTTTATATTTATTGATAAAGGATTTGCACTACAACTCGTACACCTACTGTGAATTGTACCTAAATTGCACCTCGTCCCATTTCTCCATTTCTGCCTTGCACTATATAGTATTGTATATTAGTACACTGCACAGTATTGTATATTGTATGGTAACTACGTCTATTCTGCATCGAACATTGTACATATGTCTAAACTGAACACTGTGACCTCATTTTTTTACTTCTAATTTTACTATGTTATTTTATTTCATACTTATCTTGTCTTGCACAGTCTCTGGAGCGCAACAGTAAGAAGCATTTTGTACAAAAGTATTCTGTACTTCTGTATGACAACTATTAAAGAAACTTGAACTTGAAACTTGAAACACAGTATGGACCAATGCACACCACTGTTAAGGGCAACTCGTAGTGGCATCTATATATGACACACACATTCATGTCAACAACCCCTGTGACGTGAGTGTGAGTCTAACCTAGTGTACTGGCGCTCGGTAGAGACAAGTCTCCTTCCCAGCCAACCGCATAAAAAAATTCAGTTTTTATGATGTTTGGGCAACCAAGGCGTGCCGGCCCACAAAGCGGATTCAAACATTGAAAAACACCCTGGGCCAGTGCTAATCGGTCTCGTAAGACCACACGCTGATTTCATAAAACAGCGTGTATGCTCACAAAGAACCAGAGAACAGTGATGGCGAATTTCTAACAAGAAAGCACCACACAATGTTTCCCCCTTGCTGTCTGGGACGAGCAGCAGGAAGCCGGTCTACAAAGACACAGACACAGGTCTCACATGACGAGACTGGGAATAAAGAAAAAAAGTCAATTCTGCTCTTTATGTAAGAGGGGAAGACCAGGGGCGTATCTAGACCCAGCTCTGTACTGGGGCACAGGGGCACAGAAGCCCCGAAACTTTTTTTTGCCGGTTTTTGGGCGAAAATGGGTAGATTTTGTAACTATCTTTTTTTTTTACTTTATTTCGGTTTTAGGGTTAGGTTAGGGTTATGTTATTTAATTATTTTGGGGGAGCCAGCCCCCAGAACTCCTGAAATGCATAGAAATCTATGAAATAAATAAAACAATCTGACATTTATATTAAAGAGCTAGCCCCCCAAACCCCTAAAATACATAGAAATTATGCATTTTGGAACAGTTACTATATATATAGTCAAGAAAGCATTTAGTCATACTTAAAGTTTAAAGTGCTTTACTTGCATTGAACATTGCATTGAACATTGAGGAGACATCATTAGAAAGCACAATGTATGTTTCCATAGTTATGCAGATGACACACAATTGTACATGTCCGCTGAACCAAATGATCACACAGCTATAAACTCCATTTCTGCCCGTCTCTTAGCAATAAACAAATGGATGACAAACAACTGAGCAACCTGATGGCCTGGGGATGAATGAATGAATGAAAACTTTATTAACAGATTGCAGAATGGGTACAGTACAGTACGGCTCAATACATACAATTGTTAAGGGGATGCAGACCAGAGAAAGACTTTCGTCTTGTTTACATCAGGGTCCCCCATTTTCAATTCATCGTAAATATCGTAGATAGTGTTCTATCTGGTGTTCTATCGCCCTGCTCTAAGACAAACTCTGAATGAATGAATGAATGAATGAATGAATGACTTTATTTGACAATATAAAAAATAAACATGTGACAGAAGAGCACAGTCGGGATATACTGCCAAGGATGAAACACAAAAAAGCTCAGAGCTTATTTCCATTGTGGTCCTTGTAGGGGGGTGGGGGAATGTGATGCTTAAAACATGCATCATACAAAACGTGACATCACAACACATCACATATACCATTTAACATTTATATACATACAGACTCATACAACATGCAAGGGTGCCTTAAGCTAAGTGTCTAGGCAGGGCTGTACGCTGCGATGATCTCGTCGCAAATTGCCCCTTTAATTGGCCGTTGCGATTGGTAAATAATATTTGGGGGCGGGCTTGCGAGTAGGGATTTCAAGCCTTGCATTCGCATTTCACTCCTAAATGATCCAAGGCGTGTGATGACGCTGAGCACTCAGATATGATCAGCGGGGAAAATCAACTGAGCACTCACTCTGATAGACTGGCTGACTGTCTGATTTAGCTATGAAGAAAAGTAAAGTTAGTAGTAGGGATGGGAATCGATGGTTCCTAACTGGGTTTTGGCCATATGCTCCCGAAATTCTCCCACTGTTTGGCTGCTTCTATGTGCAGTGAAAACTACTCGAAATGCTTTAGAACCTAGTCATTGATTTAGTTCAGGGTTAGCCGCGGAGCTAACGCTAGCTAACGTGAGCTAATCAAGCTCACAGAGAGAGATAAACAGCTGACAGCAGGTAGTACAGGTACAAATACAATAAAACAAGGGGTGGGGGCTGTTGTGTAAACCTTGTGTCGTGTCAATCTGGTCCACACGTTACTCGTTCATATCTCAGCCCGTGCTGAGATATGCCCATTCCGCGGTCTGTTAATAAAGTTTTCAATCAGACAGATGTATGGAAAGGCTTTTATTATAACATTCGTTGAGGTAAAATCATTATGCCTCATTTAGTCATCCTGCAGAGCACTGGTCTCCTACTCGTGGGCCGCGGGGAGCTAATGTTGGTAGCTTTGTTGTTGTCAACACACAGGGCATTCAGGAAGTCAAAAACTAATGCGCTTGCCGATTGGTGCTAAGAACAGCAGGGCGGGTGCAAGCGTTGTGACGTAATTGGCAGACTATACTGTCAATCAAAATGATTCTGTTTTCCGTCAGAATGAATGAATGAGAACTTTATTAACAGATTGCATAATGGGTACAATACAGTACAGGAGGATGAAGACCAGAGAAAGACTTTCGGCTTTTTTACATAAGGGTCCTCCATTTTCAATTCATCAAAACATTTAGAGACATACAAATATACAGTAGTTTCATAAAAATGCTAAAATGCTATTGATTGATTGATTTAAAACTTTATTAACATATTGCAGAATGGGTACAGTACAGCTCAATACATACAATTGTTAAGGGGATGCAGACCAGAGAAAGACTTTTTGTTACGAAGGATCAGATTAAACCGAATATATATATTTATTGATTGATATATATTGCATAATATTTGTATATCGTTTGATATCCCTTGTGTATTCCTTGTACATATACACGGAATATCCCTTTAACCTAGTACAGACCATAATATTTCGTTCTCCTATTGGACAGCGGTCCCTTAGGCGCCATTGCCATACCCCCAAGGTCTGGTTCAAAGTCACCGCCAAAGATTTGCCTGGACATGAACGGCTCTGCGCAAGGATATGAGACAGGAATAAAGCTGGTACTAGTTTGTTCACCTAACGTATAAATACGGCGCAGGTGAATACAGAAGTCACAGTTACCCAATAAGTTGAAGCCTCACCCATGATACAACGTGCGGTGAAGTATGGCCTGTTTGGCCCCAAATAGAGCATTGAGACCGCGTGCGAATTAATAACTGAAGTATCAGAGTTTAACGCTGTACCGTCGAGTTCGACCTATTCTATTAATTCAGTAATAGTCTATTTATGTATAGTGTATCGTGCGGCTACCGTTCTACAGTGACCAGCATCACCAACGTTTCCTCGTACCAGCTAGTGTGCTTATCCAGGCGGGGCTGCTTACCCTGGCGCTTTCACCCGAGGAGCCCTAGACGAGGACCGTGTGGATCATGTACACTGGATAACCTACCGACGACTACATAGCCCTTTTCGGCTGGATTATATTTTGCTTTGGTCCTGTAATTGATGGAGCGGAGAATCGCCTACACCCACAATTGTGTGGGATTTACCCTGTGAGGAGCAACGTCGAGCCCGCCTCTCAGAAGCCTGAGGTTGGCTAGCTTTCTTCCATGCGGAGCTGCATGCTACGGAGAACAGCTGTATTCGTCTGCGGATCAAGAGATTATTGCACCGTCTCCTGTACTTGGAGTCTCTCTATTCATCGTTGACCCAGACTCTACTACCGACAAATCCTCTCCCCTTGCTGGCTTACAACCGGAGGGACCCTACCAGTATCTCCCGCTACCTGACTAGAGTACCATAGATATAATTCCTAAGATTCAGGTTGTATTATTATCTCCTGCGTAATATGAGAATGGACATACGTTATTGATTTGCCTACGCACATTCCTTTGCCTTATAAGCGCACCTTACGTAAAGTATATTATGTACTATCATTGCTGCTAATAAATACTTAAACCCAGTTTTGTGTGGAACCGAGTCATTGTGGGAAGTGTTCATCTAAAGATACCTGTGTACTGTATGGCCAGTAGTAATGTACATAAGACAGTAGTGGTTTAATGATACCATACTTATATAATACAGTCAGGGAATTGTACCCCTCAGTTACACTTTTGTCTTGTTTACATCAGGGTCCCCCATTTTCAATTCATCATATTTCATATCTAAATCATATAATATCTCATTGCTAAATATATGCAATATATAATCTAATAATCCAATAATCTAAATCTAATATATAATATAAAAATGCTAAATGCATGGGTATTTTATTTTGTCTTTAATGTTAGCTTGCAAACTCATACTGTCTTGGTAAGCCTCATAATGAATTGTTTGGGGTAAAAAAGAAAAACATCGTGATGTGTATCGTGTATCGCCGAAAGGTCAGAAAATATCGTGATATCATATTTAGGCCATATCGCCCAGCCCTAGTTGGTTCATTATAAAAGATACAAACCTGACAACAAAAGCACTTAAATGTTAAATAAAAGGACCACAGTAATGAGGCAGGAGGAACATATTTTTTTGCACTATAATGGTAAAATTGTTATTTAAAAATGTGCCCCTAAAACATATTCTTTGCCCCTAAATTTCTAATTTAGGGGCAAGTGTGCCCCTAGTGAAAAAGCTTAGCGTACAGCCCTGCTAGGTATAGTCCCATTTGAGCCATGTCTTCAGGCTGGACTTGAATCTAACGGCACTGTCTATGGTTTTCAGTTCACTGGGCAGACTATTCCAATAGACAGCTGCTGAATATAAAAATGACTCCTTCCCCATACAGCTCCTGAATCTGACTGGCACAAAGTCAGTTGAGCTGCGCCTAGTTTGGTAAGCATGGGTGTCTCTGATTCGGTTGAAGTAGTTGTTAAAGTACACTGGCACTACCCCATGCACTATTCTGTGAACTAGGCACATCCCTATCTGGTTTACTCTGTCTTCCACCTTAAGCCATCTCATGACCTCAAAGTGAGATGGGTTAAGGTGGGTTCGAGCAGGTAGCCTTAGAATTACCCTGATTAGCTTGTTTTGTGATGTCTGTAGTTTTATTTTCTGACTTTTGGGGGCACTGTTGTACCAGGAGCCACACGCATAGTCATAGATAGTGACACTGTATGAGAGCTCCAGCAAGCTCTAACATTAACCAACTTCGAAAGAGTGCCTAAGCTTAACCGGTGAAAGAAACAGGCGTGGCAGCCTAGTAGCTAACGTGAGCTCGCGCTACACTCAGTGTATGTAGCCTAGTAGGCTAGTAGCTAACATTTGCTCGCGCTACAGTGTATGTAGCCTAGTAGCTAACGTGAGATCGCACTACAGTGTATGTAGCCTAGTAGCTAACGTGAGCTCGCACTACAGTGTATGTAGCCTAGTAGCTAACGTGAGCTTGCGCTACACTCAGTGTATGTAGCCTAGTAGCTAACGTGAGCTCGCGCTACAGTGTATGTAGCCTAGTAGCTAACGTGAGCTTGCACTACACTCAGTGTATGTAGCCTAGTAGCTAACGTGAGCTCGCGCTACAGTGTATGTAGCCTAGTAGCTAACGTGAGCTTGCGCTACAGTGTATGTAGCCTAGTAGCTAACGTGAGCTCGCGCTACAGTGTATGTAGCCTAGTAGCTAACGTGAGCTCGCGCTACAGTGTATGTAGCCTAGTAGCTAATGTGAGCTCGCGCTACAGTGTATGTAGCCAGCTAGTAGCTAACGTGAGCTCGCGCTACACTCAGTGTATGTAGCCTAGTAGCTAACGTGAGCTTGCGCTAGCGGACAATAGTATCAGGGATAGTATCTGGTAAGCACGTTACATGGTCAGTAGCTTTTGTATAGCTAGCCTCTATCGTTATGCAGCTAATTCCTCCGGTAACGTTGCGGTTAAGGGATGGGAGATTCTTCAAATTCATGCGGGTCTTGACCGTCTTACAAGTTTACAACTCTTACCTCTCTCATTTTTCCTCTGCGATGCTTTATCTCTGCCCATGGCGAATAACTTTCTGATGTCCATTGTGATTGTCCTCCATGTCAAATCGTCACAATTAAAAAGAAACGTGGCGCCTCGATGAGCACTGTGTGATGATTTACCTGGCTGTGAACTGCGTGAGGTCAGCTGACTGCTGGGATGTACCATGTATTAGCCATTAGTCATAGGGGTGTGCAAATCAATCAACTTACAAAAAAGAGCCTTTTGGAGGATTTCAACAAGATAAATGCAACAACAGTGCAAAATATTTCACTATAATATTTCAAAGCAAAGTATTAACAGCTGATCAACTGGATCACTGGGGCACAGATGATGAACAATGGGGCCCGTGCCTAAATACGCTGATGGGGAAGACAGCGGTTTTCCCAGAGAGACCTCTACGTGAGTAAAAACGATTGAAAAAGATTCATGTAATAATTGGACCAAGTGACCAACGGCCCAATATACACTTTTGATAGAGAGCAGAGCAGAAGACAAACAGTCTCGATTTCAATGCATCATCCAACTTTGACAATGACAGCAGTCTGCAGCACAGGCCCTGAAACTCACAGATATGTCTCATGGCCAATAAGAAAATGTGCCTAGTGACGTCTTCTATGGCCGGGGAAATCCTGTGACCCACCCATCCTAATATGGTGTGGGAAACAGGGAAATCCCCCCCTCCCCCTCCCGTGACGCACTTTCTCTCAGCCCGACAGGGAGACTGACAGGTAGAAGGTACAACCTCCTGGCCAATCAGTTTCGCAAAGGATATAACTATATCTGAAGGGGGGGGGGTTATTTGTCCACCCCTCTGAACCCCTCACCCCAGATACGATGCAATAACAAATCAGAGCCGTGACACCAGTTGCAGCGCGCTACAAAGCGTATATACCTGTTAGGGTAATAGCTTTACATCCTGCACGCCAGCCACAGCCGATAACATACGGTTATCCAATAACCATAGTTATATGAGTATAGCGAGCGCTCTAGTGGAACTATCCCTTTATTCAATCTAGCACTGAATAATCTTTCTCCACATGTACACACCCATCCGCCTGGCCACACCCACATCCGCTCCTCTACATAAGCGGGGTCGTGGCCATACTGACAGCTCCTTCCCAAGTCTTTCACCACCGAAGGCGAAGACCACGGGGTCCTCAGTGAGTCAGCGCAGAGCGCTCGCTATACTCATATAACTATGGTTATAGGATAACCGTATGTTATATATCGTATAGCTTACGCTCTGCGCTCTAGTGGAACACAGGAGCTGAGCAGAGCGGAAGCTCGACAAATGTACCCGCTGAGGCCCCCCACAACCATCTGAACCGGGGAGGACCCGAGCCCCCGGACCCCCCTAGAGGGGGACGGGAGGGAATCGGATCAGACTGTGCGAAGAGGGTTTAGTAACTCAACGCACAGGGTGAGCAGATCGTGAGACTTACCTTCACACAGGCACGCATCCCACATGCCACTAGGGAACGAACGGGAAGGAAAAAAAAACCTGTTACAGCCCCTAACATCACAGGGTCAAAGGCCAAGAACCCAACCCTGTGGCAAGGCCGTAGCAGCGGAGCGCGAAGGAGGACCCAGCCCCAGGAACAGCCTGAGGGCCAGGACCCCCCGGAAAAGGGGGCCTGGTGAGGCCAACGATGCCGCAGCATCGAGACCCCACCAGACGGTCACTAGTGACACCACCCCCCACATCCCCAGCGTATCGGACAGGGCCCAATCCAAGAGCAGGCCCTTCCCCCCTACAGCATGCCGCCCTGAAGCACTCCACAGAGGATACACCCCCACAACACTGTGGGGCCAGTCGGCGCACCGGGGAGACAACCCCCAAAGAGGTTGATCCCTCAATCCTGGCAACAGGTCAAAAGCGTAACTCAACCTGTGCCCGGAGCACTGCAGACTAGACAGGCGCTGTCTACTGAGAACAGCACCCCGGCGGAAGGGGCGTTCAGACGGGGTCAAGCCCGGCCTAACCCGAGAGTCGACTCCGCTATCAACACACCGGGGAACCAACCACCCCCCTATGTTTAGTTTAACAGGAGGCGGTTGTTCCCTTAACCCACCAAGAAAAACCTAGAAACAGAGTGTTTCAGTTTTCAAAGGGTTAACCCAGGCCAACAGGTCGACGGGAATGAGTCCGGACCTGGGCCTGGCGGACCGGGACCTACACAGGGATGCCTAGAGGGGTTGACAGCAACCACCTCGACAGCCCCCTCCCATACCTGCCCAGCAGGGGGAGGGAGGAGTGACACAATGGAGAAGGACCAGGCCCCCTAACACAGCGCAAGGTACAACACAGTATGGACCAAGCACGTCACTGTTATGGGCAAGCCGTAGTGGCATAGACATGACACACATATCCACAACATCAATCCCTGCGAAGCCCGGACCGACCCGGCATTTTCCCCCCGGAAAAGCACAAAGTCCGGGGTACCAGAACAGCAGATCTGCGCCCCGGCGGACAACGGGTTAACTGACTTGGTCTGGCGTGACCAGAACCAGTCCCGCCTCCTAGTCACGCCGCCATCCCCAGTCGTAAGAGGGGTGTAGGTACGTGTGTCGATCTAAAACATCACAGAGGGCGCCACCAAGATGGACAGAACGTGAATGCACTGCACCTGGTGGCCCACCTCATGGGCGTGAGACCCCTCCGCCAATGGTGGTTCCACATAGGAACGCTATATGCACGTCAAGAACCCGAAACACATCAATGGTGAATTCTAACAAGAAAACACCAGACGACTTCCCCTTCTTGCTGTCTGGGACAAGCAGCAGACACGGGCCTTATATGACGCGACTGAGGGCAACCCCGTCAATTCCGCTCCTCACATAAGAGGGGAAATACAGAAGTTCCCCCAGAGAGACCTCCATGTGAGTACAATTGAAAAAGATACATGCAATAATAATTGGGCCAAGTGACCAACAGCCCAATACACACTGTAATAGAGAGCAGAGCAGAAAACGAACAGTTTTCTAATGCAACGCATCATCCAACTTTGACAAAGACAGCGGTCTGCAGCACAGAGCCTGTAACCTCATGGACGTCTCCTGGCCAATAGGAAACGCACTCAGTGACGTATCCCATGGCCGGGGGGAAAATCCCGTGACCCACCCATTCTAACAGGGAGTGGAACCAGGGAACCAGGGAACCACCCCCCCCCCCCTTCCCCCTCCCTGTGACGTGCTGCCCCTCAGCCGACAGGGAAAACTGCCAGGCAGGAGGTCCCACCTCCCGGCCAATCAGTAAAGAGGGGGGAGGATTTTATCAGCCCACCCCTCATGACCCCTCACCCCTGATATGATGCAACGACAAAGCAGAGCCATGACACCAGTCATAGCGTGCCACATGAAGCACATTTATAGGGTAACAGGGTAACAGCTTCACATTCTGCACGCCAGCCACAGACGATAACCTCGCCTGTGCAAAAACTGGTTTTATACATGGCTTCAGGCTCATGTGCGAACCTGCCGCCTGTATCAGTTCCGCAACGGTTTCCATTTCCGGGGTAGGCCTGATTGGCCGCGACGGCCACGCCCCGCGGCAGCCCCAGGACGCGGCAACGCGAGGCTGCTGTGTTTCACCGCCGCTTTCCGCCTTCAACGCCGCAGCAGCAAATTGTCATCACTTTCCCCACTGAGTTACCATACGCTATACAATATACTATGCAATGTACTAATATACAATACGGCTCACTTTTCCCACTTCAATGACAGAGCCGCTGTTTAATAATATTGTCGCGGCGGCAGGCCACGTGAGCGGATCGGCGCGACCGAGAAATCCGCTCTTCGCTCTTTAAAGCTTGGTCCGCTCCGCTAATGGACAGGGTGAGCAGCTTCAAGTACCTGGGGGTCCACATCTCAGAGGATCTGACATGGTCAACACACATAGACACAGTAGTAAAGAAAGCGAAGCAGCGCCTCTACCACCTGAGACAGTTAAGGAAGTTCAGAGTATCGGGGAAGATACTCCAGTCCTTCTACTCAGGAGCTGTAGAGAGCATCTTGACCGGAAACATCACTGCCTGGTATGGGAACAGCACGGCACAGGACAAGAAGGCCCTACAGAGAGTGGTGCGCTCAGCCGAGCGTACCACGGGTATTGCGCTACCTCCCCTGCAGGCTCTATACAACAAGAGGTGCAAATCCAGAGCCTGCAGGATAATGAAAGACCCCCACCACCCCAATAACAGCCTGTTCCAGCTGCTGAGGTCAGGCAGACGCCTGCGAACCCCAGCTACTAGGACGGAGAGGCTTAGGCTAAGCTTCTTCCCCCAGGCCATCAGAGCCTTGAACAATGAACATTGAGAGACACAGAAACTGAACTATCCACACACAAGCACACACAAGCACATACACGACACGCACGCTGAGCACGCTCACACACTAGCAGCCACTTTAACACTCATGCCGCACACACGCACACTTATGGCCAGAGGAAAGGCCACTTTAAATTAGTATAACAACAGGAACAGTGTATTGCACTACTAAAGCTACCTAGCATGTCCTATATGCTCTGTAAATACTATGTACAGATACCGAGATGGCACACCATGTTACCTGTTTATTGCACTGTTGTTTTTATTGGATTCTATTATATGTTGTACCACTGTATTTTTATTGGATTCTATTATATGTTGTACCACTGTATTGCACATCGTCGCGGGCAAGACCAGCCGCATTTCATTGTATACCTGTATGCCGTGACAATTAAAACTCTTGACTTGACTCTTGACTTGACTTGACTAATCGCTCATGTTGACCCCGCCCCCAAGTCGCTCTCCGCTCGCTCCCCGCTCACCTTGAATCGAGCGCTCCCCGCTCACCTTGAATCGAGCGCTCCCCGCTCCCCGCGCCAGATCTTTTTCTTTTTTTTGGAGCATGGTGTAAATTAGCTCAAACTACAACAGTCTACACCCCCTGGGCCCCTTAACAATTGTTTGTATTGAGCCGCATTGTAATTGTACCCATTCTGCAATGTTAAATGTAACTGACCGCCAAGGGTAAAGATGCCTATCATCTTTATTGTGCCGCCCATTGGTGCACAACGAGGAGTTCGAGTTCTTTAATTACAGATGGCTGTTTATTGATGCATATTCTTGAATACACGTTCATCACCACCGTAGAACTACAAAGCAGGAAATTACAACAGTCAATACTCATACAATTCGGTCAATAGAATTACAAAAAACAAAACGAAAAGTGTGAATAAACTTTACGAACCACTTTGGCCTGCTTGCAGCTCAATGGGAGGGGGTTATCTTCAAACTCTAGTACTTTAATCTTTTATCTTTGACAAATGAAGTGCATAAATCTGCTGAACTGTCTTCTCCGACAAGTTTGGACACGTTCTGCCAGATCTGCTCAAACTACCCTGGGTCAGAGCGTGAGACAGGACGTGATACGTCACATGAGATAAAAGAAATATAAAAATAAACATGCGCCCTCTAGAGGCGACAGCTGCATTTACACTCCCACCAATCACATAACATGTGATTTTCAACATAACCATTTAAAACATCAGGAACCCTTTAAACATTGGGAACACTTTAAACAAACCAAATACACAAAAACAAAAAAAAGGTTTCAAAGAGCCTTTACTCTGCTTCCTGTAATAGTACCGTTTTGTGTATGGCTCTCTCTAAATAATGTGGCTGAGATGTGCATGCGCCTTTGTTGTCTAGTGTTGTGTCACTGACTAACTGGTTAACTCTTCTGACCCTATTGTCAGCAGCTAACTTCCACTGATTTCTTGGCAAGTTCTCATCTTGCTGGTATTTCTCCTGTCCTTGGTCCATTTTCTTCTGTGTTGCAGATTAAGCAGGTACTCCTTTCTCCACCTAGTCCGGAACTCATTTGACAGGAACTGAACTCTCTTCCATCTTTTCTGAAGATAGAAGTCTTCTTTCACAAACTCTCCTGGGTTTGTTTTCTCTCCTTGTTGATGAGAATGTCTCTCTTTTTGTCGATGAGGTCTCTCTCCAGGTCTCTCTCCTTGTTGAGAAGGTCTCTCTCCTTGTTGAGACGGGCTCTCTCCTTGTTGAGACGGGCTCTCTCCTTGTTGAGAAGGGCTCTCTCCTTGTTGAGAAGGGCTCTCTCCTTGTTGAGACGGGCTCTCTCCTTGTTGAGAGGGGCTCTCTCCTTGTTGAGAAGGGCTCTCTCCTTGTTGAGACGGGCTCTCTCCTTGTTGAGAAGGGCTCTCTCCTTGTTGATTCTCATCTTCATTCTTCACACCGTTTGCTGTGGCAGTGCATGGCTCTGGTCCAGTCAGAATGACAGGCTCTTCCTGTTCCTCTCGCTCACTCTCTCCTTGTTGAGAAGGGCTCTCTCCTTGTTGAGACGGGCTCTCTCCTTGTTGAGAAGGGCTCTCTCCTTGTTGAGAAGGGCTCTCTCCTTGTTGAGACGGGCTCTCTCCTTGTTGAGAAGGGCTCTCTCCTTGTTGAGACGGACTCTCTCCTTGTTGAGACGGGCTCTCTCCTTGTTGAGACGGGCTCTCTCCTTGTTGAGAAGGGCTCTCTCCTTGTTGAGACGGGCTCTCTCCTTGTTGAGAAGGGCTCTCTCCTTGTTGAGAAGGGCTCTCTCCTTGTTGAGACGGGCTCTCTCCTTGTTGAGAAGGGCTCTCTCCTTGTTGAGAAGGGCTCTCTCCTTGTTGAGACGGGCTCTCTCCTTGTTGGAACACTGGAGGCGCAAGAGGACGCAGTTCTTCTTGTGGGGTGAGAGCTAGCGAATGTGCTGAAGGTAACCACAGAAGAGGTAACCACAGATGATCTTCTTCATCAACATTATGAACGCTTTCAGTGTAAACCTTTAGCTTTGCCTTAACTGCGTTGAGTTTCTTGAGTTCCTCTAACCGTTCCACTTCTCTCTTTTTCTCATTCAGCTTTTTTCTTCTATCAGCACTTTCCATGATGAATATTTTCTCTGCCTGGATCTTGGCGTTCTCTGCGTGGATCTTGGCGTTCTCTGCGTCATTTTCAGCCGACCGCCTTTCATCTTCCTGCTCCAGTCTTTGGATTTCTTCTTCTTGCTCATGGCGCTCTCTCATTATTTTTAGTACCTCTGTAGCTGCGGCTACTTCCGCTGCAGCTTGTCTTGCGTTGTGTGACACTGAGATTTCAGAACCACCGTTGTTGTGGTACTGCTGAGACCTTTTATTAGCAGTCCTGGTTCTCCTCTTGTTGTTGATGAACTGCTGAGCCTTTGTATTAGCAGTCCTGGTGAGCGATTGGCATGTATCATTCCTTCTACAGGTTTCTGAGTCTGGATGATCGGGATGTAAAGTGTCTCTCATTTCTAGATAAATACCATCAATCTCACTTTGGGCTGAATTTATTTTGGCCATGGTCTCAATTAGGTCAGAGTCGTCCTTATACTTGAAGGATCTTTTCAGTTTATTTATGTAGTGCTTCCACCTCTCATATGCCATTTTGAAGTTCACCTTTAGATCCATCACTGGCTCACTATCGTCTAGCTTGTCTGTCTCAATCTGAGATTCAGTCTGCTCTATTTCACCCCTTTGTGACATGTTTACTGTGTAGTAAATAAATCAATTATGTATTCATTAAATATTTATGAACCATATCTATGGAATAAGAACTATGATCTGTAAATAGAGGGGTAGGCTAATATGAATTCAGTCTAAGAAAATGTGTAAGCCTAATAATGAAAAGTGTCAACAAATGTCTTAAGTATTCAAAAATAAAATGCTTAATTTAGTTGAACATTGTAGGCTAATTCAAATCTACACCTTTCTTCAATGTGAAATACAAATCACGAAAAATAACAAATAAACCATAGGCCTAGGTGTATATTATAGTAGCTTACTATACTGGGAAAAGTGTAGGCTAATATGAAATTCAAAAAACGAAATGAAAATGTAAGCCTAGTAGGCTATTATGAAAATGCAAGTATTAAGTTCGAATATACCCTTTATGATTGGCCTTTTCTAAATTAACCTTATAAAGCTAGACTTCATTAATGAATATCAACCTATTCTTAAATGGCCAAAATATTAAGCTGTAAACAACCTTATATAGTCTCAAGAATGTGCGCACTTGCAATGCAATTGTAGCCTACAACAATACTTCTCTCTGAAAAGTCAATACCTGAGACGTGTAGTCAGTCAACTTGGTGAATGGCATTTGCCTATGCAGTTCAATTTCAACGTAGGGAAAACGTCTACTGCTTCTTTAAGATGGATGCTGTGAATCTTACTGATACGTGGAAAGGTTCAGCGGCAGAGTCCTGTACCCGCGCCAGCCTCGAGCCGTCTTATTCCACGAGCTCGCTTGTTTGCCTATGCAGTTCAACTTCAATGTAGGGGGAAGTCTGCTGCTTCTTTTAAGATGGATGCTGCGAAATCCTACCGATACGTGGAAAAGTTCAGCGGCAGAGTCCTGTACCCGCGCGGCCGCGCCAACCTCAAGCCTTCTTCCGCTGCAGCTCCTTCCCAGCACAAAGGTTCCCCAGACATGACGATACATCTTCGACTGCAGACAATCCTCTACCCGACGTTCTCATATGGAGTCTTCAACTCCACAGTCCAGTGTTCTACTGTGCCGCCCATTGGTGCACGACGAGGAGTTCGAGTTCTTTAATTACAGATGGCTGTTTATTGATGCATATTCTTGAATACACGTTCATCACCACCGTAGAACTACAAAGCAGGAAATTACAACAGTCAATACTCATACAATTCGGTCAATAGAATTACAAAAAACAAAACGAAAAGTGTGAATAAACTTTACGAACCACTTTGGCCTGCTTGCAGCTCAATGGGAGGGGGTTATCTTCAAACTCTAGTACTTTAATCTTTTATCTTTGACAAATGAAGTGCATAAATCTGCTGAACTGTCTTCTCCGACAAGTTTGGACACGTTCTGCCAGATCTGCTCAAACTACCCTGGGTCAGAGCGTGAGACAGGACGTGATACGTCACATGAGATAAAAGAAATGTAAAAATAAACATGCGCCCTCTAGAGGCGACAGCTGCATTTACATTTATTGTCAGTAAGCTTTAATTTACGTTGGTCTAGATCAGTGATTCCCAACCTGGGGTCCGCGGACCCCCTGGGGTCCGCCAGGGGGCGCAGGGGGTCCGCCAGACCACAGATGATTTGAGGTCATTTTTTTTTTATTTTATTTTTTTCATTTTTTTTTTATCATCAGAAGCATGAATAGTCTCTCCACTACAATAAAGATAAATAAATAAACATCTAGACATGATTTTTGAACGTTAACAGTAGGCTACCGGGTAGCCGCTAAAACGCGAATCAGTTGACTGTATCACTTTCTGTAGCTAGCCTAGCACGCTAGTTAACTTTCTCGGCTCGTCTGCAGTCAGCCGCCAGAGGCGAAAATGTGTGACAAACGAAAAGGAGATGACGGCAGCTCATCTGCAAAAAAAGTTAGGACCTACAGCAATCGCGAAAATTACATCACCATGGGCTTCACTGAGGGACCAGACAAACGACCTGAGTGTGTGATTTGTGGAGAAAAGTTGGCAAACTCGAGCCTGAAGCCCAGCAAGCTGAAGAGACATCAGGCATCTAAGCACCCAGAAACCGTTGGGAAGGATCCAGACTTTTTTCGGAGGAAAGAACAGTCTCTCAAGGCGAACAAGCCTGTTGATGTTAGAGTAGCGTGGAGCAGGGGTGGCAGTGATTTACAGAAGGCTACCGAAGCCTCCTTTGAGTGTTCGCTTTTAATTGCAAAAGCAAAGAAACCGCACAATATTGGCGAGCAGCTCATCAAACCAGCCTGCATCAAAATGGTTTAGAAACTGTGCGGCCCACAGGTGGCGGATAAACTAAAATCAGTACCACTCTCGAACAATGTA
This sequence comes from Notolepis coatsorum, assembly GCF_963971535.1. Classification (NCBI taxonomy): domain Eukaryota; kingdom Metazoa; phylum Chordata; class Actinopteri; order Aulopiformes; family Paralepididae; genus Notolepis; species Notolepis coatsorum. Next base: position 16,509,704 of record NC_140171.1, read on the forward strand.
GTGAAAGACCGAATTGATAAGATGTCAAGTGATTGCGAGCAGCAGCTGTCAGAAAAGCTTAGAAAGGGTCCATTTGCCATACAACTTGATGAAACTACAACTGTCGCAGACGAGGCTGTGCTCATCGTTTATGTGCAATATATTGAAAATGAGGATCTGAAGCAGGACATTCTCATGTCAGTCAACCTTACTACCAGGATATTTTTACTGCAGTGGATCCTTACTTCATTCAACATAAATGCAAACCGTTCACCATTAGGGCCTGATTTGAGAGGATGAATACAGGATTTGAATATTGGCCAAAATTTTAAAATACATATGGTGCAAGATTAGATTTGTTGATTGAAGGCACAAGTCAAAGAAGCATAGTGGGTCTAATTATGATGCATATGCCTGTGTATAAGCAGTTTGTTATTAAAATGACAAAAAAAAGGTATTAAACCCAGCTAGGACAGATTCTCTCTGCTACTGATTGGAATTTCCTGTCTCATATTTAGTTTAATTTGTTGCATTGATTTGTTCCATAAATGCAAACCGTTCACCATTAGGGACTGATTTGAGAGGATGAATACAGGATTTGAATATTGGCCAAACATTTTGAAATGCATATGGTGCAAGATGAGATTTGTTGATTGAAGGCACAAGTTAAAGAAGCATAGTGGGTCTAATTGTGATGCATATGCCTGTGTATAAGCAGTTTGTTATTAAAATGACAAAAAAAAAGGTATTAAACCCAGCTAGGACAGATTCTCTCTGCTACTGATTGGAATTTCCTGTCTCATATTTAGTTTAATTTGTTGCATTGATTTGTTCCATAAATGCAAACCGTTCACCATTAGGGCCTGATTTGAGAGGATGAATACAGCATTTGAATATTGGCCAAACATTTTGAAATGCATATGGTGCAAGATGAGATTTGTTGATTGAAGGCACAAGTCAAAGAAGCATAGTGGGTCTAATTGTGATGCATATGCCTGTGTATAAGCAGTTTGTTATTAAAATGAAAAAAAAAAAGTATTTTATGGTATCTTATTAGGAGGGGGTCCGCGAATTTCATCAGAGATGTTTGGGGGTCCCTGGGGGGAAAAAGGTTGGGAACCACTGGTCTAGATGATCGACTTCTCTTTATGAGCTCAGAATACTGAGCTTTCTATTTAAGAAAAGAATATTTCAGAGCCACTTGTGCATTTTCATTTCGTGTCCACATGGGGGCAGAGCTCGTCTTTCCTATAGTATAAAGGTCACAGCATCCTGTGTGTGACCAAGGCAGGAGGTAACTCAGAGACAACGATGGAGCAGACAGCGAATTATGTAGAATATAAGGACCTTACTTCAGTAAATAACACCCCTTGGTAAAGCGGAATAAGGTACGTCGAACACTAAAATGTATTATTGTTATTATTATTATTACTGTTGTTGAAGAGGTCTATATTTATGTGTGGTAAACATGTAAAGTGGTGCACTCACTGATTAGGTTCTAATCAAAGGCACCTGCTGCCGAACAAGTAACGTTACTATTTATCATTATTTTTCCTTAAATGCCTTTATTATGGAAGACGAGTTCACCCTCAATAATATCATTAAATTCAAATGTTTGTTTGAACACGTTAGGTGCTTTGTTGTGAACAATATTGAACTGTGAACAATATAACTAATTGTATATGTTTGTGTTTTTGACTGTCACAGTTTTCACGGTGCAAAACGGTGCAAACGGTGCAAACGGAGCAAACGATGCAACCGTCACAACATGTACAACTACGGTGCAACGACAACTACCAAAGAAAGGCGACAGTGATGCTATGCTGAAATGCAAAAGAAAAATAAAAAATAAATAAAAGCACCTGTACGAAACATAACCGCATCTTTATTTCACCACCAAGCCGGGGGGCAGTTACATTAAATAACGTTGTTTATCCATTCACTAGCTCTATTAAGAGATGATAGGCTAGCCGAGCCACAATGCTATTGTCGCTGCCATTAATGTTAGCATGTAAGCTAACGACAACAACAATGGCGTCGATACTTTTTCTAACAGGAGTGAGTGACAAAGCCTGAACAGGATATCACAGGTTCACCCTTCTCATTGGTTGAAAATGGCCTTCATGTTTGTACATCGCCATCTGTTGCTTTGGCATTGTACTGCATGTATATATTACATCAACAGTGTTAAACCACTGTGAGCGGCCTGGAGTGGATTGGAGCGGAGGAGAACTCTCGCTCCGGACGTCGCGCCAACTCATTTTAAAACCCACTCCTCGCTCACGTCAAAACCACCCGCTCCGTGCCGCTCACGCGCCGCGCCGCTCACATGGCCTGCGCGGCGGCGATGGAAAGCAGGATGCGCGAGCGCAGGATTTCAGTGTGTATCATGCAATCATTTATCATTTAACATTTGAAAGGCATACATTGTTGTATGAAATAAAATAGTATAGAGACATATGTAAAGCGTTCGATGCAGAATAGAAGTAACTGAGTTACCATACAATATACAATACGCTATAGTGCAAAGCAGAAATGGGATGAGGTACAATTTACAGTAAGGTGTATGCGTTGCGTTGCGTTGCAGTGCAAATGCTTCTTACTGTTGCGCTCCAGAGACTGTTACTGTACCATACAATATACTATGCAATGTACTAATATACAATACGCTATAGTGCAAAGCAGAAATGGGATGAGGTACAATTTATAGTAAGGTGTACACGTTGCAGTGCAAATGCTTCTTACTGTTGCGCTCCAGAGACCGTTACTGTACCATACAATATACAATACGCTATAGTGCAAAGCAGAAATGGGATGAGGTACAATTTACAGTAAGGCGTACCTCTACTGCAGTGGTCACCAACCTTTTTAAGCCCAAGATCACCTTTTTTTCTTTTTTGGTGAAGGCAAGATCTACGCATTGAAGCGTTGAGAGAAAAAGACAGCTAAGATTGTACTTTAAACTAAATTACTTTTATTTGCCTGTATTCTAATTACATGCGCTGCTTTGGTCCAACATTAAAACGTCAAAGTAGAACTATTATGTACTTTCTCAGTCAGTGCTAAGTGCAGACGCCTTATGCAGCATCACTTTTCACATCAAAACAAAAGTAGAATTTCTGCTTTGCACTATAGCGTATTGTATATTGGTACATTGCATAGTATATTGTACAGTAACAGTCTCTGGAGCGCAACAGTAAGAAGCATTTGCACTGCAACGCATACACCTTACTGTAAATTGTACCTCATCCCATTTCTGCTTTGCACTATAGCGTATTGTATATTGGTACATTGCATTGTATATTGTATGGTACAGTAACAGTCTCTGGAGCGCAACAGTAAGATTCAACGTTGAACAGTGATTAATATTATTAGAGATGACTGATGACTGCCGACTGCAGCGTGGGTGGCGCGATATTATTATGACTGATGACTGCGATGTGAAAGGCGCCGCGAACTCCAGCCTCAAGTCCAACACAGCAGCCTCGCGTTGCCGCGTCCTGGGGCTGCCGCGGGCCGTGGCCGCGCCTGGTCACGTGGCCGTCGTGGCCAATCAGGCCTACCCCGGAAATGGAAACCGTTGCGGAACTGATACAGGCGTCCGGGGCAACTTAGTCATGTGACTCAGTTGGTATTGCTGATTGGCTCGAACACGGTATGTTTGTAAACAGCCAACAGGTCTATAGTTCGCATCTGTCCTGCGCATATCGAGAACCAGTCACCCCAACGACTCCACACTCGGTGGGTGTATATACTATACACTGTATAGCTGAGGGAGTGAGCTGTCAAGTGTCAAGTGGGAGTGTGCAGTCACAGCATTTGCTGTGAATATTCATGACCCCTAGAGGAGGAAACCTATTTATTTCGGCAACCCTGTGACCTTTCCTCTAGCGCCGCCGTCAGGACAAACTGATAATAGTTAGAGAAGCGGGCATGTCACCCGTTCAATCCCCTGGACCAGCAGGAAATATCTGGGTGGGGGATTGAATGAGTAATACTCACCCCTCCCTCGATATCCACAGGAAAGGTCATGCGGTCACCAAAATGAACTTTTTTTCCCCTCTAGGGATCATGAATATACAAAGCAAATGCTGTGACTTGTACAACTAACGAGTCAAGAGAGTGTGCTCCATTCCAAGCTATCAAACTATCAATGTTGATTTCAATGGCGGGCGGTTTTAATGCTGTTTTTCTCTTCATGTTTCAATGTAGATTTCAACTGTATTAGATAAAACGCAGTTTTGGGTCAACTTGCTGAAAAACAACAACAAAGCCCAAATTACATGAGCTGAACACTGAAGATGAAAAATGTCATTCCTGCCTGCCTGTCTGTCTCTTGTTTAACATAATATGAACATTGAGAGCGTACTAAAATCAAAGAGCATTGCAATAATCCTACTCCTACTAGAATATAATTTTTTTTTTTACATGAATGATAAATAATGCAATAAAAAATAAAACAATAGAACAGTGTTGGCCTACACATTTTCAGAGTGTGGTGTTAGTTCCCCACAATCTGAAGGAATTTTGCAAGACACACCCCTTCCCAAATACCCCCCCCCCCCTCCCTCTACACATACACACACACACACACACACACACACACACACACACACACACACACACACACACACACACACACACACACACACACACACACACACAGGGGCGGACCTAGCACATTTGGCGCCCTAGGCGAGATTCACCACTGCGCCAATTCTATAAACACTTGACCGATACCCATCAATGCACAGCGCTCTAGCATGTTCTGACTGTGAACACCTAAAGCTGAGGCTCAGACCGACCGACCGTTTTAGATTTTTGGCTCATTTTCCCTTATGTTAGAATTTTTTTTATGTAAAAATAATGGTTGCCGATATAGAGGGGGGCGCCAAAACTGCACAGAGAATTTTTTTTTTTTTTTTTTTTTTTTGTCCCCCTCTGGGTGGCGCTCTAGGCGACCGCCTATATCGCCTGTAGGAAGGTCCGCCCCTGCACACACACAAAATGAGGAAGTGGTTGAAAAACGCAGGTAGCTCAATACAGCCTACGCCTCAGGGCAAGTAAATAAGAATTTGTATATTAATTAACCTGTCTGATTCAATAAAGGTTAACATTATTAATAATAATAATAATAATAATGTCACTTATGTTCTACACTGCCATGGGAAACGTTGGTGGAGTTGATTATTAAAATCAATAACCATTCATATAAAGTAAATTACAAAAAAAAAAGTACATGTCATCCTACCGTGTAGTTCTTTGGGAATATCCGTTTTATCCTCAGCCATGTTTGCCCAAAAGTGTGGACTTTACGAAAGTTATAGATAATAACAGTCCTCCGGCGCTAGCAAGCGGGGCTGGAGCAGGGGGGCAGTATCGGGCTGAGAGCGAGTGCTGGATGATGGTGACCTCTGCTGGACGGGAAGAACTCCCGTGCTGGCCTGAAGACAGCCGGTGCAGGGCAGACGTCAAACGCCAGCGAAGACTGGTTGTTGACGGCTGGTGCTGGGTAGATGCGCGGCAGTACTCTTGCCCTACTTACACTGAAGCTACTCTTGGGGTCCCAAACAGCCCTCCTGCTAGACGCAATATATAATGACGCAGGGTGTCTCTAAACACCGGTCTTCTTCAAGCCACGCTGGCGGGACACCTCACTAGAGGGAATATCTTTAACTTAAGCCACACTTGGCTATACCGCATTTCTTCTAGGATAACTCGTTGTATCGCTAGGGTTATTCAGTGGGAAAACATGCAACACGCTACTACGTTTACCTTTCTAGGATAACCCGTAATATACTCAAGTTCAATACGTTCACCCGTGTGGTCCTACACGGGGCTCTGTCCAGACATGACCGATCACATCCAAGTCCAATGTCGAAGAGGCTGGTTCCTCCCACTTCCGTCTCAGTTGACTTGCTACCTCCTCCGTCTCTCTCGTACGCTCTCTGCCTGCCACCGGCGCCCCCTGCTGGTACCGCCTACTAGCCCCACAGGGAAACACTGGGTGGAAGAATATGATCCAGGGTTATTGTTTATAATCCATATTCCAGCCGGTAGGAGAAGGAGAAACCAGCGTCATTGATCAAGGGGATATTTAATGGAAACTAGTTAATACGTCTTGGTGTACCAGGGGAGATAAAAGGCAAGTCAGCACTTCTGAATAATAGCCATATTTTCAGGGTGCTACACTAACAATCATCTGTATTCTATCTGTTCTACCCTTAATCTCTGCCGTAACATTAACTACCCCTGCCACGAAGGCCACAATACTAAATTTCTCCTCCCATACCCTCTCTCTATCCTCCTGCTCTATACCCTCTCTGCCAAATGCCCTTCTCCAAACCCCTGCACCCTATCTTGACTTCCCTGTCCTACCCTCCTACCGCCTCCACATACGATAACTTACCCTCCCTTCTCACTCTCTGAACCACGACCTCCCTCTTCATCACCTCACAACCCCTAAACGCTACACTATGCTCCCCACCACAACTACAACACTTCCGCTTCACTCCCTCTCCACACTTCCCATAGTCATGCTCCCCGCCACACCTAGCACACCTCTGTCCCGTCCTACATGAAATGGCTATATGGCCAAACTCCTGGCACCTGTAACACCTCAGAGGACTCAGAACAAACTCCCTAACCTACACCATATACCCTACAAAAACCTCACTTGGAACAACCTCACCTTCAAACTTAATCACTACCGTCTCTATCCTATCTGTTCCCCTCTTCATCCTTTCTGCACTCTTAACTCTCCCATTACGCACGTCTCTCCTCAAATCTCCCACCAGCTGCTCTACGCTAACCTCAATTGGAATCCCAGAAATCACCCCCTTGCACCCACCATCCCTTTTCTCCCCTACTCTCACTACTCTATATACATTCACTTTGCCAATGCTCTTCATTCCCCTTGCCTTTTCTACCTGCTCTAAACTCACACACCATATAAACAAATTCCCATCCCCCAACACCCTTCCGTACCTCACCTCTCCTAACTGTGCTTCAATGAGTTTTGACAGCTGACCCGGCTCTACATCCCTAACTCCCACTCCTCCCTCAAACCGCACCACTACATTCAACCCTTCTGCAAAACCCTTTCCTCTACCCTCATCCTCTGACCCACTCAAGCTATCTCCCCTCTCTTTCTTCCTCTTACTCCCCTTCCCCTCACTTACCTCACTCTTCTTCTCCACCTTTGTCCACCCTTCTCCCCCACTCTCCTCCCCACTACACTCCATATCGTCACCACCCGACCCCTTACACTTGCCCTGGCTATTCTCACCCCCATCGCTGTCGTTCCTCTCCTCCTCGAGATATCTCTCCATGAGCAATGCCCACTCCTCGAAACTCCACTTGTGTATCAAGTCCTCACTGAACTTGTTCAAATCTTCATCCACCCAAAACCCCGGATTCTCATACATGGGCCGGGGCCAACCACTAAAACTAAATGTCTCATAAACTGATCTGTACGCCTCCCACCACTGCTCACTCCCCTTTGAGTCATCGATCAATCTCCTAAATGACTCTGACTCTATCTCCAATGAAGACTTCTTCTTTTTCTTAGGCATCTTGTTTCGAGTCAGCCTTCCAGTTAAATTAACGCAGCTCCGCACTCGCTCAGTGTCTCATGTTTGTTTCTTACCCCTGCACCGACAACCATCAACCTAAAAAACTTGCGACACCTGGTGGCTCCAAGCTAGATTACTTTATTAAGGACATTAGATTACTCTTATTGCTCCATCATACAGCACAAGTTGCACAAGTACAGTACAACGAAAATAAGTTGGCATCTAACCAGAGTGCAAGGTAACAGTAAAGTGCATTAATAATAACAAACAACAATTAACAATAACAATTAACAATTGCATATCGTATATGTCACAAATGTAACAGTACTATATATACCTGTATGTCATGTATGTCCCTATGCCATGAATGTCATGATGTCATATATGTTGTGTATGTCATAAATGTCACTATGAATTGAAAATGGGGGACCCTGATGTAAACAAGACAAACGTCTTTCTCTGGTCTGCATCCCCTACATTTCCCCAAGGGGATCAATAAAGGAATATCTTATCTTATTGTGTGTATTGAGCCGTACTGTATTGTACCCATTCTGCAATCTGTTAAATAAAGTTTTCATTCATTCATTCAATATACAGTGTAACTAACAAGTAATTAAATGGAATATGTATAACGAAGCTACTGAGTAAATATGCTGATTTGATGTATGTACAGTAGGGGTGTAACGGTACACAAAAACCACGGTTCGGTACGTACCTCGGTTTTGAAGTCACGGTTCGGTATGGGTTTTCGGTACAGTGGGGGAAAATTTGGCTTTCCATGTTCCACTCAGGGGTGATGTAGTGTGCAGTAACTAATTGTACTTGTAGGGCTGTCAACGAATATTCTATATTGAAATTAATAATCGACTTGTAAAGAAATTAGATTGTGAAAAAAACAGCCCCCGGTGGGTGGTTAACATACCGTTGTATTCGTTCGGTACACACTACAGCCGTTTGGTACGATACGGATACGTGTACCTTTACACCCCTAATGTACAGTATTACAGTGATACAAGTACAAATACACTATGGTAGTACGCCATACTGTCCAGTAGTATAACTAATAACAGGGTAGGTATGTGGCAGATGTATAGTATAGTCAGTGTATACAGTGCACAGAGTGGGTAAGTATAAAGGTATGTAAACAGGAATATATGCAGATATATTCATACAGATATATAGTGTTATTGTACATGACTACATGTTATAATCTACAAAGGAAGAAATATTTTCCATGAGAGAGGGTAACTTGTGGATTTTAGGCAAAGTATATAACAGGTGTGACTGGACCATCATTCTTGTTGATATCTAGATGCAAAGTGACACCCAATCCCTTTCCCTCGTTGTGCCTGCTCTTTTGGATCTCAGAAGTCATCGGTCTGAATTCAATGTAGCTCATGCTAGAAACTACAGAGAGGCAGCTTCACTGGCACAGAAGATGCTTTTCAACATGCACAATCGTTTCAGCGTTTTCCTTGACGTCACAGCCGTCAAGTTCTCTCCTCTTGCTGCAGCAGCATGTTTTGTTGACCCCATGTATCAGCTGAGACCCTTATTGAGAATGAAGACGAGGGAATGCAGGATCTTCTATGAAAGTTTCAAGTTTCTTTAATAGTTGTCATACAGAAGTACAGAATACTTTCATACAAAATGCTTCTTACTGTTACGCCCCAGAGACTGTGCTAGACAAGATAGTATCAAATAACATAGTATAGCATGTAAATTAGAAGTAGAAAATGAGGTCACAGTGTTCAGTATAGACATATGTACAATGTTCGATGCAGAATAGACGTAACTGAGTTACCATATAATATACAATACTATGCAGTGTACTAATGTACAATATTATATAGTGCAAAGCAGAAATGCAGAAATGGGATGAGGTACAATTTAGGTACAATTTACAGTAAGGTGTACGAGTTGTAGTGCAATCCTTCATCAATAAATATAAAGTGTGGGGAGTGGGTGCTACAGTGTGTTTGTTTAAAGTGAGTGTGTGCTATAAAGTGTGGGGAGTGGGTGCTACAGTGTGTTTGTTTAAAGTGAGTGTGTGCGTGTGGATGTGTGTGTGCGTTTGATGGTTGTTGTTGTGTAGTGTTCATTGTTCGTTAAGCAGCCTGATGGCCTGGGGATAGAAGCTTCTTCTGAGTCTTTCTGTGCTCGCCTTGAGACTCCGGTATCGCTTGCCTGACCGCAGCAGTTCAAAGGCAGAAGACTACATTGCTCACAGCGTGCCACGAAGAGTGGAAGTGCAAGTGGAGCAGGTGGCCGATGATGAGGAACTGGAAAACGTGGCTTCAGGAGAGACGCCCTCGGCAGAGATTTTCAGTGCCAGTCGTCCAGCAAGGCCAAAGACACCCAAGACCACTAACATTAGACAGGAGATTCTGAAATACAAAGAAGGGCTGTCCAACCACCAGGCTGCTAGTGCTAACACAGATGTTGAGGAATCTGCTATAGAGTTCTGGATTTCTCAGAGTCCTATGGTGTTTCCACATCTGAAACCTCTGGCCTTCCTTGGATCTCCTGACGATGCCAGCATCCCAAGCCTTTGCCGAACGTGTCTTCAGTGTAACTGGTTACCTCTCAAATGGCCGCCGCAAGAGACATCAAAAAAGAGGATATGGAGAGGGCTTCAGCGTTCTTGTTTTGTTTCGGTAGGTGCTCTTTGGATTAAATCCGGGGTAGGATTCGTTATAGAAGAAAAGTTGAGATCCAAGGCAGCTCTACAATTTTAAAATGCCTTTTATTATTTGGCTTACATTATTTAGGGGTGCCGCGGAGAGCTGCCAGCGGTGCCGCGAGATGCCTGGGAATGTTTCTTTAAAAATATAGAATGACAACTATTTAACTAAACAAATAGTCTATCTAGTGCTTCATGTGTATACAATAATTGCCTAATCTAATAATATGAACTAAAAAAGAAATCGATCAAAATGTCTTGCTCTTGACTTATAATAATAACTTCACCAACTTAACGTCCGCGGGAGGCGTCATTACTTTTACCAACAGTCTCATTCGTGTGACATCACGGGTCCTATGTCCGTTATCAAGGAAATGCCAAGCGGCTATCGGCAATCGTTGTCATTGAAAATTGATAATAACTAAATGCATTCAGTGCTGGATCTAATCAAATGGATTTATCGAGACACATTATGGAAAGTTGAGGATGACGCGTGTTGCCTTGTCATCGATATCTCCATGTATTGACCGTATTATTAGCCAGCAGCAGACCTTACACTGAGCTAGAAATGTCCACAAGTGCTTATTTTCTGTATTTATTTATATTTTTTGAGAAATGGTAACTTGGTGATCCTTTGATTTTTGAGAAATGGTCACACTAGTTATTTTTTTTTGGAAAACTGCAGCTGCAAAAGATAGCACGTTAGTGATCCTTTTCTGTATTTAAAAAAAAATTGTCACTATTTATTTTTATTTATATATTTATTTATACATTTAGACCTGAAACGCCTGCTAATAATACATTTTATACAACGGCATGCAAATTTCTCGATTCTGATTGGCCATTCACACGTCTTTATTGGCAACAATCCACGGTCCTGGGCTCAGGACCCGCCCACAACCGAATCACATAACCCTCCCCGGCTCACTCCGGGAGAAAACAAGATCGCGGACAACAAATGGTTATGTTGAAAGCACCATAACGACTAAATATGAAGCGATTCTGTCAAGGGGAATGTGTTAGTCCTTTAAACAATGTTGGATGATGTAATTGATGGGTCTTGACTCAATCTAGAACAAAAGAAAAATCGCGGATTGATTGATAGATTAATTGATTGATTTAAATTTCTTCCTTCCTACTTTCTACTGACTGCAGCGTTCTCTCTCACACACTGTCCGACGCTGGCGTACCCACAAACACACACACACACATACACACACACACACACACACACACACACACACACACACACACACACATACACACACACACGCACACACACACTGTGACACACACACACACACACACACACGCACACACACACACACACACTCCTGTCTGCAACAGCGGGGGAGTCAGACTGAGAGAGAAGCAGCGCTGTTTTAAGTGAGCATGGTCTATTGAATTGATTGATTGGTTGATTGCTAATTTTATTACTGTACCCCTGGTTTCCAACTGGTTAAGTTTAGGCTAAAAGAAATAAATAAAAAAATAGGGCGAAGAAAACGTTTTTTTCCTATAGGGCAAAGAAAACGTTTTAATTTGTTTTACCTACTTTATATTCTGCATCTGGTAATAAAATTTTCAATCAATCATTCCAATAATACACAGTTGGATGTGTTAGTTGGTTGGATGCACTTCAAGCTGCTTCCACATGAGGCAACTTCTCTCAATCATTCCAATAATACACAGTTGGATGTGTTAGTTTGGTTGGATGCACTTCAAGCTGCTTCCACATGGAGTTGTGGGAACTACTTTTTCTGGCGGATGGTTTTTTCAATAAATCTTCGATTAATGTGTGTTTATTGTATAGAAATAAGGTTGGATGAATCTGGCAGTTGTATAAAAGCTTTACACCACGTGCAGTCGTGATTTGTGACCAATAAACCATGCCTAGGGGGGTCTAACGACCCTCGGCTGCGCCTCGGGCCTAACAACCACCCCTAGGCATGGTTTATTGGTCACAAACCACTCCTGCGTGTGATGTAATGCTTAAATATAGCCTGCATATACACACATGTGTTTCCCAGTTTCAATGGGTTAAATAAACGTTATTTTGAAAGCAAGCACTTTTGTCATCATTGTAGCAAAAAAGACAGGACCGGAAAAGTCTTTATCGTATGTAGGGGTGCCCTGGAATATTTTATTGGACACATTGGACACAGGGGAAGCAGAAAGGTTGAGAACCCCTGGTGTAGTGTATCTTGTAGACCAGGCCCATTGCAAGTTGCTGTACTCTGTCGTCTACTCTAAGCCATCCTATAGGTTGTCAAAGTGGGCAGGGGTGAGGTGGGTTCTAGAGGTGAGGTGAATTGAATATGATTTTGGTGATTGTGGGCAAACATGTCATGAAAAAAAGGGAAGGGCTCTGTTACAAAGGATCAGATTAAACCGAATATATATATTTATTGATTGATATATATTGCATAATATTTGTATATCGTTTGATATCCCTTGTATATTCCTTGTACATATACACGGAATATCCCTTTAGCCTAGTACAGACCATAATATTTCATTCTCCTATTGGACAGCGGTCCACAGGCGTCAAGGCCATGCCTCCTAAGTCAGGTTCAAAGCCACCGTCAAGACATGTCTGTACATGCCCGGCTTTGCCCAAGAATATGAGACAGAAATGAGGTTGGCACTAGATTGTTCGCTGTGCATATAAATATGGCGCAGGTGAATACAGAAGTACTTGGAGAAACTTAGTGTTGTTACCCAATACGTTGAAGCCTCACCCACGATACGACGTGCGGTGAAGTATGGCCTGTTTGGCCCCAAATAGAGCATTGAGACCGCGTGCGAATTAATAACTGAAGTGTCAGAGTTTGGCGCTATACCGTCGAGTGCGACATATTTCTATTAAGTCAGTAATAGTCTATTTGTGTATAGTGTATCGTGCGGCTAAAGTTCTACAGTGACCAGCATCACCAACGTTTCCTCGTATCAGCTAGAGTGCTTATCCAGGCTGGGCTGCTTTCATGGCGCTTTCACCCGAGGAGACCTAGACGAGGACCGTGTGGACATGTACACTGGATTATCTACCCGACGACTGCATAGCCCTTTACGGCTGGATTATATTTGCTTTTGGTCCTGTAATTAATGGAGCGGAGAATCGCCGACGCCCACACGTGTGTGGGATTTACCCTGTGAGGAGCCACGTCGAGTCTGCGCCTCAGAGAGCCTGAGGCAGGCTAGCTTTCTTCCCTGTGGAGCTACAGGCTACGGAGAACAGCTGTATTCGTCTGTGGATCAAGATCTTATTGCACCGTCTCCCGTACTCGGAGTCTCCTTATCATCGTTGACCCAGACTCTCTATTACCGACAGATCCTCTACCCTTGCTGGCTTACAACCGGGGGGACCCTTCCAGTATCTCCCGCTATATATTACTAGTGTACCATAGATATAATTCCCTAAAATTCAGGTTGTATGATTACCTCCTGCGTAACCAGAGAATGGACATTCATTATTGATTTGCCTACGCACATTCCTTTGCCTTATAAGCGCATTCAAGTAAAATAGAGAAGTATATTATGTACCTTTTGCTGCAATAAATACTTAATTACAACTTTGTGTGGAACCGATTCATTGTGGGAAGTGTTCATCATTATATATATCATGTACTGTATGGCCAGTAATTAAAGTACAGTTCAAGTTCAAGTTCAAGTTCTTTAATAGTTGTCATACAGAAGTACAGAATACTTTCATACAAAATGCTTCTTACTGTTACGCTCCAGAGACTGTGCTAGACAAGATAGTATCAAATAACATAATAACATAATATAGCATGAATTTAGAAGAAGAAAATGAGGTCACAGTGTTCGGTATAGACATATGTACAATGTTCTGAGTTACCATATAATATACAATATACTATACAATACACAATACTATGCAGTGTACTAATGTACAGTACTATCTAGTGCAAAGCAGAAATGGGATGAGGTACAATTTTAGGTACAATTTACAGTAAGGTGTACGAGTTGTAGTGCAATCCTTCATCCATAAATATAAAGTGTGGGGAGTGGGTGCTACAGTGTGTTTGTTTAAAGTGGGTGTGTGCTATAAGTGTGTGGAGTGGGTGCTACAGTGTGTTTGTTTAAAGTGAGTGTGGATGTGTGTGCTATGTGCGTTTGGTGGTTGTTGTTGTGTAGTGTTCATTCATTGTTCGTTTAGCAGCCTGATGGCCTGGGGATAGAAGCTTCTTCTGAGTCTTTCTGTGCTCGCCTTGAGACTCCTGTATCGCTTGCCTGACCGCAGCAGTTCAAAGAGGCAGTTGTTCGGGTGACTGGAGTCTTTAATGATTCTCTTAGCCTTGCCCTTGCAACGCTTGTAGTAAATGTTCTGGAGGGTGGGGAGCCCCCCTCCAATTGTGCGTTCGGCTGAACGTGTCACTCTTTGTAGTCTGCTTTGGTCTTGTGCAGTGCTATTCCCAAACCAGGAGGTGATGTTGCCGGTCAAGATGCTCTCTATTGTACATGAGTAGAAGTTCTTAAGGATCTTCTGGCTGACTTGGAACTTCCTTAGGCGCCTGAGGAAGTAGAGGCGTTGTCGTGCCTTCTTCACAACACTGTTAATGTGTGTGGTCCATGTCAAGTCCTCGGATATGTAGGCTCCGAGGTACTTAAAGCTGTTGACTCTCTCAACCGGTGCCCCGTCGATGCTGAGGGGGCTGTAGTCCTTGACCCCCGACCTCCTGAAGTCCACAATCATCTCCTTTGTTTTGCTGACGTTCAGGGAGAGGCTGTTTTCCTGGCACCATCCCGCCAGGACCTTGACCTCTTCCAGGTAGGCCCTCTCGTCGTTGGCAGAGATCAGGCCCACCACCACTGTGTCGTCAGCAAATTTGACGATTGTATTGCTACTCCGCTGAGCCACACAGTCGTGTGTGTACAGGGAGTAGAGGAGGGGACTCAGAACACAGCCCTGGGGGGCCCCTATGTTGAGGGTGATGGATGAGGAGGTGCAGTTGCCTGCTCTCACCACCTGGGGTCTGCCAGTCAGGAAGTCCAAGACCCACAGGCAGAGGTCATAGCCCAAGCCCAGGTCCCTGAGCTTGGCTATGAGTACATAAGACGGTAGTGGTTTAATGATACCATACTTATCAATACAGTCAGGGAATTGTACCCCTCAGTTACAGGCTCTGTTTAAAGAACTGCACAAATAAACCAATCTGAAAAAGATTGATAAACACTGAGTATACTAACTTATGGAATAGAGGCTGAGAAGAATGACTTCGTTGAACACAGCTGATTCTACCTCCAATACCATCATAACCCGGAGAAGAGTCCCCCAGGTTTATCAAGATCTCCCGAACCTCATCCTCTGTAACCGGCAAGAAATTAAAACTGTCATTGATTGGAGGATTCATAAACTGAAGGGAACTATGATTACTAAATGGAATCTTTGCAGCCAGTGTTGGACCAACTTCTGAGAAAAAATTATTAAAGTTATTGGCAATTAATTGCGGGTCAGTGATAATACCCCCATCAACCTTAAATTCATTAGGCAACTGATTACGTTTATTTTTTTTGTTGAGGATAGAGTTAATTGTTCTCCATAAGAGTCATGTTATTTTTGTTTTTAGATCATTCCATATTGTAGTAATGCTTTTTAGCTCCTCTGATAATGTGGTTTAATTTATTTCTGTACAGCTCAATACACACAATTGTTAATTAAGGGGATGCAGACCAGAGAGACTTTCGTCTTGTTTACATCAGGGTCCCCCATTTTCAATTCATCATAACATATGACATACATATAGACAGTACTGCTACATTTATACATTTATGACATACCAGATTTACATACAGTACAAAAAGAGTCTAAAAAAGAGAGTATACATTTGACAAAAAAACTACATTGGAGGAGGTGGGGTGGGGGGATATGATATAGTACACATTATATATATGCAGCATTATTGCACATGTTATCATACAGACGTATATGCAGAATATAGTTTGAGTATAGGTGTGTAAGGCAGTTAGACAGTGAAATGCAGGAGTTTGAACAGTGGATAACATCCTAGAGTATAGGCAATCCGGTATAGCCACTATTAACTTTTAACTATTATTTAACTGACTAGAAGTTTTCCCAATATGAAGTGATCATGTATAAGAATGACTCACTTTCTAAATTCTAACAGAACTACAAGACAGCAATGGAGTTCTGGACTAAATCAGTCATTAAAAAAATAATGCAGTGATGCTTCCTGTTACAACCTGCTTTTCTAGATAGAATATTGATATTGAAACCAAAATTGTATTATGTCTGATTAGCACTAATACTCATTTATACATGTACTCCAGTTTAATCACTTATACATTGTATATTGCACTTTACTTTTGTATTTGCACTCAAGTTATTTTTGTTGTACTGTAAGTCAGGGGTCTTTGAGAGGGTTCCAGGACTCAGACATCCATATTCACAAGTACCTCCCATTAACAATAACACTCAATCAAGATTGCCACCCGGTGGGCTGATGCCGATCTGGCATCAGCTCACACACCAACTCATTGTTATTTATTGTCAGTTGTGTTTGTTGTGTTTATTGTCTATTGTCTCCACTTTGTTAGTCTTGTGTTCCCCTGTCTGTGGTTTGTAATTATGTTTAGTCTGGTTGGTTATTTGTTATTGTTTTCCAGTGTACTCTGTGTTCTATTGTTTCTGTCTACCACACCTGTGTCTTGTTTGTAAATTACCCTCTGTGTCTTGTCAATTAGTCTGTGTATTTAGTCCTGTCTGTCCTGCCCTGCTGGGCGCGATCATTGTTAAATGTTACCTGTGTGTTAGTCGTGTATGTACCTTGTCTTTAAGTAAACTGTTCATCGTCACATTCTGTCTCCGGTCTCATCAATCTCCACTCTGTCATCTGGGTCCATCATGCCAAAGAAGCGTAGGACTAATCGTAACAAGTTTGTATCCCAGCTAAATGAGTTAATTTCACTATAATTTAACTGACTAGAAGTTAGCCCAATTATGAGGTACAGAATCCGTTAAGTCTATCCTTGTATATGATTTATGTACTAGCATAACATGTTAATTTGTTGACATGCTAACAGGTTGGCTAACGGTGATTGTGTTAATTAGCAAACAACAGTTTGATTTACTGTACAGTTTGATTGAACTTATCAATCAATCAATTCCGACTGATTAAAACTTTAAAAACAACTTACATAGGTATTTACTCACGAGTCACGACACAATCAAGGACAATTAGCTGAAGGGGTCTTCTCAAGTGGTTGACAAGCACGGACAATTAGCTGAAGGGGTCTTCTCAAGTTGTCCTAACGGCAAACTCTTGACGTTAGTGTATTGATGCTCAGGTGCGAGTATTTCAGCAGTACACAAGTGTGACCACTAGGCGGGGACATTTCCTAGGCTATAACAACTGCATTTCCCCGTCTCTGATTGGCCGCCTGAATGCTTTTTATAACAGAACTGCATTTCCGCGTCTCTGATTGGCCAGGTAATTTCTGGTCATGTGACATGTACGCCCAATCGTGGGACCGCAAGTTTCTACACTGGTTAGGCTTGGCGCTCGTTCGAAGTTGGTTATGGTTAGAGTTTGTCTTAGAGCATGGCGATAGAACGCCTGCCCTGATTCCGACGGTTAAACATCACTTGTGAGAAATAACAATATAAAGTTTATTATACATTCTGTCAATCACCAGGTGAAGGAAAATAGATCAAAATAATTTAAGATAATAACAATATTAAGCTTTCTACTCTGTTCATTCTAATTGAGGCGCAAACCATTCTTTGGTGCATTTGAAATGTGTTCAATTGACAACAGTTGGGAAGACTAGTTTCCCCTTCATTAAAAACATCCTTTGTTGACACACAAAAATACTAATGTTTTTCAGGACATGGTCGAGAATATTAACATTCCATAACAGATGAATGTTGAAAGGTAAGATATGGAAGAACAAGCATAGACTTGGGGACAACAGTTGAATCTTAAAAATACTATCGTACAATGAGATCACTCATTTTGATATGTGGTTCCAATTAAATATTTGCCTTGATATGATGTCATATCAAACCTGTGTTCAATATGCCTCGTGTGGTAGCCATTGCTAGTAGCGTAAACACCATCATAGGTTTCCTGTGTCTGAAAATGTACTTTAACACCTGAATAAATAGCATGAATACTGTGGGTCGATACTCTTCATTCTGCTATACGTGGAGAGGCAATGTATCCCCCCCCCCCCCCCCCCCCCCCCAAACATACATACACGCAGTCACGCGCACGTGGAAGCGGGCCTTAATGATGCACTATTATAGAGTGGGATGCGTTGGTCCTACACCATAGTATATTGCTTAATGGACTGAAGGAACTATTTTTGGGGGGCGGCTTTTCCTTTTCATTTCTTTATAGACGGGGTACATTTTCAGAAAATCATAACCCTGAAGGCATTTCGTGTTTATTTTTGGTACACAACATTTCTAGGGGTATTAAGGGGTGCTGAATCCAAATCTGCTGCATACCAAGCTCAAGAATGTCAAATAAGGCCTCAAAATTGAGAAATCCAACATGGCCGCCAGCGCCAGGCTGAAATCTATTTAAGTGCATATCTTTTTGACTAAACAAGGTAGAAACATGAATGAAATGTGTTTTTATATGTTTGCATACATGAGGAATTTAAAATCATATCCTGATTTTAGATCAGTTGAGAAAATGTTGCATGAAACTCATATTTATAGCAGAAACGGTGGTCGTTATTGATGCATAACTCATCAACCAAATAAGAAAGAAAAGCAGGATGATCCCAGGCCATGGATTTATTCATCAAACAATTTTCTCTTGAATTTTTTTAATCAACATGCCATTTATGCAAATTAGATAGTATGCGTACAGTAGCTTAGGTACAGTCATTTATTGTCAGTCATCAATCGTATTCAGGCAGGTGTCGCAGGTGTCTTGCAGTTGCATGATTCATCCAATGCTGAATAGAATAGAATAGATTATAATATAATAAAATAAAAATATTATTTTACCATCAATATAAGTGAATGTTCAAGTTTCTTTATTAGTTGTCATACAGAATACAGAATACTTTGCATGAAATGTTTCTTTCTGTGTTGCTCCTTAGAGTGTGCTAGATAATAACAAGATAGTATAAAATAAGTATAATAAGTATAAAATAGAAAGTCAAGAAGTCAAGTACGTAAACAAGTGTAAACAACAAAATTGTTCAGTGTATCTATATATACTGTAACTGAGGGGTACAATTCCCTGACTGTATTGATAAGTATGGTATCATTAAACCACTACCGCTTTATGTACTTTAACTTCTGGCCATACAGTACACGATATCTAAATATGATGAACACTTTCCCACAATGAAATCGGGTCCACACAAAGGTAATAATCAAATATTTAATATATAGCAAAAGGCACATATAATAGTTACTATTACATTTATGATTTGAATGCACTTGTAAGGCAAATGAGTACTCGTAGGCAAATCAACACTGAATGTCCAATCTCTGGTTACGCAGGAAGCAAGTATACAACCTGGCTCTTAGGGAATTAGATCTATGGTACTCTTAATGATATAGCAGGATAATTCTGGAAGGGGTCCTCCCGGTTGTAGACCGGTAGGGGGGGTAGGAGAGCCGTCGGCAGTAGCCCGTCTGGTCAACGATTTCTAGAGAGAATTCAGGTACAGAAGACAGTGCAGTAGAATCTTGATCCACAGATGAATACACCTTGGCTCTCTTGTAGGCTGTAGCTGTAGCTGTAGGTCCACAATGAAGAAGAAGCGAGGCGACCTCAGTCTGGTCTGAGCGCCGTCTCACCTTGACTCCTCTCGGGGTAAATCCAACACTCACCGGTGTTGGCGATTATCCGCTCCACAAATCAAAGTACCAAAGCAAATATATATTCCATGCCGCATAGGGCTCAGCAGTGGTCGGGTAGGTAATCCAATGTACAGGTCCACTCGGTCCTCGCCTAGAACTCCTCGGATGAAAGCGCCACATGTGGTCTGCCCAACCTGGTTAAGACTCTAGATAACACGAGGAAGCGATGGGGATGCTGCTCACTTTAGAACTCTAACCGCACGATGCACCATACATAATAGACTATTATTAACTTAATAGAAATACGTCGCACTCGACGGTACAGTGCCAAACTATGACAATTCAGTTATTAATTCGCACGAGGTCTCGATGCTATTCTAAGGCCAAACAGGCCATACTACACCGCACGCGGTATCGTGGGTGAGGCTTCACGTTCTGTTACTTAGTTGGGTAGAAGGGTAAAGGACTAAGGGATAAGAGGTCTTCTACATTTACTTGCGCCATATTTATATGCACGGTGAACAAATAGTGGCACTCTCCTTTCGGTAGCCGTATTCCTGCGCAGAGCCGGGGCTAGTAGAGACATGTCTCGTCGGTACCATTGAACTTGGCTCCAAGGGGCTTGTCTCCTGGCGCCAGGTCCTTGTCCAATAAGAGAATGAACTATTATGGGCTATAGTAGACTAAAGGGATATTCCGTGTATATGTACAAGGAATATACAAGGGATATCAAACGATATACAAATACTATTCAATATATATCCATAAATAAATATATATATTCGGTTTAATCTGATCCTTCACAACAGCCGCTCCCTAATTAGTCCCACCTAATTAGCTAAGCAGAGACAGATTAACCGCACTGTCCACTACTCAATGTCCGCTGTAAGGTCAGTCAGTTCACAAAGTCATGGGGTCATGGTCGTCATCGATAGTATCGGGGAGCCTTGGCAGTTCTATTAGCCTCGCCACGGGTCGGGTGTAAGTCCGCCCTTGGACGAGCACTTCAGCTGCTCGGACCTTTCCATCGGCACTGGTGATCACTTTGCTTACGCGGCCAGCCGGCCACATAGCTCGGGGTAGTGACTGGTCGATAATCATGACGACTGTTCCTTCTGTCAAATTGTCTCTCTCTTTCACCCATTTCTGGCGGGTCTGTAGAGACGGTAGGTAGTGGAGTAGGAAGCTGTTCCAAAACTTGTCAGCCAGTACTTGACTGTACCTCCACATTCTTCGGCCGTTCGCTTCTTCAGGCCTGTACATTGTCTGGGGTAGCGCGGGGTCCAGCCGCCCCATCAAGAGTGTGTTGGGGGTGACTGGGTCGACATCTGCTACATCACTTGAGACGTAACCGAGGGGCTTTGAGTTCAATACTCCCTCGATCTCCGTGAGGACTGTCATTAAGACTTCTTCCGCCACGGTCTGGGCCCCAAGCACGGCGTACAGGGCTGTCTTTATAGAACGTACTTCTCGTTCCCAAGTTCCACCGAAGTGAGGTGCGTTCGGGGGATTAAACTGGAAGTCAATCTGGGATGGAGCGAGGTGGGTCTTAAGTTCTGGGCCCATAGCTTGGAAGCTCTCTCTCAGCTCTCTTTCTCCGCCTTTGAAGTTTGTCCCATGATCAGACAACAATGTAGACGGTTTTCCTTTCCGTGATGTGAATCTTCGGAAGGCCATAAGGAATGAGTCTGTGCTCATGGTCGGGAGGAGTTCGATATGTATCGCTCTGGTGGTCATGCATTTGAATACAATACCCCACCGCTTCTCGGTTCCTCTTCCTTTCTTTATATACAGCGGGCCAAAACAGTCCATACCGGTGGAGTGAAAAGGCTTGTCGCCGAGTCGGAGGCGACAGGGAGGTAGGTCAGCCATCCGGGGTATACTGGGCTGGGCTCGCCACTTACGACAGTCTAGACAGGTTCGCTGGAAGCGCCGCACTGCTTCTCTCCCTTGCAGTATCCAATAACGACGTCTGATCTCCGCGAAGACTCTCTCTGCCCCTGCGTGGTGCACATCCTCGTCGTATTTCTTTATAATCAGCTCTGTGACCTTGTGTCGGCTGTTCAAGACTATCGGGTACTTGACGTCATCCGGTAAGTCTGGGGCTCTCCGCAGACGACCACCCACTCTGATGAGACTATGGGCGTCGCTCTCGGGGGCTAGGTGGAGCAGTCTGCTGTCTGATGGGATGGGCTTTGCTCCCTGTAGACAGGCTAGCTCATCGGGGAACGAGTCTCTCTGGGCTCGTTGTAGTAGAAGAAGTTCTGCTTCTTCGTAGTCAGCTGCTGAAATGTCAGTTGTGGGCTGAACCTCTGGGTGGTGCCACAGAAATGTCTTTAGCTGCGCACTCTGTAGGGTGAGGCAATCGTCTATGTCGGGGTCTGTGGAGACGAGTGTGTTCAATCCACAGAACATAGGTTTCTTGTTTTCGGCCTCCTCTTTACTCGCCTCCCGTGGGGTGGGTGTAGGCCACTCTTCTTCCGCGAGCTTGAGGAACTCTGGCCCGTCACTGTAGAGGTTGTGACGGGTGAGGTCATCCAGGGACATTCCCCGGGTGATGACGTCAGCTGGGTTGTGTTTGGTGTCCACATACCTCCAGCTCGCTACTTCTGTTAACTCTTGAATCTCGGTGACTCTGACTCCCACGAAGACCTTGTATCTGCACGAATCAGACCGGATCCATGTGAGTACTGTCGTGGAGTCTGACCACAAGATTGTTCTTTGCACCGGGATGGTGAGTTCACGTTGGATTAACGTGGCGAGCTGCGCTCCGGCTAGGGCTGCGCAGAGCTCTAGACGCGGGATAGATTGTTGCTTTCGTGGGGCTATTCTTGAGCGAGCCAGGATGAAAGCAGTATGTATTTCTCCTCCCTCCTCTCGGGCACGCAAGTAGGCCACTGAACCATAGGCTACTTCGGAGGCGTCGCTGAATACGTGCAGGTCGATCTTGCATGTCTCTGGCCTCACTGTGGGTGGGAAGTAGCTGCGGCGTATATTAACGCCTGGGAGTGAGCGGAGTTCCGTCTCCCACTCTCTCCATGTGGATGCAAGGTGTTCGGGTATGGGATCGTCCCAGCCCTGGTCCTTGTCCCATAGCGCTCTTACAATCATCTTTGCCCTGGTGGTGTAAGGTAGAATACATCCCAACGGGTCATATTGTCTGGCGAGTGTTCTGTATACACTCCGTCTGGTGGTCGGTATTGCCGTCGACCTTCCCTGCTCCTTGGTCAGGGGTTTGTGTCTATAGTGGAGCGAGTCTGTTTTGAAGCGCCAGACTAGTCCTAGTGTCATTTCTTGGGCTTCTCCTGGGATGGTCGCCATCCAGGTGTCGCTGCTCGCTGCCTTGTCCTCGGGGGAGAGGCTGCGCAATACTGGGGGGTCGCTGCTGGCCCGCTGCCGGAGATCAAAGCCGTCTTTGATCAGGGAGGCGCGGAGCAGCGCACGACGTCGCCAGTCAATTTTCTTTATGTGTCCCGCTGTGATTAGCTTGTTAATCTCAGCGCGGTACACAGCCTCTTGAGCGGGGTCTTTGGCTAGGCGCTGCTCTGTGTTCAATAGATACCGCTCCGTCGCCTCTTTTGTGGCGTGAAAGGTGGGCATTCCCTCTCGCCTCAGGAGTGGAGTTGCGTATCGCATCACTCCGTTGACGTTGACTCTCTTTGTCCCTTGCTCGAGGAGGGCTATAGCGTAAATATCTTCCTTAGAACGAATGTCTTTCTTTTCGTTCTTAAAGGGCATTGTCTCTAGTGTCCATAGCCTCTCGACATGCTGCAGGAGTGTGGTGTCTTCTTCTGTCGCTCCGGAGTGGAGGCAGCCAGTGGCTGCTGTTCGGTTAAGAGACTTGGCGAGGGGGCCTTGTAATGTCCATCCTAGGCGGGTCTCGACTGCTGCAGGGCAACCTCTGGGTCCTGTATGGACCCGGTCTATCGGGACTATGAGGTCTGCATGGTCGGAGCCTATCAGCAGGGTCGGGGTGGCACCGTCTATGAGCGGGATAGGGAGTTGACGCAGGTGCACATATTTATCCATCAGCTTGGCGATGGGGTAGGTGTACTGCGATAGTCCTATTTCTTGGCTGGTGAAAGCATTAGTAATCCTATACCGTCTCTCGGGCTGCCCGCTTGCTGCGATAGTGAAGGAGACATTCTCGCCCTTTATCGTCTTTAGATCTCTTCTTATTGTCCGAATCGTCATCTGGTTCTCGCTCCCCCGCAGCCCCAGCTGGGCCGCAGCGGACGCGAGGAGAAGGGTCTTCTCTGACCCGTCATCAAGGACGGCGTAAGTGTCCATGACCTTATCTTGGTAACTCAGTGTTACGCGGACCACCTTTAAGAGCACCTGGGCGCCGCTGCTGCTAGCGGGGTCAATGTACATAACACTTGCCTTTGTGCTGCTGGATGGTGCAGGCTTTCTTTTGTTACTGTCGTGTAGGACATCTAGGTGGGCTCCGTCACACCGACTACACCTCTTCTTGAGGCGGCACTCGGCTGCCATGTGACTGCGCGCACATCGGTAACAGCGCCTGTTGGACTTTATCCAGTGACTCACTTCCTCAGCGGTCATCTTCTTGAACAGGTCACATTGTGACAACCAGTGTTCCTTCTCGCAGTACGGGCACACCATTTTCCACTTCTCTTTCATCGAGGGGGTACTGTGGTTCTTGCTGCTCGGTACTGATTCTGATTGGTGCATGACAGTCACCGATCTTCGGCCATCGTTTGCTCTCCTAGGTCCCTCTCTGGAGCTTGGTGTGCTCCGCACGAACGTATCCAGCCGTAGGCTGCTGACTTCTCTCGCCAGGAAGTCGGCTAGGTCTAGGAGGGATGGCTCGGGACCGTTAGGATCACGGTGGTCTCTTTGCCGCCTGAAGCGCTCCTGTCGGGCGGGCGGCAGCTTCTCTAAAATCCTCTCGACGTTCGAGTTTGCGTATAGTTCGTGCATACCCTTTTCTCGTTGCGCCCCCAGCATCCCTACCAGGGATTGTACTTTGAGAGACAGGTCGTCTAGTGAGCGATTGTCTGTTGCTGGGGGTAGGCGGTCAATATGCCTTATCTCTTGTATTACGTAATCCCATATACGTCCATATCTTTGGTCTAGTGCTGCTAGAGCCGCTGTGTATGGGGTAGTAGAGGTGGCATAGGCCAGCGCTATGTTGTGCGCTCTGGGCCCTTTCAGGTGCTTCAATAGGATAGCATACTTGTGGCGTTCATCAGCTACATCCACCATCATTGTCTCTAAGCACATCCGTAGCTCCGTGTACTGTGCTCGGTTCTCATGGGTGAAGTCTGGAAACGTCGGTGTGCCAATGTATGACGCCGTGGATGGCTGGCACATCGGTGAGCGTTGGAAGAGAGGCCTCCTGGGCGAGTCTCCTCTTACGCCTCTCGGTGGGCTGGTACCGGCAGGGTACCATGGCCCGCTGGTCCAGGTGCTATTCCTCGGGACTGGTCGTGCGTCATGCTCACCCGTGAATCGAGTCGGGGGTCTGTAGCGCAGAGCCGCGGGGGTATAGCCTGGGCTGTACTGGACCTCCTGGTCCTGTGGAGTAATGTGCTGCTGTCGGGCTTGACTCTCCTCTTCTCCCTCTTCTTCCTCTGCCAGGTCTTCTAGATCCTGTAGTCGTCTATTTAGCCTCTCCGCGGTGTCCGCCGTTCCTTCCTTGTAGCTGGGTCTCACTTGGACCGGTCGGGGAAGGAGTTCAGAGGGGGGTGTAGGCTCTCTCTGGTGGTCGGGCTCAGGGTCGCTTAATCGGTTAGGGGAGGGTGCCCTTGACCCGTGTCTTGACGAGGCCCTGGAACCCCTTGTGGAGGGAGGGGGTGTTGCCCTGGTGATCAGCTGCTCCATTAGCTGCGCTTGTAGTCTGTCGCGCTCGGCTTGTAGTCTGTCGCGCTCGGCTTCGCGCTTGGTGAGATCTGCTTCTCTTTGGGCACCGGCAGCGGCACGCTGGGTGTCGGCCCTGTCTCTTGCCATATTCTCTTCCGTTTGAAGGCGTCTCAGCTCCAGACGTATGCGCTCTTCTTCGCTCCGTTGCTGCGCTTGGAGGCGTTCTCTTTCAATGGTAGAATGTTCGCGCTCGCTAAGCGTCTGTGCTTGGAGTCGATCACGCTCCGTAGCGGCTGCTAGGCTGGCGAGGAACGCCTGTGCCAGCATCCTCTCCGCCTCGCTGGGGGAAGACGCTGGTTGGGGTGATCCACTCCTGGCAGTACCCGTGGGGGATGCGTTCCCCTGCGGGGAGTCCTGGAGCTCTATCTCCTCGGGGTTGTCTTCCTCCCGGAGCTCTGGGGGGACTACTTCTTCGGTCTTGGCGGGGGGTAAAGTCGAGTCAGTTCCCTCCTGGTCCCCACCGTGAGCTTGGTCAGTTACATTAGAACCCACTAGGGCCTCTGTGGTCGGGGTATCCTGGTTGATAGGGTCGGACATAATTTTACTTTCTACTTTTACCGCGTTTACCGTTTGTAGAAGGCTAGGTAGTATACTGGCAGCGTAATCCTCTAAGTACTGAGGTGGCTGTCGTCTACGCTGCGGGCGTTCTACTTTAGGAGGACCGTTTTGTGGAGTGTTCATCATAGGCCATTTCAATATTAATACCACTATATTAATATTACACTAATTACCCTCCGGCTCGAAGGACCAATTGTAACTGAGGGGTACAATTCCCTGACTGTATTGATAAGTATGGTATCATTAAACCACTACCGCTTTATGTACTTTAACTTCTGGCCATACAGTACACGATATCTAAATATGATGAACACTTTCCCACAATGAAATCGGGTCCACACAAAGGTAATAATCAAATATTTAATATATAGCAAAAGGTACATATAATAGTTACTATTACATTTATGATTTGAATGCACTTGTAAGGCAAATGAGTACTCGTAGGCAAATCAACACTGAATGTCCAATCTCTGGTTACGCAGGAAGCAAGTATACAACCTGGCTCTTAGGGAATTAGATCTATGGTACTCTTAATGATATAGCAGGATAATTCTGGAAGGGGTCCTCCCGGTTGTAGACTGGTAGGGGGGGTAGGAGAGCCGTCGGCAGTAGCCCGTCTGGTCAACGATTTCTAGAGAGAATTCAGGTACAGAAGACAGTGCAGTAGAATCTTGATCCACAGATGAATACACCTTGGCTCTCTTGTAGGCTGTAGCTGTAGCTGTAGGTCCACAATGAAGAAGAAGCGAGGCGACCTCAGTCTGGTCTGAGCGCCGTCTCACCTTGACTCCTCTCGGGGTAAATCCAACACTCACCGGTGTTGGCGATTATCCGCTCCACAAATCAAAGTACCAAAGCAAATATATATTCCATGCCGCATAGGGCTCAGCAGTTGTCGGGTAGGTAATCCAATGTACAGGTCCACTCGGTCCTCGCCTAGAACTCCTCGGATGAAAGCGCCACGTGTGGTCTGCCCAACCTGGTTAAGACTCTAGATAACACGAGGAAGCGATGGGGATGCTGCTCACTTTAGAACTCTAACCGCACGATGCACCATACATAATAGACTATTATTAACCTAATAGAAATACATCGCACTCGACGGTACAGTGCCAAACTATGACAATTCAGTTATTAATTCGCACGAGGTCTCGATGCTATTCTAAGGCCAAACAGGCCATACTACACCGCACGCGGTATCGTGGGTGAGGCTTCACGTTCTGTTACTTAGTTGGGTAGAAGGGTAAAGGACTAAGGGATAAGAGGTCTTCTACATTTACTTGCGCCATATTTATATGCACGGTGAACAAATAGTGCCACTCTCCTTTCGGTAGCCGTATTCCTGCGCAGAGCCGGGGCTAGTGGTGGAAGTAAACGGTACACTATCCCCCCCCCCTCACAGTGAGCTGTGGTGTTCCACAAGGAAGCATACTAGCACCGCTACTATTCCTAATTTATGCAAATGACATGTCGTCAGCTTGTGACTGCAACTTGTTCCTGTTTGCGGACGACTCAGCCCTGCTGGTCTCTGACAAGAACAAGTTACAGGTTGAAAAAGCCCTCAGCTCGGAACTAGGCAAAATCTGCATATGGCTCGCCGACAACAAACTATCATTACACATGGGCAAAACAGAGTCCATTCTCTTCGGTTCAAATAACAAACTCAGCAAGACCGACGGCTTCTCGGTTACAGTGGGTGACAATATTATCACAAGGAAAGATGAAATTACCTACCTGGGTTCCATCCTAGAGGCTAATCTTTCCTGTGACAAAATGGCATCCAATGTAATAAAAAAAGTCAACCAACGAATGCGATTCTTGTACCGGATCTCCTCTCTGGTAAACAAGAATACCCTGAAGACTCTAGCAGGAGCACTCATTCAAGGGTACTACGACTATGCTTGCACCTCATGGTACCAAAGCACCTCAAAGGCACTAAAAAACAAATTACAAACATCTCAAAACAAGCTAGTCAGACTACTACTTGACCTGACTCCTAGAACCCACCTCACCCCTGCCCACTTTGACAACCTAGGATGGCTTAGAGTAGACGACAGAGTACAGCAACTTGCAATGGGCCTGGTCTACAAGATACACTACGCGACCAAGGTACCCATGTACATGTCAAAATACTTCCCAAAGGTCAGTGAATACCACGATCACAACACCAGAGGGAGCTCCACAAATCATGTAAAACCCAGATTCGGCTCAAACAAGGGACTAAACACGTTTCGCAATTATGCCACATCAATGTGGAACGCCCTGCCTAAAGCTGTAAAGGAATGTGAATCACTACCCACCTTCAAAAACACTCTCAAAAAACACCTACGTGAGACTGCAATTCGAAACTGGCCCCTACAAATGTCCTAACCTAGTTGTACAGTAAATTACCAAGTAAGGCTTTGTCAATATTCCAATGTACAGTGTAAAATGTGTGTGTGTCCCCTTCCCAATCCCCCCCCCCCCCCCCCACCTCCAATGTACAGCCCTCACCCAACCCACCCAACCCCACCCCACCCAACCAACCTCCTCCAATGTACAGTTTCTTTGCCAAATGTATATACACTCCTTTTCTGGACACTTCTGTATCACAAACAGTACTGTATTTGCAAATCTGATATGTCATAAATGTATAGATGTAGCAGTACTGTCTATCTGTATGTCATGTATGTCATATATGTTATGATGAATTGAAAATGGGGGACCCTGATGTAAACAAGACGAAAGTCTTTCTCTGGTCTGCATCCCCTTAACAATTGTATGTATTGAGCTGTACTGTACTGTACCCATTCTGCAATCTGTTAATAAACTTTTCAATCAATCAATCAATAGTAGAGACATGTCTCGTCGGTACCATTGAACTTGGCTCCAAGGGGCTTGTCTCCTGGCGCCAGGTCCTTGTCCAATAAGAGAATGAACTATTATGGGCTATAGTAGACTAAAGGGATATTCCGTGTATATGTACAAGGAATATACAAGGGATATCAAACGATATACAAATACTATTCAATATATATCCATAAATAAATATATATATTCGGTTTAATCTGATCCTTCACAACATATACAGTATGTACAGCTGGTACAAAAATTGTGAGGTATAGCTTAGCTTGTGGTGCCACCTTGTAGTGGTGAGGTGCAATAAGGAATTAGAATGATGTGCAATTTCCTTACCAATTATATAAATATAAAGTGTGTCTAAAGTGGTAAAGTGGGTGCTACAGTGTGTTGTTTATTTAAGTGAGTGTATATGCGCTGTGGGTGTGTTGATGGTTTGCTTATTGTTCATTGTTCATTCATTGAGCATCCTGATGGCCTAGGGATAGAAGCTCTTTCTGAGTCTCTCTGTGCTTGCCATAAGACTCCGGTATCGCTTGCCTGACCGCAGCAGTTCAAAGAGGCAGTTGTTTGAGTGGCTGGAGTCTTTGATTATTCTCTTAGCCTTCCCCCTGCACCGCTTGTTGTAAATGTCTTGCAGTGTGGGAAGCCCACCTTCAATTGTGCGTTCGGCTGAACGGGCCACTCTCTGTAGTCTGCTGCGGTCTTGTGCAGTGCTATTCCCAAACCAGGAGGTGATATTGCCAGTCAGGATGCTCTCTATTGTGCATGAGTAGAAGTTCTTGAGGATCTTCTGACTCACGTTGAACTTCCTTAATCGCCTAAGGAAGTAGAGGCGTTGTCGTGCCTTCTTGATAACACTGTCAATGTGTGT
Source organism: Notolepis coatsorum (assembly GCF_963971535.1). Taxonomy (NCBI): domain Eukaryota; kingdom Metazoa; phylum Chordata; class Actinopteri; order Aulopiformes; family Paralepididae; genus Notolepis; species Notolepis coatsorum. The sequence continues at coordinate 16,539,904 of NC_140171.1, forward strand.
GGTCCATGTCAAGTCCTCGGATATGTGGACTCCGAGGTACTTAAAACTGTTCACTCTCTCAACCGGTGCCCCGTCGATGCTGAGGGGGCTGTAGTCCCTGACCCTGACCTCTCTTGACACCATCCCGCTAGAACCTTAACCTCTTCCAGGTAGGCCCTCTCGTCATTTGCAGAGATCAGGCCCACCACTACTGTGTCGTCAGCAAATTTGATGATTGTGTTGTTGTTCCGCTGTGCCACATAGTCATGTGTGTACAGTGAGTGGAGGAGGGGACTCAGGACACAGCCCTGGGGGGCCCCTATGTTGAGAGTGATGGAAGAGGAGGTGCAGTTGCCTGCTCTCACGACCTGGGGTCTGCCCGTCAGGAAGTCCAAGACCCACTGGCAGAGGTCATAGTTCAAGCCCAGGTCCCTGAGCTTGGCTATGAGTTTGGAGGGGACTATGGTATTGAATGCTGAGCTGTAGTCGATGAATAGCATTCTCACATAGTTCCCCTGCCTCTTGTCCAGGTGTGATGCTGCTGTGTGCAGCACATGGGCTATGACGTCCTCCGTGGACCTGTTGGGGCGGTATGCAAATTGCAGGGGGTCCAGGTTGATGGGGAGGGAGGAACAGATGTAGCCCTTCACTAGCTTCTCAAAGCACTTCATGGCTATGGAGGTGAGAGCTACAGGGCGGTAGTCGTTGAGGCAAGCAGGCTTGGATTTTTTGGGTACAGGGATAATGGTGGACTTCTTCAGACAGGTGGGGAAGACAGCCTGTTCTAAGGACAGGTTAAATATGTCAGTGAATACCGGGGCCAGTTTGTCGGCACAGACTTTTAGGACGCGGCCGGGGATACCATCCGGTCCTGCTGCCTTCCTGATATTCACTTTCTTAAACGTCCTCCTCACCTCATGTTCTGTTATCCTGAACACTGAGTCTCCATCAGCAGTGCCCCCCCCCCTCCATTGCAGTGGTTTGTAGGCTGGTGCTGTTATTCCCAGCCTCAAACCTTGCATAGAAGGTATTGAGATCATTTGCCAGTTGGATGTCACTGTTCAGTTTGAGGGAGGTGCCTTTGTAATCTGTCATCGTTCTGAGGCCCTGCCACATAGCTCTAGAGTCAGCCTGTTCATATTGAAGTTTAACACGATTTCACGACGTACTGGTCTGTGGCGCTGTTTGCGTTTCACCCTTGTGCCTGTTTTGATGGATTGGTAATGGTATCTGTGAAAGACGACATCTACCCTCTGGTATTTTGCTCCCATCTTCAACACGGTGTCAGTGAACTTGTTGGCATAGTCACCTAATGTTGTAGTGTCAGGTGGCTTTCCGAGTGCCATTACCAGAGCTTGGCCATCAATGACCAGGCAGCTGGGTCCCTGAAGGGTAAGATCTGCAGGGGTTTTAACTTGTTTCGTCAGTATATTTGCTAACACAGACTTGTTGGTGGAATGTAGACTTCCGTTAGTTGTGGCCAGAGATGGCGGAATGGGCATGAGCTCATGCTGGAGGATATTGTCAAGGTCTACCTTACGACCTGCTCTGTAAGCTGTGATGAGCCTGTCCACTTTGATGGTGTTTTTTGCTTGTTCTTGGAAAGTTGCACAACTTCATACAAAGAGGCAAATGTCTTTGGCTTTGTTCTTTCGAATGGGTGATTTCAGGTTCAGGTGCTGGTCACTATCTGGAGGTTCACACAAACGTTTGTCCACGTGTGCCTGTCCAAGGTGTTCTGCGCCAAGTATGGATTCTTGAATATCCGGTGTGACTACGTCCTTGTTGATGTATGTAAGAAAACTTACAAAAGCACTTTTAATTCAGGTTTGTACCTTGTGTAGTCACACTTAACTCATTAAGCCCCACCATTTATTTTTTGAAAATTCGCCTAAAACAGCATGCTTACATTAAAATGCTTATATATCCAGATTTATAAGAGCTACTTGCATAAACTTGGTACCTGAAGAAAGCTAAGACTTGGGGGATTCTAATGTTGGTGTCCAACACTGTACAGTTATTACCTAATTGCTGTAGTATTCCTGCAAACACTGAAGAAATGTCATTTATTTTATCCTCGCCTATACAAAGATTACAGTTAGACAGTCAAAAACACCCTGTTACGCATGGTTGCACCCCAGCTATATTCCTACTTTCTTCCTCCATAGGTGCAGATGTTCTGTGCAATGTTTCATGTCAGTAGAATAAAAACTGTGGGTTTAGCACCTGTTTTTGTGGAGAGAGGGCCTGGTGCTGGCGGCCATGTTGGATTTCTCAATTTTGAGGCCTTATTTGAAATTTTTGAGCTTGGTATACAGCAGATTTAGATTCAGCACCCCTTAATACCCCTAGAAATGTTGTGTACCAAAAATAAACACGAAATGCCTTCAGCACTTTATACAAGCACATTTTCTGAAATTCTGCCTAGTCTATTAGTCTGTTCTTGTGGCATGGCCTTTAAATCACTTTTTTAGTGCAATTCAAACAAAACCTTTTTTCAACAAAATATTTGTATTCGTTTTATCTTTATTTTCTGCGACGATAGCAAATACAGTAGTTTTATCAACCTACAGTATATGCTCCAGGGCCCTCATTCATCAATGTGTGCGTAGAACACGTTGATGAATGAGGGCCCGTGGCAAAAGATAAAACATACAAAAAACAAAAGGGGGTAGCAATGGCTGTAATTTTCAAATACCGTCAGGACAGGAGTATAATAATAATAAATAATAATTTAGGACCTGCTCAGAGGTCATCAATCGGCACACATGCGATGCATGCATGCAATTCGTATCTGCGATTAACCCATCCCGTCGTCCTTCCCCCCCAAGGGCAGCCGGGAGCAGACAGGCGTCAACGTGAGCCGCGCCAGGGGACCAATCCAAGTGCTCCTGTCCGTCTTCGTCAAGGACGCCACAGCGTTAGCGATCTATTGTTGTGCATGTTTTTCCATTGGGTTTATCTTATCGGGGGGGAAACCCTTGCGAGCACGGGGAGAACATGCAAACTCCACACAGAAAGGCCTGGGAGATACCCCACCTGGGTAACTGGCATCATGGAAACCTGGTCCCCAAGCGGGAATCGAACCCTGGACCTTCTTGCTGTGAGGCGACAGTGTTAACCACTACACCACCGTGCCGCTTATACCCACCTTATACCCACCTCGTTTGCCACTATACCTCTGATCGTACACTATTTTGCAAGGCCTACCTGCAGGGCCTAGTGGAGAAACCATACGTTGTTTTCAGTAGTTATATGGAACAGGAAATAACATTGTTCTTTCATGCGACACAGCAAGGCATTTCACAAAATCTCACTCACAACCTTAATAGATCAACATGAGCTAACATGACCCGTTTCAAAATTCATGCAATTCATGAATTCAACTACTTCATGAACTGGAAATAGATAGGATCACTGCTGCAGTGGTTTAGTCGTGTAGCTCAGTGGTTTAGTCGTGTAGCTCAGTGGTTTAGTCCTGTAGCTCAGTGGTTTAGTCCTGTAGCTCAGTGGTTTAGTCGTGTAGCTCAGTGGTTTAGTCGTGTAGCTCAGTGGTTTAGTCCTGTAGCTCAGTGGTTTAGTCCTGTAGCTCAGTGGTTTAGTCGTGTAGCTCAGTGGTTTAGTCCTGTAACTCAGTGGTTTAGTCGTGTAGCTCAGTGGTTTAGTCCTGTAGCTCAGTGGTTTAGTCCTGTAGCTCAGTGGTTTAGTCCTGTAGCTCAGTGGTTTAGTCGTGTAGCTCAGTGGTTTAGTCCTGTAGCTCAGTGGTTTAGTCGTGTAGCTCAGTGGTTTAGTCCTGTAGCTCAGTGGTTTAGTCCTGTAGCTCAGTGGTTTAGTCCTGTAGCTCAGTGGTTTAGTCGTGTAGCTCAGTGGTTTAGTCATGTAGCTCAGTGGTTTAGTCCTGTAGCTCAGTGGTTTAGTCCTGTAGCTCAGTGGTTTAGTCCTGTAGCTCAGTGGTTTAGTCGTGTAGCTCAGTGGTTTAGTCATGTAGCTCAGTGGTTTAGTCATGTAGCTCAGTGGTTTAGTCCTGTAGCTCAGTGGTTTAGTCGTGTAGCTCAGTGGTTTAGTCCTGTAGCTCAGTGGTTTAGTCGTGTAGCTCAGTGGTTTAGTCCTGTAGCTCAGTGGTTTAGTCCTGTAGCTCAGTGGTTTAGTCCTGTAGCTCAGTGGTTTAGTCCTGTAGCTCAGTGGTTTAGTCCTGTAGCTCAGTGGTTTAGTCCTGTAGCTCAGTGGTTTAGTCGTGTAGCTCAGTGGTTTAGTCCTGTAGCTCAGTGGTTTAGTCCTGTAGCTCAGTGGTTTAGTCGTGTAGCTCAGTGGTTTAGTCCTGTAGCTCAGTGGTTTAGTCCTGTAGCTCAGTGGTTTAGTCCTGTAGCTCAGTGGTTTAGTCCTGTAGCTCAGTGGTTTAGTCATGTAGCTCAGTGGTTTAGTCGTGTAACTCAGTGGTTTAGTCCTGTAGCTCAGTGGTTTAGTCCTGTAGCTCAGTGGTTTAGTCATGTAGCTCAGTGGTTTAGTCCTGTAGCTCAGTGGTTTAGTCCTGTAGCTCAGTGGTTTAGTCCTGTAGCTCAGTGGTTTAGTCCTGTAGCTCAGTGGTTTAGTCATGTAGCTCAGTGGTTTAGTCGTGTAACTCAGTGGTTTAGTCCTGTAGCTCAGTGGTTTAGTTGTGTAGCTCAGTGGTTTAGTCCTGTAGCTCAGTGGTTTAGTCCTGTAGCTCTGTGGTTTAGTCGTGTAGCTCAGTGGTTTAGTCCTGTAGCTCAGTGGTTTAGTCCTGTAGCTCAGTGGTTTAGTCCTGTAGCTCAGTGGTTTAGTCATGTAACTCAGTGGTTTAGTCCTGTAGCTCAGTGGTTTAGTCGCGTAGCTCAGTGGTTTAGTCCTGTAGCTCAGTGGTTTAGTCCTGTAGCTCAGTGGTTTAGTCCTGTAGCTCAGTGGTTTAGTCATGTAACTCAGTGGTTTAGTCCTGTAGCTCAGTGGTTTAGTCATGTAGCTCAGTGGTTTAGTCCTGTAACTCAGTGGTTTAGTCCTGTAGCTCAGTGGTTTAGTCGTGTAACTCAGTGGTTTAGTCCTGTAGCTCAGTGGTTTAGTCGTGTAGCTCAGTGGTTTAGTCGCGTAGCTCAGTGGTTTAGTCCTGTAGCTCAGTGGTTTAGTCCTGTAGCTCAGTGGTTTAGTCCTGTAACTCAGTGGTTTAGTCCTGTAGCTCAGTGGTTTAGTCGTGTAGCTCAGTGGTTTAGTCGTGTAGCTCAGTGGTTTAGTCCTGTAGCTCAGTGGTTTAGTCGTGTAGCTCAGTGGTTTAGTCGTGTAGCTCAGTGGTTTAGTCCTGTAGCTCAGTGGTTTAGTCCTGTAGCTCAGTGGTTTAGTCCTGTAGCTCAGTGGTTTAGTCCTGTAGCTCAGTGGTTTAGTCGTGTAGCTCAGTGGTTTAGTCGTGTAGCTCAGTGGTTTAGTCCTGTAGCTCAGTGGTTTAGCACATGGCACTACTGACACGATGGCCGATGGGTGCACCATCACCTATTAGGAAATCAATGCGGCACGTTCTGCTATTTACAATCACATTGTGCTGCTATTTACAATTACCTTGTGCTGCTATTTACAATCACATTGTGCTGCTATTTACTGTTATTAGTTATATTACTGGACAGTATGGCGTACTACCATAGTGTATTTGTACTTGTATCACTGTAATACTGTACATTAGGGGTGTAAAGGTACGCGTATACGTACCGTACCAAACGGCTGTAGTGTGTACCGAACGAATACAAGGGTATGTTAACCACCCACCGGGGGCTGTTTTTTTCACAATCTAATTTCTTTACAAGTCGATTATTAATTTCAATATAGAATATTCGTTGACAGCCCTACAAGTACAATTAGTTACTGCACACTACATCACCCCTGAGTGGAACATGGAAAGCCAAATTTTCCCCCACTGTACCGAAAACCCGTACCCAACCGTGACTTCAAAACCGAGGTACGTACCGAACCGTGGTTTTTGTGTACCGTTACACCCCTACTGTACATACATCAAATCAGTATATTTACTCAGTATAGCTTCGTTATACATATTCCATTTAACACTTTGAGTGCCGGGACACGTCTTCTCACGTCTTTGCTGGCCATGCTAAAGTTGCCGGGGGACGCTGTACAGCGTCCTTATATCAATATTTCAAAAATCTGCGATCGGATTCATAATGTCCCTCCGCTGGCCTGAGATCCACCAGCAGGACCCACTGAGCTCTCTGGCGGTTCAGGAGCGCCATCTGGTGGCCGATCGGCGCAACCGCTTAACAGGAAGCGCAGTAGAGGTTTTGCTGGTCGGCCATATTACTTCCCGGCACTCAGTATAGGTTCCGGCACTCTAGCTCGTCACACTACATAGCGATCGATTGCCAATAACTCGATAAACAACATGATTTGGACGTATATACCATTATACAAGCTGGAGATGGACCGGGTAATAATATATCCCATAATGATAAAATGTCTACTCGACGATGATCGCCCAACGGCGCGCGGAGACTGGGGTGAGTTTCAGCGTGTAACGTTACCGTCTTCGATAATAACTGATATTATCAACATTTGACCCACATTAGATGATTGGTATAACGCTGCCCACGGAATTATAAACGCCCCCTCGCCCATCCGGTCAACATCAGATGACGTGTAGTAACTTCTAGAAGTACGTCTAGTTGGAATTTTTTATATCGCGCTGATTGCCATCAAACTGTATTTCATCATCAATATAATGCATTTGGGGCTATATATCACGTTCTGGAGAAAGCTGCAGAAAGAGATGAAAACATACTTATACATTAGACCATACTTTACTATGAATATGTGAATGAAAAAGTTTAACGTTGCTACACAATGAACAATACATATAGGACTTTGAATGGGCCCTAATAATGGCAATGTAGCAATAGAATTTAAAAAGTTATAGCCCTGCAAAGAAGGGGACTTTCTCCATAGACAAATAGCGCTGGCAATCTATGGTATATCATTAATTTAACCTTAGGCAACCAAAGTGTTAATTACTTGTTAGTTACACTGTATATTGAATGAATGAATGAAAACTTTATTTAACAGATTGCAGAATGGGTACAATACAGTACGGCTCAATACACACAATAAGATAAGATATTCCTTTATTGATCCCCTTGGGGAAATGTAGGGGATGCAGACCAGAGAAAGACGTTTGTCTTGTTTACATCAGGGTCCCCCATTTTCAATTCATAGTGACATTTATGACATACACAACATATATGACATCATGACATTCATGGCATAGGGACATACATGACATACAAGTATATATAGTACTGTTACATTTGTGACATATACGATATGTAATTGTTAATTGTTATTGTTAATTACAACAAGCAATGCTGTTTGTTATTTAAGATGAGGTCGGACTCGGCACTGACAGAGTTGTGTTCATTGTGCTGCTTTTATAAAGCCTCAAATGACGGCTTACAATATTTCATGAAAGCTAAGTGTTTCGTTTGTCTAAGATTTAAACTTTACAGCACTGACAAAGTTGAACAAAGTGCTGTACAAGTCCCACAACATAAAAAAATATATAATAATTTAAAAAAAAATCTTTTCTTTTTTTTAACTAGACTTCACTCGGGTGTATTATTGATGCTCTCATTGATACTATGTTTGTTTCTGAAGTGTGTGTGTGCGTGTGTGTGTGCGTGCGTGTGTGTGTGTGTGTGTGTGTGTCTGCTCCAGTTCGATCAGTCGACGGTTCTAAACTCTTTAAGGACCGACATGAGATCCTCACCCGCTGGGCAAACCACTTTGAGTCTTTACTCAATCACACCAACCCCACTGACCCACATATCCTGGATAATCTCCCAGACATGCCACCAGTCATGCACCTGGACACCCCACCACACTTCTCTGAGACCAGTCAAGCCATTGCGGGTCTAAAGAACAATAAAAGCCCTGGACCCGATGGCATCCCAGCAGAGGTTTTCAAACACGGAGGGTACCTCCTCACGCGCCGTCTGCACCTCCTGATCTGCAACATCTGGGAACATGAGACCCTCCCACAGGACTGGAAGGATGCAAACATTGTGGTCATCTACAAGCAGAAAGGGGACAGAGCAGTCTGCGGAAACAGCCGTGGAATCTCTCTCCTCTCCATCGCAGGGAAAGTGCTGGCGAAGATCATGCTGAACAGGCTGGTGGAAAACATCTCTGAAGCTGCGCTTCCGGAAACGCAATGTGGCTTTCGGAAGACCAGATCCACCACCGACATGGTCTTTGTCCTGAGGCAGCTGCTAGAGAAGAGCAGAGAGCATCGCAAGGATCTTTACATAGCCTTCATAGACCTAAGCAAAGCCTTCGACACCATCAGCCGTGAGCTGCTCTGGAAACTCCTCAACAAACTTGGGGTACCACCCAAGTTTCTCTCCATCCTTCAGCAGCTGCATGACGGGATGCAAGCCAGAGTCCAGACGGGTGAACTCCAGTCAGAATCCTTTAAGGTTAATGTTGGGGTGAAGCAGGGCTGTGTCTTGGCTCCGGTGCTCTTTAATCTCCTCCTCTCTGCCGTCACCTGCCTCTTCCGCCGAGCCATGGGACATGAAGACGGTGTCCATGTGGAATACCGCCTTGATGGTAGCCTCTTCAACATCCGCCGGCTCCAGGCACACACAAAGACAAAATCCTGCCAAGTATGTGAGCTACAGTACGCTGATGACTGTGCCATCTTAGCTCACAGTCCAGAGTCTATGCAGCATGCTCTCGACACCATATCCAGCCTGTACCAATCCTTCGGTCTCCAGGTCAACATACAAAAAACCGAAGTCATGTCCCAACTCACTTCCCGAACCTCTACACCTCCCAGTTTTCACATAAACGGTGTTCCACTCAAAACAGTGGATCATTTCACCTACCTCGGCTCCACTCTGTCCTCATGCTGCTCCCTTGACGCGGAGATACACACACGTATCAATAAAGCGGCATCATCCTTTGGACGCCTACGCAGCAGGGTTTTTGAAAACCGAAACCTGAAGATCAGCACCAAGGTTGCCGTTTACAACGCAGTATGTCTCTCCACTCTGCTCTATGGAGCAGAATCCGGACCCCATACCGCCGGCACATCACCAACTTGGACGCTTTCCACATCCGTTGCCTCCAAAGGATCCTCGGCCTGACCTGGGAAGATCGAGTCCCCCACACAGACATCCTCAACAACACCAACTCAATCTGTATGGCCGCAGCTGTGGCCAAAAAACATCTTCGTTGGATAGGGCACACCATACGTATGCCTGACCACCGCCTGCCCCGCCAAGTCCTCTATGGCCAACTGAGAGGAGCAAAGCGGGCTGCTGGAGGCCAAAAGAGACGCTTTAAGGACTACACCAGGGACCTCCTAAAGTGTGCAAACATCACGCAGCTTGAAACTCTGGCACTCGACAGATCAGCCTGGCAAGTCACTTGTGCCACTGCAGTTTCCCAAATACACCAAACGAACCAAGACCGAAGATCTGAGAGGCGCACGCAACGACACCAGCGGGCGGCTGGCATCCCCCAGGTATCTGGCTTCCCTTGCGCCATCTGTGGACGGGTGTGCGGCTCAAGGATCGGACTCAACGCCCACGAGAAGTGGCACCAGCGGCAGTGTCGCTAACTCCCCTCCCCACCCCCCCCTCTCCCCATCCCTGGAGCAAGCGTCATCATCGAACACGATGGACAGCTAAGAGTGTGTGGGTGTGTGTGTGTGTGTGTGTGTGTGTGTGTGTGTGTGTGTGTGTGTGTGTGCAGGGCCGCCTCAGGGGGTGTGCGAGCAGTGCGGGCGCACAGGGCCTCGCGGGAAGGGGGGCCTCGCAAAATAAAAAATTAAAAAAAATTAAAAAAAAATATTTTTTATTTATATTTTTTTTTATTTTTTTTTTATTATTATTTTTTTTTTTGCGAGGCCCCCCTTCCCGCGAGGCCCTTTTTCATCACAGACCTAAAATCTAGTTTTGCTTATATGCTTATATATTTCACATTATACACGTTTGTAGAATGTGTCTGACTTGTTCCTGCCTCTGCGGCTCTGCAGACTGCAGTGTTCCGGTTTCTGCGGCTTTGCTGCTCTACAGATTTTAGGATAGTGTTTCCGGGCTCTTCTCGGACACACGAGGTACAGGGATGATCTAATTCAGCGCTATTCAGAGGAGCGAGGCGAGTGGATGTCTTTTCAAAAGCAGCATGGATCAGAAGAAATTACACCGTGGGCCAAGAAAGTCTCCTTCCAACTTTACCATTGATACTGCGTTATGGTGAGTTCATGCAACCTATTATATTCCCGCCGTGGATCTCTCTCTCTCTCTCTCTCTCTCTCTGGAGCCAAACTGGTCGACTAGCTGTAGCCTGTTGTAGTATGGAGTTAGTAGCTAACGGTGTGTGGCCTGGTGTCAGACTCAGCGCCTGTATTGCTTTTCTCATGTTGTAGTTTCAGTGGTAGTGCGTTAGCTAATGGTTAGCGATAGCCGGGTTGAGCTAACTGGCTAACTGATAGCATCAAAGTAACGTGCGCAGCCGGTAGCTAACGTCGTAGCTAGCTGCCGGCTAGCTGCCGGCTGCGCACGTTACTTTGATGCTATCAGTTAGCCTAGGCTAGAGTTAGCTGTTAGCTTGTGCTACGAGTCGACCATTGACATTAGCCGTGAGAATAGCAGGGGGTTCTGGCTTATTTTTGTCCCACCAGCGAGAGGCCTTTCGTCAACGTGGAGACCTGTGTTGCGGCCTTTCGCCCTGCGTTCCTTGGTGCAGGTAAGATTAATGAAAATGTCATGACATTACCCCACTCTTCCTTCCTTCCCCTCCTGAATGTTTTGTTAATAACGATGTTTTTTTCGTTATCGGATCTCTCATACATGCTCTCTCTCTAACACACACACACATGCTCTCTCTCTCTCTCTCTCATACATGCTCTCTCTCTAACACACATGCTCTCTCTCTCTCTCTCTTTCTAACACACACAGTCTGCCTATGGCGGCCTTTCTCGATGGCTAGGCTGTGCTCGCTGAGTCTGTACATAGTCAAGGATCTTCAGTCACAGTGCTCAGGTATTCTGCCACTGTGTACTCTCTGTTTAGGGCCAAATAGCATTTCAATTTCTTTCCAATGTGTCTCTCTCTCTCTCTCTCTCTCTCTCTTGGATTTAAGTGTTGATCTTTGTCCTTTTGGATCTCTCATACATGCTCTCTCTCTAACACACACACACATGACAAACACACATGTTCTCTCTCTCTCTCTCTCTCTTTCTAACACACACAGTCTGCCTATGGCGGCCTTTCTCGATGGCTAGGCTGTGCTCGCTGAGTCTGTACATAGTCAAGGATCTGTTTAGGGCCAAATAGCATTTCAATTTCTTTCCAATGTGTCTCTCTCTCTCTCTCTGTACACTGTATATTGACTGTAGAACGGGAGCTCTCTCTCGCTCTCTCTTTTGCTATATGTTGACTGTATCATGCCCCGCCTCGGGCAGCGCTATTATTTAAGAATATGTTGACTGTATGGAAAAAAATATATATATATATATAATTTTTTTTTTTTTTTTTTTTTAGCCTTTGGGGGGGGGGGGGGGGGGGGGCTCGCGTTAAATCTCGCACAGGGCCTCGCATTTCTCCCAGGCGGCCCTGTGTGTGTGTGTGTGTGTGTGTGTGTGTGTGTGTGTGTGTGTGTGTGTGTGTGTGTGTGTGTGTGTGTGTGTGTGTGAGATATATATAGAGAGAGAGGGGGGTGAGAGATGAGGAAGAGGGGAAAGAGAGAAAGAGAGCTGGGAGAGTGTGTGTGAGAGAGAGAGGGGGGGTGTGTGATTACTCAGCCCTTGTGTGGGTGAATGTAACAAGTTCCTAACGTTTTCTTTCCCCTATTATTTCATGCACACTTTATTCATTGTTTTAAATTATTGTTTTCTTTTAAGTTATTTTGTGCATCACTCTGTTTTGAATTTGATGCAAATTTGCAATGCACGAGGGTCATCCTTTTGTGTTAAATGGCTGCATAAAGCAAGCATTTGTTGACTCTCATGTTGATAAGAGTATTAAAACGTGGAACTTGAAAAATATCCGTTTAAGGTAGATAAAAAAATTAAAATTAAAAATGTGATTATTTTGCGATTAATCGCGAGTTAACTATGGACAATCATGCGATTACTCGCGATTAAATATTATAATCGATTGACAGCACTAATTGTAATACATTCCAAAACAAGAAACCTCCACACGGCTCACCGTAACCGGCCATGGATGTCCCCTGCGGTCCGCCCGGCGCGCCCTGGTTCTCCTCCGTCAGCACCTTGACGTAGCGCCGGCTGAGCTCCAGGATCTGCTGCCTCAGCTCCGTGCTGCTCAATATGCTTTTGGTTGGTGGTAGCGAGGCGGGCTTGAAAATGGGTGGTTTAAATGTTCTTTTCTGGGGGTTAGGGCTCGTTCGGGGGTTACAAGATCGGGGGTTGGGAGTGGGGCCTCTTATTAGAAGTCGAAGTTGTTCTTCCAAAACCATCAAATCTGATTTCCACACATTTGATTTCACAGGATGCACTTTCAAAGCACAAAAGAACACAGACATGTGACACAGACACTGTACACCCCCCCCCCACCCCCTCCCCCCCATCCGATTTAATTCACAGGGATTAATCTACTGTGATAAACCATTTGAATCGTGACAGGAACTCATTTGAGCGGTCAAACAATATATTCAGTTTTTTCTTTATCAAGAGCTTGCTTTTTCACAAAGTAGTCAGTCTGTAGCTCTACATATTAATACGACAACTCAAGAAGAATCAAGAGGTTTATTTGTCACATACAGTGAAATGCAGGTGGTCAGGCCCACCGTGCTGTGAGGAGACAGTGTTAACCACTACACCACCGTGCTGTGAGGAGACACTGTTAACCACTACACCACCGTGCTGTGAGGAGACAGTGTTAACCACTACACCACCGTGCTGTGAGGAGACAGTGTTAACCACTACACCACCGTGCTGTGAGGTGACAGTGTTAACCACTACACCACCGTGCTGTGAGGTGACAGTATTAACCACTACACCACCGTGCTGTGAGGAGACAGTGTTAACCACTACACCACCGTGCTGTGAGGTGACAGTATTAACCACTACACCACCGTGCTGTGAGGTGACAGTATTAACCACTACACCACCGTGCTGTGAGGTGACAGTGTTAACCACTACACCACCGTGCTGTGAGGTGACAGTGTTAACCACTACACCACCATGCTGTGAGGTGACAGTATTAACCACTACACCACCGTGCTGTGAGGTGACAGTGTTAACCACTACACCACCGTGCTGTGAGGAGACAGTGTTAACCACTACACCAGCGTACTGTGAGGTGACAGTGTTAACCACTACACCACCGTGCTGTGAGGAGACAGTGTTAACCACTACACCACTGTGCTGTGAGGAGACAGTGTTAACCACTACACCACCGTGCTGTGAGGTGACAGTGTTAACCACTACACCACCGTGCTGTGAGGAGACAGTGTTAACCACTACACCACCGTGCTGTGAGGAGACAGTGTTAACCACTACACCACCGTGCTGTGAGGAGACAGTGTTAACCACTACACCACCGTGCTGTGAGGAGACAGTGTTAACCACTACACCACCGTGCTGTGAGGCGACAGTGTTAACCACTACACCACCGTGAGGAGACAGTGTTAACCACTACACCACCGTGAGGAGACAGTATTAACCACTACACCACCGTGGTGTGAGGTGACAGTGTTAACCACTACACCACCGTGCTATGAGGAGACAGTGTTAACCACTACACCACCGTGCTGTGAGGCGACAGTGTTAACCACTACACCACCGTGCTATGAGGAGACAGTGTTAACCACTACACCACCGTGCTGTGAGGAGACAGTGTTAACCACTACACCACGTGCTGTGAGGAGACAGTGTTAACCACTACACCACCGTGCTGTGAGGAGACAGTGTTAACCACTACACCACCGTGCTGTGAGGAGACAGTGTTAACCACTACACCACCGTGCTGTGAGGTGACGGTGTTAACCACTACACCACCGTGCTGTGAGGAGACAGTGTTAACCACTACACCACCGTGTTGTGAGGAGACAGTGTTAACCACTACACCACCGTGCTGTGAGGAGACAGTGTTAACCACTACACCACCGTGCTGTGAGGAGACAGTGTTAACCACTACACCACTGTGCTGTGAGGTGACAGTGTTAACCACTACACCACCGTGCTGTGAGGAGACAGTGTTAACCACTACACCACCGTGCTGTGAGGTGACAGTGTTAACCACTACACCACTGTGCTGTGAGGTGACAGTGTTAACCACTACACCACCGTGCTGTGAGGTGACAGTGTTAACCACTACACCACCGTGCTGTGAGGTGACAGTGTTAACCACTACACCACTGTGCTGTGAGGTGACAGTGTTAACCACTACACCACCATGCTGTGAGGAGACAGTGTTAACCACTACACCACCGTGCTGTGAGGTGACAGTGTTAACCACTACACCACCGTGCTGTGAGGTGACAGTGTTAACCACTACACCACCGTGCTGTGAGGCGACAGTGTTAACCACTACACCACCGTGCTGTGAGGAGACAGTGTTAACCACACTGTTTTAGCCAATTTAATGATTTTCTGTTTTTATGTTACTGTATGAAGGCACCGTGTCATCATGAAAATGTTGACCAATTAGCAGGCAGTGGGCTCAGGAGGCGGGGCTCATGTGTGCTCAGGTGCAATCTATATGTATGGGTTCACAGGTGTGCAGCGGCAGGGAATTTGGGTAATATTCACAGGGAAGCCACACTATCTTTTTACCGTGCTCGTTTGTTTGTTTTCAGTTACATTGAGTAACTTTTTGAGTTTATTTTGTATGCTTATATTTGTCCACACCGCAAGTAGTAATAAAACACTCTCAACAGTGACCAAGGAGAAGACATCATTTTATTATCAACAAGCATCACGCGTAGGAAAGAGCTTCACCCAGTATTCCCTCACTGGCAACATTTCTTGTTAGGTTGCCCTTACACAAGTAAAAAGATAAGCTTCTAAACAAGATTGTTTTCGAAGACGGACAGATACGGAAGGAGTCAAGGAACAGCGGCCCCTTTTCATTGACGTTTTCTGCCGATTCAACCACGATATCAACAACGCGGAACAGCACTGCAAAGAAGTTACGGTGAGACGGATTCATGAATGAATGGAATAAAATTGTGGAAGGAGTCGCCTCGCGCAGATGGATAAAGGCAAATCCTACCAAGAATTCTATATAAAACCTCCGCCTATTGCTTGACATTGTAAACATGAGTAGCGTGGGGAATCAGGAAATTAACGTCGAAATGGAGGCAGCTGTCAATCAAGATGAAACAGACAATGAACTTGGCAAAAGGCTTTCTAAGCCCACATTTAAAGCTTTGGAAACAAAGATCATGTTGTTACATAAAGAAAGGAACTTTGGACTGAAACAATTGGGTAAAATAGCTAAAGAGTTGGATCAAATGATGTGCTCAAATGAAAATATTTCCGTCATGCAAATTAAGCACGACACACTGTGGAAGTTGGTTGGTGAAACTACCCGGGTACATGAATCACTAAAACCTCTATTACCCGACGACGAAATGTGTAAACAAACAGAATGGTTTCAAGGTCACCTGCACAATGTTAATCAAATCATTGACAAAATGGAGAAATGGGTGTGTGCTAATAGGGAGCAGTGCATGCCCACACAAGTTGATGACAATGATTACGAATTAAATGATGTGCCCAATGCAACTGAGGGTGTGGTTGACACAAAGAACAATGCTGTTTCAAGTACAAATGAGGTTCTGAATAACAACGGTTCAAATAACAATGCTGTGTCCTATACAAACGAGGGTCTTGATAATGATGGTTCAAACGTCAACTTTGTGTCAAATGAAAACGAGGAGGTGAATAGTATTGGGCCAGATGACAGTGTTTCCAATACGGGTAACTCAAGGGTGTCACGTGGTAGTTCTACCCGACACTCAATGTCATCAAACATTTCTGCATCCATCTTGGCACAGGCCAAGGTGGCGGCACTCGTGGTATTGGAAATGGCATTAAAAGAAAGTCATGAAATGGAAGCTCAGGAGGTACAATTAAAGGCACAAATGGAAGCCCAGCAAGCACAATTAAAGACACAAATGGAAGCCCAGCAAGCACAATTAAAGACACAAATGGAAGCCCAGGAGGCACAAATAAGGAAAAAACGACAATTGCTTCAAATACAAAGTCAAATTGCTGCTCAGACAGCTAAGGTGAATGTTCTCAGGAACAGAGGGTCTGACATTGAAAGCAGAGTTACAGATGGAATGAACTCTTATGCATCACAAGAAAAGGCTGTTCTCAACCCCTCTGCTGTACAATTCATTCCATCAATGTCGGATTGTCATGTCAGCTATCCACCAACAGGAGAGAGTGAACCTGCAATGGCAATTGATGCACAGCCAATGGATTCAACACAGCAATACAGATTTCCACCAACAGGAGGCAGCAAACCTGCAAGACCAACTCAATCACACCAAAAGCTATACAAGCAGCACAGTACTGTAGCCACTCGGCACAAGGAAATCAGTTCTCACGGAACCAAAACAAAACCAAGTGCCTTCACTGCAAGCATGCCACAACGATCTCAACACCTACCTCCTGCTGTATGTTCACCGCAGCAACCCATTCAAAGCAATGAGGATCAAGGCAATATCTTCACGATCATGCAGAAGCAAAATGACATTACAGCATTACTTGTGCAACAGCAAGTTTCCTTATCACTACCCCCCAGGGATATACCAATCTTTGATGGAAACCCTTTTGAATACAACACATTCATTAGAGCCTTTGAACATGGAGTGGAAGGAAAAGCTGTTAATAGTGTGGACTGCTTGTACTACCTGGAGCAGTACACTAGAGGGCAACCTAAAGAGCTGGTAAAGAGCTGTCAACATATGCCATCCGACAGTGGGTATCACAAGGCAAGAACTCTTCTGCATGAACGTTTTGGAAATGAGCAGAAAATAGCCACTGCATATATGGAGAGAGCGTTTGGATGGGTACCTATAAAATCAGAGGATATCAAGGCTTTGCAAGCATTTTCGTTGTTTCTACGCATCTGTTGCAATGCCATGGAAGACATCAGCTATATGTCTGAGATGAACATGCCATCAAACCTACGGGCAATAATTATGAAGCTACCTTACAAACTCAGGGACAGATGGAGAAACATTGCTTTTGAATACCAGGAGAGACACCATCGTCAAGCAGGTTTCAGTGAAGTCGTCACCTACATTGAAAGACAAGTGTCTATCGCATCTGACCCACTGTACGGGGACATTCTAGACACTGTTGTCTCAATGTCAAAGTTAAAGATTGGAAACAAATCTTCACAAGGACGCCTGCAGGAGAGAGAAAGCAGTTTTGCTACCTTTGTGGCACCCATTGAGTTTGACAATCAAGAGGAGAGAGACAAACCAATAAGAGAATCCTGCCTGCTATGTGAAGAGGGTCACAGTGTGGAAACATGTTCTAAAATGGAGAAGAAGCGGCATGGTGAAAAAATAGACTTTCTAAAAAGAAAGGGCGCTTGCTTTGGATGCTTACATGTCGGGCACATAAGTTCACAGTGCCATAGTAGGTTGTTTTGTAAAATATGTAACCTAAGACATCCTACCATTCTCCATATTCATGAAAGGGAATGGCAAGAACTAAGATCACGACAAGATGGCACACGAGATGAAAACGGAATGAGTCAAGTCACCACTCCCAAAACTTGTGGCCACATAGGGGCCGGAGCACAAAATTGCGTCTTGTCTATTGTACCCGTCAAAATCAAGGCAAAGAAAGGCAACACAGTCTTAGAAACCTATGCATTCTTAGACCCCGGCAGTTCATCCACTTTCTGCTCTGAGCAACTCATGAGGAAGCTCAACTTGACTGGAAGGAGCACTAGATTCCTGATGAAAACAATGAACCAAGAAAACTTTGTCAGCAGTCAAGTCATTTCAGGACTAGAGGTTGCAGCACTAAACAGTGACACCTACATTGAATTGCCTGATGTGTACACCCAACACAAGATGCCTGTGACTCGATCTAACATCCCGCGACAGAAGGATTTGTATGCTTGGCCATATTTAAACACTGTGGAAATTCCTGCTATTGACGCTGACGTGGAGTTGTTGATAGGAACTAACACTCCAGACGCAATGGAGCCATGGGAAGTGATAAACAGCAGGGGTAAAGGACCTTACGCTGTTAAAACCCTTTTGGGATGGGTTGTCAATGGCCCATTGAGAGGAGGCAATGAGAGTGGGATTAGCTGCCCCACAATCACAGCCAACCGCATCTCCATTTCTCAGAAAGATAAGTCAAAGGAGCGGCTTTCAAAAATGGAACCTGAGGACGAGGACTGGTCTTCTGGGAAAGAGCTGCAGAGAACGGCGAAGAAGGAGAAAATTAAGAAAGTTAAAGAATCGGGCGGTTAGGTGGTCGAGCGGAGATTGCGTTCGTCACCAGCCCCGGAGCTGTGAGCTTGGTTCGCCTGTTCGAATCCAGCTCACAGCTCCGGGGTTGTCACCAGCTTGGCTGGCCGTCTGCACTGATACAATTGGCTGTATCAGAGGGTGGGAGAAGCTGGCGGGGTGGGTCCGGGTCGTTGTAAACAGCGACTCCTACAGTTCGGTCGGGGCGCCTGCTAAACGCGGATTGGACGTGAGGGGGATAGTGTGGTCCTCCCACACGCTACGCCCTCTCAATGAGAATCCGCGCTGCCAGGTGAAAAGAAGCGGTGATTGGCTGGACGTGTGTCGGAGGAAGCACGTGGTAGCCTCCACTCTCCCAAAATGATCTGACTGTGGGGGGTAAAGCGCAGCGACCAGGAAGGGACTGGGAATTGGCATACGACTAACATTGGGATGGGAGAAAATCGGAGGAAAATGGAGGGGGAAAAAGACCAATAAAAAAATAAAAATAAAAAAAGTTAAAGAATCAGCCAAGAAGGAAAGGACCCTCAAAGAGAGAGACAAGCTCAAGGAGGAGAAACCTAAGGCTCACAAAGAGGAGAAAAGGTCCAAGGAGAAGTCCTCCTCAAAGGCTGACAGGAAAAGTGAACAGAACGAAGAGAAACATCTGCAGATGGACAAGGAGAAGAACACCAGGGAGGAGAAGGAGAAATCTAAAAATGAAAAGGCACCAAAGGGGGAGCCGAAACATAAAGGTTACGACGTCAACAACTGTTTCCTGAACATGGAAGATACCAAGCTCAGTGCCTCCGATGACCACCACGACAGGTGGGCCTCAGACCCCTTCTTTGATTCCTGCCTCTACGGGAACAACAGTTGGGACGGTCCTGTGAAGGAGTACAAGGAAAACAAATCCCACAAACGCCGTGTAGCTAAGTTAAGTGATTCTCCAGGCCTCTCTGACTCCCATAGGAAAGACTCAACACCTGGTCAGGATGAACTGAACCACTTCCCAACAGAAAAAACAAAAGAGAAAGACTATAAAGAGAAGAAGGAGGAAAAAGGGCATATTTGACATGGCTAAAGAGAGGAAAGACTCCCTGGAGAAACACAACAAAGGCAAGAGACTCTGTGGATGCTACACACACACAAGGAACACAAGGAACGTAAAGACAATGTCAGTTGACTCTAATTAGGAAAAGAAAAGGAAACGAGCTGTCGGACAAGAGGGATGACAGCGAGGAAAAGACAAAGACAACGGTGGCCAAAGAACAAGATGAACTTTTCATAGGAGACGTTTCCATGGTAGCGGACTCTAACGCACCTCATGGAACCTGTCAGACATGGACTTGTGCAGTTTGAATGTTTGGATCCAGTACAATGTCCTGGAGCAAACCATCATAAGGATCTACTTTCTATTGGACGCTGAGTAGACCTCTATTACTGGGGTTACCACCCTTACTGGATTACATGAACTTTATGAACTATGTGAATTTTGAACTATCGCCAATATCTGTCTTCTTTTGGAAGCTAATTACATTATTATCTGTTTTCCTTCGGACTACATGAACTTTGGACACTACGAGTTAAATATCAACGCGGACTACGCACTTGGCTACAACCACTTGCATGCATTGAATTGTTACATGTTTGTATAGTATCAATTGGGGCCCGGAGTGTTGTAGCCAATTTAATGATTTTCTGTTTTTATGTTACTGTATGAAGGCACCGTGTCATCATGAAAATGTTGACCAATTAGCAGGCAGTGGGCTCAGGAGGCGGGGCTCATGTGTGCTCAGGTGCAATCTATATGTATGGGTTCACAGGTGTGCAGCGGCAGGGAATTTGGGTAATATTCACAGGGAAGCCACACTATCTTTTTACCGTGCTCGTTTGTTTGTTTTCAGTTACATTGAGTCACTTTTTGAGTTTATTTTGTATGCTTATATTTGTCCACACCGCAAGTAGTGATAAAACACTCTCAACAGTGACCAAGGAGAAGACATCATTTTATTATCAACAAGCATCACGCGTAGGAAAGAGCTTCACCCAGTATTCCCTCACTGGCAACATTTCTTGTTAGGTTGCCCTTACACACACCACGTGCTGTGAGGAGACAGTGTTAACCACTACACCACCGTGCTGTGAGGTGACAGTGTTAACCACTACACCACCGTGCTGTGAGGAGACAGTGTTAACCACTACACCACCGTGCTGAGCTGCCGGGGCTACCGGAGTCTCGTGGCCAGCACAGAGAGACTCAGAAGGAGCTTCTATCCCCAGGCCATCAGGATGCTAAATGTGGACTCACTGTAACACTAACTCATCCATTCTACACTCACTGCACACAACACCCTCATGCACGCACTCACTTTAAACATTCACCTTAAACATTCATTCACTTTAGACACTTTAAACACCATATTGGTATCTATTTATTCTTACAAATGTCCACTACCTCTTCTACCTCATTTTAGCATTTCCTTTTTTTGTTTAGCATTTTGTACATTTTAGTTTTGTATATTGTATATTTTGTATAGTGTTGGTCTTTACTCTTTTTGCTTTTAAACAATTTTTTTATTGTATGAAGCACAATCTCAGAGGGCTCATACAGAACCAAGCATTTCACTATAATGTACATGTACCTTATATGTGAAAATAAAAAACTAAACCAGATCGTTAGTGCCTCTCTGGCTGCCAACCGTAACCATGGAAACTCCCAGTCCCTATCCACCTCTGTACAATAATGCATGCAGGCTTTGGTGGAAGCATTCTAGCGCCCCCCTGTGACCGTGCATGATAAGCTGAGGACTTCATGGGGGCAACAGTGACTTGATTGATTGATTGATTGAAAACTTTATTAACAGATTGCAGAATGGGTACAATACAGTACAGCTCAATACACACAATTGTTAAGGGGATGCAGACCAGAGAAAGACTGTTGTCTTGTTTACATCAGGGTCCCCCATTTTCAATTCATCAGGACATATATGACATACATGACATACAGATAGTCAGTACTGCTACTCGGGGAGGTAGAGCAGTCGTCTGGTAATCCAGAGGTTCCCAGTTCGATTCTCCGCTCCTTCCGGCAGCGTATCGAAGTGCCATTGAGCAAAACACTTAACCCCTAACTGCTCCTGATGAGCAGGTTGGCACCTTGCATGGTCGCCTCTGCCGTCGGTGTGTGTGAAATAAATGTGTGAGTGAATGGGTAAAATGTGAGGAACAAAAATTGTAAAGCGCTTTGGATAAAAGAGATATATAAATTCAGCCATTTACCATTTAAATTTACAACAGACTTGGTGGTTATTGTGCATAGTGGATCACTGTTTGTAGCAACTGCCTGACTTTGAGCGGCTGGTGATGGACCAACACACAGTGGATAATCAGAATCAAAGTGCTCCCCAATTGCAGGAATGTGATCAAGTGGGGCAGGTTTGATAGACTGGTTTGGCTTCCCAGTCATCTGGCATGTGTGCCATGTTTTTATATAAGCAGAAATGTCAAATTTTTTAAACCATGGCCAGGAAAAAGTAGCGCCGTATGCGATCATAGGTCCTGCACTGATTATTATAGTTCAATATTCAATATTTGATCACCAAAAAAACCCAAAAAGCATAAAAAGGCCCCTCCCCGCCCAAAAAGGGCCCCCAAAAAGAGCACAGGCCCAGTGCCCTTTTCAGCCTTTGAGCACCTGCCCCTCTAAAGTCCTGTGCACGGCCCACCACCTGGTCACCCTAGGACTAACTGATGACACTTGGAGGGCACTACAATCTGAATGATAAGATCACCCACAATACCCATATACTCTGTATGATAGCATGTACAACAATGCGCTGTACATACCGCATATATACATTATACATTTATATTTACCGCATATATATACATATCCATATCTTTGGACCAAGTGACGTAGCTACGCCAGGAAACTGGACCTTGGAAT
The DNA here is from genome assembly GCF_963971535.1 of Notolepis coatsorum. Lineage (NCBI taxonomy): Eukaryota > Metazoa > Chordata > Actinopteri > Aulopiformes > Paralepididae > Notolepis > Notolepis coatsorum. The sequence continues at coordinate 16,562,297 of NC_140171.1, forward strand.
TACCAGCTGGGGTTCTAGCTTTTGCTTTAAAGGAAAGGACATTCATTCAGCCCTCCCTCAATCTCGTCTTCCTCGTAGTCGGGGTCACTCTCCGGATCAAAAACGTATGCTTGCGCCATGTTTGTGTACGAGTTCACTTTTGCACGCGTATGGGCCGAGCTACAGGTGGGGGTCTCTCTCTCTCTCTGTCACTCAAATCGCATTCCGAGTATGGGCGTGGCCAAGCCTCAAAACGTCTTAAAATGTTGAGGTAGACAAATGCTGTTTTTGAGTACTTGATTAGAAAGGAAAAAAATTACAAAAAAATAAAATAAACCTTACATATGTGTTCCATAAACTCACAGGAATTGTGTAAAAGTGCCAAATAGTGAAAGAAATTGTAAAATAGTTCCCCTTTAAGGAAAGGACATTCATTTTTCCAGTGTCCTCTACCACGGCAGTAGTCACTTTTAACACGCCCAACAAGATCAACATTGGCAGAGTTTTTAGAGTTTTCTCCTTACTGGTAGCCTCAGTATGACCTGAGTATGACCTCAGTGTGACCAGGCAGAGGTCTCCTTGTGGATCAAGACGTACTCATCTGCTAAGATTCTTACCCTGTTTGAATTGTTCAAGCACCAACAGATTGGACAGGGATCTTGGAGGTGAGGTGACTGATTGATTGATTGATTGATTGATTGATTGATTGATTGATTGATTGATTGATTGATTGAAAAGTTTATTAACAGATTGCAGAATGGGTACAGTACAGTACAGCTCAGTACATACAATTGTTAAGGGGATGCAGACCAGAGAAAGACTTTCGTCTTGTTTACATCAGGGTCCCCCATTTTCAATTCATCATAACATATATGACATACATGACATACAGATAGACAGTACTGCTACATCTATACATTTATGACATATCAGATTTGCAAATACAGTACTGTTTGTGATACAAAAGTGTCCAGAAAAAGAGTGTACTGTATATACATTTGGCATAGAAACTGTACATTGGAGGAGGTTGGGTGGGTGGGGTGGGGTTGGGTGGGTGGGTGAGGGCTGTACATTGGAGGGGGGGGGGGGGTTGGGTAGGGGACACACACACATTTTACACTGTACATTGGAATACTGACAAAGCCTTACTTGGTCATTTACTGTACAACTAGGTTAGGACATTTGTAGGGGCCAGTTTCGAATTGCAGTCTCCCGTAGGTGTTTTTTGAGAGTGTTTTTGAAAGTGGGTAGTGATTCACATTCCTTTACAGCTTTAGGTAGGGCGTTCCACATTGATGTGGCATAATTGCGAAACGTGTTTAGTCCCTTGTTTGAGCCGAATCTGGGTTTTACATGATTTGTGGAGCTCCCTCTGGTGTTGTGATCGTGGTATTCACTGACCTTTGGGAAGTATTTTGACATGTACATGGGTACCTTGGCCGCGTAGTGTATCTTGTAGACCAGGCCCATTGCAAGTTGCTGTACTCTGTCGTCTACTCTAAGCCATCCTAGGTTGTCAAAGTGGGCAGGGGTGAGGTGGGTTCTAGGCAGTAGTCTGACTAGCTTGTTTTGAGATGTTTGTAATTTGTTTTTTAGTGCCTTTGAGGTGCTTTGGTACCATGAGGTGCAAGCATAGTCGTAGTACCCTTGAATGAGTGCTCCTGCTAGAGTCTTCAGGGTATTCTTGTTTACCAGAGAGGAGATCCGGTACAAGAATCACGTTCGTTGGTTGACTTTTTTTATTACATTGGATGCCATTTTGTCACAGGAAAGATTAGCCTCTAGGATGGAACCCAGGTAGGTAATTTCATCTTTCCTTGTGATAATATTGTCACCCACTGTAACCGAGAAGCCGTCGGTCTTGCTGAGTTTGTTATTTGAACCGAAGAGAATGGACTCTGTTTTGCCCATGTGTAATGATAGTTTGTTGTCGGCGAGCCATATGCAGATTTTGCCTAGTTCCGAGCTGAGGGCTTTTTCAACCTGTAACTTTTGTAAACCGTAAAGTAGACCGTAAAGGCTTTAAATGTACTGACCTCTGTGACAAAATCAGTTTGAAAGAAAATACTGCAATAACACCGAATTGCATGTAAACACAGAATCATAAATCAAGTCAAGTCAAGATTCCTTTATTACATTTACAAATTGTGTCTGACAAAATGGTCAGCACAGGGGAGGGGAGGTACAGGCAGGACAAATAAAATAAAATAATAATAATAATAATAATAATAATAATAATAATAATAATAATAATAATAATAATAATAATAATAATAATAATAATAATAATAATAATAATAATAATAATAATAATAATAATAATAATAATAATAATAATAGAATAGAATAGAATAGAATAGAAATACTTTAATCATCCCGAAGGAAATTTGGCACAACAAATCGCTCACAGTAAACATTTAGGTAGACAAAACAAAATCACGAATAAGAATAACAAAAAAATGCCTAAGAATAAAGAATAAAATAAGCCTAAGAATTAAATTAAATGCGGTCCGGGATTCACAGATCTACATTAAGTGTACAGTAAGTGTAATATTGACAATGTTGTTTTAAAAGTAAAAGTCCAGGAAGATGGTAACTGTCACTCTGTGCTCAGTGATGCAGTGTAAAGTCTGATGGCTGTCGGAATGAAGGACTTCCTGTGCCCTTCAGTGCTACATCTTGGGAGTGTTAGTCTAGCACTGAACGTGCTCCTCCTGTCAGCCAAGTATAGTGGGTGGGAGGGGTTTTCCCTGATGGCATGGAGCTTAGCAAGGCTCCTCCTCTCACCGCTAGTCCAGCTCCACCCCTACCACGTAGACTGGCTGCCACAGACTGTGATGATGAAGAGGACGCTGGCTGCCACAGACTGTAACGATGAAGAGGAGGCTGGTGGCCACAGACTGTAATGACGAAGAGGACGCTGGCGGCCACAGACTGTGATGATGAAGAGGACGCTGGCTGCCACAGACTGTAGTGATGAAGAGGACGCTGGCAGCCACAGACTGTAACGATGAAGAGGACGCTGGCTGCCACAGACTGTGATGATGAAGAGGACGCTGGCTGCCACAGACTGTGATGATGAAGAGGACGCTGGCTGCCACAGACTGTGATGATGAAGAGGACGCTGGCTGCCACAGACTGTGATGATGAAGAGGACGCTGGCTGCCACAGACTGTAATGATGAAGAGGACGCTGGCGGCCACAGACTGTAATGATGAAGAGGACGCTGGCTACCACAGACTGTGATGATGAAGAGGACGCTGGCGGCCACAGACTGTAATGATGAAGAGGACGCTGGCGGCCACAGACTGTAATGATGAAGAGGACGCTGGCGGCCACAGACTGTAATGATGAAGAGGATGCTGGCGGCCACAGACTGTAACGATGAAGAGGACGCTGGCGGCAACAGACTGGGATGATGAAGAGGACGCTGGCGGCCACAGACTGTAATGACTGCAGCACGTTGAAAGACCTGTAGAGGGCCTCTGTGTTGTCAGACCAGTCCAGTTTATTGTTCAAGTATAGCTCCCAGGAACCTGTACGTCACAGTCTAGCCACATTCTAAGCCTGTCTGAACACATACGAGCTAAGCAGTGATGTAGCTATCAGAAAAAAAAACTATCTTTTCTGCAAAAGGGAACCAGACCATGAAGTGAAACTATTTACCTTTTTTTTGGGTTTGTATTTGTGAAGTAGACTCAAAGGAATGGGGGGGGGGGCAGAGGATTGTCAATTCAATAAGCAGCATCTGTAACTATGTTCACTTCCTCTTTGGGCCAAGAACCAAGATGTTTGACAGCACATTGAAACATCTTCCAACTCTCTCCGTGTAGGAGTGTGGAAGTGAGAATGAAACTTCACCACCGGTATATAAAGTCTGGAGCTGCTCCGTCGACAATGAACAGGGGACTGATCTTGCGGAGCCACAGAACGAGTTTCATACAGTACATCCAAGAGAGAGCTTTCTTCTACTGTGGCGCTCTACTGTAGTAAATGTACAGTCCCGTCGCCCTCGCCCTCTCTCGCCCTCTCTCCCAAACATGACATTTCACTGCCAGCGTCTGAATTTGGGAGAGACTGTCTGAATAGTCCACAGGAATAACATGTATGGTATGAAATCTTGAATTGGGTGACATTCCCCTTTAGATTTCTTATAATAGGCCTAACTATGCTATTTAAATGTCTAGCCTCAAAATGGAACCAAATAGGCTGATTGGAATGTATTATAGAGGCACAGGACACACACACACACACACACACACGCACACGCACGCACACACGCACGCACGCACACACACACACGCACACACACACACACAGATCACAAGTTTGTGAGTGACGTAGCTCTCACGGGTCACGTGGCCTAGCCCGAGTCAGCTGACACACGCCAGACTTCCTCGATGCTTCGCCTCCTCGCACTGTCGTCGGTGGAAGAACAACAGCATTTTTTTTTACTCAGCTTTGTTGATGTTGGCTAAATAAAGACCGAAAGACGGTAAAGTTTGTCACTAGTTTGTATCCGATGTGGTAACGTACGTACTCACGACTAAAGCTAAGTTGGCTGAGCTTTAGTCTTCTTTAGTCTTTTAATCTTGACGTCTAGCCTTTCTAGCTAACACAGCCAAGTTAATTCTGAACAGACACGTACGGTGTTATTATTTCATACAGGTTGTAAATATGTATATATATAGAGGTATAATAACAGTAGAGCGTTGTTATGTCATTTCTATAAACAAAGCATCACGACAAATACCAACTAACGTGAGTTTTGTAACGACAAAATGCGACCAATATGATGAATTGAAAATGGGGGACCCTGATGTAAACAAGACTAAAGTCTTTCTCTGGTCTGCATCCCCTTCTTAACAATTGTGTGTATTGAGCGGTACTGTATTGTACCCATTCTGCAATCTGTTGATACAATTTTCAATCAATCAATCAAACCATCGTTGCAGGTTCCCCCCTCTGTGTTGTTGTGACAATTCCACCCATGAACGTCTCGGACAGCGAGGAGGAGGAGGACTCCTATAATGAGAGGACAGCTCTGGTCCCTTCTGAGACACCGGCTGTGCCATCCTACCTGCCAGACTCTGACCAAGCCCCGCCCGGCGCAGACATGGACCCCAAAAGGGTAAACAAGCCAGATCACTTTTAGTTTCGCCTCTCTGACCAGTGGGGTAAAGCTCCTGGGACGGGACCCCTCCCCAGGGGTGATTGAAGGTGTTACAGAGGGTGCACTATGAATTGAAAATGGGGGACCCTGATGTAAACAAGACGAAGTCTTTCTCTCTGGTCTGCATCCCCTTAACAATTGTGTGTATTGACCTGTACTGTATTGTTGTACCCATTCTGCAATCTGTTAAAAAAAAATCATGAATTAATTTCATTCATTCATTCATCCCCAGCTAATAGCAATAGTTTAATTTGGTAACAAATGTTATTTACTTTTTTTTTTATTCAATAGAGGGGTTGTCTTAATGGCTACTCCTATAAAAGGTACAACACCACCGGCGACAACGCTAAGGCTGTGATCACATTGGACGCATTTTTCTTGCTCTCAGCTGACGTTACATGAGTTACATACATTACCACTGATTACCGTTGCTACCTCAGCTGATGTATGAGTTACATACATTACCACTGATTACCGTTGCTACCTCAGCTAACGTTACATGAGTTACATACATTACTACTGATTACCGTTGCTACCTCAGCTGATGTTACATATGAGTTACATACATTACCACTGATTACCGTTGCTACCTCAGCTAACGTTACATGAGTTACATACATTACTACTGATTACCGTTGCTACCTCAGCTGATGTTACACATGAGTTACATACATTACCACTGATTACCGTTGCTACCTCAGCTGATGTTACACATGAGTTACATACATTACTACTCGCAGCCCACAGCGTTGCTGTTCATATCTTGGTCGCGGTAAGACCTGGTCGTACAAACAAGGTTTGCTGGAAACTGCCAAAATTAGCCTCTCCTCCATTATGGTTTGTCTTGCTGTCGATTTCTCTTCAGATACCTCATATTTGTAATCCCTCCCCTCGGTTGATTTGATTGGTCCATCGACGAGAACGAAGGTGACTTTGACGTCGGTGCGCAATGTAGTGGTGGGACTCGATACAATTTTGTACTTGAATTAATTCGAGACTTTATAGTTAATTTAATTCATCTAAATTAATCACATTTTAACCCCATATCAATATTTGATGCGAAAAGCAAAATTTTTCAATTCAAATGAATTTTGGTATACGAGTGAATCAATGAATATACATACGTTTAAGCAGCAAAATCCTGTATTAGCTACTACACAGACCAACAGATCAATGCAGTTTTTAACAAAGTGCAGCAATTTTAGGAATAATATATACTGTATATAGGACCTTTTGTAAACTCAAGCTCTTTCGAGGTAAAAGTAAAACGCAGTACTTTCAAGTACATTCCAGAACAGTTGACCATTGAAAAAAAAAACTTGATTGATCTCACTTTCTCTTATTTTTATTATTTTATTATTTTTATTTTTGAACAAACCAGACTAAGAAAAAAAGTTATTTGCCATTTATTATACTTTATACTTATAGCACATGCATGAGTCTGGTCTCCTTTGAAAGGTAACATTCTTACACAATAAAGAAAAATCATCATGCGATTAAATGCATCAATTTTTTTTTACTTTTAATTCTTTCTGTAGTTAATTAATCAAAATGAATGTGATAAAGTCCCAGCCCTAAATGTAATGTGATGTATTATTGTGGCTCCGCAGCGTCAGACCAGGGGGGACCCCGCAGCGGTGGACCACAGCTCCGTAGAGCGGGAGCCCCACGTGATGGAGGACGTGGAGGAGGAGCTCACGCTGAAGTACGGGGCGAAGCACGTCATCATGCTGTTCGTGCCCGTCACCCTCTGCATGGTGGTGGTGGTGGCCACCATCAAGTCGGTCAGCTTCTACACCGAGAAGAACGGCCAGCAGCTGTGAGTATTTTGCGGTCGCGCGCGCCGTCCTTGTTGTCGTGTTAAAAGAACACGCCAACATTTTGGGAAATTAGCTTATCGTCTTCTCCAGAGAGAGACGAGAAGATGGATGCCAGTTTCCTCTCTGTGCGTTCAGTAGAAAGCGATCTGGTCAGTGGCGGCCGGTACATTCTTCTCAATGGGGGGCGCTATACCAAACATTTTGCAAACATGTACCACGCATTGGCATGTCACTGGCAGCGGACAGCTGACCAAGCGAACACTGACTCCCCACAACACTACCAAACCACCAACAACACACAACCAGTCAAATAAAGTAGTCTAATTCACAACTTGAAACACAATATATAAATAGAAAAGTTAGAAACAAACTCGCTCCGTCTCCAGAGAGAGAGAGAGAGAGAGAGAGAGAGAGAGAGAGAGAGAGAGAGAGAGAGAGAGAGAGAGAGAGAGAGAGAGAGAGAGAGAGAGAGAGAGAGAGAGAGAGAGAGAGAGAGAGAGAGAGAGAGAGAGAGAGAGAGAGAGAGAGAGAGAGAGAGAGAGAGAGAGAGAGAGAGAGAGAGAGAGAGAGAGAGAGAGAGAGAGAGAGAGAGAGAGAGAGAGATGTTAGCTGAGTGGCTGAATCACGTTAGTTAGAGAGAGAGAGAGAGAGAGAGAATCACGTTAGTGAGAGGTTTTATGTACTGTAGAGCAATACACTCTGTACCGATCACAATACCACCAACCTGGTTGTGTGGCAATAAAGGAATCTTGGCAATGGTAATCATACAGTACATGTCAACAGTAAAGAACCTGAGGGCAGAGTGATAGACTACAGTCTAGTGGCTGAGAGAGAGAGAGAGAGAGAGAGAGGCGTTAGCTGAGTGGCTAACAGCGGCTAGCGTTAGCTGAGTGGCTAAGAGAGAGAGAGAGAGAAAGAGAATTAACTCACTTTGTTTAATTGAAACGTGGTCCAGCCGGAGGGCTTAATAAAGTGTATGTCCACTGACTGTCCCCCAGACTGTTGTCGATGTATATTCCACTGCCCACTGTCCAGACTCGAGACTGCATCACAACACACAGCATCGAACATCCGGCAAACTACCTGGCGATCTACCATCCACTTCTGCAAAATGCGGCTACGGAAAAGTACTGTCGTCGCCGCGTCGGCCAATCAGAGAGCGTCTCCGCAAAATGCGGCTACGGAAATAAAAAAAACTGCTAAGGCTGCTTGCCTAGACCGCTTCAAATCGCGCCCGGCTTCCAACATAATACATCATATTTCAACGCACAGCGCGTTACGCACTGATTGGCTGCGACGGATACAGCGATGACGCACTCAGAGCGCTATTGCGTCTAGCCCGGGCGAGAAATACGGCTAGGGAGAAATGCGGCTATGCGCAGTGAGTCACTTCCTGTTCAGGAAAACGATTCTTTTTTATTTGATATATTAACGTTATATTGTGCATTGGAAACACAAACATACTTAAAATGAGTAAATATTATTCATTTTAAACATGTTTATATTATTTATAGGGCTATAAAACAAAAAACAAAAAAAATATATTTCTTTTTCTTCTCTCTTTTAACAGGGGGGGCGGCACCGAGCGCCCCCAGTGGCCAGCCGCCACTGGATCTGGTTAGTTCACACATTTCAAGCATCAGTGATGTAACGTTCAGAATGAATGCTTTTATTCCCGAAATACGCTAGCTCTGTACGTTCGTTACTAAGTAAATACAAAACCATACGTTAAAGTGGAAGCTCAGCCATTTTAAGCATCAACAATGTAACTTTCGGAATTAATGCTTTTGTTCCTGGAAATAACATTTAGCCTGCTGTGACTCGCTCATATCTAGCTGTTAGCAATGATGAGTAAGTAAATGATAAGTAAAAACAAAATATGTTAACGTGTGGGGAGGTGATTGAATAGTTCCCAGTGACTATCGAATAGTAATTTTGTGAGTTTTACCCATCCCTACATTTTACGTAAAATATTTCATTCTCATAAAATTCTCAAACCTTTATTTAAACTTGAAACTGAGATTTCCATCATTTACAGTTACGAGTACATAAAGAAATAAGCATTAAAAGTATCTAAAATCACAGACTATAAAATCACAACAATAAGACAACAAGACGAGGCAGAAATCAAGGATAACAAATCAATTAAAACACGTACAACCTGATTGACAATGGTGACCAAGGTTTTATACAACAGAGGGGAGAATCTCGAGCTCAAAATAAGCACGTCGTTTAATGGTTGAGTGTACGCTGTCCTCTGCGCCGTCGTCATGGACACTCGGACGTCTCCCCGGGATGCGCTCGTTCCCCTTATCTATTTTGCCGGAGGGCACTTGATTTCTTTCTCTCTTGTTTTCATTCACGTTGTAAGTGGGAAGCAGCAGAGCGTCATGAAGCAGCCTTGACTCATGCCTCCAGGAGACACCCGTGTCCTGTGTTGAGGCTTAAGAACGGCAGCTCACATGCGTCTCGTGTTTCCTCATGCAACTCTCTTAGGGATGTTCTTAGTCACGTCTCGTGTTTCCTCATGCAACTCTCTTAGGGACGTTCTTAGTCACGTCTCATGTTTCCTCATGCAACTCTTTTAGGGACGTTCTTAGTCACATCTAGGGATGTCCGATATTATCGGCCTATCGATATTATCGGCCGATATTGGCATTAAAATGTAATATCAGAAATGATCAGTATCATTTTTCAATTTTTTTTTTTTTTTTTTTTACATTTATTTAACCTTTATTTACCCAGGCAAGCAAGTACGAACAAATTCTTATTTTATTTATTGTCAAAAGTAGGCATAACGTTGTGGTAATTCCACGACAAGAGATATGTAATGTTAAATTCCACGACAAGAGATATGTAATGTTAATTACCTGAAATTATTCCATTTTTTTGGGGGGGAACCCCTGCATATATCGGTATTGGAAATTAAGAGTTGGACAATATCGGTATATCGGATATCGGTAAAAAAGCCAATATCGAACAACGAACATCCCATGTCACGTCTCATGAGGCAGCTGGTGTCCTCTGTTCCTACTGGCTTTCGCGTCGTTCATCCTGCTTTTTGTTTCATGTCAAGTGATGAGTCTTCTGATCAGTCTTCTGATGAGTCTTCTAGGGCTGATGAGTCTTCTAGGGCTGGTGAGTCTTCTGATGAGTCTTCTGATGAGTCTTCTAGGGCTGATGAGTCTTCTGATGAGTCTTCTAGGGCTGATGAGTCTTCTGATGAGTCTTCTGATGAGTCTTCTAGGGCTGGTGAGTCTTCTAGGCCTGATGAGTCTTCTTCTTCTTCTTTCGTGTAACGTCAGAGGTCCAACTCTGTATCTTGTAGCCATGCCCTTAACTCTGGCCCCACATCAAAGAGGCTGGCTTCCGAGGGTGGTTTGTATAGGGGGCAGATGGTCCCTTTCATTCGATTAGTCGATTTATTGTTCAGTTTGGTCTTAGTCGATTGTTGGATTCTTCGGTAATCAGCCAATCTCATCTCATCATCTCCTTTGTGACTCCCTGTTCTGCGTTGTGTTTGTATCCACCCCCGTTAGTACATCTGTTAGTCATAAGAAACGACACTGCAACGTGATCTCTTTCCTTAGATCCTCATGTTTATTTCCATAAACATAGCCTCTGTACCCATTCTGTATTGTCCTTGAACAGTTAATTCATTCTTCTCCACCGTCTCTTCTGTCACGACAGTCCAATGGTTCTGGGCCTCGTCGTGGATTTATGTAAAATGTGAGATTCGAGTGTCATTAGCAGCATGGGGGAGGGAGGGGGGGGGGTACAGGTATGGGCAGGGTAATAGTAGAAAGACAATAAATATTACACAAATCTGAATATAGAAATATGGGGAAAATAAACAGTATAATTAACTCTGAATATAAATATATGAGAAAAGTAAACAGTAACACAAGATGCAGGTGAGGGTCTGTACCCTAACTGGCCTGATATACACCATATTCTGTGCAGTTTTTGGTGGTTAAGAGTCGGACACACTTCTAACATTTATGACAAGTATTTTATTTAATACAAAAAAAATCAAATTATATTGAAAATAATTGCAATGAGAAGAGCCATTTGCTGTAATTTCCTGCAATTTAAAAACATAATTTCAATGAAATGGCAAACACAAGGGCAACTTCCAAATAAGTTATTTGTACAGTGAATAAGGTTGCACAATAGTTTAACGTTGAACATGCAACACACACAACTGTCAACCTGAATTAACATTCAGTATTCAATATTGTCTGATTCAATATTAACATTCAGTATTCAAGTAGAACAGCTAGCTAGCCGTTGTGGACACTTTCCACAGCAAAATGGTAGGCAAGGCACCTTGGTTGAGAAATGCAGGCTTCAATCTATGTTGTTCTTCTTCTTCTTCTTCTTATTTGAATTTCCGGCAGAGTAGACGCATCGTGGCGTATTACTGCCCTCCGCAATTCTTTTTATGGGCTCTTCTTCTTCTCCTTCTTCTCTTTCTTCACCTTCTTTTTCTTCTTCTACTGGACCCCGTCATCAACTACATTGTCCATTGGAGTGCAGCTACTGCTGCTACTTCCTGCCTGAGCCCCCCTCCGCGGGACCCTCCTTGCCCCCTGCTATCTTATCCTGGGCTGCTTTGTCCCTCGCAGCCTTGTCCCTCGCAGCCCCCTCAGCCAATTCTTTACACACCTCCTTCCAGTCCAGACCTTCCAATCCCAGATGTTGAACCGCTATCCTAACTATCATCTTCACCATCTCTGTTCTACCCGTAACCTCTGCCATACCAGTAACTACCCCTGCCACGAAGGCCACAATACCTAATTTCTCCTCCCTTCCCCTGTCTCTTTCCACCTGCTCTACCCTCACTGCCAAATGCCCTCCTTCAACCCCCTGCACCCTTTCTTGGCTCCCCTGTCCTGCCCTGCTAACCGCCCCAGCATACGTCAACTTACCCTCCCTTCTCTCTCTCCGATCCGCGACCTGCTTCATCATCACCTCGCACCCCCGAAACGCTACACTATGCTCCCCACCACAACTACAGCACTTCGGCTTCACTCCCTCTCCACATTTCCCATATTCATGTTCCTCGCCACACCTAGCGCACCTCATCCCCTTCATACACGTGGTAGCTATATGGCCAAACCCCTGGCACCTATAGCACCTAAGAGGATTATGAACAAATTCCCTAACCCTATACATCCTACGCCCTACTAACACCTCCCTAGGAAAGAGAGAATTGTTGAATATATACACAAATGTCTACATACTGTGACATCACAAATGTTCTAGAATGGTCTATTATGACATCATACTGTGACATCACAAATGTTCTAGAATGGTCTATTATGACATCATACTGTGACATCACAACGGAACATGTTTGAGTACCATTTGAATAATATAAATAATGTTTGGTAAGGCTGTCCCCGAAGCCTGTTTTTGGGATTCAAACTTCGTCAGGGTTTTTCGAACAGACGTTTTTTTTTAATAAAAAATTTCAATTTTTTCTTTTTTTTTATAAATTCTTTCTTTTTTTATCAAACTAAATCGTCAATTTGAATAAAGTGATTATAACTTCGTCAGGGTTTTTCGAATGGACATTCGAACCTTCGTTTTTAATAAAATAATGTAAATAAAAAAAATCATTCTCATTTCATTTTTATTTTTTTTAATATTTTTTTTTATCCTCAAACTAAATCCTCAATTAGAATAAAGTGATTAGTCTGATTAAATGAGGATTTCTTTTTTATTAAATCAACTTTCCAGCCCCCTGTCAACTGTCAAATGATGTCAACTAGGCTTGGGCGGTATAACGGTATTACGGTATACCAGGGTATTTAGAAATCCCGACGGTATTGAAAATCAATACCGTCAAAATCACAGATGCGTTTCAGTTTATATTACACTGAAACAGGGTTTTGACAGTGGTTTGTTGTAGTGCACACACGCGCCAGCAGAGGGCGAGACCAGTCCTCACTAGTGGAGCGAGTGGTTGTCTTCTACACACAGGAGGAGGGGAAACCCCGCTTCAGTGGTGGAAATTAAATGAGACACGCTTACCGTTGCTGGTGCTGCAGGCTAACTGGCTATTCTGAGAGCTAACTGTTGTGTATGTGGATCACAACGGTGTTCACGCTTTACGGTAATGTTGCGACAGTGCTGTGAAAATACCGTAAAGCGTTGTGGTAACGTGTGTTGTTGTGCACTGGTGGAGCAAGCAAATAAACGGTAAAACGTTACATCGCAGTCCGGTGTGTTTTTGAATACACAATACTAACGTTAGTACTGGGTGCTGCAGGCTTCTGGCTACCATTCTGAGAGCTAACGTTAGTAGTACTGGATGCTGCAGGCTTCTGGCTACCATTCTGAGAACTAACGTTAGTAGTACTGGATGCTGCAGGCTTCTGGCTACCATTCTGAGAGCTAACATTAGTAGTACTGGATGCTGCAGGCTTCTGGCTACCATTCTGAGAGCTAACGTTAGTAGTACTGGATGCTGCAGGCTTCTGGCTACCATTCTGAGAGCTAACGTTAGTAGTACTGGATGCTGCAGGCTTCTGGCTACCATTCTGAGAGCTAACGTTAGTAGTACTGGATGCTGCAGGCTTCTGGCTACCATTCTGAGAGCTAACGTTGGTAGTACTGGATGCTGCGGGCTTCTGGCCATCTCCGTAATTTGTTTACTTGGTAACACGAGTTGCCACCCCCCCCCCACCCCCCCGCTGATGAAAATGAAAGTCATACCGTCATATACCGTATACCGGGGTATTAGGTCATCAAGGTATGACGGTATGAAAAAAATTATACCGCCCAAGCCTAACACACACACACATACACACACACACACTGGAACAGAGGACCAATCAATCACGTATTAGACAATGATGCATCTGTTTCTAAGCTGGTCCCAAAATTTCACTGCACATTTTTTCTTTTTTTATAAAATGTGGCGCTGCGCCCCTATAGGTATTACAGGGGTTCTATTGTGAAGATATCCTTTTCCTGTGTGTTGCATTGTTGTTACAGAACGAGGGGTTGTCCCAACACTGAGAATGTTAAATATGCACATTGTGCCTTTTCTGCGGTTCAGCCGCGACGAGAACCCTCCCTCTTTTAAACGAGCCGTTCAGAATTGCAACTTCTTGCAACAACTCGCTCCTTGCGGGATTTCAGAGCGAGATTTTAATTCTGTTTCAGTGTCAAAAACACAAGCACTTTTAGTGGACGGCCATGGTAACCAAATAAAAAATGGAAATAAAAAACTGAGTTCCCTAGAAACCACTCGAGTTGAAATGGTGAGTAGCGGCTTACTGAGGCCCAACCCAAACTCACAATACAGAATACTTGTAATGCGAACCAACAGGTTCTCTCTCGTCCCCTTTCTAAAGGTGCACCGTGCTGTTTCTGGGGAAGCGAGTTTGTTTACATTGGCAGAGCCTCCAATTAGTTTACAAAGCGTAATCCTTAGGGCGGTCAGGTGGCGTAGCGGAGATTGCGTTTGTCACCAACCCCGGAGACGCTGGATTCGCCTGTTCGAATCCAGCTCACAGCTCCGGCGTTGTCACCAGCTTGGCTGGCCGTTCACACTAATACAATTGGCAGTGTTAGAGGGTGGGAGAAGCTGGCGGGGTGGGTCCGGGTCGTTGTAAACAGCGACTCCTACAGTTCAGTCGGGGCGCCTGCTAAGCGCGGATAGGATCTAAGGGCGGTAGTGTGATCCTTCCACACGTTACACGCTCTCAGTGAGAGTCCGCGCTGCCAGGTGAAAAGAAGCGGTTGATTGGCTAGACGTGTGTCGGAGGAAGCACGTGATAGCCTCCACTCTCCCAGACCGACTGTGGGGGGTACGTGCGCAGCGACCAGGAAGGGGATTGGGAATTGGCATAACGACTAACATTGGGATGGGCGAAAATCGGAGGAAAAAGGAGGGGGGAAAAGATTTATAAAAAAAAAAAAAAAAAAAAAAATCCTTTCACTACCACACTACAGACGGTTCACTTTTCATTGGTCCTGTCTGCAGTCACTTCATTGGTCACTTTTCATTGGCATCTTGGATTTCCGTCTTCACCTATCTCCTCGTAATTTTTTACATATCCAAAATGCTCCCACACTGCGTGGTTTCTTTTGGCTATAAGGCGAGGATTTTAGTTCCTTATGCTGCTTTCACAGCATGTCTCGCTGTTAGGGATGGGCAAAACTGGGAACTATTCCATTAGTCACTGGGAACTATTCCATTACTGTTCGATAGTCACTGGGAACTATTTCATTACTATTCGATAGTCACTGGGAACTATTCCATTACTAATCACTGGGAACTATTCCATTACTCTTCCATAGTCACTGGGAACTATTCCATTACTGTTCCATAGTCACTGGGAACTATTCCATTACTGTTCCATAGTCACTGGGAACTATTCCATTACTAATCACTGGGAACTATTCCATTACTAGTCACTGGGAACTATTCCATTACTAATCACTGGGAACTATTCCATTACTAATCACTGGGAACTATTCCATTACTAATCACTGGGAACTATTCCATTACTAATCCGTCACTGGGAACTATTCCATTACTAATCAGGAAAAGAAAAGTTACTCTATAGCACCTTTAACTGATCATTAAAAAATAGGGATATTTTGTAAGACATTAAAAAAAATCTTACTTTCAAAATAATAATAATGCAGGACCTGTTGCAGAGGTCTTTATTCGGCATGCAACGACACTCAATGTTTTAGTGGTACACACAGCGGTTAGTTTAGCACACACACCGGAACACACACGCATGCATTGTCTCTTTAGGATCGCAGATGCGATTTGTCTCTGCGATTAACCCATCCCGTCGTCCTTCCCCCCCAAGGGCAGCCGGGAGCAGACAGGCGTCAACGTGAGCCGCGCCAGGGGACCAATCCAAGTGCTCCTGTCCGTCTTCGTCAAGGACGCCACAGCGTTAGCGATCTGTTGTTGTGCATGTTTTTCCATTGGGTTTATCTTATCGGGGGGGAAACCCTTGCGAGCACAGGGAGAACATGCAAACTCCACACAGAAAGGCCTGGGAGATACCCCACCTGGGTACCTGGCATCATGGAAACCTGGTCCCCAAGCGGGAATCGAACCCTGGACCTTCTTGCTGTGAGGCGACAGTGTTAACCACTACACCACTTTTTATTCAAAAGAAAAAAAGTATCAGTAGATATATAGTCTATCTGGAATTTAAGCTCCAAAATGTCTAGGTCGATATTGAATCCTAAACGAGTCTCGCTCTAATTGGCATGTGACCTGTGTGTGACCTGTGTGTGACTCTCCAGGATCTACACGCCCTTCACAGAGGACACCACGTCAGTGGGCCAGCGGCTCCTTAACTCGCTGCTCAACACCCTCACCATGATCAGCGTCATCGTGGTCATGACCGTCTTCCTGGTGCTCCTCTACAAGTACCGCTGTTACAAGGTGAGAAGAAACTCCTAGTCCAGCAAGTACCGCTGTTACAAGGTGAGAAGAAACTCCTAGTCCAGCAAGTACCGCTGTTACAAGGTGAGAAGAAACTCCTAGTCCAGCAAGTACCGCTGTTACAAGGTGAGAAGAAACTCCTAGTCCAGCAAGTACCGCTGTTACAAGGTGAGAAGGGTTCAGAAAAGAATCTCAGAAGTCAGAGGGGTTAGTCCTACTTTTCATAGAAGTAGAATAGAAGATATTCCTTTATTGATCCCCTTGGGGGAATTCGGGAATAGAAGTTGATGTAGAAGAAGTGGAATAGAAGTAGTATAATAGAAGATGTTGATGTAGTAGAATAGAAGAAGTAGAATAGAAGTAGTATAATAGAAGTTGATGTAGTAGAATAGAAGTAGAATAGAAGTAGTATAATAGAAGATGTTGATGTAGTAGAATAGAAGAAGTAGAATAGAAGATGTTGATGTAGTAGAATAGAAGTAGTATAATAGAAGATGTTGATGTAGTAGAATAGAAGAAGTAGAATAGAAGTAGTATAATAGAAGTAGTATAATAGAATAAGTTGATGAAGTGGAATAGAAGTAGTATAATAGAAGAAGTTGATGTAGTAGAATAGAAGAAGTAGTATAATAGAAGAAGTTGATGTAGTAGAATAGACGTATAATATATGTAGAATAGAAGAAGTAAAATAGAAGACGTTGTTGTAGTAGAATAGAAGTAGAATAGAAGAAGTTGATGTAGTAGGATAGAAAAGTAGAATAGAAGAAGTTGATGTAGTAGAATAGTAAGGTATTTTCCTCTGTGCTTGTATAAAGTTACTGGGTGTCCATTCAGCAGGCTTGTATAAAGTCACTGGGTGTCCATTCAGCAGGCTTGACGTTTTGTGTGACTCGCATGTCTCTCTCTGTTCCCAGTTCATCCACGGCTGGCTCATCCTCTCCTCTCTGATGCTGCTGTTCTGGTTCAGCTTCATGTACCTGGGGTGAGTCTCCTGCCTCCTCCCCCTCTAGTTACCGCGGGACTTCGTCTCCCTGTGAATTCCGCGACCCCGTATTTAGAAAAGGGAAATATTAGCCTTCCGAGTCCATTCTGAATGGGACAAAGAACGCCAAGCCCCCTTGTTCTATTTCCTTACAGATGGTTTCCATGTCGGGATAATGAGCTAGCTAAACAGGTTTGCGCTCATGGATCCACAGGATTGTTTATTCGCCTTAAGGGATATCCATGCTAGCTAGTGTGTGGGGGATATCCATGCTAGCTAGTGTGTGGGGGATATCCATGCTAGCTAGCGTGTGGGGGATATCCATGCTAGCTAGCGTCTAGGGCAGGGGTCTCAAACTCAATTTACCTGGGGGCCGCTGGAGGTAGAGTCTGGGTGAGGCTGGGCCGCATCAAATATTATAATTTTTTTATATATATTTTCTTGTGCAAAATCAACTCTGCCTCTCTTTGTTAACTACAACAAGCAATGCTGTTTGTTATTTAAGATGAGGTCGGACTCGCCACTGACAGATTTGTGTTCATTGTGCTGCTTTTATAAAGCCTCAAATGACGGCTTACAATATTTCATGAAAGCAAAGTGTTTTGTTTGGCTAAGATTTAAAAAGGTTTAAACTTTACAGCACTGACAAAATTGAACAAAGTGCTGTACAAGTCCCACAACATATAAAAAAAGAAAGTACTATATACTAGCTATACTTCCTCTCTCCTCCTCCTCTCCTCCCCTCCTCAGATCTCCCCTTCTCTCCTCCTCCCCTCCTCCTCCCCTCATCAGGTCTCCCCTTCTCTCCTCCTCCTCTCCTCCTCCTCTCCTCCTCCTCTCCTCTCCCCTCCTCAGGCCTCCCCTTCTCTCCTCCTCCTCTCCCCTCCTCCTCCCCTCCTCAGGTCTCCCCTTCTCTCCTCCTCCTCTCCTCTCCTCCCCTCCTCAGGTCTCCCCTCCTCTCCTCCCCCTCTCCTCTCCTCCCCTCCTCAGGTCTCCCCTTCTCTCCTCCTCCTCTCCTCTCCTCCCCTCCTCAGGTCTCCCCTTCTCTCCTCCTCCTCTCCTCTCCTCCTCAGGTCTCCCCTTCTCTCCTCCTCCTCTCCCCTCCTCCTCCCCTCCTCAGGTCTCCCCTTCTCCCCTCCTCCTCTCCTCTCCTCCTCAGGTCTCCCCTTCTCTCCTCCTCCTCTCCTCTCCTCCCCAGGTCTCCCCTTCTCTCCTCCTCCTCTCCTCTCCTCCCCTCCTCAGGTCTCCCCTTCTCTCCTCCTCCTCTCCTCTCCTCCCCTCCTCAGGTCTCCCCTTCTCTCCTCCTCCTCTCCTCTCCTCCCCTCCTCAGGTCTCCCCTTCTCTCCTCCTCCTCTCCTCCCCTCCTCAGGTCTCCCCTTCTCTCCTCCTCTCCTCCCCTCCTCAGGTCTCCCCTTCTCTCCTCCTCCTCTCCTCTCCTCCCCTCCTCAGGTCTCCCCTTCTCTCCTCCTCCTCTCCTCCCCTCCTCAGGTCTCCCCTTCTCTCCTCCTCTGCTCTCCTCTCCTCCTCAGGTCTCCCCTTCTCTCCTCCTCTCCTCCCCTCCTCATGTCTCCCCTTCTCTCCTCCTCCTCTCCTCTCCTCCCCAGGTCTCCCCTTCTCTCCTCCTCTGCTCTCCTCCTCCTATCCTCCCATCCTTAGGTCCCCCCTTCTCTCCTCTCCTTTCCTCCCCTCTTCAGGTTTCCCCTTCTCCCCTCCCCTTCTCTCCTCCTCTGCTCTCCTCCTCTCCCTCTCCTTGTGTAAATGGTAAAGCTCTATAAAATTGAATGCCCCCTCTGCCCCCAGGGAGGTGTTCAAGACCTACAACGTGGCCATGGACTACCCCACGGTGGCCATGATCATCTGGAACTTTGGCGCCGTGGGGATGATCTGTATCCACTGGAAGGGCCCCCTGCAGCTCCAGCAGGCCTACCTCATCGTCATCAGTGCCCTCATGGCCCTCGTCTTCATCAAATACCTGCCCCCGTGGTCGGCCTGGGTCATCCTGGGGGCCATCTCCATCTACGGTGAGCTGCCTGGACTATGGGTTCTGACTTTTATGTGTTTCAGTTCAGAAGTGTTGAAGGTTTTCTCTGAGCCCTGTTCGTTTTGTTAGAATAAGTAGAATAAAAGTAGTAGAATAGATGTAATAGAAGAAGTAGAATATAAGTAGTAGAATAGAAATAGTAGAATAGAAATAGTAGAATAGAAGTAGTAGAAGTAGAATAGAAGTAGTAGAATAGAAATAGTAGAATATAAGTAGTAGAAGTAGAATAGAAGAAGTATAATAGTAGTAGAATAGAAGTAGTAGAATAGAAGAAGTAATAGAATAGAAGTAGAAGTAGTATAAAAGAAGTAGAATAGAAGTAGTAGAATACAAGAAGTAATACAATAGAAGTAATAGAATAGAAGTAGTAGAATACAAGAAGTAATAGAATAGAAGAAGTCGAATATAATAGAAGTAATAGAATAGAAGAAGTAGAATATAATATAAGTAGTAGAATAGAAGTAGTAGAAGTAGAATAGAAGAAGTGGAATAGAATAAGTAATAGAATAGAAGAAGTAGAATAGAAGAAGTAATAGAATAGAAGAAGTAGAATATGAGAAGTAGTAGAATAGAAGTAAAATAAGTAGAATAGGAGTAGTGGAATAGAAGTAGTAGAATAGAAGAAGTAGAATAGAAGTAGTAGAATAGAAGTAGTAGTATAGAAGAAGTAGAATTAGAATATAAGTAGTATAGAAGAAGTAGAATAGAAATATAACTACAATATAAGTAGTAGAATAGAAGAAGTACAATAGACTTTTGTGTTTTGACTTGTTTCAGTTGTTCAAAGCGTTGCAGGTTTTCTCTGAGCCCTGTTGGTTTTGTTTGTTTACAGATTTAGTGGCGGTCCTGTGTCCCAAAGGCCCTTTGAGGATGCTGGTGGAAACGGCTCAGGAGCGCAACGAACCCATCTTCCCTGCCCTCATATACTCATGTGAGCATAACAAGCCTGTCTTCCCTGCCCTCATATACTCATGTGATCTTAACAAGCCCATCTTCCCTGCCCTCATATACTCATGTGAGCATAACAAGCCCGTCTTCCCTGCCCTCATATACTCATGTGATCTTAACAAGCCCATCTTCCCTGCCCTCATATACTCATGTGAGCATAACAAGCCCGTCTTCCCTGCCCTCATATACTCATGTGATCTTAACAAGCTCATCTTCCCTGCCCTCATATACTCATGTGAGCATAACACGCCCATCTTCCCTGCCCTCATATACTCATGTGATCTTAACAAGCCCATCTTCCCTGCCCTCATATACTCATGTGAGCATAACACGCCCATCTTCCCTGCCCTCATATACTCATGTGAGCTTAACAAGCCCATCGTCCCTGCCCTCATATACTCATGTGAGCATAACACGCCCATCTTCCCTGCCCTCATATACTCATGTGAGTTTAACAAGCCCGTCTTCCCTGCCCTCACATACTCATGTGATCTTAACAAGCCCATCTTCCCTGCCCTCATATACTCATGTGAGCATAACACGCCCATCTTCCCTGCCCTCATATACTCATGTGATCTTAACAAGCCCGTCTTCCCTGCCGTTGCCTTTGAAGTTATTGTTTGGATTTTAAAAATAAATACAAAATAAAGTGATTCTCGATTCATCACGATTATTCAGGCAGTTCGATACATTTTGGTTGCTATTAACCTTCATGTTACAAAATATGTGTTATTTGACTTTTAATTTTAGAAGTGTGACTTTTCTTTTTTACAGGGTTCATGCCGGTTTCAACAAGTTACTTTAAGACATCTTAAGACCTTTTTAAGACCACTTTGAATATAATTGAATACCTATTTCACGGCCATACTGGCAAAAAAACCTATGAAGGAAAATGCCTACAGTATGAAAGAAGTAATTCCATATGAATTGTTGGAGGAACTATTAACTATTATAATACTGCTTACTTTACAGCCTGGACATTTACCACCAAACACATTTAAACAAGATAAAGAGAAGTTATCACAAGAAGTAACTTCTAATACAAGACATTTAAACAAGATACAGAGAAGTTATCACTACATAGAAGTAACTTCTAATACAAGACATTTAAACAAGATACAGAGAAGTTATCACTACACAGAAGTAACTTCCTAATACAAGACAGTTTTAAGACCTATCAGAATAATATGTAAGACCTTTTAAGGCTGACACTTCTGAATACTAAATGGAAGACTTTTTAAGACTCAGCAGGAACCCTCCTTTAACCCCAGTTCACCTCTTGTCAGTCAGTACCTCTGTCACATACTTACTGTAAAAGGTGCCAACATGTTTCATCAGGGCATTGGCCATCTTGGTCCAAACGTGTTCTTTAACTATGTAACCGCGACACAATAAAGGCTTTTAAAGATATTTTCCTATTGTGCCTGGTATTTCTTTACAGTCTTCTCCCAAAGACCCAAGAGCACCTGAAACCTTGTATTCACGTAGAGCGCAGGCCTGCTTGAACTCTGCTACTTTACCTCTGTAGCAGTATTAGTTTATTCAATCATCATCTCACACAATACAATATGCACAATCATTTAACAATATTTGATTTTACAGTGACTGAAAAGGTACAGACTGAAGCATAATGCTTGTATATGCCTGTCCTATATTCTTAACAAAATTAAGACTCAAAACAGTATTCTAAAAGAAAATAGCAAAAAACTGTATTATTCACATTTGTAGTTTAAAAAAATATCTTTACAAACCATTTTCTTAAAAACCAAAAGCGAATTAATCATTCTTAACTGTATATCAGCATTGTTCCACAAGTTAACCCCAATAATAGAAATACACCTCCTTTTAATCCTTTCTTAGCTTTTTGAACAGTAAATTTACAAATATCTCTCAAATCATATTTTCTTTCATGTATTGAAAAAAAAACGTTGCACCCCGTCTGGGAGTAACTTTGCTTTAGCTCTGTACATTATTTGCATAGTTTTTTTTTTCTGTCAATGTTGAACCTCCCTTTCTTCTGTCTGCGTTGTTCAGCTGCCATGATCTGGATGGTGGGCATGGCCAACCCGTCAACCCATACAGACACGTCCAATCATGATACAGGTGTGTGCAGTGTACTTACTACTTTAATGCCCCCGATCTGTGATCTTCTTTTGTTTTGTTTGCCATCTCAATTTGAGGAATTTGATAAACATATTTAAAGGTGCTACAGATACAATTCTAGAGTAATCATTAAAAATAATACATCCACAGAGCTTTGAGAGAAAGGTGTGGAATAAAAGTATTTCTTTCCCTCCCACATTTTTTTTTATTGATGAATGAATTTACCATTTATTAAAAAAAAATTAAATAAATTGGCGTGTCCAAAATGAATGTTGTTGTTTACATGTTGCATGTATCCCCTCCCTACTTCCCATTTCCCCACGTGGAATGCACCTGTTTGGATAAATGATATGCTGGTGCTCTAGTGTGACATCTAGTGGCTCAATGTTATCTATAGCGCCTTTAACCTGATGTCTAGTGTTGGTCCTTATATCAAGAGTTCAGTCAATCAACCAGAGAATAAAAACACATCCCTGTGTGTATATAATTATCATTTTCATGCAGTGGGCCACCCATGTGTGTTTTTGTATCACTGATTGGGGCATTTAAACAATAGTGTCTTATCACAAAATACAAGTGAACCATTGCTTATGGGCCATTTTGAGTCGGTTTCCAGCATGCTCTTGAATTCACATGTTCCACTGCTGCTGCCATGTTGCGTGTCAGACGAGGAGGCCCACCAGAGTGACGGCGGCGCTGCGGAGGGAGACGGGGTGGCGGAGCCAGACGCCAGAGTGTCTCCTGGGACGTCCAGATCCTATTCAACAGAGGAGGACCTGGAGGAGAGTGAGTGGTCTCTTTAACCTCTTCCACCCGACGGGTCCGGTACCGGTCCCAAAATGACATCACGTCATAAATCTTTTATGTATCCAAGAGTAAACATACTAACCAGGTCACAACAGCAGTCATAGTGTATATTTTCAGCAATATGTTTGTTAACCAATAGGACAATAGGTTAAAGTGTTATTAGTGAGATTTTAGTTTTTGAAATGTTATAAATATTTTCGTGGAGATCGGGGAATCCTACAACACCACCTAGTCGATGGCCTGGGCATTGAACTGGCCCAACTCCCGGAACTGTCCGACTTTCGCTTGCATTAGACGACTAATACGTCATTAGTTTGCGTCGCCAAGCTTGTTGTTGACCTACTCCATTTGAAATTCCATAGCAACGAGACATCTTTAGGAACTATTTTTCCACGCCAAGTTCACTGAAATCGATGTAAAAGACCCTAGAATTGTCTGTATTCATCCTATATTTTCCCGACGCAACCTGCTGTATAAAAGCAATAATACACTCGGAAGCCTGTGGGATGTCATGAATATTGCCACGGCTGTGATGCCTGCGGGCGCATCACAGCCGTGGCAATATTCATGACATCCCACGGCGCTTCGGGGTATTATTGCTTAATTATATCTTACTACTGTGTCTCTGTATAGGAGTGAAGCCGTTAACCTATCTTATATCTTACTGCTGTGTCTACAGGAGGAGTGAAGCTGGGTCTTGGAGACTTCATCTTCTACAGCGTGTTGGTGGGGAAGGCTGCTGCCACGGGGGGCGACTGGAACACCACGCTAGCTTGCTTTGTGGCCATTCTCATAGTAAGTCTCCCTCAAGTCTTCTTTAGAACGCCTCAGACATGCAGTGCACATTTTGCCAGTGTTCAAAACTTTAGCTTTGGCCGGCCTCAGGAGGTAGAGCAGTCGTCTGGTAATTGGAAGGTTCCCCGACCGTTTTCGATTATTCCTGCTACTCCCGGGGCAGCGCGTCGAAGTGTCCCTGAGCAAGCAGGTTGGCACCTTGCATGGTCGCCTCCGCCATCGGTGTGTGAGTGAATGGGTCAAATGTGAGGAACAAATTGTAAAGCGCTTTGGATAAAAGCTGTTCTTTCTTACTTACAGCCAAACCCAAAAGTAGGGCTGAACGATAGGGGGGAAATATTGTATATACTGCAGGGCTGTCCCCGACTAAGGATTTGTATAGTCGACTTTGATTGGCCGAAAAATTTTTTTAGTTTTTTTTTGTATCATTCCATTTTGGCTGTGGGGGGTGCTTAATGTCTGAAGGGGTCGACTGAAGGCTCCTTGTCCTCTGCGAAAGCATGCAATTGGTCCACTGATGGATACATCTAGATATTTGTCTAGTCTAGTGTGTTCATTAGATGGGTGAAATCCTCTTTCAGTGCCTCTGTGCCCATTTTCTTAGGCAGTTAGCCTCGCTGGTATGCGCACCATTAGCGTTAGCCACGCTTCTAGGCCTCTTTGCTTTTGGAAAGAATGATAATTAAAAAATATATTATATTTTTTGCATTCGACTAAGAGGTTGGCAGTCAACTACGGCTACTTTCGATCGATTAGTCGACTATTCAACTAATCGGGGTCAGCCCTAATACTGTACTGTATATATTTTTTTGTCTTTATTTAAATTTTCATTGAAAAGGGTGTTGAACTCATTTTATTATTTATTTTATGCGGGGGGGGGGGGGGGGGGGCCTGTACAAAACAAAGATGGCTTGGTTTGTAGGCCAGGGTATCTTTCAGGGTCCACAGTCCACACTCTAACTGGAAAACCTAGAAACACTACCCGACACTACCGGTAGATTTCCAGTCATGGAAAATTTAACAAATTTATGTTACCAGGTATGGACTTCAGGGTCATGTTGAGGGATCTTCATTTTTTTTTTTACATATTATGAAAGTACAGATTCATACCTTCAAAATAAGCCATCACTTGAACATTTTGGTGGGATACTTTGCAAGCTACTTCCTATGATTCATGGTGATTATCACAAAACGTATTCAGAGATAATAGCCTTCAAGAGACGAGCAGGCTATTCAGTGACAATAGTGAAACAACTACAACACTACCCAGAAGTCATTGTAATCCATGGCCCCCCTCTCTCTAGGGCAATTAACACCTGGCAGCTTTCCAGTCTGAGGCTCTTTGTTATTAAAATGAGTCTGGTGACTGGTAGTGGTAGTGAAAGGGGCCCTGATAATAAACAAGAAACGTAATCAAGTTTCAAGATTTTATTAGCATTTAAAATAACACGAGATAAAAATAGACATGCTAAAGTCAATGTTCAATGTTCTGATGGCCTCTCCAGAAGCATTTAGATGTAAATACATGTAGTGTGGTAGTGAAAGACACAACAACTAGGTTAACCTTCTGTAGTGTGGTAGTGAAAGGTTAACCTTCTGTAGTGTGGTAGTGACGGATAAAAAAACGGATAAATAGTTTTTTTTACCATATTTCTAATATTTATTTTTGATAAATACCAATTATAAATATCTCGACGAATTACCTCTGAATATGAATCAAAAAAAATATTAAAGATTCGCTCACTAGTTCTACCAGAAACGGAGTTGAGGTGAAGCATTACTAAGCGCTTCTGTAGTGTGGCAGTGAAAGGGTTAACGCGCGCCTCATCGCGCCCCAGCGCAGTTTACATCAGGGCCCCCACAATAATGAAAAAGCCGATGAAAAAGCCATTTTTTATCACTCCGTTTCCGTATTAAATTAATTTACTTTTAGCCATTAGGTTGGAAAAAATGCACCCTACCGAAATTTGTTCGCTCATAAAATTCGAACTGTTTTAATGGTTTTTAATTAAGTTAAAACACACGTTTTATAACGGCCGTCAAGGCCTCTTTTTTTTTAATCTTTTTTTTAGACACTGCGTTACGTTGCTTATAAATCATCTGAACTTATAACATTAAGATAGTGTATTAATAGTGTGTTATTCTAAAGCTAATGACGTCTGTGTGTTAACACCTATTAAGTACAGTACTTGGCCCCTGTGGACAGGCCCACAGCCCGCGCGTGTAGTTTTTCTCCTCACTTGGAAGAAAATTTGTGGAACTATTATAACAATAATTACCTCATTTACAAGTTGTATTTAAGTTTGCAACTAAGGGCAAATAAGGGAACACATTAATGACAATTCAAATATGTAAAAAAAATCAAGATTTCGATTTTTAGGATTTTCTAAACAGCAAGACATTTTCTTCATTTCAGAGCACCTCCCCCTTTGCGGATCAAATCGGGTTTGGTCACGGCGAGTCACAAATATTTATTGTATTTCAGCCCTTCGCTCACATCTCCTATGTCCACCTTGGTGTGTGTTTTGTATCCATGTCCACCTTGGTGTGTGTTTTGTATCTATGTCCACCTTGGTGTGTGTTTTGTATCTATGTCCACCTTGGTGTGTGTTTTGTATCCATGTCCACCTTGGTGTGTGTTTTGTATCCATGTCCACCTTGGTGTGTGTTTTATATCTAATGTACACTTGGCTTGGTGTGTGTTTTATATCTACCGTAATTCCTCTAATAGTAACCCCGGCTTGTATTTGTTTCAACTGTAGCGGATACCAGGCTTGTATTAGGAGGAGGCATGTATAAGAGAGAGGCCTATATTTCAAATTTTCAAACGGATCATAATGAATAAATCAACATTTTGTGTCAGTTTGAACCCAGTAAAATGTACTGGGTTCATTTATTGAAACCAAGTACTGTATGAAATAGTAAACAGTGCAATTACAGGTGGTGACTGGTCATTTCAACGTTTTCAAAGTGAAATCAAGTAACTAGCTCAGTATGCAGCTCAGTATATTAGTAACCCGGCTTGTATTAGGAGGCCGGCTTATAATTGCTTAGCTCAAGAGCGCACCCGGCCATTAATAGAGACCCGGCTTGTATTTAAGACCCGGTTACTATTAGAGGAATTACGGTAGGCCTGCCACGATAACACATTTTGCTGGGCGATTAATTGCCCCCGAAAATATCGCGATAAGCGATATTATTGCGACCGGTTAGAGAATTTTTTTTTTGGAGAAATTTATTTCCCAAAACTTTTATTTTGAAGCCCACCGCTCCGTCTTTTCCGGTGTTTTAGACTTTTATTTTGAAGCCCACCGACCGGACCGGAAGTATTGTTGTGATTATCAGGTACTTTGGGTACCAGAAAAGTCACGTGAAACACTGCAGACCACTGATTGGTCAGAATAGAGACGCGTCTCTAGGATTTCATAATCATTATGTTTGCAGCAGGCACAAGTGCAATAAACAAAGGATACAGTCACTGTGTATTCTGCCTCATTTATTGATTAAACAAAACCGACATCAACACAATTTGCCACCGAGCGGAGAGTTTAGTCTCGCAAAAAGATCGCTGACTTGTTAAGGCTTGTTGTTAGGTTAGGTGCTTGCTAATGTTGTGCTAGCGTTTTAGCATGGCTATCGTACATAGCGTGATCAATATAACTCGCTATTGATTGTTTGTATGAGTAACGTTAATGCTAGTAGAATAGACACAACGTGAGGTAATCACCATCCATTTTAAACCGGTTATTACCTAATGCTAACGTTAGCAAATAGACGCGACTGGTAACGTTACAGCTTGTTAGCATAGACAGCCTAGCTAACGTTAACGCTTGTAGAATAGACACAATGAGAGGTAACGTTAGCGTTAGCAGAATAGACACAACGAGGGTCTCGTTAATGTTGTTATTGATTGATTGATTGAAAACTGTGTTTACTCTGTTTGTATGAGTAACGTTAATGCTAGTAGAATAGACACAATGAGGGGTAACGTTAGCCCCACGGAGCTCCTGTGCTGTGCTCTGTAGTAAAGCCAGCGGCCCGCCTCCCAACACGGACAGTGACTGACAAGGGGCACTGGGTCCGCCTCATTAAAACAAACGCGCAAATAGCAATTAATCGCGCCCGTCAAAATCATTGCATTCATTTTAATTATCGCGGCAATTAATCGATTTATTGCTTATCGCGGCAGGCCTAAATTACGGTATGTCCACCTTGGTGTGTGTTTTATATCTAATGTACACCTTGGTGTGTGTTTTATATCTATGTCCACCTAGTTGTGTGTTTTGTTTGAAACTCAACTGTTGGTGGGATTATAGCAGCGCCCCCTGCAGGCCAAGCTTGACCCACACTCCCTTTGTTGTGGTCCTCCGTGATGTTTGACAAACTCATGCTTATTCTCCTTATTTAAAGTGCTGTAAAATCCTAACCATAACGACTACAAAACCTACTTTTTGTGACGGGTGCAGCGGTCACCTGTAATGAACACGAGACACTTCATCATGAACCCTGTACAATTATTTACAAAGGAGTTAAATGTGTCAATACTAGGCCTATGGATCATAAATGTGGGGGGGGGGGGGGGGGGGGGCTGGTTGGTTCTGTTGAGGGTGGACTTGGAGCTGATGAGGAGGAGTTGAGTGTTGTCACTGTTGTGAGTTTAAGGTTTGGTGCTGAGGTACAGGTGCATCTCAATAAATTAGAATATTGAAGAAAAGTTCATTTATTTCTGTAATTCAAAAAGTGAAAATCATATAGATTCATTAAACACAGTAAAATATTTCAAACCTTTATTTCCTTCAATTTTGATGATTATGGCTTACAGCTAATGAAAACCCAAAATTCAGTATCTGAGAAATTTTTTATATAAGTCCAATGAATGAATGAAAGATTTTTATTTTCGAACAAGTATAAAAACTAAAATATATCTTCATTTGACATATAAAAGACAATTAAAAAAAAAGACAACAGAAAGAGAAACAGATAAACAAATCATAGTTTACCCTGTTCAAAAAAGGAGTAGGAAGAAGTATACTTTAATTTTTTTTATTTTTTATTCCTACCCCTTTTTAACTCAAATTATATAATTTAATTCTATTGTTAATTATGTATATATATATATTACAGAAATGTCGGCCTACTGGCGGTTAGGTGGCCGAGCGGAGATTGCGTTCGTCACCAGCCCCGGAGCTGTGAGCTGGATTCGCCTGTTCGAATCCAGCTCACAGCTCCGGGGTTGTCACCAGCTTGGCTGGCCGTCTGCACTAATACAATTGGCTGTATTAGAGGGTGGGAGAAGCTGGCGGGGTGGGTCCGGGTCGTTGTAAACAGCGACTCCTACAGTTCGGTCGGGGCGCCTGCTAAGCGCGGATTGGACTTGAGGGGGATAGTGTGGTCCTCCCACACGCTACGCCCTCTCAATGAGAATCCGCGCTGCCAGGTGAAAAGAAGCGGTGATTGGCTGGACGTGTGTCGGAGGAAGCACGTGGTAGCCTCCACTCTCCCAGATGATCTGACTGTGGGGGGTAAGTGCGCAGCGACCAGGAAGGGACTGGGAATTGGCATACGACTAACATTGGGATGGGAGAAAATCAGAGGAAAATGGAGGGGGAAAAAGACCAAAAAAAAAATGTCGGCCTACTGAAGAATATATGCACTCAATACTTGGTTGTGGCTCCTTTTGCGGGAATCAATGCGGTGTGGCCTGGAGGCAACCAATATATGTCCTCAATATTCTAATTGATTGAGATGCACCTGTATATCCCAGTGTCATCAGCATAGCAGCGGATGATGCTGCGCCGCTCAGTTTCCAAGTGTGAACACGAACAAGCCTCTCCTTAACCCTTTCACTGCCACACGACAGCAGGTTAAACCTTTCACTACCACCCTATTATTTATTTTGATTTATTTCTTTATTTCGCACCATTTCAGCAAAACAGTAAAAACATTGACCATGACAGAAAGTGTATAAAGGTGCTGAGTAGAGGCAAGAGACCCAGATGGGCCTATACGGGGCCTCAACTCATTAAATCATTGGATTAAAAAAATAAACACAAACAAAAGTAAAGTGAAATAAGTTCGTAAAACAATTTTCATAATATTAAGATAATAATAAGTTAATAATAATAATAATCAAAGTAATAATAATAACAAAAACAACAACATTAATAATTAGTCTAAACAAATTAACATGAAACTGTAAAACAAAGTGACATTTATGGTTTTATGAGATTGAAGCTATTCATTTAACAATGTGGATTTGAGTGATGAAATAGATGCGCACAGATGAGAAGATTAACCCTTTACTATCACACTACAGACGGTTAAAGGGTTAACCTTCTGTAGTGTGGTAGTGAAAGGGTTCAGCTGAACACCAGAGGGACAGGACTCTAGTGATGATGTCCTGGAGCTGCTCTATAGACTGTGAATAGTGGGACAACTCCTAGGACACTATGACGGTAACCATGGTGATTTTACTGGGATATATAGGTACATTTTCTGATTCAGAGCTTGGATGTTGGATTTGGACATTTGGATGCAATAGCTCAAGCATACATTATTACGAACCCACAAAGTTTGTCACCAATTAATTGTCAACGGACCAGCTCCAAAAAGTGTCACTTGAGTCTTGATGCTCTGGTGTCTGGCTTAGAAAAACTGTTTAAAATATAAAGAAAATACTGACTTAAAGGTGCTATAGATAACATTCAGCCATTAGATGTCACACTAGACTAGAGCACCAGCATGTCGGACCAAACTCGGACCTCTTAACTAGCAGCAGGTTTATCCAATCGGGTGCATTCCATGAAGTAGGGAAGGGTACATGTAAATACCAACATTCATTTTGGACCCGCCAAATAGTTTTCTGTCAATCATTTTTGGGGGAGGGAAGCAATACTTTTATTCCGTACCTTTCTAAAAATCTCTGGATGTATCATTTTTATTTTTAAATGATTAGGCTACATAAATTTTTTTTTATCTATAACACCTTTAACTGTCCCAACTCCCAATATCATCGGAAGAGCACATGTTTTGGGGTGGTTTTTCCCCTTTACTGTCCCAGAAGGAATCCTCTGTTTACCTCCTCCTCCGTGTGTCGTTCTAGGGACTGTGCCTCACGCTGCTGCTGCTGGCCATATTCAAGAAGGCCCTGCCTGCCCTCCCCATCTCCATCACCTTCGGCCTGGTGTTCTACTTCTCCACGGACTACATAGTCAGACCATTCATGGACAACCTCGCCGCTAACCAGTTCTACATCTGACACCCCTCCCAGCCTCCTGCCCCTTTTCTCTAGGGGCCTCCGTGGTCCAGCCTCCAGCCCCTTCCCTCTAGGGGCCTCCGTGCTCCAGCCTAACACACAAACCCATCTTTCCCCACGCCTGTCCTTGTGTTTCTCCTCTATTCTTTTCCGCTATTCTTCTTGCAAGAGGATGAGGGGGACGGTGACCTTCATGAAGAGAACCGAGTGGAACGGTTTCATCGTCTTGAGAACTGCTACCGGTAATCGTTGTTTCATCGTCTTAACCCTTTCACTGCCACACGACAGAAGGTTAGCCCTTTACTATCACACAACCGACGGCGATGCTCCATCATTAGCTCCGCATCCGCACGTCGGTTGTGCGATAGTAAAGGGCTAACCTTCTGTATTGTCACAGTGAAAGGGTTAACCGGCTGTCGTGTGGCAGTGAAAGGGTTAAGAACTGCTACCGGTAATCGTTGTTGTTTCATCGTCTTAAGAACGTACATCGTTGATGCATTGTCGCACACGGGCTGTGGAAGCAGTCATGTCCCAGCTCTTCTCCCAAAACTCTACCGAGGCTTTTCTACTATTGTTGTTGTGAACCTAGGGAGAATATTCTATATATAATCTAAAAGGCATTCCTGCACAAGGTTTTATTTTACAAATTAAATATATAGTAGTTTAACCCCCCCCCCCCCCCCCCACACACACACACTTTTTTACTGAGGTCTGAAATTAGTAGCACCAGACAGGAGATGTAAATGTAAATATCAGTTATACTCTGCAAATGTTTAAATGACTTTAATCGGTTTTTTATTATTATATATATTATATATAATTAATATATATATATATATTATATATTATATTATATATATAATATATAAATAAACTTGGGGTGCCAAGATTTCCTTTTGATAAAATGTAAGTAAAATCCCACCTCCCATGTTGCTGTTTGGTTGCCGTTCATTGGTTAAGAGAAACAAGCCGCGGTTTAAGCGCCACTAATGGAGACGTTGGAACTAATTCCGCCGCTGGAGGGGCGCTTTAAAACCGAGACGCTCGTCCGCCATTCGTCCGGGCGGCTTTCACGCACTACAGGGGGGAACTATGTATGTAGTCTTTATATCGAAGAAGATATATATTTATAGAATGTAATTAATGTGTAACTTTTGATTTTGTAACTAAATACTTGTTGAAGAAAAAGGACTGAAGGTCGTTCAAGGGTATTTCCTAAAATCTCACGTACTGTTTTGATTGTGTTGTGCAATAAACTGGTAAAGTACAAAATAAATATGGCTTTTTTTTTTTTTGTAGTCTACAGATGGTTACGTGTTTAGACGTTGAGTTGAGGCCCAATCTGTGATCCATATGTAAACAGTTCCCCAGGATGTTCAAACAAGATGGTGCTGAGTCGCAACAAAAAAAACACAATTTCAATAAAATAGCTAACAAATAGGTTCCAAATCATATTTAATATTTAAGTACATTGTATATACGGTATAAGCTGGCCCCAAGCTTTTGCTGCAAAAACGAAATACGATTATTTAAAAAAGGATTATTTAAAAAGAATTATAAAACACATGGTAGCGCTGTGTCCCTATACCAAGCCCTGGGATGCCCCACCATGAGGAACGGGGGCACATTTTGATTTGGAGTTGGTTGACTTCTTGATACAAGGAGTAAACACTGAGAGAAAACGGGTGACTTTTTCTCATCTACAAATCAAACTCGTGAACAATGTTTGGTGAATAACACACATTGATAGGGTCCAAAAAGAAAGATCCCAGATTGTGGGAATTCTGTCGACGGGGTAAGACAATTTCACTATTGCTAATTACGCTTCAAGAAATGTATTGAAACGATTGGACGATGTCTGACTACCTGTAGTGAGAACCCCTGGTAACTGACCTGATAACTGACCTGCATAGCTAGGACCCCTGGTAACTGACCTGTGTAGCTAGGACCCCTGGTAACTGACCTGCGTGGCTAGGACCCCTGGTAACTGACCTGTGTGGCTAGGACCCCTGGTAACTGACCTGTGTAGCTAGGACCCCTGGTAACTGACCTGCGTGGCTAGGACCCCTGGTAACTGACCTGCGTGGCTAGGACCCCTGGTAACTGACCTGTGTGGCTAGGACCCCTGGTAACTGACCTGTGTAACTCTGACCCCTGGTAACTGACCTGTGTAGCTAGGACCCCTGGTAACTGACCTGCATAGCTAGGACCCCTGGTAACTGACCTGTGTAGCTAGGACCCCTGGTAACTGACCTGTGTAGCTAGGACCCCTGGTAACTGACCTGTGTAGCTAGGACCCCTGGTAACTGACCTGTGTAGCTAGGACCCCTGGTAACTGACCTGTGTAGCTAGGACCCCTGGTAACTGACCTGTGTAGCTAGGACCCCTGGTAACTGACCTGTGTGGCTAGGACCCCTGGTAACTGACCTGTGTAGCTAGGACCCCTGGTAACTGACCTGCGTGGCTAGGACCCCTGGTAACTGACCTGTGTAGCTAGGACCCCTGGTAACTGACCTGCGTGGCTAGGACCCCTGGTAACTGACCTGTGTAGCTAGGACCCCTGGTAACTGACCTGTGTAGCTAGGACCCCTGGTAACTGACCTGTGTAGCTAGGACCCCTGGTAACTGACCTGTGTAGCTAGGACCCCTGGTAACTGACCTGTGTAGCTAGGACCCCTGGTAACTGACCGGTGTGGCTAGGACCCCTGGTAACTGACCTGTGTAGCTAGGACCCCTGGTAACTGACCTGTGTAGCTAGGACCCATGGTAACTGACCTGTGTAGCTAGGACCCCTGGTAACTGACCTGCATAGCTAGGACCCCTGGTAACTGACCTGTGTGGCTAGGACCCCTGGTAACTAACGGCATGTCAAGCTTCAAGTTAAAAGGATCCAACTCCTCTGTTATGGGTAACATCTTTATTCTGGTTTCCAGACAAGAAGGAGAAAAATTCAAACACAACCAGATCATTTTCGAACATGGAAACAAACGGCTACTTTAATTTATTGAAATCCAACACATGGCCTCATGGTGCGTCTTCTATCCAGGGTCAACGGTCTTCAAACTGTGATTTATTCTTGAGAAGGAATGATGCTAAATATTCAATGGGATTCTGAGGTCTGAAAATTAAAAAGAAAATGTTTAAAAGAATGTTTTGTCTGATGATCCATAATCTGCAAGGAAAACTGAACACAAGTTAGAGTAAATAAGACTGCTAATGAACCTACAAACACTAACCTCTGGTAAACTACAGTACAAACACTAGCCTCTGGTAAACTACAGTACAAACACTAACCTCTGGTAAACTACAGTACAAACACTAGCCTCTGGTAAACTATAAACTAGGGCTGTCAGTTTATCGCGTTAATTAGATTAATTAATTACACAGCAAATTATTGCGTTATGAAAATGAACTCAAAATTAATTTAAAAAAAAATCTCATTAATTCCATAACGTAGAATACACATTTACAGACTTTCTTTTAATATGGTCCATTCGTTCTTGGTATCTGATTCTAGGACATCTATGGATCTCAGGGAATGTATTCCCAGTGTCAGAAATACTGTCTGTTACTAGGCTTGAGTAAATTGTAATGAACCAAATGAGAATATCAATTAAATTGACTGAATAACACCATGCTAAAATTTACCAAACCTGACAAATCTAAGCAAATTAATAAATGGAAGATTATTAAACGGAAGGTTTTGTAGATACAGTACTGAATTCTGCAATCCGGACACATGCAATTTGAAACATGATTATAGAATATAGAATATCAGGCATAAAATGGTTATGCGATTAAAATGCGATTAATTACAAATCCTGTAATTAATTAGATAGCCTCTGGTAAACTACAAACACTAGCCTCTGGTAAACTACAAGCATTCATTCAGCTTAAGACAAGTTTTCCCTCTTGAGAACTGTCCTGGGCGTACAGGAACAACATACTGACTGAACTGTCCTGGGCGTACAGGAACAACATACTGACTGAACTGTCCTGGGCGTACAGGAACGACATACTGACTGAACTGTCCTGGGCGTACAGGAACAACATACTGACTGAACTGTCCTGGGCGTACAGGAACAACATACTGACCGACTTGTCCTGGGCGTACAGGAACGACATACTGACTGAACTGTCCTGGGCGTACAGGAACAACATACTGACTGACTTGTCCTGGGCGTACAGGAACGACATACTGACTGACTTGTCCTGGGCGTACAGGAACAACATACTGACTGAACTGTCCTGGGCGTACAGGAACAACATACTGACTGACTTGTCCTGGGCGTACAGGAACAACATACTGACTGAACTGTCCTGGGCGTACAGGAACAACATACTGACTGAACTGTCCTGGGCGTACAGGAACAACATACTGACTGAACTGTCCTGGGCGTACAGGAACAACATACTGACTGAACTGTCCTGGGCGTACAGGAACAACATACTGACTGAACTGTCCTGGGCGTACAGGAACAACATACTGACTGAACTGTCCTGGGCGTACAGGAACAACATACTGACTGAACTGTCCTGGGCGTACAGGAACGACATACTGACTGAACTGTCCTGGGCGTACAGGAACAACATACTGACTTGTCCTGGGCGTACAGGAACAACATACTGACTGAACTGTCCTGGGCGTACAGGAACAACATACTGACTGAGCTGTCCTGGGCGTACAGGAACAACATACTGACTGACTTGTCCTGGGCGTACAGGAACAACATACTGACTGAGCTGTCCTGGGCGTACAGGAACAACATACTGACTGAGCTGTCCTGGGCGTACAGGAACAACATACTGACTGAACTGTCCTGGGCGTACAGGAACAACATACTGACTGAGCTGTCCTGGGCGTACAGGAACAACATACTGACTGAACTGTCCTGGGCGTACAGGAACAACATACTGACTGACTTGTCCTGGGCGTACAGGAACAACATACTGACTGACTTGTCCTGGGCGTACAGGAACGACATACTGACTGACTTGTCCTGGGCGTACAGGAACAACGTGTGAATGTCCCTCTTAGAACAAACCTTTCCTTGGCCAGGACCGACAAGCCTTGGAGGAGGATGGGCACTACCGTCTGATCCAAGTATGCCCTGGTCGGGAGGGACTGCAGGTCCACCTTCTGTTTGGACATTTTCTCTGCGTTGGCTTTTTCATTCTCCACTATCCTCTACATCAGGGGGGTAAAGGGGAGGAGATGGATACAGAGAAGAGAAAATAATGTTATACTTAATTTATCAATTTGTAGGGCTGGGAAAAAAACAGTATTCAGAAGGATTCTTTTCGATATATCTACATTCAATAAATGTTTTGTACCAATGTTTAGACCCAATAATGCAAGTTATTATCATTGGTGGCCCACCAAGCCAGTGGGGGCCACAACAGGATATCTAGTTGGCCACTAGGGGGAGTCAAGCAGGGACATTCAGATCAAAGCACATCCTAGTTGGCCACTAGGGGGAGTCAAGCAGGGACATTCAGATCAAAGCATATCCTAGTTGGCCACTAGGGGGAGTCAAGCAGGGACATTCAGATCAAAGCATATCCTAGTTGGCCACTAGGGGGAGTCACAGATCAAATTATATCCAGGTTGGCCACTAGGGGGAGTCACCAGATCAAAGGATATCCAGGTTGGCCACTAGAGGGAGGCACCAGATCAAATGATATCCAGGTTGGCCACTAGAGGGAGTCACCGGGGACACTGGATGAAAGTAGAACCATTCATTCAAAACGTTCTGGTTAGTAGCTTGTTTGTATTTCTCAAACCAAATCACAATCATCTATTCTAGGGTGACGCTAAGCTCAAAATGCACCTCGCAAAATAACGTTTGGGGAGAAAAGTTTCTTTGTGAAGAAAAGTGTTCTATCGTGAGTGTAGCTTTGCTAGCTCCAAGGCAATGCAATTAAATCTGAATGTTCGATTCCCTCTCCTCCCGGGCAGCGTGTCAGTGTCCTTGAGCAAGACACTTAACCCCTAATTGCTCCCGATGTGCAGATTAGCACCTTGCATGGTTGCCTCTGCCATTGGTGTGTGAGTGAATGGGTCAAATGTAAGGAACAAATTGTAAAGCGATTTGGATAAAAGCGCTATATAAAAATGCAGCCATATAAAAATGCAGCCATATAAAAATAGACTGTAAACAATATAATTAGCAATACAATTAACTGCCCAACTCTGGTCTTGCTAAAGAAACATGTTTTTTTCCCATGGAAAAAGCTCCATAGAGCAGATTTAACTGTCTTCATTAAACGGCTTCGATGAAATACCTATATTCATTTTATGAAAATATCATTCCTACAGTATGAGCAACAGCACCAGGTAAGTATCCCTTCAGCGACCCTGCCAGCCTTGCGATGGAACAACATCCTGTACTTTTCACCACACACACCAGAGAGTTTCCATAGCTACCTGGATGTTTTCCGTCAGACCATATTCAGCATGAGGGTTTTCAGCAACCTATAGGAGATGTGTGTTAGGGCTGCACGATTAATCGTAAAAGAAAATCGCGATCTTGATTCATAGACTTATGCAATCTCCTTTCAAAATTATGACTTTTTCTTTTTAACTTTTCAAGTACTTTCATATGTTATGTTTAAGTCAAGCACTTTGATATATGTTATGATGTCTGTTTAAGAAAGTGCAATAAATTATTTGATTGAAAAAATAAGAATCGTGTGAGAATCGTGATCTCAATTCTTAGAGAGAAGAATCGTGCAGCCCTAGTGTGTGTGTTTAGGATTCATATTGACATGTTGGATGGAGTGGTGGGGGGGGGGGGGGGGGGGCGAGCTGAACAACAGCATGGCCTGGTGTTGAATTCATGATTCATACCAATTCAGAATCATCAACATAGTCTGGGAACAGCAAGGGATAAGATATTCCTTTATTGATCTCCTTGGGGAAAGTCAGTTGTCATAGCAGCATGCGGGAGGGGAGGTACAGGTATGGGCAGGGTAATAGAAAGACAAATACGGGCAATAGAATTATAGTACAGTATAAAAGTAAAAATAGGCAGTGTAAACAATATAATTAACTCAGAATAATATACGCATATGAGCAAGTAGGCAGTGTGATCAAATGTGCAGATGAGGGTCTGTACGCCATATCAGTTATATTATGCATTACAATAAATATTGTTTATTATTACCGGGATTCTGTTGACCCTCTGCTAAAGACGGAGAACGGGGGCCTGTATTTAATATGGCTGCCCCTCATTAACGACGTCACTCAGTCCTCCTGATCTACCCCACGGTGCAAAGCATTTCATCCTCGTTTGATTCGGTTTAATCATAGGGGCACGACATTTAATTCAATTTAAAACCTTTATTTAAACTTAACAGAGGTTTCCCTCGTTTACAGTCATGTCGAGTGTACATACGGAGATAAGCAAAGAAAACGTACAATCACACAGCATATGACAACAATAAGGAGGCAAAGATAAATCAATTTAAACGGATATACTGTAAACCGTTTAGATACGGGAGGAATGCATTTACATGTATGTACCGATAGGGGGCAGCATTGGGTCAATAAGAGATTCTGGTACACATGTCTGGTACATTTTGGACATTTCAGTTTATCTCTCAGCTCTTATAATTCATCCTATTCAAGCCTACAAGAATTCACTAGGAGCAGCCTTTAACTCCTGGCAGGGGGGTTTGGTGCATTAAGTTCTATGTGCATTTTATGTTCTATGAATGTTAATCAATGTGCTTATCCCTCTTTAGACAAATAAAATAAATGAAATTATAGAGAGTTATAGAGAGTAAATTAGTTTGAATATGGGCACGTAGCGATTTCATCGGGGGAAGTGAATCCTTGCGTTGTGTTAATTCCAGCTCCATGAAATGATGTAGATGAAAAAAAACAGCAATACCTTGTCTTATAGGGAACTGTTACCTTAGCTGTAATTAACACAACACAGGGAATCAATGACCCAGATGACATCACCGGTGGCCATATTCAAACTCATTCACTCTCAATAACTGTCAAACTAAAGGAATGTGTGCAAAACTGTTTAGTTTGGGGATGTGTGTGAGTTTATGTGCAAAATAAATCAGTGTTGTTTTTTGGTGAAGTGCCCCTTTAAAAATCTGAGTGAAACATAATGTTTAATTTTCTATTAATCACAAGTGACTGAGGTACTTACTGCTCCCTCCATGGCCTGATCAGCATCTGTATGATCTACGGGAGAAACCATTCAAACGTTAGTAGTGCCCTTAAACCCATACAGGAAATGTACTTACGCATAGCACTACAGTTTTCCTTGTTTTCTGATTCAGATTCTGACAGATGATGAATTATTATGAATAACTTATCCTACTGATTGATTGATTGATTGAAAACTTTATTAACAGATTGTAGAATGGGTACAATACAGTATGGCTCAATACACACAATTGTTAAGGGGATGCAGACCAGAGAAAGACTTTCGTCTTTCGTATTTGTAAATCTGGTATGTCAAATGAGATGTAGCAGTACTGTATCTATATGTCATGTATGTCATATATGTTATGATGAATTGAAAATGGGGGACCCTGATGTAAACAAGACGAAAGTCTTTCTCTGGTCTGCATCCCCTTAACAATTGTGTGTATTGAGCTGTACTGTATTGTACCCATTCTGCAATCTGTTAATACAATTTCCAATAAATGTCTGCGCTGCAGGTGCAATAAGGCTGCACTTCAGTACACACAGGCCGCTGCTTCTGTGATGGAGAATGTGCCAGTTGAACCCTGTAATCGCTACAGTTTAATCGGGTAATATCCCTATCACCATGTTGTGTGTGTGTGTGGGGGGGGGGGGATAAAAAGTAAAATGTTTGATACCGTTTTGTAAATTGGTGTATAATTGTTGAAATATATATTTATTTTTTATATACAAATTATAAAAAAATATATTAATAAAACATGTTCTTCACTTCACATAAATACTATTTGTGGTGTTAAAAACATGAAAAAAATAGCTTTGGTGGCCAAAGTGTTCTATGCCAGGCAGGCATGTTTGGAAATGGTTACCATGGTCACCAGAATGCCAATCTGCAATGCCCCAATATCCATATTTCTTCTAAATATATTAAGCTAAGAAATATGTACCAAATGTGGTGCTTTTATCACAAGTTGAACAATAGGTTAGCTATGCCACTCCACTATTTGGTGTACCTTGGCATTTGATGTACTGTTATGGAAATGTGTTCCTCGCGTCAGTGTCTCCTCGGCACCAAAACGCGTGAGAACCACTTGTGAATGAATAACGTTATTATTCAACGTTAGTTTTTGGAGCGGCTACCATTAGCCGTGTTCTCTACACCTTTAACGTTCGTCAAAGAATGATGGATATAAATCTTCTGCAACCGTATATTCGGTACCATTGGCGTATCCTACGCCAGACATACACATCATTAGACGAATAATAGTGTAGAAAATGCATAAAGCAAATAAAATAACGGCAAATTGACTCACCATCCGCCATGTTTGTTGTTAGTATTTACGCAATCTGCGTGGTTTACGTACATTCTTCTAGATACCCCGGTTTGCGTCAAAACTCCAGCGCTCCCCACGGTGCAGTGCCTCGAGCACCCAGCAGACTGCAAGGATTACACTTCCGTTTTGGTCAT
Source organism: Notolepis coatsorum (assembly GCF_963971535.1). Lineage (NCBI taxonomy): Eukaryota > Metazoa > Chordata > Actinopteri > Aulopiformes > Paralepididae > Notolepis > Notolepis coatsorum. The sequence continues at coordinate 16,603,265 of NC_140171.1, forward strand.
TTCTACCTTCAAAGTAAAAGCGCAGAAATGGACAAGTATCTGTCTTAGCAACACGCAATATACATCCGATTTTATGTGACTTCTGCCATGTTTAATATGTAGGTTTTGTTGAATGACCCTGTTGAATGACATGTCGTCAGCCTGTGACTGCAACTTGTTCCTGTTTGCGGACGACTCAGCCCTGCTGGTCTCTGACAAGAACAAGTTGCAGGAACTAGGCAAAATCTGCATATCTGCAAATCTGCTGATAACAAACTATCATTACACATGGGCAAAACAGAGTCCATTCTCTTCGGTTCAAATAACAAACTCAGCAAGACCGACGGCTTCTCAGTTGCAGTGGGTGACAATATTGTCACAAGGAAAGACGAAATTACCTACCTGGGTTCCATCCTAGAGGCAAATCTTTCCTGTGACAAAATGGCATCCAATGTAATAAAAAAAAGTCAACCAACGAACTAGATTCTTGTACCGGATCTCCTCTCTGGTAAACAAGAATACCCTGAAGACTCTGGCAGGAGCACTCATTCAAGGGTACTACGACTATGCGTGCACCTCATGGTACCAAAGCACCTCAAAGGCGCTTAAAACAAAATGACAAACATCACAAAACAAACTGGTCAGACTACTACTTGACCTTACCCCCAGAACCCACCTCACCCCTGCCCACTTTGACAACCTAGGATGGCTTAGAGTAGACGACAGAGTACAGCAACTTGCAATGGGCCTGGTCTACAAGATACACTATACGACTAAGGTACCCATGTACATGTCAAAATACTTCCCAAAGGTCAGTGAATACCACGATCACAACACCAGAGGGAGCTCCACAAATCATGTTAAACCCAGATTCGGCTCAAACAAGGGACTAAATACGCTTCGCAATTATGCCACATCAATGTGGAACGCCCTACCCAAAGCTGTAAAAGAATGTGAATCCCTACCCACATTCAAAACCGCTCTTAAAGAGCACCTACGGGAGGCTGCAATTTGAAACTGGCCACCGTAAATGCCCAAAACCCCCACCACCTCCTAATAGACAGTCTCCTCCCCACCGCATGTATATATTCCCTCCCCGCCGTATGTATATTTCTCTCCCACCCACCCACCCCCTCCTAATGTACAGTCCCCTCCCCATCATATGTATATACTCTGTCAGGATCTAGGGGTAACAGTACTGTATATTTGAATACCGTTTATGTCACAAATGTATCAGTACTAAATACCTATATGTCCCTATGCCATAAATGTCATGTATGTTGTGTATGTCATAAATGTCTATATGAATTGAAAATGGGGGACCCTGATGGAAACAAGACAAACGTCTTTCTCAGGTCTGCATCCCCTTAACAATTGTGTGTATTGAGCCCATTCTGCAATCTGTTAAATAAAGTTTTCATTAATTCATTCATTCACTCCTAAAATACGGTCATTATTAATGATTGTATTTTTACAAAAGAGAGCCCACCCACATAAGTTGGTATAATAATAATAAACTATTTGTATATAGCACCTTTCATAGAATAATTAATTTGCAGCCCAAAGTGCTTCACAGCCGTAAAATAGACATAAAATAAACAGAATAAAAGCAGAGAGTAAGAAAAGAGCAAAAGTAATGCAGGTAATAACACGTTTGGTTAATGAATTAACAATATCATTACACCTGGACTAGATTAGCCGCTTCTTCACACGCAAATCTGATGTGGACTAATGAAATGTATATTTCAGCATACAATTATTCGCACACTGGATCCAATGTAGTGTTCCGTGTTCATTGTTCTAATACAAAATCACATTTAAAAAAAAGAAAATCTGTGAACATGGACCTATAAATATAATAAAAACACAACTTGGAAGGTTGGAAGCTGTCAACATTGGGATTTGAAAAAACGGGAGATTTCCCCCCGCCCCCTCCCAATGTAGTCTCCTCCCCCTCGTATGTATTGTCTGTTAGGATGTTTGTTGACAGCTGCTCTCTGGTCAAAATCTGTATGTACCCAAGGACTGGGTGAACTACTAATTGCTACATTAAATGAATCAGATACCTGGTTGAAAGTGAAATGCTGTGTACATCCCTGCATTAAATGAATGGAAGTGTCAGTGTTTCTGTAGAGGAGATGGAACGCCTGCTCTTGTCGGCACTGCGCAGCCGTGGAATCGCAAGGCCATAGATTTAGAATAGATAGAAAGGGCACATTGTGGTGTATCATAATTAATTTGTTGAATACAATAGGATTTTTATAACGTTGACACAAATTAAGGAATATTTACACTAAGTTCTATTTGACCTCTTATTTAATTCATTAATTTAATTGTAGGTACTGTTTATATTGTACATAGTCCTGTGTGTTGTATATTGTGTCCTATACTTTTGTGTTTATTGTCTCTTTATATACACCGTGGGAAGGGGGGCACGTAATTGAATTTTTCTGTATGTCTTGCACAAATTGGAAAATGACAAAGTTGACTTTGACTTTTAACATGTGTCTATAGTGTCAGACACTAATTGTAATGTTAAAAACAGATACTGCTGTAATATAAAGTGAAATTCTACCATGCCTCAATGTATCAACTTTAAACATACACTAAATGTTAATGTTAGAAATGTTAATTTCCATTACATTTCCTAAGAACAGCAATGTCCATTCTATCAACTCCAAATCTGTGCTATGAGCTCAATTCTCCCGGTGCATGCAGAAGTAGAATTGTCTTGTTTTGGATGAATGAGTAGAAATGAAAAACGGAAATCTTGTTTTATTAAAGTAGTTTTGACATGTGATATAGATAAAGACATTGTTTCATTGTGTATTGATTAACTTTACATTTGCGCTTCATTACTTTACAAAAGTTATACTGGCACATGGGTCTAATACTCTAATACAGCAATGGATTATGGGTAAATGCAACGTTAAAGCAGTGCCAATGTAAGACTGACTTTACATTAAATGAATGACAATAATATAGTATAAAGTAGGGTATTATTTGGACTAAAGAATGGTGTTGTCTCACCCTACTCGCATGTTGAGGGAGAGCACCATACATTATACACTGAGAAACCATGGCCGAGAGTGAGCTCCCCGCCCAGGAACAACCCCACTTTGCCTGACAGACTGTCCGCAAGTTGGCAACTGTCTTCCCGTCTGACTTCCTGTGCTAATGGTCTAATCTACACTTCTGCCACCTGTCGTCACGGAGGGGAATTGCAGCCATTTTGTATAAATAAAAAAAATACGGGAAAATATTTCAACAGGAGGAATATATATAAATATATATATATTTTATATATATATATACAAAATTATATATATATATATATTTATAAAAAATCTCAACCGTATTGTAAACATTGTAGAATCCCGCTTTTATGTTGAATATTTCTTTCACCGGAAGTAGTCGATACACAACAAAACATTTTACTGGCTGACAGAAAAGTCAGAAACCTGACGACTCCTGACAAGCGGTTCTTCCAAATTCAAACATTCACACTTAACTTACTAACCCGATAAGGGAAAAAAGCAGGTGGCACAACAAACGAGAGGGTGGACGTTTGGACAAACAAAAACGACGACCGATATGATGATTATGACAACACGGACGATACGCTAGCGAGTCGGATGAATGAGTTCCATGACGGGAGCCTCGGGAGGAAGAGGCTTCAGAAAGAAGCGAGGCTCCGCCGGCTGTCTGCCCCCCGACAGAGACACCGTCTCCGACCGGGTGGCGCTCCTCGCACACAACACGCCGCGGCATTTCTACTACATCATAACCTATCCTCTCCTGGGGTTGCTCTCGGCGTGTCGGTGCCTCGCCGTGCGCCTGGTCTGGCTCCTGGTCTGGTTGGCTCGTCCCTTCAGAATCACAGCCAAACAACCCAAACAGCAGCAGGAGAGTGAGGAGGAGGAGGAGGAGGAGGAAGAAGAGGACGAGCGGGTTAGAAACCACCACAAACAAGCCTTCGAATATATCTCCGCGGCGCTCAGGATCGATGAAGATGACAAAGGTGTCTATCTCTGTTTTCATTCATTCAGCCCATTGATTGATTGAAAACGTTATTAACAGATTGCAGAATGGGTACAGTACAGCCTCAATACATACAATTGTTAAGGGGATGCAGACCAGAGAAAGACTTTCGTCTTGTTTACATCAGGGTCCCCCATTTTAATTTCATCATAACATATATGACACACTGTATCCCAGTGTATCCCAATGTACAGTGTTGCTTGTACAGTTGTACAGTGTTCCCCCCCAACCCCTCCCTACCCCCCCCCCCCCCACACAACCCCACCCAACCTCCTCCAATGTACAGTTTCTATGTCAAATGTATATACTCCCTTTTCTGGACTCTTTTTGTATCACAAACAGTACTGTATTTGCAAATCTGGTATGTAATAAATGTATAGATGTAGCAGTACTGTCTATCTGTATGTCATATATGTCATTATGTCCTGATGAATTGAAAATGGGGGACCCTGATGTAAATAAGACGAAAGTCTTTCTCTGGTCTGCATCCCCTTAACAATTGTGTGTATTGAGCTGTACTGTATTGTACCCATTCTGCAATCTGTTAATAAAGTTTTCAATCAATCAAAACACACGACATACAGATAGACAGTACTGTTTGTGATACAAAAAGAGTCCAGAAAAGAGAGCATATACATTTGACGTAGAAACTGTACATTGCTTTGAATATGGTTGTGTCCCCCTCTTTGTAGACATGTGTCATGGTTGTGTTTGCGCTCCAAAACACAGCAGGCAGCCCTAATGCATTTGGCCTGTTTCAGTTGAGTGAGCATTTGCTGAAAAGTGTTAAAGAGTTCTCTCTTTTGTCTAAAACACCAACAACTATCATAGTCTGTCCTTGAGACATGCAGTCTTATGTTCAATAATAATAATAATAATAATAATAATAATGGAGTGAGCTGGTGGAGGAGATCAGACGGGTATCGGGGAGGGGGGGGGCGAGGGACTTGTACGTGAGGAGCAGGAGTTTGAAAGAGATGCAGAACTTGACTGGGAGCCAGTGGAGGTGGATGAGGGTGGGGGTGATGTGCTGCCAGGGCTTGGTGTGAGTGAGAACCCTGGCAGCTGAGTTCTGAACATACTGGAGCCTGTCCAGGGCTTTGCTGGGTACCCCGAACAGGACTCCGTTGCAGTAGTCCAACCGGGAGGTGATAAATGAGTGGATCAGGGTCTCGGCCACAGAATCTGAGAGTGAGGGTCGGAGACGGGAGATGTTTTTGAGGTGGTAAAAGGCAGACTATAACAGATTTGATGTGGGAGTGAAATGAAAGTGGAGTCGAGGGTGACGCCCAGGTTACGGACTTCGAGAGACGGGGAGATGGAACAGCCGTCAACGTGGAGGAGGAGATCTCCAACCTTCCGGAGCAGTGCCTTGTGGGGGGCCACAACCATGAGCTCTGTCTTTTTGCTGTTGACTTTGAGTAGTTTGGTTGACATCCAGGTTTTTATGGCGTGGAGGCAGTTGACGAAGGACTATGGGGGGAGCTGGGAGGATGGTGAGGTCAGTGTTTCCCACAGGATTTTCAGAGACTATGGGGGGTGGACCTCCGACCCTCTAGGGGGGTCCGGGGGCATGCCCCCCGTAACTTTTTTTGTGTGTACTGTACATTTTAAAGTAAAATGCATCAATCTGGTGCACTTTGAGAGCAAAATAAAGAGGCTAGATCTATGATGAACTTTGTGCTCAAAACACAAAATCGACTAGACTAGTGCTTCCCAATCCTCTCCTCGAAGCACCCCCAGCCGTTCAATGTATTTGTTAAATTCCACCACCAGTACACCTGATTCAACTTAACCCTTTAATCGCCAATGACGTGTTACGACGTCATTCTCTGCCATGCGTAATCTGCCAATGACGTCGTACAGTGTCTTTGAGATCAATATTTCAAATTTCTGTCATGGAAATCATATTTCACCCACGGAGACTTGACGGGTGCTGTAGATCTCCTCTCAACTCTCCAACGGTTCAAGACCGCCACCTGGTGGCCGATCGGCGAGTTGCCAAAACCGGAAGTGAGCGGCCGGAAGTGGTGCTCACCCATATTTCATCCGGCCACTCGCTATCGCTCGCGGGACTCCATCTCGACACACTGGATAATCGATCGGTTGCCATAATTCAATAAACAACGTTATTTGGACGTATATAGTATTATACAACCTGGAAATGGATCGCATATATCAACATCCCATAATAGCAATCTTTTTGCTCCACGCTCATCACCCAACGCTACGAGGAGACTGGGTGAGTTTCAGCCTGTTTGTTTACCATTTTCGATACAAACTGCTATGATCAATATATCACCCATACTACATGATTCATTTAACGTCGGTCATTGCATTATAAACGACCCCCCCCCCCCCCCCCCCCCCCCCCCCTCCGGTCAACATCAGATGATGAGGCATGACGTTTAGGACCTTGTACAATTGACATTTTTTATCTGACGTCAATCAGTATCAAACTACATTTGATGATCTAATATATGTATTTATGGCTATAACTCACATTCTATGGAATGCTGCAGAAAACGATAAAAACATATTTATACTTTAGACCGTATTTTAGTATGAATGTGTGAATGAAAAAGTAGAACGTTGCTACATCCTAAACGATAGATACTTGATGTTGAATGGGCCATAGTAATGTCAATTTAGCAATACAATTTAAAAAGTTATAGCCCTGCAAAGAAGGGGAACATCTCCATAGACTTACAGTACTGGCAGAGAAGGGATTAAGATGAGAATAATCTCCGGCAGATAAAGGGTTAACTAGCCCTTTATTAGTTGAATCAAGGTGTGCTGGTGGTGGAATTTAACAAATACATGGAACGGCTGGGGTGTCTCGAGGAGAGGTTTGGGAACCACTGGACTACTAGAGAGCATACATTTGAGCCATCAAAGAAATGAAGCAAAAGCGGTTACCTGTGTTCAACTGGGGGCCAATGGTTGTGCCCCCCCCCCTGGTTTATAAATCAATTCTGATTTATTGCTCAGATCTGATTAAGGTTTTTATTTGGCTGTTGAAAAAAAAATTTATTTACTGTATATAAATGTGGCCAATATTAAATTCCGGTGTGAACTGGTCCCACGCTCCTGAACTGACGCACATGCGCAAATGAACAATAGCGAAGATGAAAGTAAACGGGGAGGGCGGTGAAGTTCATGGTTTGATTTATAAGTTTCAGCTGATTTGTGATAATGGGGACAAGGAATCCCGCCAGTGCAGAATTATTAGGAATGTCAGTCTAGACTAGTGACGTAAAAGTTGCATGAATTCTCATATGACTGTTCCGACTGAGGTCGCATTGCAAAGAATCGGACCTGTACCGATTTAGGACCACATTACAAAAGTGGCCCAAATCGGAATTGAAAAGATGACATTCCACCATGTGATTTGTGCTGCTCACACACCGCACACTCCATTTACACTGTTATGAAAGAATGAGATCTGAATCGCACAAGGGGTCTTTCTGTTTGGTTTCAACATTGGGGGAGACCTTTTAAGCTGGGCACAATGCATCTCCTCCTGCGTTCTGGTGAACCTTTATGCACCAATTTATGGTGGAAATGTCTTTATTTATGTAAAGAAAAAAAAAGACAACATGCAGGTAACCGCGGCGCTGACACAAATATAATGGAATATAATGCAGTAAGGCTCTGAAACGGTTGGTTAATATATAGTTACAGGTAAGATTAAGAAGGATATACGAAATGTTGTGACCCCCTTATTTCTTTTGACCTTTTTTGGGGAGCTGGTTGTCTTTCATTTGAGCTATAATCTTTTGAGGGGGACAACATGACCTCTTCTCAATATTGAGGGGGACATGTCCCCATGCAACCCCCCCATAAACTAGATATTATGGAGTCACATATGAGCAAATAAATCTGATTTGGGGCAGTTTTTGTCAGCAGTGTGAACAACAGCCTCTGTTGTAATACCGGATCTCTGGGGATGGACAGGGAGCTGTGGCCCCTCGTTGGAAAACATTTCCTCTTAAAGGGGTACGCCGCCCGTTTCCAGAAAGCACACGTTCGTCCCTGCGCCCCCGGGACAGTTTAGTTTGTGAGCCAGTCGCGCCACTCTCAAAGAGTAGGGTACTTCTGCAGTGCTGCTCGGTGACATCGAGTAGGTTATTACAATGGAATAAAAGCCAAAACATGTGGTTGGTCCTCAACCGTTGGATTCGAAACACGGATTTATCCGTGGTTGGCCGGGAAACTGTTAATTATTTATTTTTAACTACGTTTATTATTATTATTATTATTATTATTATTATTATTATTATTATTATTATTATTATTATTATTATTATTATTATTATTATTATTATTATTATTATTCTGATCAAGGTGTTTTTGTTACCAGGACACAAGGAACAGGCAGTGGACTGGTATAAACAAGGGATCTCTGAGCTGGAGAGAGGTATCGCCATTGAAATAGCTGGAAATGGTGAGTATATAATTGGTGCACACTTTACCGCTTACAACAATTACAGGGTTCCCGCAGGGTCGGGAACACGCCAACTTTTTTGGGAAATTAGCTTATTTGTCAGTTAGACAAGAAGATACATACCCTTTTCTTCTCTGTGCATGCATAGGGAACAGCCGCACCGTTAGCCTAGCTTAGCGTCATTCACTGGAAGTAGGTGTGCCAGTGTAGCCTAGTTCCCAACAGTCACGAAATACACTCCAAATACAACTCTAAAACGTTCCTGTAAACATGTTGTGACCTGTGTATTTACCACATGAAAAATGTATTATAATTAGACATTTTGTTTTCTAAGCAGATATATACTCGGAACTATTTTTTGCCGAACCACTGCTGCCTGGGTGCCGTGATTTCATCACCTCAAAATCCCCGTTGTAACTATAGAAACTGTGGCTAAACAATGAAGACACTTTTATGCTCTTGTTCATATAACCTGAACTCCTGAGTAAACAAAATAGGTTACCCAATTTACGAGTAGCCTAATGTCTCGTTTTTGGTGTTACATTATGTAACGCCAGTCAGCAAGCGAACGTAGCAATCAAATGGGATGCAGGGACCGCTGAGGATTATACTAGGATAGTCCAGCGAAGTTATGATAATAATAATAATAATAATAATAATAATAATAATAATAATAATAATAATAATAATAATAATAATAATAATAATGGATTAAATTTGTACCGCACTCTACATTCGTGAGAATCTCAGAGTGCTACAGAAGATATAGACAAAAGTTAAATGAATAAAACAATTTAAAATGAATAAAAACAATTAAAAAGACTAACAACCAGTGAAATGGAAGAACCTAAGAGTAAAATAAAAATAATAGTCAAATGAATAGAAGTAAAAATTAAAGTAAAAGAAAATTCAGGCAAAAGCCTTGTTAAAAAGAAATGTTTTTAGGCCCCTTTTAAAAACCTCGACGGATTGTGGTGCTCTCAGGTGGATGGGGAGAGCATTCCAAAGTCTGGGTGCGGCAGAGCAGAAGGCGCGATCGCCCATGGTGTGCAGCTTAGTCCTGGGGGCTTTGAGGAGGTAGGCTGTGCCGGAGCGGAGGGAACGTGAGGAGGACTGGGGGGTGAGGAGTTCCTTGAGATAGGCAGTTATGTCCTAAGTTACGTCCTAGTCATCAATCTCACAATATTCGCTAACGTTAGACAGATGGAATACAGTCTTCCATCTAAAAACATAACTGAAAACTTACCCCAGTTAGGACAGCCAAAACCTGTCCAATCTTTTGCCGTCGACTAAAGACTAATTTCTTCAACCATTATCTGAAATAATAATAAAAATAAATAAAATAAAAAAGAATATCTAATCTAACCCTAACTAACCCTACTGTCATGCACTTGTCCTAATAAACTAACCTACACTGTAGCACTCAACACTGTGATGAACATTGTTACTCAGCTGATAGAGTTGTACCCTTCCTGATGACTTGTCGTACAAAACTTGTAAGTCGCTTTGGATAAAAGCGTCAGCTAAATGACTAAATGTAAATGTCATGGTTGCCAGTGTTTCACCTTCTCCTCTCTGTGTGATGCCGATGGTGGGATGGCCGTATCCTATTTTTTCATAATAGTCATCTTGTGCAAACACGATGATTCTTGATTATATTTATTTCTATTGTTGTGTTGGCATCTTCAGAGCAAGTAGGCATAGCTTCAACCGGTCCGGATCTTTAGTCGCTAGCTACTAACTTAGTCACATTGGTTTTATTGACTGAAGTTACAACAGGGCTTTTGAGGTGATGAAATCACTACGCCCAGGCAGCAGTGGTTCGTCAAAAAATAGTTCAGAGTATATATCTGCTTAGAAAATGAAAATGTAAAAAAATCTCCACGTGGTAAATACACAGGTCACAACATGTTTACAGGAAAGTTTTGGAGTTGTATTTGGAGTGTATTTCGTGACTTTTGGGAACTAGGCTACACTGGCACACCTACTTCCAGTGAATGCCGCTAAGCTAGGCTAACGGTGCTGCTTGTCTAACTCCAGGGTAGATGGCAAATAAGCTAATTTCCCAAAAAGTTGGCGTGTTCCTTTTAAAAGAAAGAAGAAGACAATCAGAATTTTAGGCCTTAAAAATGTATTGTATTAGGAAGTTACTTCTACGTAGTGATAACCTCTCTCTCTCTGTATCTTGTTGAAATGTGTTTTGGGGAAATGTCCAGGCTGTAAAGTAAGCAGTATGGTAACAGTCTATCAGTTCCTCCCAACAATTCATATGGATAACCTCTTTCCGTCATTTTCCTTCATACTTTTCTTTTGGCCAGTATGGAAATAAGTATTTAATCCTATTCAAAGTGGTCTTTAACACAATCTCTGCCACGCAATATGAGCATCTTATAGCTCTGACGCCACCACTGTAAGCCTATGGAGTCGCTCACCTTGTTTTGCAGGGCTATATACTTAATCTATTGGCATTTCCTCCCTATACACGCTACAATTAAAATGTCAAATGCATATGATCGGTATATATTATGCTCCATCCTGCATGAAGGAAATGGGGGGGGGGGGGTCATTTCTGATTAATTGATTGTCAATAACGGCTTTCTTTAGTACAACCCCATACGCTGATCAGATCGTTTGCAATGAAAGAAATGGACAATGAAGCTGCAATTAACGTTAGATTCCTCTTACCTCTGGCCAATGATACTGGAGGAAGAATATTCCAATTATTTGATTGCCATCTGCTAGATCCTTTTTCCGTTTGCCCGACGCCATGAACTCAAAAAGCATATTGATTCTTGCGTCTCGAAGTCGATTCAATGCACTCAAGTGTGTATCTGGATTCACATTACAAGAAACCTCCGCCCGGAAGACATTCACTGATGCACAGACCTAACATTCCTGTAGAGAGTGAGTGCAACATCGCCCGAAATCCACCAGGCGGCGGTATCGGGCCGTTGCAATATCAGACAGAGTGCCAGAGTTTCCCAGAGCCTTGCTGGATGAATATGGCAATAGCGAATAAAAGAAATAACGATCACAATTATTCGATTGGCGGGCTATAACGAGTTAACTCGTTCTTGCCGCAGGATGTGTTAAAGTCTTACATTTAACTTGTTGAAACCAGCAGGAACCCTGTATGAATTGTGTTTCATCCAATAAGCTGTGAAGAAACGATTAGAAGACGTCTTTGAGTTTGTTCTCCTCCTCTCCTCCAGGAGAGAAGCATGAACGCGATAAACGGCTGCAGGCCAAGATGATCAGCAACCTCATCATGACCCGAGACAGACTGCAGCTGTTGGGTGAGACACGCACGCACGCACGCACACACACACACACAAGTCCATTGGAGAATGAGACCCATTGTTATTATGTAGACCACTTAATTTAACAAAAACAAATAGCACTTTAAGTTCTTTCTTGATGTTACTTTCTGTCTATGCTGCAGATCTGTCTCTCCCCTCTGTCTCTCCTCTCTGCCTCTCCTCTGTCTCTCCTCTGTCTCTCCTCTCTGTCTCTCCTCCTCTGTCTCTCCTCTGTCTCTCCTCTCTGTCTCCCCTGTCTCTCCTCTACCTCTCCTCTGCCTCTCCTCTGTCTCTCCTCTACCTCTCCTCTGTCTCTGTCTCTCCTCTACCTCTCCTCTGTCTCTCCTCTGCCTGTCCTCTGTCTCCGCTGTCTCTCCTCTGTCTCTCCTCTGTCTCTCCTCTACCCCTCTGTCTCCTCTGTCTCTCCTCTACCCCTCCTCTGTCTCCTCTGTCTCCTCTGTCTCTCCTCTACCTCTCCTCTGTCTCATCTGTCTCCTCTGCCTCTCCTCTGTCTCCTCTGTCTCTCCTCTGTCTCTCCCCTGTCTCCCCTGTCTCCTCTGTCTCCCCTGTCTCCCCTGTCTCTCTCCTGTCTCTCCCCTGTCTCCCCTGTCTCTCTCCTGTCTCTCCCCTGTCTCTCCCCTGTCTCTCTCTCCTCTGCCTCTCCTCTGTCTCCTCTGTCTCTCCCCTGTCTCCCCTGTCTCTCTCCTGTCTCTCCTCTGTCTCTCCCCTGTCTCTCCCCTGTCTCTCTCTTCTCTGTCTCTCCTCTGTCTCTCCTCTGTCTCTCCCCTGTCTCCCCTGTCTCTCTCCTGTCTCTCCTCTGTCTCTCCCCTGTCTCCCCTGTCTCTCTCTTCTCTGTTTCTCCTCTGTCTCTCCCCTCTCTTTCCTCTCTCTCTGTCTTTCCTCTCCCCTGTCTTTCCTCTCTCCTGTCTCTCCTCTCTCCTGTCTCTCCTCTGTCTCTCCTCTACCTCTCATCTGTCTCTCCTCTGTCTCCTCCTCTACCTCTCCTCTGTCTCATCTGTCTCTCCTCTGTTTCTCCCCTGTCTTTCCTCTCTCCTGTCTCTCCTCTGTCTCTCCTCTGTCTCTCCTCCTCTACCTCTCCTCTGTCTCATCTGTCTTTCCTCTGTCTCTCCTCCTCTACCTCTCCTCTGTCTCATCTGTCTCTCCTCTGTCTCTCCCCTGTCTTTCCTCTCTCCTGTCTCTCCTCTGTCTCTCCTGTCTCTCATCTGTCTCTCATCTGCCTCTCCTCTGTCTCCTCTGTCTCTGTCTCTCCTCTGTCTCTCCTCCTCTGTCTCTCATCTGCCTCTCCTCTGTCTCTCCTCTGTCTCTCCTCCTCTGTCTCTCATCTGCCTCTCCTCTGTCTCCTCTGTCTCTCTGTCTCTCCCCTGTCTCTCCTCCTCTGTCTCTCCTCTGTCTCTCTGTCTCTCCTCTGTCTCTCCTCTGTCTCTCCTCTGTCTCTCCTCCTCTGTCTCTCCTCTGTCTCTCTATCTCTCCTCTGTCTCTCCTCTGCCTCTCCTCTGTCTCTCCTCTGTCTCTCCTGTCTCTCTGTCTCTCCTTTGTCTCCTCTGTCTCTCTGCCTCTCCTCTGTCTCTCCTCTGTCTCTTCTCTGCCTCTCCTCTGTCTTTCCTCTGTCTCTCCTCTGTCTCTCCTCCTCTGTCTCTCCTCTGTCTCTGCCTCTCCTCTGTCTCTCTGTCTCTCCTCTGACTGTCTCTTCTCTATGTCTATGCTGCAGATCCCTGCCTCTCCCAAATATTGTTTTCTGTTTGTGTCGTTTTGTCCCTGTTGTTTTAGCCACGGTGGTCTCAGGTTCTGCAGCTCAGAGAGACGTCTACACTGACACCACTAACCCAGCCTACCATAACGCTCATCTATGCTCAGGTGGGTGCTGCTACTACTGGGTGCTGCTACTGCTGGGTGCTGCTACTGCTGGGTGCTGCACCTACTGGGTGCTGCTACTGGCTGCTGCTACTACTGGCTGCTGCTACTACTGGGTGCTGCTACTAGGGGTGCTGCTACTGACTAAAAGTATAATGGAGCTCTATGGAGAAACCATGACACTCCCCTGACAAAAAGTATAATGGAGCTCTATGGAGAAACCATGACACTCCCCTGACAAAAAGTATAATGGAGCTCTATGGAGAAACCATGACACTCCCCGGACTAAAAGTATAATGGAGCTCTATGGTGAAACCATGACACTCCCCGGACTAAAAGTATAATGGAGCTCTATGGAGAAACCATCACACCCCTGACTAAAAGTATAATGGAGCTCTATGGAGAAACCATGACACTCACCTGACTAAAAGTATAATGGAGCTCGATGGAGAAACCATGACACTCCCCTGACAAAAATTCGAATGGAGCTCTATGGAGAATATGTCATAGCTTCTAAAATTGAAGGTCCGCGCTGCTCTGTGTCTAATATGAAATGACTATTGCTCGTTGACATGCCCACTACGCAAAACTATTACTCGCACACTGTGCTTCTAAAAAAATCCGGTCCTCACAAATCAATTTGTAGGGTTAAATGCCCCGTCGTAGGGTTAGTAGCTTCTGTCTGGTTGTGTAGACACTGAGATATTTCAGACATAGCCACTGTTCCAATGGCAGGGATCCCAGAGTTCTAGAACTTTCACCTTCAAACTTTATTTGTAAAGCACATTTCACAGACAGATATTTCACTCACAGCTGCAACACTATGCACTTTTACAAACATCAAAATATGTTTTAGTTCTTTTTAGCCAACTCTGTGATGATGGTGCAGTGACATGACGACTAAAAGAAAAAGATCCATCTTTTTTAGTTTTGACTAATGTATAACGGTTTTTGGACAGTTTTTCTGTTTTCCAATATATAGTGTATAATAGGGGTGGAACGGTTCACAAAATCCACGGTTCAGTTCGTATCACGGTTTTGGGGTCACGGTTTTCGGTTCGGTTCGGTATACTATACGTTTTATTTTATTTTTATTTGTATTTTTAAATGTAACACTCGAAAAATACCATACATCAGCATAAGATATATATATCCTAAAAAATATCCAACTTTTCAGTTATTCTCAAGGACGTAGTCATGCAAAAACTGAAAGAATGAGGCAGTTTGACATCGGGCACATAATTTTGACAGTGACCGGTTAGAGCTAGGAGAGATTTTGGTACAGCAAGAGGGGAGGCATTGCTGATTTAAACATGCTTCTCATTTATTTGGTTAAAAAAAAGTTTACAGTGGTTTGCCTTAAATAATGTTTGGCACACAAAGACCGAACTGACTGAAAATATAGGCTACATTTGTCTTAACTTAGTGCAAACAAACTAAATAATTAAACCTTTCTATTTTTGTGGCCACATTATAGACAAATTCCATCAACATAAAGTATCCATATGCTCAACCAGCACTAGACTTTCGTTTCTTTAAAATAAACACAAAAAAACAATGTCAACAATGTTTAAATTCCCTGATGGTCAGTTCTTAATGGAAAGATTAGTTTTCCGCTTGAAATTCAAGTGCAGTATTTGAAATACAATGAAAGGAATATGGCTGGATTTCTTATCAAAAAGGAAAAGTGTCACTGTTTAAAATAAATAAATCATGTGTACTAAATATATATATATTTACTTTTTAATTGCATGAAACATTATGAAGTATTCTCTTATGCCGCTTTTCCACTGCATGGTACCTAATCGCCTCTACTCGCTTTAGCTTTTTGAGCGTCTTGGTAGCCGTATTTGAAGTGACGTCACACGAGGAAGTCAACAGTAACACGGCATTGGAACCTGGAGAAGCCCTGATGCATGAAGCGATATAATATAAACGAACTGTGAGCGTTTCCACGGTTAGCGGCTAACGTTAGTTAGCTTAGCTAGCGGCTAATTTTGTTACCGCCTCTCTGGGTGTGTGTATGTGCGTATTTTCTTGCGCATCCCCTGAACCGAACAATACACACATGCCCAGTGTTAATTTTGGTAGCTATTTTAATTTTAGTTTTAGTCATGTGTCAAATGCTCCTTTTTTGTTTTCATCATATTTAGTCACCTTCATTTATTTTTCGTTTAGTCAGTTTTAGTCAACTACAGGTCTGAGCATTTTAGTCTTAGTCAGTTTTAGTCTCGATTTTGTCTTTTTTGTTTTAGTCTAGATTTAGTAGCAGAAAACGGATGAAATTTGTCTAGTTTTCGTAAAAAAAAAAAAAAAGTCATTTTATATTGTAAATAATGCAATTCTATTTATTCTTTAAGTATAGTCTAGCCAAAACCCTATCAGCTGATTCACAATAAGTTCCGTCAAAGGCTAGAAGCCCAATAGTAAGTAACCAAACATTCCTTGAAATGGTCAATAGATTCAGAAATATGGAATGGAATGGAACATATTCTAATTTAAATTGCTTATTTTTTTTTAACCAACAAAGCAACAATAGGATAGTGTAAATACACAGAACACACTGATTGCAATTCTCACTGGGACCTACTGTACAAATTTCACACACGTCACACACACATTCCCTTTTGTCCGTCGAGTACAACCGTAGATCGCCGACGTCGCTTTAAACTTAAAACTTAAAATGGCGGCCTCCTTGGGGCGCTCCAGTAGCACACCACATAGCGCGCTGAGTTGCGAAGCGGTCGTCCCGGGTTCGTTTCCCAGTCCTGGCCACCATTTGCCGCATGTCTTCCCTACCTCTCCTCCCGTGCCCCCTCTCTCCATCTATCGGTTGTGCGTGGCCAGAAAAAGCTGAAAATGCTATACATAAAAGTAAAAAATAAAATAAAAATGCCGGCCTCCATCAGAGCATTCGGCTAACAACATTATCTTAGCGAACCTGCCACTGCACTTCTATGTGCATAAAGTGTGCTAACAAAATATCACAGCCCCTAAGACTGGGAGTGTTCTAACTCTACTGAGCATGTACCCAACATTACATGAAAAATAAAAAGTAATTACGATGTTTTAGTGCGCTTCAAGCCCTAAAGGGATTCATTAACAACGTATACTAGTAGGGTCCATCTCACTCTGTGTTAGTACTCTTCTGTGTCTTTTCATACCAACATTACCTTTAAGTGAACGTGGTCTTGTCCTTGTTGTATCCATGTGTGTGTACACAGACGAAAGAGTATCTACGGGGAGAGCAAGTCTGTGTCTGGGATATAGGTTCCAGGCTATTGGCTCTTCTCGCAGCCTAGCCATCCTCTTTAGCCTCCGTCGTCTTAAATGCTATGTTCTTTTGGTAGAACTGTTCGGCTGCCGCAGGAGTGTTGAGAGAGTAGCAGATTCCGTTCATGGTTATTGTTATAAGCTGTAGTCACGAGAGACCTGGGACACTGTTTTTAGCCTCACGTAGCTTGGCTTTTAGTAAACGGTGCGGAGCTTAGCTATCGATTAGCCAGAAACGGAAATGGGAAATGCTGAAATAATAACGTGAATTATTCTAAAAGTTATAATTATTTTATTTATTATAAATTAAGAGAGAATTCGTCCTGGTTTTTGTAAACTACATTTTTGTGTCCTCAGTTGTGGTCAATGATATTTAATTAATTATTTAGTCACGTTAGTGTCACATGGTCTCCATTAACGTGACGTCATGGGAAAAAGCTTCGTTGACCATGGCGGTATACCTTTTCTATTCAGTACTGTACACCTCCCAGCCCCAGTATATATGACCTGCATAACAATGCATCTATGTGTTGTTGTTTGACAGTATATATGACCTGCATAACAATGCGTCTGTGTGTTGTTGTCTGACAGTATGACTTGTAGGTAGGGTTGGGCACCGATAACTAACTTCTAGGGATGCTCGATATTGGCTTTTTTACCTATACCGATATTGTCCAACTCTTAATTTCCGATACCGATATCAACCGATACCGATATATGCAGGGTTTCCCCCCCCAAAAAATGGAATAATTTCAGGTAATTAACATTACATATCTCTTGTTGTGGAATTAACACAACATTATGCATACTTTTGACAATAAATAAAATCAGAATTTGTTCTTACTTGCTTGCCTGGGTAAATAAAGGTTATAGAAATGTTAAAACAAATATATATATATATATTTTTTTTTTTTTTTTAAAACGATAGATATTTTCCGATATCACATTTTAATGCCGATATCGGCCGATAATATCGGACATCCCTACTAACTTCTGGAACTCCTGGTTCCGGAACCGTTAAGAAGATTCCAGAACCAAAAAAATAATCTTTTTACATTTTATTTTATTATTAATTGGTCACATGACTTGGTTTTATTTTGTTTCATATCTCAACACCCACCTGGGCTGCAGCTCTTTGTTTTTTAGACTGCTGCCAACTTGCAATGTTATTTCAGCAGGTTTCAGTTTATTAAGTATTAAGTTAAGAGTTTCATGTACATATGTGCCTTTTCAGTTTTACAGTTAGTTATTGAAGTTTGAAGTTACGTAATTGAATACCCAGTAGTTACAGTACAACAACCAAATTAAACTATCAAGTCAACTGACAATGTGAATAGTATGAAAAAAAATATTAAGGATTTTTCAAATAAATGTTTTCTTCTGCGAAATAAGCTTCGACCTGCATCGATCTGAATCGAGAATTGTTTAGAACAGGAATCGAAATGGAGAATCGGAATCGTTGGGTTGCACGATACACCGATACTAGAAAAGTATTACTATACTAGAAAATATACGGTTAGAAACGGTCAAATACTCCATTTTATTAGTATCGATACTTTTAAAATAATAGCCTGATGCTGTATTTTCTATGAGTTGAGTGGATGCATGACCGGAGCAGTGTGTGTGTATCGATTTAGAACCGGTGTTGTGATACTTAGGCTGGTATCGGTATCGAAGTAGAAATGTTGGTATTGTGACGACACTAATGACTTGCATAACAATGCATCTGTGTGTGTTGTTGTCATAACAATACATCTGTGTGTGTTGTTGTCATAACAATACATCTGTGTGTGTGTTGTTGTTGTCAGTGAGTGGTGCTGTACCCAAGAAGAGGGAGGGCCTGACTCCCTCCAGTAAGCTCCTCCCACGATCAAAGTACAGCCAGAAGAGCTCCTCCTCCTCAGGGGGCCATGCGGGCCACCAGCGCTCCCCCTATTCCACTGGCCTGTCACACCCCCACACGTCCAGACCCGCTGCCCAAAGCACCAGCAGTAAGGTGGGTTCACTTCACACGTCCAGACCCGCTGCCCAAAGCACCAGCAGTAAGGTGGTTCACTTCACACATCCGGACCCGCTGCCCAGAGCACCAGCGGTAAGGTGGGTTCACTTCACACATCCGGACCCGCTGCCCAGAGCACCAGCGGTAAGGTGGGTTCACTTCACACATCCGGACCCGCTGCCCAGAGCACCAGCGGTAAGGTGGGGTCACGCATAAACACTCTAGCCACCCAAACAACTGCCTCTTTGAACTGCTGCAGTCAGGCAAGCGATACCGGAGTCTCATGGCAAGCACAGAGAGACTCAGAAGGAGCTTCTATCCCCAGACCATCAGGATGTTCAACGACAATAACACTATGTAACAAACCATCAAATACACTCACAGCACACACGTACACACTCACTTTAAATAAACAACTCACTGTAGCACCCACTTTATCCACTTTAGACACTTTAACACACTTTATATTGATTGGTAAAGAGATTTGCACTACAACTCATACCTCATTGCACCTTACCCCAAGTTGTACCTCATCCCATTTCTGCATTGTACTGTATATTGTATTGTAACTCAGTTACTTAATTACATTTTTTACTCTGCATTGTATATTCTATATATGTATATTTAATACTTTTGTTTACACTTGTTACGTACTTGACTTTCTATTTTATACTTATCTATTTTTATCTAGCACACTCTCAGGAGCAAAACAGAAAAAAGCATTTCATATAAAAGTATTCTGTATTTTTGTATGACAACTAATAAAGAAACTTGAACTTGAAACTTGAACTTCACACCGGCCAGGCTCCGTGCTGGAGCCGGTTCCCGAACGTAATCTCGCACCGGCCGGCGCGTTCACACCGGGATTAATTGGTTCAGAACGTGACAAATCTGTGCTCAGCTGGCACCGAAAAATAGTTGGTTTCCGTGACATCATCAGTGGGCGTGTCATATTCTAGGCTGTGAAGACGAGTAAACGGGGGGAAAGTAGAGAGTCGGCATTGCACTCAACCGATCCATTCAACAGGAAGCGATTTGCGACTGATCTCAAAACGAGATTAGATTCAAATGTATTGTTATGATACAGCACAAGTACAATACACCACCATCCAACCATAGTGGATAAAGACATGCTCCAGAAATGCGTGGAGAAAGGCTTAGCGAGCCTCAATGTGTGAGTGCACACACACGCACTGTATACGTTTGAAATGAATCGTTCCAGCAAAGTAGGCTTCTATTATTCTAATTACTTGTTTTAATGGGTATCATAGTAGTAAGTCCTACTGTAGAACATGACATATTAGCATGACATCTGATTTATTAATGCCAATACTGGACGAAAAGCGCAATTGGCACTTGACAAGTGTAAACTATGGATTAGTCACTCACAGTTAACGTCGGACCGTTTAGCTCAAATGATTAGTGCACTGCCTGTGGATCCTATGGTCCCAGGTTCAAATCCCTAACCCTATAGATAAAAGATGTATGTAGAATAATCATTGAAAAAGTTAAAAGTATTGCTTTTCCCCCCAAAATAATGATTGATTAATTAATTTATAATATAAAATAGGGATAGCCCTATTAAAAACAATACCTCAAGGTTACATGCTTCTGTTACTTCCAGTTGATAATGTCATGTTTTTGTCCAGAATGTAATACATTTCTTATTAAAGGCCAGTAAAATGAAGACTTATTTGACTTTGATTTGAAGACTTAAAGTGAAATTAAGAGGCACTGCTTTGTATTTTATTTTTTTACGTCTAGTCTTACATTGATTTAGGCTAAGCTAACAAGCTGATTCGCCCGTCAGCTCCATCCATGTTCTATGTTTGTTTTTATTTATAGGGGAAAGCAGCCAACCGGCAGAACTGTAAACCCTCCACGCCAACGCCACTGAAGAAGGACATCAAGAACCTGAAGAATGTGGACAGCAAACTGGCGAATCTCATCCTCAACGAGATCATAGAAAGGTTAGGAGACTTAATTTAGACAGTGGGGGAGAGTAACCTCATCCTCAATGAGATCGTAGATGGGTTAGGAGACTTAATTTAGACAGTGGGGGAGAGTAACCTCATCCTCAACGAGATCGTAGATGGGTTAGGAGACTTCATTTAGACAGTGGGGGAGAGTAACAATGTAGTTTTACTCAAGTACATTACTTAAGTACAATTTATATGAGTATTTTCATTTTAGGGAACGTTGTACTTTCACTCCACTACATTTCAATGAAAGTATTGTACCTTTTTTTTACTCTACATTTTTTACTACATTTATCAGTACTACCCATCAGTTACTAGTTACTTTGAAGAAAAAGATTCTGTATAGAAAACACTTTTAGTTTTTATTACTAACTGTAATGACACAAAAACACATGTTGGTCGACTAAGACTAACTAACAATACAAAAACACACGTTACTCGACTAAGACTTAACCGTTTACTACACAACCTCCATTATCTTGTTTTCGTGATCATGGGAAGCCAAAATGGATGAATCGCCCCCGGACTTACTGTTTACATTCTACAACCGCAGCAGGTACGGAAAGCGATGCGGACGGTGGGTGAAACGGTGATGGCTGTTGTTGTTGTCTGTTGCAGTGGCTCAGCGGTGCGGTTCGATGACATCGCAGGTCAGGAGCTGTCCAAGCAGGCCTTGCAGGAGATAGTCATACTGCCAGCGCTGAGGCCGGAGGTGAGTCCCCACATTACGGGCCTGGGAGTGGACCAGGACGGTGGTGTTCTATCAGTATAAAAGCTCAAATCAAGGTTCATAGCCGTGGTATATTGAGCATAATCCACAGATATGGTTCTAATTCCTTTTCACAAAATCATGGTTTAATCGGTATCGAAAAAAACTAGCCTTGTTAAATGACACGGTCTGGTCTACGGAGGAGGAGAGTGGGGCTGACTCATGCAGATGGGTGAATCCCTCACTTCACGGCAGGCACGTGTGCCCATATATAGACCAAGAGAGGTTCAAAATGTCCGTTAGCGTCCATCTGAATCAGACGGATAAAGCGATGGTTTTATCCCGATTTTTGGATTATTGACTCTTCCACTAAATGTATAAGATATAAAATAAGGGGGGTGACTGTATTAATCCAGCTCCTAACCGGGGGAATTGATAAATTACACATAAAGAAATATAGCAGGACCTTGATTACAATAGTGATAGCTAATGATAACATAAACATTTTAATTGAAGTGTGTCTAACTTTCATATTGCCGTAGCCTACATGAGCTACTCTCTTCCAAAGCCAGAGAGAGCATTTAGTGAGTCAGCGGCTGCTCCACAGACACAATGGACCCACAGAATGTATGTTTGGGGTGTTTTATACCCAAATGAGCTTTATTCTAAAGCAGTGTTCTCACTTCTGAAACAGAAAATGTATCCCTATACTCGGGAAAACATTCTCCTGGGTGCTCTGTGTCATCTATAACATCATATACTCAGAACATTCCCCTGGGTGCTCTCAGTGTCATCTATAACATCATATACTCAGAACATTCCCCTGGGTGCTCTCAGTGTCATCTATAACATCATATACTCAGAACATTCCCCTGGGTGTCTCTCAGTGTCATCTATAACATCATATACTCAGAACATTCCCCTGGGTGTCTCTCAGTGTCATCTATAACATCATATACTCAGAACATTCTCCTGGGTGCTCTCTGTCATCTATAACAGCATATACTCAGAACATTCCCCTTGGTGCTCTCTGTCATCTACTGTATAACATCATATACTCAGAACATTCCCCTGGGTGCTCTGTGTCATCTAATAATAATAATAATAAATTGTATTTGTATTGCACTTTTTGTTCACTAGGATCCCAAAGTGATGCAGGGTTAAAAGATAGTTAAAAAATTAAATAATGTTTAATAATAATACAAATTAAATACAGAATAAAAATAGAACATAGTTAAAAACATAGTATAAACAAAATAAATTAAAGACAACAGCACAAGAAAAAAGGCCTTTTGAAACAGATAAAAAGCAAAGAGGCCTAGAAGCGTGGCTAATGCTAATGGTGCGCATACCACCGAGGCTAACTGCCTAAGAAAACGGGCACAGAGGCACTGAAAGAACAAAAGAACACAATGTCTAATGAACAAATATAAAGATGTATCCATCAGTGGACCAATTGCATGCTTTCGCAGAGGACAAGAATCCTTCAGTCGACTCCTTCAGACATTAAGCACCCCCCACGGCCCAAATGGAATGATCCAAAAAAGTATAATATATACGTATATATATATATATTTTATATTATAAAAAATGTTGGCCAATCAAAGTATTTTACTGTCACATTTGCACTCTGGTTGGATGCCAGACTTCTCTTCGTTGTACTGTACTTGTGCTGTATGATGATTGACGATATATTTGAATCTATTGCTCCCTAGTTGTTTACGGGACTACGGGCTCCTGCACGAGGCCTTCTCCTATTCGGTCCCCCGGGCAACGGGAAGACTATGTTGGTGAGTCTGAGACATCATCCAGTATGAATGAATACATCTTTTATAAACACATCTTTATTTTTCGAAAAACTTAAATAAATAAAAGAAATGTATGAATGAATGAATGATTTTATTTCTGTCTTTTTTTTTCTTTTTACAAATCATAGTAGTAGAACTTCTAACAAAACGAATGTATAAAAAGCAACAATAAACCAAAATAGTTAAAAACAAATATACAATATTAACTTAACATGTCTGAAAAGGAGTAGGAAGAAATATAAACGTATTTAATCCTTTAACCCCTTCTCTGCCACCCAGTGATTAATAATCATCAGTTGACTTAATTTCCATTTCAAACCTTTATTTAAACTCGAAAGGCAACTGAGGTTTCCCTCATTTACAGTCACGTCAAGTGTACATACAGAGTTAAGCAAAACATACAGAGTTAAGCAAAAAAAGGCATGTCAAATCACACAGCATATACAATCATAACAATTAGACAAGTAAGGATACAGTAACAATCAATTAAAACACGTACAACTTGATTGACAAAGGTTGGAGATCTAGGGTTTAAATTCTGCAACAGAGGGGAGAATCTCTAGCTTTAATGATATACGTTATAGTATATAACTGAATACGTTACATATAATGCCAACTACAGCTGCTTCCATGGGGTACTGACCTAGATTTCCTAGCAACACTCCTTCTCCAAACCATAAGTTTATTACGTGTGCTGAGCAGATTAAACACATACTGTAGGCGAGCGGGGGAGGAATGTATATTAAGGATGAAAGCGGTTTGATCTGTGAAAATATTTGATCATTTCTAACCATTGTGTTGTTTTTTCCCCTCCACTAGGCTAAAGCTGTCGCCATGGAATCCAGTGCCACCTTTTTCAACATCAGCGCTTCCAGCCTCACCTCTAAATATGTAAGTGCAGGGAAAGCCCAAGTCTCTTTTTAAAGGTGCTATAGGTAACATTCAGCCACTAGATGTCGCACTAGAGCACCAGCATGGCATCTATCCAATCGGGTGCATTCCACGTGGGGGAAATGGGAAGTGGGGAGGGGACACTGATGTAGACGGTGTGTATCGTCTCCTCCAGAGTCTGAGAAGAAGATGGGTGATTACTAGGGGTGTAACAATGCATCGATTAATCGAAATGCATCGATTCTAACGTGACGATTCAACTGCATCGATTTGAAAATGTTAGAATAGATTATAATCGAAATTACAAAGAATGTAATAAAATGTTTTTGTTATGTATTTTTTTTTTTATTATTATTTTTTTTATTTACCTATAGTCCATTCATGCTGAGTGAATCAGTTCCCCCAGCCACATTTGTGTATAACATTTATTTTGGGGAATTAACTGATAGAAAATTAATCGAATCGAATCGAGATTTCATGATGCATTGAATCGTTGCCTGAAGAATCGCAATATGCAAATGAAGTTATTATTATTATTGTAATTATTATTATTATCATGGTTATTGATAGGTGGGGGAGGGGGAGAAGTTGGTGCGAGCCCTGTTCGCTGTGGCCAGAGAGCTGCAGCCGTCCATCATCTTTATAGGTAAGAATCACTCCACCTGCTCTCATGTGGGATAGAATGTCTCACTGTCGAATGGATTTGTTCAACATTTCATACAGTATCTTACCCGCACTGAACCCATGACCTGCCCCCCACTGAACCCATGACCTGCCCCCCACTGAACCCATGACCTGCCCCCCACTGAACCCATGACCTGCCCCACACTGAACCCATGACCTGTCCCCCACTGAACCCATGACCTGCCCCACACTGAACCCATGACCTGCCCCACACTGAACCCATGACCTGTCCCCCACTGAACCCATGACCTGTCCCCCACTGAACCCATGACCTGCCCCACACTGAACCCATGACCTGCCCCACACTGAACCCATGACCTGCCCCCCACTGAACCCATGACCTGTCCCCCACTGAACCCATGACCTGCCCCACACTGAACCCATGACCTGCCCCACACTGAACCCATGACCTGCTCCACACTGAACCCATGACCTGTCCCATTGAACCCATGACCTGTCCCCCACTGAACCCATGACCTGTCTCACCCACTGGACCCATGACCTGTCCCACTGAACCCATGACCTGAACCCATGACCTGCCCCCCACTGAACCCATGACCTGTCACACTGAACCAGAGTACCTGGGTTCCATCCTAGAGGCAAATCTTTCCTGTGACAAAATGGCAACCAATGTAATCAAAAAAGTCAACCAACGAACAAGATTCTTGTACCGGATCTCCTCTCTGGTAAACAAGAATACCCTGAAGACTCTGGCAGGAGCACTCATTCGAGGGTACTATGACTATGCTTGCACCTCATGGTACCAAAGCACCGCAAAGGCACTAAAAACAAGACTACAAACATCACAAAACAAACTGGTCAGACTACTGCTTGACCTTACTCCTAGAACCCACCTCACCCATGGCCACTTTGACAACCTAGGATGGCTTAGAGTAGACGACAGAGTACAGCAACTTGGGGCCTGGTCTACACTACACCACTAAGGTACCCATGTACATGTCGAAATACTTCCCAAAGGTCAGTGAATTCCACGACCACAACACCAGAGGGAGCTCCACAAATCATGTTAAACCCAGATTCAGCTAAAACAAGGGACTAAACATGTTTTGCAATTATGCCACAACAATGTGGAACGCCCTACCCAAAGCTGTAAAGGAATGTGAATCACTACCCACCTTCAAAACCGCCCTCAAAGAGCACCTACGGGAGGCTGCAATTCGAAACTGGCCCCTGTAAATGTCCAAACCTACCCCACCCACCCAACCAACACAACCCTCCTAATGTACAGTTTCCTCCCCCTTGAATGTATATATTTTCTGTTAGGATCTCTGTTAAACAGTACTGTATATTTGTATGCATGTCATAAATGTCATTATGAATTGAAAATGGGGGACCCTGATAAACTGCATCCCCTTAACAATTGTGTGTATTGAGCCGTACTGTATTGTACCCAATTAGTTTAGTTTAGTTTATTTATTTAGCACATTATTTAAAAAATAAAAAATGGGAGGGAACGAAGCCCAAAGCGCTTGTACAAAGATCCACTCCCATTGTCTATAAACAATATGAACGAAATACATGTAAACATGGTCTAGAAAATAAACTACAAAACAGGATCAGAGACATAAGGCAGACACTATAGCGAAAACATGGAAGATTAACATATTAACAGTATATAATGAGGAAAAAGAAACAAGCAGCCATACAGTAGATGTGACGCTAATCTGTAATCTGTTAATACAATTTTCAATCAATCATGACCTGTCCCACACAGATGAGATAGACAGCCTGCTCTGTGAGAGGAGAGAGGGGGAGCACGACGCCAGCAGGCGGCTGAAGACTGAGTTCTTAATAGAATTTGACGGGGTAAGTGTGTGTGTGTGTGTGTGTGCATTTGTATTTATATTCTGCCCCTTGCCATGTGTAATATGTGCACATTAATATCTACAATCCCTGCGTGTTTAGGTGCAGTCGGGGAGCGACGACAGGGTGCTGGTGATGGGGGCCACAAACAGACCCCAGGAGCTGGACGAAGCTGTTCTCCGGTTAGGTTTTGCTTCGCTGTTGTTTCAAATCACGGACACTAGAGGGCAGTATAAGACCGACGGCAGCGTGGCGTGTGCATTCAAACGTGTTTCCTCTCTTGCAGGCGGTTTGCCAAGCGTGTGTATGTGGCTCTACCCACGGAGGAGGTAGGCGGAGCCTCGACACGGAGGATCTGTTTTCATTGTTGTCTTGTAGTTAGGACTTGCGTTGTCATTTTTACTGTGATGTGAAGCACCTCACTCACTCACTCAGATTCACTCATATATCCACTCATATATTCATTCATTCACTCACTCACTCAGATTCACTCATAGTCACTCACTCATTCATATATTCACTCACTCACTCAGATTCACTCATATTCACTCACTCATTCATATATTCACTCACTCATACTCACAGATCACTCATATACTCACTCACCCATTCATATATTCACTCACTCACAGATCACTCATATTACTCACTCACTCATTCATATATTCACTCACTCACTCACAGATTATCTGGCTCTGTTGGAAGGAGGAGTTTTGACAGCTTTGTAATATATTTAATACCAGGTGTATTTAATATCAGGTGTATTTAATATCAGGTGTATTTAATATAAAGTGTATTTAATATAACGTGTATTTAATATAACGTGTATTTAATATAAAGTGTATTTAATATAACGTGTATTTAATATTGAGTGTATTTAATATAACATGTATTTAATATCAGGTATATTTAATATCAACTGTATTTAATACCAGGTGTATTTAATATCAACTGTATTTAATACCAGGTGTATTTAATATCAACTGTATTTAATACCAGGTGTATTTAATATCAGGTGTATTTAATATCGGGTGTATTTAATATCAACTGTATTTAATATCGGGTGTATTTAATATCGAGTGTATTTAATATCAACTGTATTTAATCTTCATCTACTTTTGTTTCAGACTCGCTTTAAGCTGCTGCAGAACCTGCTTGGGAAGCATGGGAGCCCTCTCAGTCAGAAGGAGCTGCGTCAGCTGGCCAGGTATAGTCTGTGTTCCTGTCAGCTGGCCAGGTAGAGTCTGTGTTCCTGTCAGCTGGCCAGGTATAGTCTGTGTTCCTGTCAGCTGGCCAGGTAGAGTCTGTGTTCCTGTCAGCTGGCCAGGTATAGTCTGTGTTCCTGTCAGCTGGCCAGGTAGAGTCTGTGTTCCTGTCAGCTGGCCAGGTATAGTCTGTGTTCCTGTCAGCTGGCCAGGTAGAGTCTGTGTTCCTGTCAGCTGGCCAGGTATAGTCTGTGTTCCTGTCAGCTGGCCAGGTAGAGTCTGTGTTCCTGTCAGCTGGCCAGGTATAGTCTGTGTTCCTGTCAGCTGGCCAGCAGGGCTGAGCCCAAACGTTCGGACCTTCGTTTCGTCACGTTGGCATTCGAATTCTAAATCAACATTTTAATTTTTAATTTAATTGAATTTAATTTCTGTTTGAACCATTGGGGGTTTTCTTCACAGTTGCAGATAAAGATTAGGCTACACTAATATTATAGTATTAAAACTAGGGATGTTCGATATTGGCTTTTTTACCGATACCGGTATACCGATATTGTCCAACTCTTAATTTCCGATACCGATATATGCAGTTTCCCCCGCCAAAAAACTGAATAATTTCAGGTAATTAACATTACATATCTCTTGTCGTGTAATTAACACAACATTATGCATACTTTGACAATAAATAAAATAATTTGTTCTTACTTGCTTGCCTGGGTAAATAAAGGTTAAATAAATGTAAAAAAATATTCGAATTTTTTTTAAACCGATATTTTCCGATATCACATTTTTATGCTAATATCGGCCGATGATATCGGACATCCCTAATTAAAACTGTTATATGAGTTATATTTATTAAAGAAAGTTGATTTAATAAAAATACTAATCTAATCAGATTAATCACTTTATTCAAATTGGGCATTTAGTTTGAGGATATTTATAAAAAAAAATAAAATAAAAACTTTTCTTTGAAATGTTTTTATTTTTTATTTTTAAACAAGGGTTCCCAAAAACAGGCTTCGGGGACAGCCCTACTGGCCAGGTGGTCTGTGTTCATGTCAGCTGGCCAGGTGGTCTGTGTTCATGTCAGCTGGCCAGGTGGTCTGTGTTCATGTCAGCTGGCCAGGTGGTCTGTGTTCATGTCAGCTGGCCAGGTGGTCTGTGTTCATGTCAGCTGGCCAGGTGGTCTGTGTTCATGTCAGCTGGCCAGGTGGTCTGTGTTCATGTCAGCTGGCCAGGTGGTCTGTGTTCATGTCAGCTGGCCAGGTGGTCTGTGTTCATGTTAATTTTGTGTGCATGGCACGGAAATAAAAGACTACTGTATCTACAAAACAAATATTAAAAAAGGACCTCACATCTGTGAACTGCAGACTTGAAGATGTAATTTTTAACCTGCTACATGCTGGAAGTGACATCTGACCTCTAGCTACATGCTGGAAGTGACCTCTGACCTCTAGCTACATGCTGGAAGTGACCTCTAGCTACATGCTGGAAGTGACGTCTGACCTCTAGCTACATGCTGGAAGTGACCTCTGACCTCTAGCTACATGCTGGAAGTGACCTCTGACCTCTAGCTACATGCTGGAAGTGACCTCTGACCTCTAGCTACATGCTGGAAGTGACCTCTAGATACATGCTGGAAGTGACCTCTGACCTCTAGATACATGCTGGAAGTGACCTCTAGATACATGCTGGAAGTGACCTCTGACCTCTAGCTACATGCTGGAAGTGACCTCTTTATTGACTATTCAAATGCTTTCAGAAAAGGGAAGAAGAAATAAAAATGTAAGTTTAAAAAAAAAAAAAAAAAAAAAGGGAAGAAGAAGTCTTTATTTGTCATGCAGATTTGTTTTAACACACATGCACTGAGTCCCTCATGAAATGTTCTCTGTACTTCCCAATTTTTTTCTTTTTAAGGCAATTTTGCACTTTAATGGTAAATGGCTGCATTTATATAGCGCTTTTATCCAAAGCGCTTTACAATTTGTTCCTCACATTTTACCCATTCACTCACACATTCACTCACCCATTCACTCACACATTCGCACACCGACGGCGGAGGCAACCATGCAAGGAGCCGTTAGGGGTTAAGTGTCTTGCTCAAGGACACTTCGACACGCTGCCCGGGAGGAGCGGGAATCGAACCGGGAACCTCAGAATAACCAGACGACTGCTCTACCTACCGAGCCACTGTCGCCCCTGCACTTGAAGCTCACAAAGACTTTATTCTATAATTAATCTTTTAGTTAAAAAAAAAAGAAAAAAGACCTGAACCTGGTTTATTATTAATAATGATGACGTGGCCATGAAACTAAAATGTATACAACTTAGGTAAAGTCTTGTTTTTGAAGAAAGCGTTTTTCGGAGTGCGTCGTCAGTCCCACAATGAATCATTAGTGATTCCTCGTCATTGCTTTCTAATTGTTCAAATCTGTGGTTTGTCTTCAGAATGACTGAAGGATACTCAGGCAGTGATCTGACCTCGCTGGCCAAGGACGCCTCTCTAGGCCCCATCAGAGGCAAGTAAAACACCAGACCACTCACCAGACTACTCACCAGACTACTCACCAGACCACTCACACCAGACCACTCACACCAGACTACTCACCAGACCACTCACCAGACTACTCACCAGACTACTCACCAGACCACTCACACCAGACCACTCACCAGACTACTCACCAGACCACTCACACCAGACTACTCACCAGACTACTCACACCAGACTACTCACCAGACTACTCATCAGACTACTCACCAGACTACTCACCAGACTACTCACACCAGACTACTCACCAGACTACTCACCACACTACTCATCAGACTACTCACCAGACTACTCACCAGACTACTCACCAGACTACTCACCACACTACTCATCAGACTACTCACCAGACTACTCACACCAGACTACTCACCAGACTACTCACACCAGACTACTCACCACACTACTCATCAGACTACTCACCAGACCACTCTCACCAGACTACTCACACCAGACTACTCACACCAGACTACTCACACCAGACTACTCACCAGACTACTCACCAGACTACTCACACCAGACTACTCACCAGACTACTCACACCAGACTACTCACACCAGACTACTCACATCAGACTACTCACCAGACTACTCACACCAGACTACTCACACCAGACTACTCACACCAGACTACTCACCAGACTACTCACACCAGACTACTCACACCAGACTACTCACACCAGACTACTCACACCAGACTACTCACACCAGACTACTCACCAGACTACTCACACCAGACTACTCACACCAGACTACTCACACCAGACTACTCACACCAGACTACTCACACCACACTACTCACCAGACTACTCACACCAGACTACTCACACCACACTACTCACCAGACTACTCACCAGACTACTCACCAGACCACTCATCCCGATCCCTGGACACACGACACAAAGAGACAACAACATTGAACACGAAAACAAAACGCAAACGAATAAACAATATTATAGCAAAAACAAACAAGCAAACAAAGGAATAAAAAGTAAACGCTAGCTGTAGCCCAGGCCCACATCACTCCTCTGCGGGTATCAGGGTCTGTGTATATCCACGGTTGTTAACCTCACATTCGTGCATTGACAGAACTGCGTCCGGAGCAAGTGAGGAACATGGCTGCCAAGGAGGTAAGTTGATGGGACATTTCACAGTATTTACACTGGAATATTATGCTGTTTGAATGTTTGAGACCAAGAACCATATACCTCCATTCTGACATTTCTTTGGACATCTTGTCTATACTATTATGTCTACATTTACATTTTGTCATTTAGCTGACGCCTTTATCCAAAGCGACTTACAAGTTCTGTACGACAAGTCAGCAGAAGGGCACAACTCTATCAGCTGAGTAACAATGTTCATCAAAGTGTTGAGTGCTACAGTGTAGGTTAGTTTATTAGGACAAGTGCATGACAGTAAGGTTAGTTAGGGTTCGTTTTTAATCAAAAAAAAAATTCAGATATTTATTGAAGTGTCTTTAGTCGACGGCGAAAGTTTGGACGGGTTTTGGCTGTCCTAACTGGTGGGAAATTCGTTCCACCATTGTGGGGCAAGGATCGAGAATAGGCGACTTCTCTTTGATAGGACTGGGTCTGAGGCGGCCAGAAGATGCAGAGCGTAGGGGTCTTGAGGGTGTGTAGTTAGAGACCATTGACCGGAGGTAGGCGGGAGCCGTTCCCTTTGCCGCACGATATGCCAGGTCGAGGGCCTTGAAGCGGATTCGTGCGGCAATGGGGAGCCAGTGCAGGTCCCTAAGAAGTGGGGTGACATGTCTATATTACTACCTACTATGCTAATATGTCTATACAACTCTGCACTCAGAGTGTAGCACTCGAGTTCAGCACTGCTAGATGAACCACTGACGCTGAGCGGCCAGAGGCGGACCCCTCCTGCTGACCTGTTGTACACAACTTGGATAAAAGCGTCAGTTACATGTCTAAATGTAAATGTATAAGTCAATCCAATTCACTTGGGAATGTGATCCATTGCCCATAATCAACGTCTAAGTTCTGAACTGTACCCAACACGCCAACTTACCAGCTTTAGTTGTTTAGTGCATAATTGGCTAAATGTTCATCTGAAGATTTTAAAACAGACTTATGTGGTTCTTTGTCTGAAAGATTGTACCAAAGTCTGTCTGAAGAGAAGTCGGGTCACTGCCCCCTACTGGTAACAGCCTGCCAGGGCGGCAAGTAGGGCACTAACGACACCACACCCCTATCGCTTTGACTTGTGAGTCATACTGTATGTAGGGTGACCGAACATCCCGGTCTGTGTGGGTTATATACAACCTCTTCTGATGAAGAGCATCAGAGTTGTATAACCACGGTCTTCATCAGAAGACTAGTGTTTTATAGCCATGCTCTTCATCAGAAGACGAGAGTTTTAACCAGGCTCTTCATTAGAAGACGAGAGTTTTATAACCACAGTCTTCATCAGAAGACTAGTATAATAACCATGCTCTTCATTAGAAGACGAGAGTTTTATACACCGTCTCTAGCTGTAGGTCAATGTTACTTTCTGCTTGCAGGTGCGGAACATTCACTTCTCGGACTTCGTGGATTCGCTGAAGAAGATCAAGCGCAGCGTCGGTCCTCAGACACTAGACTTGTACATGCGCTGGAACAGGGACTATGGCGACACGACGGCCGTATGACGCACGGTAACACCATGGTGGCGCAGCCGTCGGCACCGTTGCCTCGCAGCAAGGAGGTCGTGGGTTCGAACTAGTGGTCTGCAAGGGCCTTGAAATGAAGCCCGTGCCCAGCCCGAGCCCATGACGTTCAGGCCCTGCCCGACAATAAGCCCGACTGTAATGCAGCATTTGAAGCCATAGCCCGAGTTAAACCCCCCCCCAAAAAAAAAGTATTTTCAAATATTTTTTTTATTTGTATTTGTTTTAAATATTCCAAACACGGTTTTATATGAACTTAATAAATAAACGAAAACGAAAATGTCCAATAGGTCTACCTAAATAACAGATAGGCGCATATCGCGCTGAAAACTAACGAACCATTATATTATATAGCCAAATATAAATGTTTGTTTTTTGTTTTAAATATTCGAAACACTGTTTATATATTAACTTAATAAATAAACAAAGACGAAAATGTCCAATAGGTCTACCTAAATAACGCATATCACGCTGAAAACTAAGAAGCATTATATAGCCTGTTATCAGGGCTGGCTCAGACCAATTGGCTACGCTGGGCGCCTAAATATTAAAGGCAACCAACTTGTGTCTAACCACGCCCAACTTGCGTCTAGCCACGCCCCCGCGGCGACGCGGCAGCAGCAGTGCCGCGGAGCGTAGCGGCAGAGCGGAGCTCATTATATGCCAGTAACCGCCCCTTATTCAGTATCCAGAAATAGCTCAATTGGCAAAGCTGTATGGCTGTGGATCCTACGGCTCGTTGCTGGCTAGTTCGATTCCCTTCAATTTTTTTTTTTTTTTTTTTTTTAACGTGCATTCGCATTCTTTCGCCGTTAAGTTTAGGCATAACTTTAAGCATTGTTTCGGAGTTGGTTAAGGTTAGAAGGGTTAAGTTTAGGCGCTGTTAAGGAGCTGGTTAAGGTTAGAGTTTGACTTAGAGAATGGCAATAGACAGCCTATTTCCGCGCTGCCGCTCTCTCGCGCTGCCGTGGTCACATGGGCGTATTGGCCAATCAGAGAAACGCTAAACACAAGTTGGTTGCCTAAAATATTCACGCGCCCTGGGCAGGATTTTATCTGTCGCCCCCTTGCATCACCGTTTATTCTGTTCCATACGGTAAAGGGAGAGAAGAAGACGAAGAAGTTGTTTGGAGAATTTCTCACTCGCCGTCCAAATGAATGAGCCATTGTAAAAACACTCATTTTCCATGGGATTGTTATACATGTTGGACCTGTACTATAGATAAGACTTCAGTATTTCAAAATAACTAGTAGTATTAGAAGAAAAAAAAGTGTTTAAACGTTCGCCAACTGGCTATATTCCAACGTCAAACAACCAATGAACCACTTCGGTGCGCTGTTCATTTGTTCATCATCCACCGTTGATGTCCTTCATCCCTGTTCTACTCTCCTCGAGTTCTCCCTGCGGTAATTACATCCAAATGTTTCCAAAAATGCAGCTTTCCCAGATGCATTGGGAACTTTGAAAAGCTCTCCCTTTCCCTTTACTATTTTATCTGTTAGCTTGTCCATCTTGACTCCTCAGACACAAGGCTCTCACTCTCTGATTTGATGACAGCACTACGTTACGCAAAAAAGAAAGTGAAAGCAGCGCGAGGCGCGAGCACAATAATATTTTTTAAAAAAAGGCCGCTACCCGGCCCGGCCGAGCCAGAATTATTTATTTAAAAACAAAGCCCTACCCAGCCGGAACCCGTCGGGTCGGGTAGGGCCCCGTCGGGCTCGGGCAGGGATGCAGTGCACTAGTTTGAACACCCGGGCGGGAGGCCTTTCTGTGTGGAGCTTGCACTTTCTCCTCCCGTGTCTGCGTGGGTTTCCTCCTCCCACACCGTAACGGACATGCATGCCTGGTACGTCCTCCTGTCCCCGGGCGCTGGGCCGGGTAAACCTGTACATGACCAATACGAAATATCCCATTCTATTGTGTAAAGGTCAGTTGGGGTGACTTTTTCACCAATCTTTTTGTAAAAATAATTTTTTAAAGATTAAATACAAATGTTTTTTTCCTGCAATTGAACTGACTATCTTCCACAGTTCCATCCTCAAGACTTTCATCTGTTACAGAAACCTATTCGGGGCCATATAGCACATGTACATCATATCTGATTGGCAGAGGGCCGTGTGTTATTTGCCTCAGCGTCACGGCGAGGAGTTGCTTAGCAACAGCATACAGAGCCAAAATAACTCTTGTCAAAACCTCCATATCTCAGTGTTTTTTCCACAACATGAAATCAGATATTACTGTTGTATAAAAGCAATAGAACTCTCAAGGTTGTGTGTTTATAATGGATAACATGGCGGCTGAGATGATCTACGACGTGACCACAGCTCGGATGTTTAAAGTCCCCATGAAACGACTAGCAGAATGCAATTTGATTCCACGTGTTTCCTGTAAAAACGGGAAGCTAGGGAGGGACTTGTTGCGGATATTGATTGATGTTTACAGTAGCCAATTACCTAGCAATGTTACACAACGTTGGTAACGTTACCAAGCTAACGTTGAACATTGGTTTCGTTAACCCTTTCACTACCGCACTACCAAATGGTTAACCCTTTCACTGCCACACGACAACTGGTTAACCCTTTCACTGGCACACTACAGAAGGTTAACCCTTTCACTACCACACTACAACCGTCTGTAGTGTGATAGTAAAGGGTTAACCTTCTGTAGTGTGGTAGTGAAAGGGTTAACAAGGCTGAGTGCTGCTTAGTTACAATGTGCTGTAAATGTCATTCTAGAAAAGCATTTATTTTGATGCCAAAGTTGTGTGCAGGATGACTCATCGACGTATTCCAAGGAAATGACAAACTCTAAAATACCATTAAGAATACTTGCAAAAGAACCTTTCCCGCATCGTTGGGACAGACACTGGTGCGTACGTGACCACCAATGCAAGAGGAGAACTTAAACATCTATTTTGATTTCATGGGGGTCTTTACTTTACTATAACAAGCTCCCTCTCGTGTTCTACTGCTCAGGTAGGGCCATTGTGCCGATGTGACCTCCTGGAGAGAGGCCACAGTTGTACAGTCGTAGGCATAGATTTACAGGTGCAGCTCAATGAATTAGAATATTGTGGAAAAGTTCATTTATTTCAGTAATTAAATTCAAAAAGCAAAACTCTCATAGATTATATATTCATTAGACACAAAGTGAAATATTTCATGTCTTTTATTTGTTTTAATTTAGATAATTATGGCTTACAGCTTTGTCAGCTCATGAAAACCCCAAATTCAGTATCTCAGAACATTTGTATATTACATAAGACCAATCGAAATATATATATTTTTTATATAGAAATGTCGGCCTACTGAAAATGTAATGTTCACTCAGTACTTAGTTGGGGCTCCTTTTGCACAAATTACTGCATCAATGCTAAATGGACTTTTCCACGATATTCTAATTTATTGAGCTGCACCTGTATATATAGACACTAGATGGCGCGTCGGTCTCCGTTGACCAGCAGCGCGGGTGAGTCATCTATATCTATGGTCGTAGGGAACCGTGCCTAACACTGCAAGCTCTAGTGCTCAATTCTGATTTATTACTCAGAAACCGATTTTATTTGTTTGGCTGTTAACATTATTATTATGTTTTTTTTTATGTGGCCAATATCAGATTCCAGTGTGAACTGGTCACGCTCCTGAACTTGACCCGCTTGCGCAAATGAACCCTTTCACTGCCACACTACCAAATGGTTAACCCTTTCACTGTGACAATACAGAAGGTTAACCCTTTCACTGCCACATGACAAAATGGTCAACCCTTTCACTACCACACTACAGAAGGTTAACCCTTTACAAGTTTTCAAGTTTCTTTAATAGTTGTCATACAGAAGTACAGAATACTTTTATACAAAATGCTTCTTACTGTTGCGCTCCAGAGACTGTGCAAGACAAGATAAGTATGAAATAAAATAACATAGTAAAATTAGAAGTAAAAAAAAATGAGGTCACAGTGTTCAGTTTAGACATATGTACAATGTTCGATGCAGAATAGACGTAGTTACCATACAATATACAATACTGTGCAGTGTACTAATATACAATACTATATAGTGCAAGGCAGAAATGGAGAAATGGGACGAGAAATGGGACTATCACACTACCGACAGTAACCGTAAAGGGTTAACCTGTAGTGTGGCAGTGAAAGGGTTAACAATAACGAAGACGGATATCATCATGGAGGACACTGATGGACATTGTTTATGGTGATTTAATGTCCATTATGAAAGTGGCCCAAATCAGAATTCAAAAGATCAGATTCCATGTGATTTGTGTTGTTAAATTCTTTTTTATCCAAGTCTCGTATGAAAAGAAAATCTGATTTCGCGCCACTCTTGCCTGCAGTGTGAACGTAGCCTTACAGCGCACACACAGCCAGCCACGCGTGCATGCATGCACATAGTCCGACTTCAGAGCGGGCAAAAGGCGTCTATATTTATCACAGCCGAAGAGTGCGTCGCGTTTCTCTGATTGGCCATGACGCCCATGTGACCGCGGCAGCGCGAGAGAGCGGCAGTGCGGAAATAGGCTGCATCCTCCATGTCAAGAAAGACAGAAAGGCATTCTCTGTGACAAACCCTAACCAACTCCGAAATAATGCCTAACCTTAACCCTCCCTAACCTTAACTTAACCTTAACCAACTCTGAAATAATGCCTAACCTTAACTTAACCCTAACCTTAACCAACTCCGAAATAATGCCTAACCTTAACCCTCCCTAACCTTAACCAACTCCGAAAGAATGCCTAAACTTAACCAGCGGAAGAATGCACGTTTATAGCGAGAGATGATAAACGTAAAAAAGAAAGAAAAAGAAATTGAAGTGATTCGAACTTATGACCAACCGCACCGCAGGCTCCACAGCACGGCGGCGTACCAGTTGAGCTAAGCGTCGATGGAAAAACATCGGGGATTACGGCTACATAATGCCGCAAGCTCTGCCGCTCCGCTCTGCGGCTGCCGGGGCGTGTCGCAGCCAATCAGGGAAAACGCGGAAGCACTCTGCAGCACTCTTTGGCTCCAATTAAAGAATAGGCGGGCAAAAGTGCACGGAGGAAGGCACATTTACATTGCAAAGTCAGTCCCTGTTTGAAGATTTTTTTAAGATTTCCAGTTCCAGTGTTCTATTGTCCATTTTGCACGTATAACCAGTTATTATATAATTAATTAGAATGTTAGAATTCATTTTAGAATGATGATCAGTGTGACTGTACTCCTGAAAAAGTATAGTAACATGGTTTATTTGTATTGGGAAAGATAGACACATTAGCTGGTTGAACAACATCTATATGTGTGGTAATAATGCAGATATTGAGTGTATTTCTGTGAAAATGCGCTGGCGCACGCCTCTGAATCCAACCAAAGTGTAAACTATTGCTTCCAGCCCGCGAGTCGCGCGCCCGGCCGGTGGGCACAGCTACGTCCGTTAACATGGGAGCGAAAGTGAAGCGCTGGTCGCCCGCCTTCGTGAGCGGCTGGTGTGTCTGGGATGTTACAGTCATCGTGGATGCTTCCCTCTTGCCCGGTTCCTCGTCCGATTGGCAGTTCCTCCATTTAGAATGATAGATTCGATTTTTCTTTTTTATACTGGCCTACACTGTGTCACGTCAACATTCGTTTTGCCTCTGAAACTGTTATGTCTGACGTTTTAGTTTAGCCTCTGAAACTGTTATGTCTGATGTTTTAGTTTAGCCTCTGAAACTGTTATGTCTGACATTTTAGTTTAGCCTCTGAAACTGTTATGTCTGACGTTTTAGTTTAGCCTCTGGTGAAACTGTTATGTCTGACGTTTTAGTTTAGCCTCTGAAACTGTTATGTCTCATGTTTTAGTTTTGCCTCTGGTGAAACTGTTTGATTGATTGATTGAAAATGTTATTAACAGATTGCAGAATGGGTACAATACAGTACAGCTCAATACACACAATTGTTAAGGGGATGATGCAGACCAGGGAAAGAAAGGGGAAACTACATTGGAGGGGGTTGGGTTTGGACATTTACAGGGGCCAGTTTCTAATTGTAGTCTCCCATAGGTGCTCTTTGAGAGTGGTTTTGAAAGTGGGTAGTGATTCACATTCCTTTACAGCTGTGGGTAGGGCGTTCCACATTGATGTGGCATAATTGCAAAACGTGTTTAGTCCCTTTTTTTTTTCTTTTTTTTATCCTCTTCGATTTTTCTCTGTTTTCTCCCCATCCCAATTTTAGTCGTTGTGCCAATTCCCCCCCTCCCCTACCTGGTTGTTGTGCGCATGTTCTCCCACTGGTCAGTACAAGGGAATCCTGAAGTCATCCGCACGCTTCCTCCGACACGTGCGGCGACAGCCAGTGACTATTTTTTCACCTGGCAGCGAGCACTCTCATTGGTGGAGTGTAACGCGTGGGAGGTCACGCTGCCTTCATCAATTCCTGCCTCCGCTGAGCAAGCGCCCAGACCTGACCTGTAGGCGTCGCTGTCCACAACGCCAGTTTGCCACCCATGACTTGCCCTCCCCCTAACCCATCCAAACGAGTTAGTATGACGATCAGCCCAAGCCTCAAGCAATGTTGACTCCGGGAGTCGAGACCGCAGCCTCTTGCATTGGTGACGAGCGTAATCTCCGCTTCGCCACCTGACCGCCCTCCGTTTAGTCCCTTGTTTGAGCCGAATCTGGGTTTAACATGATTTGTGGAGCTCCCTCTGGTGTTGTGGTCGTGGTATTCACTGACCTTTAGGAAGTATTTCGAAGCGCCTTTGAGGTGCTTTGGTACCATGAGGTGCAAGCATAGTCGTAGTACCCTTGAATGATGCCTCTCTCTATATATAGAACTATTGCCTTACAACCCCATCCATCCATTATCTATTTTCTTCCCTCTCTCCTACCAGTTCT
This sequence comes from Notolepis coatsorum, assembly GCF_963971535.1. Lineage (NCBI taxonomy): Eukaryota > Metazoa > Chordata > Actinopteri > Aulopiformes > Paralepididae > Notolepis > Notolepis coatsorum. The sequence continues at coordinate 16,643,361 of NC_140171.1, forward strand.
TTAACAGCGGGACTCATTATCAGTAAACGGAAACATGCAGCATCTAGATTGTTGGTGGTTCAGTATTACTCAAGATCTTAGAGAGCTGCGCTGGCTTCCCATTGTCGCACAAATCCGCTTCAAGGTCCTTGACCTGCATCAATCAATCAATCAATCAGATTTATTTATATAGCACATTTCACATGACGCGTGTCAACCAAAGTGCTGTACAGAGGGTAGGTACACATAGATACATATTGACAAGAATCACACTCCGTTTTATGGGAGGGCACACAGGCAAACACATAGGAAAACAGGGCATCAGTCAGTGAACGGGAAAGGCTAGTAGGTAGAAGTGGGTTTTGAGCCTCGATTTGAAGGCATCTATCGAGGGGGCGAGCCTAATGGAGGTGGGGATGCTGTTCCACAGTTCAGTGGCTGCGATATAGCAAAGGCACGGCCCCCCCTGAGCTTGAGGTTAGACCTCCGGACTAAGGAGCAGTATATGCATGGTGCAGCGAGGGGAACGGCTCCCTCCTACCTCTGGTCAATGGTCTCTAACTACACGCCCTCAAGAGGGGGTCATCAAAGAGAAGCAGGCTATTCTCAGTCCTCGCTCCACAATGGTGGAACGAACTTCCCACCAGTCAGGACAGCCGAAACCCGACAATCTTCCATTTAGTCAACTAAAAACGCACTTCTTCAATCAATATCTGAATAATAATAAAATAAAATAACTAATGTTCGTACTGTCTTTTATTATTATGCACTTTGCTACTAAATAATCGTCCTTGCCTATATACTATGTTAATATGTATATACTACTATGCACTCAAGACTAGCACCCAGGTTCAACACTGTTTGTACCCTTCCTGCTGACCTGTTTACAGAATTTGTAAATCGCTTTGGATTAAAGTGTCAGCTAAATGACTACACTACAGTAAATGTAAAATCCCTCTCTTCCTCTTTCATAGCAGACCTACTTCAAACTAACAATAGAGATACTTATATGTGAAACATATTACAATAGAACCTTTTCACAGCATGTTGACTTGTTACAAAGAGGCACAAGCACATCCATAGTATGTCAAAACGTGCTCACAGCATTACATAATGAAACTAGTGCACCCAGGAGAGGGCAGCGATGGCCTACAGGTTAGATAAGTGGACTTCTGACCAGAAGGTTGCTGGTTTGATCCCCTAGTCTGGTAGGACAAATATTTTCATTTAATACCAGTGTTACCATAATAAATATTATAATCAGATGATAATGTAATACAGTAAAGTCACACTAGCATAGTAAATATTATAATCCGATAATGTAATACAGTAGGGCTACACTAACATAGTAAAGATTATAATCAGATAATCTAATACAGTAGGGTTTCACTATCATAGTAAAGATTATAATCGGATGATAATGTAATACAGTAGGGTTACACTAACATATAGTAAAGATTATAATTAGATGATAATGTAATACAGTAGGGTTACACTAACATAGTAAAGATTATAATCAAATGATAATGTAATACAGTAGGGTTACACTAACAGTAAATCAGATGATAATGTAATACAGTAAAAGTAGGGGTCTTGCTGTTATGACCCCAAGGTTGTATGAACAATGTCTTGTGTATGTGTGTCTGCTTTAATCCTCCCTGCATCCTGGATTGGCCTCCTGCAGGAGTGTCTGTCTGTCTGAGGGCTGGACGTCCAGTAGCTTCCTCCTGCGGCATAGACAGACATTTTAATTATAGCTGTGGAAGAGATGGCCTCTCGGGTAACAAATCTTTTGGGACCGCTCAAGGGAAATGTTCACGCAAATATTAAAAAGTCTTGGCCTAACATTTGACCAGTCCATGCTACTCGAGAAGCACGCAAAATCCCTGACCCGCACATGTTTTTTCCACCTCAGTGGCAATTGTATCGCATGCAGAGCTAGAAATGGTTATTCATGCTTTTATTTCATCTAGGCTGGACTATTGCAATTCTTTATTGACGTGCCTTAGCAAAGCCTCAGTGGACCGGCTACAACTGGTCCAAAATGCTGCTGCTAGGTGTGACGGATCATACTGGGTCTGCGTTGTGTTTGATGTTAAATGAGAATGTCCCGAGGGGGAGTCGAACAGGGGGCTCCCGCGTCCGACGACACAGGCCGCTGCACTAAGAAGTGAATTCACTCCTAACTACCGTACCTATGCGTCTGTTAACCCTGTTATGGGGAAAGGGCGGCTACGTGGCGTAGTGGGCAAGGCGCTCGCCACGAAATCTGGAGACGCTGGGCTCGTCAGTTCGAGCCCAGCGCTCCACATTTGCTTTCAGTTTAGCTGGTCGTCCGTACTAATACACATTGGCCGTATTAGGGGGTGGGAAACTGATGGGCGGGGATCGGGCGTTGTGGACAGCGACTCCTACAGGTCGGTTGGTGCGCCTGCGCAGTAGAATCAGGAAGTGTCGGAGGCAGCGTGAGCCTCCCACGCGTTACTCGTCGCCACTGAGAGATCGAGCTGCGCAGGTGAAAAGATGCGACTGCTGTTACCTCAAGTACCGGAGGGGACTTGTGCTATGTATGACTTAGTCCACATTGCAGCCGGCTTGTGGGAGGCAAGAAACAGCGTTCGTGACAGGGGAGGGTTGAATTGGATGATACGAAATTGGGATGGGAGAAAAATATAGAAAATGGGAGAAAAAGTGGATAAAAAAAAGAAAACTGGTGCTGAGCCCGGCTAAAGACTAAGGGGGACCAAGCGTTTGAAGCAGTGACCCCAATGCTCTGGAATGAGCTCCCCCAGGCCTTGTGAACTTGTGAAGCAGTCTCCTCCCCACCGTATGTATATATTTTCTCCCACCCACCCCCTCCTAATGTACAGTCTCCTCCCCATCATATGTATATATTCTGTTAGGATCTATGGATAACAGTACTGTATATGTCACAATGTCCCTATGCCATAAATGTCACTTTGAATTGAAAATGGGGGACCCTGATGTAAACAAGACGAAAGTCTTTCTCTGGTCTGCATCCCCTTAACAATTGTGTATTGAGCCGTACTGTATTGTACCCATTCTGCAATCTGTTAAATAAAGTTTATTCATTCATGTTTTATATGAATCACCTTTTTTCTTTTTAAACTTGTGAAGCACTCTGTGCATTCGTGCTGGGAAGGGTGCTATACAAATAAAGCCTTACTTACTTACCCTGTGTCTGCCTGTATCTCTCTCCACTGGTGAGCGTTGTGGGGGCTGTGTGATGGAGCAGGTGAGCTGGTTAAGATATTACTTTATTGATCCCCTTGGGGAAGTTCAGGAATGAATGACTGCTCCTGTGGAGGTTTCCAGAGCTGGCTTCCCCTGGCTCCTGTGGGCTCTCCACTCCACTTCCAACCAGTCAGTCAGCATGTTTGTAATTAGATTTATTCAATAACAGGTCAACCCTTTTATTTTTTTAGTTAGGAGTTTAGGTGAATTCATTGTTCGGTTTCTTTTGTTTGTGTAGTTATTAGGTTGCTTTAGCTTATTATTTAGCCGTTAACCCACCCTGATGCTACATCAAAATAAACCTTCTAAACTTTCCCTTGTTGCTGGTGGTTCTTGGGAGCTGGGAAGAGGAGTTACATTTCCATGTTGTGCCTGGGTTTCCCCTAGGCCGTTTCCTCTGAAAACTACTACATGATATTCACTCGAATGATCACATGTTGTGAAGAATTGTTATTTAATAACAAGAGAAATACCAACCAAGTTGGACCATGTTTTCCCAGGTGTAAGCTACATCCTACAACAAGCACCCAGTTGGAACCAGTATTTCATTGTGACTACACACAATGAACGTGATTTTATCAAGATAAAGATAAACGGAACTGATTCAAAAATAGTTTAATACAAAAATGAACATTCAACACATTAAAGAGAAAATAAATACATTTTAAACAAAGAATGGTTAAGTAAAACTGATGCATAAACAAGAAAAAACAGAAAACAAGTTCATATTAAATATATACAGTAAAATAATAATAAAACAGCAGAAACCTATTACAATCTAATTAGAACTTTTTTTTAAATAATTAACTATAATAATCTAATTTGAACTTGGAACTTATTAGAACATATAATAATGACAGACAAACACAGACAGAGGGAGTTAAATACAGACAAACAAAGAGATTACATAAAAAGATGCAGATATCAGCTGCTAACTAACTATCATGTGTTCATGTCTGACTGAACCTAGAGCTCAGAGCTCACCTTCACACTTGTGTGTCTTCAGATGGTTAGAACGGCTGAAACTCCTCCCACACTTGACAGTGGTGGGGCTTCTCTCCTGTGTGGGTCCGCTGGTGGTCCTTCAGGCCAGGCCATCTAACCTACTGAAGCCCCTCCCAGGCCTCCCACACTCTTCACAGTGGTTCTCTCCAGTGTGGGTCCGCTGGTGGTCCTTCAGGCCAGGCCATCTAACCTACTGAAGCCCCTCCCAGGCCTCCCACACTCTTCACAGTGGTAGGGCTTCTCTCCTGTGGGTCCGCTGGTGGTCCTTCAGGCCAGGCCATCTAACCTACTGAAGCCCCTCCCAAACCTCCCACACTCTTCACACTGGTTCTCTCCAGTGTGGGTCAGCTGGTGGTCCTTCAGGCCGGGCCATCTAACCTACTGAAGGCCCTCCCAAACCTCCCACACTCTTCACACTGGTTCTCTCCAGTGTGGGTCCGCTGGTGGTCCTTCAGGCCGGGCCATCTAACCTACTGAAGGCCCTCCCAAACCTCCCACACTCTTCACACTGGTTCTCTCCAGTGTGGGTCAGCTGGAACAGAAAACAAGGAGGGGTCAGAGTAATAGGAGCCGAAAACAAGGAGGGGTCAGACTGCTAGGAACAGAAAACAAGGAGGGGTCAGACAGCTAGGAGCCGAAAACAAGGAGGAGTCAGACTGCTAGGAGCAGAAAACAAGGAGGAGTCAGACTGCTCGGAGCAGAAGACTATGTCTCCTGGGTCTCCTGGTCACCACTAGGGGTAGAGTGGGTAACATCTTAAAACAACAGGAAAGAAATAGCTCTAAAGAGACTAGTGGACACGCATAGTAAAAGTAGCCAGCTGAGTGTTCCATGTAGAGAAACAAAGCCACAGATGATGGACCTGGACCAGATAACTGCCGGTGATTATGATCAGAATATTTCAGATATTGTCAAGTAAGTTGAAAATGATGTTATACTGGTAAACTAGTCATGGTTGTATTGTATTGTCCTATGTTGTAAACCCCACATACCCGGTGCTCCAAACAGGATGAAACAAACACTTTAAATTAATTGCAGATACTATTTGACTAATGACCTTTCATTTAATTACCTTGCGGGGGGGCGGGGCAGACAGGATCTGTCCACTTCTCAACAGCTGGAAGTACAGATCATTATGAATAATCTTTATGTGCTTGTGGAGGAAGATCTCACAGGTGAAGCAGTACTGACACTCAGGACATGGAAAGACTGGAGACTCTGTCTTCACTCCTGAGAGAGAGAGAGAGAACTATAAAAAAATATATATATACTTTTGTAAAACAGTCTAATTAGTCCCGCGGCTCCCGCCACAGTTGTATAATGAACAAAAAAAGTTTGCCAATAGGGATGCATCAGTAGTATTGGCAGTGGTAGTAGTCGTAATAGTAATCCACTATATTTTTTTCATTTCTAAAAAATAAACCAGTTCAACACAGGTAACCACTTTTGCTTCATTTCTTTGATGGCTCAAATGTATGCTCTAGTCCAGTGGTTCCCAAACCTCTCCTCGACACACCCCAGCCGTTCCATGTATTTGTTAAATTCCACCACCAGCACACCTTGATTAAACTAATAAAGGGCTAGTTAAGTTGAATCAGGTGTGCTGGTGGTGGAATTTAACAAATACATTGAACGGCTGGGGTGCTTCGAGGAGAGAATTGGGAAACTCTAGTTGATTTTGTGTTTTGAGCACAAAGTTAATCATAGATCTAGCCTCTTTATTTTGCTCTCAAAGTGCACCAGATTGATGCATTTAACTTTAAAATGTACAAAAAAAAAATCCAGGGGGGCATGCCCCCGGACCCCCCTAGAGGCTCGGAGGTTCACCCCCCATAGTCTCTGAAAATCCAGACGCAGAGCGCGACAGACAGCAAGCGCAACTGATAGAACAGCTGATCAGACGGACAACACCCTCTCCCTCCGCCAGAGGCTCCAGGAACTCGTCTAGACACACCTCCAGGGCGGCATCCCCTAGCCGAGTAAACAACCCTGAACTTGACCAACAGACGAGGTCTATACCCCCCACAGACCACCTCCCCCCACCGGTCCAAGCGAGACCTAGCAACCGGGAAGGAGCAGCATATCCTGTGGAGAGGCTAAACCAGAGACTACAAGCACTGGATGACCTAACTGAAGACGAAGAGGAAGAGGAGGAGAACCACGCCCGACGACAGCACAGTACTCTACCGGACCAGGAGGTCCGGTACAGCCCAGGCTATACTCCCGCGGAGCTGCGCTACAGACCCCCGACTCTATACACGGGTGAGCACGACGCACGACCCGCACCGAGGAACAGCACCTGGACAAGCGGCTGGGGTGCTTCGAGGAGAGAATTGGGAAACTCTAGTTGATTTTGTGTTTTGAGCACAAAGTTAATCATAGATCTAGCCTCTTTATTTTGCTCTCAAAGTGCACCAGATTGATGCATTTAACTTTAAAATGTACAAAAAAAAAATCCAGGGGGGCATGCCCCCGGACCCCCCTAGAGGCTCGGAGGTTCACCCCCCATAGTCTCTGAAAATCCTGTGGGAAACACTGGACGTGATGTCATTTTGGGACCGGTACCGTCGGGTGGAAGCGGTTAAAGGGGCAGTTTACCAAATGTTCCCTCTTACCAGAGTTATCTATCCATCCAGATTGTTTGTGTGATTTGCTTAGTTTTGAAGATGTCTGTAGAGCTTGTCACTCGATACAAGGGAGCTGAACGGGGTTTGTGGCATCAAGGAACGGTTTAGGAAGACTCAAAAGCAATGTCATTCTGGACATCATGACCCAGTTACGCAGGATAAACCAGACCTTGTGAGCAGTTTCATGTAGGAACTATTTGCTACTGATCTACACCCATATAATGAATGGGGGGCTATGTTATTGGGCGGATTTAGGATTGTAGGAGATCCGGGGCTTAGCCCACAAAAGGTGATTTTTTTTTGCTTTGACACCACAACCTTTAACGTAACCACCACCTTAAAGCGGACAAAGGTAAACACTTAAACTAACACCCTTTAATGAAGCAAACTAAAACTAATAACTTAACTCACTCAAATACAAAACTTAAATAACTTAACAAATACAAGTCAGCATCTGGTTGAAGTTGTTGCCTTGCTTCCCTAAAAATGTGGTTACACCCACAATGCGCTGAAGGTATTGGCGCCTCTCTGATATCTCTTCTGCGCTTGCAGTATGTAGCTGCTCTACCACATCGCCATGAGTTCCTGTGCTTTTAAAGCTCTGCCAACATGTCATGCTTGACTAGTGGAGGTCAATTTTTTTCTAGGGATGCACGATAATTATCGGGCCGATATCAGCAATTATGACGTCATCACGATAAACCCAATAACGTTATTGATAGCTCCGATAATATATAATAAATTTTTTGGTTAAAAGAAATCCGGTGTGGGTGGATTTGGATGAAGGGCGCTTGTTTTTAATTATAGCCTCCTCCCGTTTTGCCAGTACTGTGGTAAAACTGATAGCGTGTGGTTTAGGAACAGGGAGTTTTTCACAAATCCAGCGCTCCCTTTCTTGGCTGTGACGTAGTCACGTTACATTCGGAGGCAGACAGTCGATCTGCCAATTACGTCCCACCGCTTGCACCCACCTCTTCTTCTTACCACCAATCAGAAGCTCTCGTTCGTTTATTTACCTCCGGATTGTCAGCCATTACTCTACTCGGAGCTCAGGCTAATAACGTTAGTTCCCCGCCAGCCACATTGACAAGTACCAGCGCTTATACATTACTGGCAAATGTCTTGTTGCACTTGTGGCAACGAGCGTTGTCAGCATCGACTTTAGTAAAATAGACCCAGACTTTTGAACGTTTCATTCTGTCCGCCAGGCCCATGATGAGAGCAGAGCTGTCTGTACTCGGCAGCACCCGTGTGTGTGTGAGTGAGTGTGTGTGTGTGGGAGGAGAAGAGAGGAGAGAGCACAGCAAAGCCTGCTCTCGCAGGCAGAGACAAACGGCCAACAAGATTAGTTTGCGACGTTTAAATTCCTAAAAAAAAAAACTCCATAATTTCTCGAGTACCGATGACGTCGGAGCTTATAAATACTAAAAAAAAATGTTTGATCAAAAAAAATTATATATATATATACATTTAAAAAAGAATATCATAATACAATAAATATCGGTTATCGGTATCGGTTATCGGCTTGAGGAGCATAAAGTTATCGGTATCGGTGTCAAAATCAATATCGTGCATCCCTAGTTTTTTCATGCTCACGGAAGGAATCCAAAGCCCTTTTCCAGTTGGAAAATCCAGGAGGTACTGAGGAGAGCATCTTTATTGGTGCGAATATTCTGCCTTCCAAACTGCTGACATGGAAAGCAAAATGCAGAGTTTGTGGATACTGAGTACTCCAGCCATTTAAATTGCTCGAACCAGCTCTTATTATTAAACGCTCTCTGCTGCAAACCGAAATGGCTGAAGGGGTACTGGGGGAGGCACACCTGCTTAGGGCCATGTTCTTTTGTGCCTAAATCAGCAAACAATCCTGCTGCCCCTTGCTGCTCTTCCCTACATGTAGCCGACTCATCAGTGTGAAAATAAAATGTATTTATATAGCTCAAATTCACAACAAAGGTTATCTCATGACACTTTTCATATAGAGCTGGTCTAGAACCATAGCCTACTCTCAAATATAAAAGAAAATGACACCTGTAGATTCACAAACCTGAAACATCTTTTGTTGGTGGACAGGCTGATGCATCTGTATTGGTTATAAGCAGCGGACCTGTATTACAAAATAAGACAGTAAACACACACACACACGTGACACGTCATTCACCATAATTTATATTTGTATAAAACGACATAATTGATGGGCTGAGGCTAGTCATGTGTGTGTGTGTGTATGTATATATTATATATATATCAGGGCAGACTGTGCTCACCATTTTGCCTATATCACCATTTAACTTACAGTAACTTAGTTAACATTACATCTTAGTTAGGATAGATTTTGAGCCATGTTCTGTATACATTACATACTGTAACGTTCAAGGTTTCCAACGTTATCGACGACTCTCGACTCGAGGCAGATGTATTTCTCAGTTGACTTATTTATTCACACAGGTTGCAGTATCAGACTCATTGGTACCATGTCCCATTGCCCCGAGAGAGTGCACGCTGGGTGCCCCACCCTCTTATACCTTCCCAGGTCAGCCCGTGCACTCTGGACTCTGTCAACCCGCGGCTGGCGCGTCAAATATAGACGTTGTGTGACAGCTCAACGTGTTGAGTGACAGCTCAACCGACCCAAATCCCCAGGTCGCTACAATACATACATACTGTATGTCATGTATGTCATGTTATGATGAATTGAAAATGGGGGACCCTGATGTCAACAAGACGAAAGTCTTTCTCTGGTCTGCATCCCCTTAACAATTGTATGTATTGAGCTGTACTGTACTGTACCCATTCTGCAATCTGTTAATAAACTTTTCAATCAATCAATTAGTGTGGTTACTTAGAATCCATGTTTACAAGCTATCACTCTTTTTCAAACACCATCAGCCTGTTATTCACTTTACAATTGTATTTTCTTTATTTACACATATAAAAACAAGTGTATATAATACAATATAATCCACAAAGAAATGTGAAGGAATATGAATTGAAAATGGGGGACCCTGATGTAAACAAGACGAAAGTCTTTCTCTGGTCTGCATCCCCTTAACAATTGTGTGTATTGAGCCATACTGTACTGTACTGTACCCATTCTGCAATCTGTTAAATAAAGTTCTCATTCATTCATTCATTCAAGGACAATTGCCTAAACACCCTCTTGCATGTGGCATTCTCCAAGAAGCAAAATTATAGACACATTACATCAATATAACCCCCCCCCCCCCCCCCCCCCCAATCCACACACACACACACACTGTTATGGATAGCATAGCTAAGCTAAGCTAACATTAGCAGCAGCAAACTAGTAGAGTAACGGCAGTCACCTTCCTTTCAGTTTCAAATATAAGATTCACAAACCTGAAACATCATCCGTTTCATCACTGGTGGTGATGTTGTTGTCTGCAGCAGTTCGTGGCGCCTGCTTTGATAACCAAAACGTTCTAATATCCATCACGTTAGGCAGGTTTTCCAAATCGCGCCTCGAGTTGAATAAACTCTTCTTCTACTTCTTCTTCTTCTTCTTTTTCTCTTGTAAATTTCCGGCGGAAACTTCTTCTTCAGGGCAGGGTAGGCTATGCAGTATGCAGGCTGCTTTCCAGCCGCTGCTGCCTCTCTGTTGGACTTCGGTACTGCACGTTACTCACAACACGTCAAATAATTTGAATTTTTTTAGGTAAAGCATTATCTGATTCGGGGCTTTTCAGAATAGATCCGGGGCTTGAGCCCAAGTAGCCTCCCCCTAGCCCCGCCCCTCTACTGATTTTGTTTCTCCTTCATACACTACGTGTACAGATGGATGATGAAATTATTAGAAACCTTGGTATTTTCTGCCTGCTTTATTCACAAAGTCAATACATATTAAACTACATGCTGTTGACCAAGTGATGACTTGTCAATGGACCTGATGATCGACCCTGGTCCCTGGGCTCGTCCTGTGGCTCTCCTCCGGCGCCCACCTTGCGCGTGGCCTGCTGCTCTTTCAGCCAGGCGGTGTGGGCCAGGACGCGGCTGTTGGCCTTCAGCACGTGGTTCAGGACGTGGAGGCAGTAGGCGCTGCGGACGCGGGGCCCCTGGCCGACGAGGGAGCTCTCCGGGTAGTAGAGGTCCCGGTAGGAGCCCATGAGGGCCAGCAGCTCCAGCTGGAGGGTGCTGGGCTCCTCGGCCGGCCCCTGGGGGTCTGCCTGAGTCTATGAATGGCGAGATGGCAGAGTAGAATGAATAGCATAGAATCTGCTCAAGTTGATTGAGGACTTTGGTTATTTATCGGGATTTAAGATAAATTGGCCAAAGTCGGCTTTCCTTCCACTTAACACCCCTGCAAAAAAAGATACAACCCTCCCAGGACAGATACCGATGGTAAAACATTTCAGATGCTTGGGAGTGGAAATATTCCCTACCATAGGACAAACGGTGAAGCACAACTACACAAAAATCCAAAACAAAATCAAAGACGACCTTGATAGATGGGCAAAACTTAAAAACACAGTACAAGCACGGATATCAATAGTTAAGATGGATGTACTACCTAAAATCAACTTCTTCTGTTCAATGCTACCGTTACCCCCTCCAGAGGGTTACTGGAAAAGATTACACTCCTCCACATACAAATTTATTTGGAATAACAAACCACCACGTATAAAAAGATCCACCGCACAGAGAAATAAAGCAGATGGTGGCATGGCATTTCCAGATTTGTTCCTATATTTTAAGGCGTACTCATTAAGTCCATTGACAACATGGTTTGACTCCCAAGCATTAGCATCCTGGAGAAAAATAGAAGAAAACATAGTAGCCCCACATAGACTGAAGGACATAGCATACACTAAACTACCAATCAAGCACTGTGAACGGAAATTTGGCCCCATAATTACTCATGCGATCCGGATATGGCGTGAATCACAAAAAAAAAAAATCCTAACCCACAAAAATGGCACAATCATACTCCCTTATTCAATAACAATGCTCTCTTAATTGGAAAACGACCTATAAGATTCCCTATATGGGAAGAGCAAGGCATACACTCATTAGGAGATGTTTTTAACAAACAGGGTTTTTGTAGTGATAAAGAAATACGCAAAAAATGTAATCTCACCAAGTCCACATGGCTTTTTCACAAACAGTTAGAGCTATGTTTGAAGTCTCACGGTGTTCCATTAGACAGACCAATTGAACACCACAGATACCACAAATTCTTCTACGCAAGAGAGACATCGAGAGGTTTTGTTTCAGAATTTTATCATCAATTACTAACGTCCTCGTATGAAACCCTCCAACTTGACTCTGTCTGGAGGAGGGATATACCAGACCTGGAAAATGACTTTGATTGGCAAGGAGCCTGGGCAAATGTCCGACTTACATCAAGGAACCCGGATCATCAACAAATCAATCTTAACTATATTCACAGGACATACTTGACTCCTATAAGACTGTGCCGAATGGGGCTTAAACAAGATTCCAAATGCACCCAATGTACAAATGGGGACGAAGGGACATTTATGCACATGTATTGGGACTGCTCACCAGTTAAGGCATTCTGGAAAGATGTGACCCAACAAATATCAAAACTCGTATCTTGGAATATACCTGTACACCCCTCGGTATTATTATTGAATGATGTTTTTGAGTTTGCAGTGAATCCACAGCTAAAGAGATTGGTTTTATCGGGTATCACAGTAGCCAAAAAGCTGATCGCATCACGCTGGTTTCAACCGGAAAAAATGTGCCGTAAAGTTTGGTTTCTTACATATCTCGATGTAATTTACCATGAAATATCTACAGCAAGAATTCTGGGTCTCAATGAATCCAAAATGTCAATGTGGTTAGAAGTGGTGGAGAGAATAAAAGCTAGCTTATAATGGTAGTGTCTGGTTAGGTGCGAGGGATAGTGGAGGTACTTCTCAAGGTGGGGTCCGGGAGGGGGGGGTTCGAGCTGAGCATATGTGTGTAGGTTTTTTAACAGGTATTATGGGTATATCTTATATAAGACAACTAACTAAAAGGTGATCTCATTGGATGTGCCCTGACAATTAATGCTTGTATATCTTATCGTGTGTTGTCATGTTTGTTTATATGTTTGTTTAAAAAATAATAAAAAAATAAAATACAAAAAAAGAATCTCTATGAATGGCGACATGACATCAATCAATCAACCAATCAATCAATCAATCAAACCACCAAACACATGGGTGTCTCTATTTAGTCATAGGTGATCTGGAACAGTTATGAAGCATTGAACATGTCTGAATCATGTATACTATATTTAACTTATTTTTCTACTTTTGTGTTGCAATTTATATGTTGGTCGGTACTGCATTTAAAAAAAAAATATTTTTTGCATCCTGTCAATGTCCAAACTCTGTCTGAAACATGTCTGGGTCTGTATGCTCCTACCCCCCCCCCCCCCCCCCCCTCACACACCGTACACCCCCCTCGCACTGACATGCCTATACCCACATTTTTTCCTCAGAAATAGAGACTACACACAGCCAGCAACATTTTGACTATCCCCAAGTTGAAGTGAGTGAGTCATAACTTTACCCGAAATAATATAAAACATTTTTTGAATTAGGACGGAGTAGACTCGCTTATCATGTCGTATGCAGCATCATGTTGTTCACGGGGCGCCGCTCCTCCTTGGGTCGTACTCGTTTCTGAGTGGAGACGTTTCTGACGCGCGGCTACAGAGAACGGTTTGGGGCACTTTTTGTATTTTTATCTTTGGAGTGGCTGTTAAATCCACCACAGGGTCGCACACTTTCACCTGGCCAGTGTGCTGCTTTGTACGAACACAACTTCTTCGACAGGTAACTATTGTGTGTGTGTGTGTGTGTGTGTGTGTGTGTGCGCGCGCACGCGTGCGGGAAGAAAACGCCAAATAGATGAGTAGTTGAAGAAGCGTTTTTTTCTTCTCGTCATGTTAATGCAGTGCCTGTAGTATGTTATGCATTTAGGAAAACATGGATACTGGTTCTGTTTCATGTTCAAGTTTCAAGTTTTTTTATTAGTTGTCATACAAAAGTACAGAATACGTTTTATATAAAATGCTTCTTTCTGTTTTGCTCCAGAGATTGTGCTAGATAAAAATAGATAAGTATAAAATAAGTATAATAAGTATAAAATAGAAGTCAAGTACGTAGACAAAAGTGTTCAATATACATACAATATACAATGCAGAGTAGAAAAGTAACTGAGTTACAATACAATATACAGTACAATGCAGAAACGGGATGAGGTACAATTTAGGTACAATTTACAGTAAGGTGTAATGAGGTATGAGTTGTAGTGCAAATTCTTTACCAATAAATATAAAGTTATATATAAAGTTATAAAGTGAGTAGGCTATACTGAATACCAGGGACTGCTGGCTTAGCTTAGGCTACTACCAGACTAAAATGGACCTTCCTACAACGTCCCTTCAACAGTTCTCATCTCTTGTCTCAGTATTTGTGTCCCCAGAGAGACACCATCAGTATGCGACTAATGAACGGAGTGGCAGTGAGCCTGGGTGCCTTGGGGCTGCTGAGGCTGTGCTCTGTCACCTGGCTCTGGAGCGTGTTGGCTGGGGTGGGGCTCTCCCTGGCCTGGGGGGACTCCCGGAGGTTCCTCTTCATAGCTCTACACACCATCAAGAGAGACCTCATGTGAGTGTTTTCAAGGGCTGACCCCTCTTTTAGCCGAAGGTCTATATGTGACCGTACTCCACCATTTATTACATTTACATTTAGTCATTTAGCTGACGCTTTTATCCAAAGTGACTTACAAGTTCTGTACGACAAGACATCAGGAAGCGTATAACTCTATCAGCTGAGTAACAATGTTCATCAAAGTGTTGAGTGCTACAGTGTAGGTTAGTATATTAGGACAAGTGCATGACAGTAAGGTTAGTTAGGGTTAGATATTTTGTTTTTAGTTTTTTTACCACCAAGACTCGGTTTAGTCCATTATTGCTGATAAGGTGAATTGGACTTTATCTATAATGACAGATAGTCCAGTAGGCTGGGTGTGACAACGGTGAAATTGCTTTGTGTGTGTGTGTGTGTGTGTGTGTGTGTGTGCGTGTGTGTGTGTGTTAGTGAGTGTGTGAGTGTGAGTGTGTGTGAGTGTGTGTGTGAGTGCGTTAGTGTGTGTGTGTGTCTCCTCACCCATCTCCATTTCACCATTCTCCTTTCCTTCCTTATCTACCCCCCCCCCCCCCCCCCTAGTGGCCTGGTTGTGGTACTGCGGGTGAAGACCTCCCTGCGCCGGCACCTGCGTCACGGCAGCACCATTCCTTCCCTATTCGCCCAGACGGTGGCGCTGTATCCAGACAAGCCTGCGTTGGTCTATGAGGTCACAGGAGAGGTGAGAGCAGGTGGCCCAGGATGTGACCCTTTACCCCACAGAGGGGCCGTCCAGTCCTCACTGTAGTTCTCTCTTATAGATAGGAAGGGCAAGAGAGAGACCGTGCAGAGGAGACACAGGAGAGAGGGTTCTGGTGGGATTCCAGGCCAGCAGGAGGCAGGAGACAGGAGACAAGAGACAGGAGAGGAGGCAGGAGACAAGAGACAGGAGAGGAGGCAGGAGACAGGAGACAAGAGACAGGAGAGGAGGCAGGAGACAAGAGACAGGAGAGGAGGCAGGAGACAGGAGACAAGAGACAGGAGAGGAGGCAGGAGACAAGAGACAGGAGAGGAGGCAGGAGAGGAGGCAGGAGAGGAGACAGGAGAGGAGGCAGGAGAGGAGGCAGGAGAGGAGGCAGGAGAGGAGGCAGGAGAGGAGGCAGGAGAGGAGGCAGGAGAGGAGGCAGGAGAGGAGACAGGAGGCAGGAGACAGGAGACAGGAGAGGAGACAGGAGAGGAGGCAGGAGAGGAGACAGGAGAGGAGGCAGGAGAGGAGGCAGGAGAGGAGGCAGGAGAGGAGGCAGGAGAGGAGGCAGGAGAGGAGGCAGGAGAGGAGGGGAGGCAGGAGAGGAGACAGGAGGCAGGAGACAGGAGACAGGAGAGGAGACAGGAGAGGAGGCAGGAGAGGAGGCAGGAGAGGAGACAGGAGAGGAGGCAGGAGAGGAGGCAGGAGAGGAGGCAGGAGAGGAGGCAGGAGAGGAGGCAGGAGAGGAGGCAGGAGAGGAGGCAGGAGACAGGAGGCAGGAGAGGAGACAGGAGGCAGGAGACAGGAGGCAGGAGAGGAGGCAGGAGACAGGAGAGGAGGCAGGAGATAGGAGGCAGGAGACAGGAGAGGAGGCAGGAGATAGGAGGCAGGAGACAGGAGAGGAGGCAGGAGATAGGAGGCAGGAGACAGGAGAGGAGGCAGGAGATAGGAGGCAGGAGACAGGAGAGGAGGCAGGAGATAGGAGGCAGGAGACAGGAGAGGAGGCAGGAGATAGGAGGCAGGAGACAGGAGAGGAGGCAGGAGATAGGAGGCAGGAGACACAGCCACTACACTACATCCAGGCTCATCAATGAATAGGATTGGTGGTTTCTTCTCATGCTCATGGTAACAGTGATGGTTGGGTTATAGGTTTCTGTCTCATGCTGGTAACAGTGATGGTTGGGTTATAGGTTTCTGTCTCATGCTGGTAACAGTGGTGGGCGGGGGACAGATTGGCTGATAGTGCTGCTGGTTGTGGTTCTAATTTTAAGTTAAAATCATATAAATAATATAAAATAATATAAATATAATAACATTTTAACATTCGATTTTTTTGTGTTTTCCTGAACAAACACTGAGTAGTAGTATCGAGTAGTTTTACGAGTGCAAGTACGAATACACGAGCACAGTATCGGACCCGTATCAATACCAGTATCGTTATCGGGACGTCCCTACTAGTGATAACACATGAGAGGGAGTCTCTCTGTGACCACACTGGACCACAGCGGCGCCAGAATCATGGCATAGCACAGGGGTTCCCAAAGTGTGGGGCGCGACCTGTGGAGCACAGAAGAATATTAATTTAGCCTATAATACCAAAACTGATAAACGCCAATGTCAACAAAAAGTAATTGACTGTCATGTGTTATTCCTTATACAGAGCACATTCAGAAGCCTAAATACGTTTAGCCACAAAAGGTGTTTGTAGTGGCCGCTTGTCACTCCCTAATAAATTGACTCAGATGTTCAGGGTAACAAAAGAAGTTGTGGATGTTGACAGATTGAATGTCCAGGCTGCAGCTGATGTAGTTTGTAAGGTTTATTATCCAAAGAAAATGATGGTTGAGACAGTTTTGCGTCTTCCCTATTTCTCCGGTAGGAAAAATGTTTCCTCCCAGCAGGTGCATAACACTCTAATTACAGTGCCTAAATACTATACTAAGAAGTGGTGTGCCCCTATAGTGGTGTGCCCCTAATTATTCAAAACATAAATACAATACCATTACCATAAACAATACAACTTCCAATATGTCGTTTTTTGGCTTCTACAGTGTTATTGTCCATTGTAAAAGCATTTGTAAGTTTGTGTTTCAGGCTAGCTAGCTATTGTCCAATCGAATGAGTGAATGAATGGGAATCAAAGAGAGAGTGACAAGTAACGTTACGCTAGCCTGCATGAGAGGAATTTGTGAGAGGAATCAAACACAAATGGAGACGTTTCTGGTAACAGCTAAAAGACAAGCGGCGGAGCCCACAAGTACTGCAGCTATAACTTCTGAGAGTGGCAATCTCAAAACAACTACCCCGCTTTGAGAAGACTTGCAAGGGAAAGCAAGCACACACAAGCCACTGAATGTAGGCTAGAACGGGAATATGAAAAGTGATTTATTTGCAACCTGCAGTAGTTAATAGTAGGCCTACTTTTGATTCATACATTATTTAAGTTACTATTATTCTAATTTAATTTAATCTACTACTCAGGGAAGTAGGCTACTGCAATTATTATTGAATAAAGAAATCTACTAGCCTACTCAGGGACATACTGCAGGCTAATTATTATTATTTGAATGAAAATAAATATCCTACTCGGGGAAGTAGTACCTACTGTAAGCCTACAACTACATTTTTAATTAGGCCTAATTATTTCACAGTGGCACAGGATAATTTGCCAAGCTTTGGGCTGAAATTCTTTTATGAAAGGTGCCATACAAATAAAGTTTATTATATAATAATAATAATAATAATAATAATAATAATAATAATAATAATAATTATTATTATTATTATTATTATTATTATTATTATTATTATTATTATTATTATTATTATTATTATTATTATTATTATTATTATTATTATTATTATTATTATTATTATTATTATTATTATTATTATTATTATTATTATTATTATTATTATTATTATTATTATTATTATTATTATTATTATTATTATTATTATTATTATTATTATTATTATTATTATTATTATTATTATTATTATTATTATTATTATTATTATTATTATTATTATTATTATTATTATTATTATTTGGAATGTATCTCAGTCAGATCTGATGCACAGTTAGAACTGATTATGTTTTAGAGATTTTCATTTACAACCAACCACCTGATAAGCAGTGCGCGTGTTGGGGATGTAGCTCAAGTCTCCACGTCCCCTCCTTGTGTCCCAGGTGTGGACCTTCCGGCAGCTGGAGCAGCGGTGCCACGCCGTGGGCCACTGGGCGCTGGCACAGGGCTGGGCGGAGGGCGACGTCGTGGCCCTGTACATGGAGAGTCACCCGCTGCTGGTGGCCCTGTGGCTGGGCCTGGCCATGGTGGGCGTGGAGGCCGCCCTCATCAACCACAACCTGCGGCAGCATTCACTGCTGCACTGCGTGGGCGTGTCCGGGGCGCGGGCCATGGTGTTCGGCACAGAGCTCACTGAAGGTGAGAGAGGATGGATTTTTAAAGTATAAGAGTCAAAGGAACACGGCAACATTTTGGGAAATTAGCTTAGCGTCTTCTCCAGAGAGAGACAAGAAGATAGATACCAGTTTCCTCTCTGTGCGTTCAGTAGAAAGCTGTCTGGCTGCATGTTAGCCTAGCTTAGCACAATGAATGGAAGCGGACATGACTGTTGATGATGGTTAGCCTAGGCATTGTCCAACTAACACCTCTCCCGAAGGCTAACCAGTCATGTCCGCTTCCATTCATTGTGCTAAGCTAGGCTAACATGCAGCCAGATAGCTTTCTACTGAACACACAGAGAGGAAACTGGTATCTATCTTCTTGTCTCTCTCTGGAGAAGACGATAAGCTAATTTCCAAACATTTTGCAGTGTTCCTTTAAGGATGTAAGGAAGTAGAACTAAGATAGCATGTGTCCTGCTGAGGTACATCACCGCTGCATCTTGTTGTGGACAATTATTTTACCAAGTCCGGTGAACTTAAGAGAAATTGAGATCGAGTCAATGGATAGGAAAAAAGATAGTTTATTCCGTGCACAGAGTCTCAGTTCGATACAGAGAGCGGAAGGCAATCTGCCAAGTGAGCCACAAGGCCAAGGATACTTTCAGCCTTATAGTAAAATAAATCAATGTTTCTGTATGTTTTGCATACAGAAAAAAGTCAGGCAGTTCCCATAAGATAACAGCGTGGGATGAATACTGATAAGCTGCACCTGCAGTATATCGCCATGAGAAAGTTGGTTGCTAGTGGTTCCAGACAAAACATGCTCTCTGTACACCAGAGCGTTCACTTGTAGTAAGCTGATTTATAAAATAATAAAAGTAAAGGAATAGTACAAGAAATATTGCTTAAAGGATTGCTTGAAGGGTACAAAGATTTTAAGAGGGTGAACATGTGAATTTTCCATAATAATCTCTAATGGGGGAAAAAAGCTGTAACTCTAGGTGATGTGATTCAGGAACTGCCCCAGCATGGCTGTGTGGTGGAACTGAACTCATCAATTATGTCTTGGACAGATCTTCATGATCAATATAGGTTTAATAGTGAAAACATATAGGTACATGTAGGATAAATGAGCTTGGCTGAGACGAGTGCTCTCATACTGGCCATCATGTATGTATATATTGTACTACGGTCTGTGGGAGCTCCCCTGAAATTTCGTTGTATACTTGTGTGCAATGACAATTAAAAGTCTATTCTATTCTATCTGAGAGACACTGATGAGGGAGAGAAGAGGACACTGAGAGGAGTGCTCTCATCCTGGCCAGCTGGGAGACACTGATGAGGGAGAGAAGAGACACTGAGAGGAGTGCTCTCATCCTGGCCAGCTGAGAGACACTGATGAGGGAGAGAAGAGACACTGAGAGGAGTGCTCTCATCCTGGCCAGCTGGGAGACACTGAGGGAGAGAAGAGACACTGAGGGGAGTGCTCTCATCCTGGCCAGCTGGGAGACACTGAGGGAGAGAAGAGGACACTGAGAGGAGTGCTCTCATCCTGGTCAGCTGGGAGACACTGAGGGAGAGAAGAGACACTGAGAGGAGTGCTCTCATCCTGGCCATCTGGGAGACACTGAGGGAGAGAAGAGACACTGAGAGGAGTGCTCTCATCCTGGCCAGCTGGGAGACACTGAGGGAGAGAAGAGACACTGAGAGGAGTGCTCTCATCCTGGCCATCTGGGAGACACTGAGGGAGAGAAGAGACAGGGAGGAGTGCTCTCATCCTGGCCATCTGGGAGACACTGAGGGAGAGAAGAGACACTGGGAGGAGTGCTCTCATCCTGGCCAGCTGAGAGACACTGATGAGGGAGAGAAGAGGACACTGAGAGGAGTGCTCTCATCCTGGTCAGCTGGGAGACACTGAGGGAGAGAAGAGACACTGAGCCCTGAGTAGAGAGCGGTGGGGGCTGTAGCCCATTGGCTCTCACTAAGGTGTGAGATTTAAGCTATTGTTTGGAATTCCTCAACAGCTGTAATTAGCCTGGTTGTTGATATTGGACAGTGGACTTCTCAACCATTTTCATGTCAAGGACCCCCACATGGATACACATTAGGACCCCCACATGGATACACATTAGGACCCCCACAGTGATACACATTAGGACCCCCACATGGATACACATTAGGACCCCCACAGTGATACACATTAGGACCCCCACATGGGTACACATTAGGACCCCCACATGGATACACATTAGGACCCCCACATGGATACACATTAGGACCCCCACATGGATACACATTAGGACCCCCACAGTGATACACATTAGGACCTCCACATTGATACACATTAGGACCCCCACATGGATACACATTAGGACCCCCACATGGATACACATTAGGACCCCCACAGTGATACACATTAGGACCCCCACATGGATACACATTAGGACCCCCACATGGATACACATTAGGACCCCCACATGGATACACATTAGGACCCCCACATCGATACACATTAGGACCCCCACATTGATACACATTAGGACCCCCACATTGATACACATTAGGACCCCCACATTGATACACATTAGGACCCCTGCATTTATCACATTAGGACCCTCCACATTGATACACATTAGGCCACGGACACCCGCTTGATTGGATTTTGCTTCAGGGGACCCCCATCTGATGCCTCGTCTCCACTAGCCAGGCTTAAGCTTTTCTGTGGCCTGTCTGGCGCACAGTGAGCGTCTCCATTGTCTTTAGAACCTGGCCAAACCTGGCTGGACCCCGGCTGAGACAGCCGCCTTTCACAACCTGGCCAGACCTGGCCATAACCGGCTGGGACTGTCATCATGGTTTAGTTTGTATACCACAGTTGGTGCTGTGCATTTTGAAAGGTTACCTAGCAGCCTGAGAGTTTAGAAGAAATGCAATGGAGACACAAACTTTCTCCAAAGTTGCCTACTGCAGTGTCAAGTGTGATTGAATTAGGGATCTCCTGTGTATTCAAGTTTGTTTATTATTTGTCACATATGAAATACATGTACTTTACGGTGAAATGCTTGATTTCATTTGTATTTGTAACGTGTGTACTGTGTGTGTGTATGTGTGTGTGTGTGTGTGTGTGTGTGTGTGCGTGTGTGCGTCTGCATCTGTGTGTGATTGAAGCGGTGTCAGAGGTGTGTGATTCTCTAGAACCCTCCATGGTTCTCTTCAGCACCGGGGTTCAGATGGATGAGGACCAGCAGGCCTCCTGTCTGTCCTCCTGTCCCCCTGGACACAAACTGGACCCCCTGCTGGCCGCCTCGCCGACCCACCCCCCACCACACACTCTCAGCAAGGGCTTCAACGGTAAGGACCTCCAGAGAGTTTCTACAGTGGAGAGAGATGGACTCTGTGTGTGTTAGGGTTGCCGCGGTGATGTGAAACTTCCCATGATTAATTAAGTCATTAAGTCATTAAGTCATGACAGCACCGGTATTACCGGTGACACCGGACATTTTACCAAATGACGCTCAATATCTGTAGAACGCTTGCTTTGATCATTATATCTGTCTATGTGTGTGTTCACAGGCCCGGCTGGAGCCCCACGTTGGGCTCATACTTTTCCCCAAGGGAATCAATAAAGGAATATCCTATCTTATCTTTTAATTCATTTTCAATGACAAGTAACCATTTGTTGGACAGACAGAGTTAGCTCCTAATCTTAAAATAAACTAGATTTATTCTAAATCTATCGCACAGACATACTTTGGTTGGACTGGTCCTCTGAGCTCCTCTCCAGTCAGGCTTTAGTCGGGTTTTA